>NC_085973.1:4836731-5466090 GCF_910591565.1 Cydia splendana | reverse complement strand
CATTGTTTAATATGTATATTTTAGCGACATTTGACATTTGTCAGTCATTGTAAATAAACAAGTGCCTATTGTATACGTTGCAAAAAGTACAGACTTTATTTTATTGATCTCACATTTATGTGCTGTGGAATATGATAATGTTAATCGCAACGGTGCCAAGTTTTAACACTATTCGTTTATCGCTTCTCCGCTTCTTCTCCGCCTTCTCCACCTACATATTAATAATCTGTGTTCTCCACGCATGTAGAGCTACACCTTAATGTTGAAAAAAAAAGTACGTTCAGTGTTGCAACCTGCAAACCAAAAACTGTCAATGTCAATCTGTCGTTTTGCCGGGAGCCACTAATGTACAACCAAATAATGCTCAACCCAAGAATGTACAGCCCAATAATTGGCGTCCATGGTGGACGCGTATTATTGGGCTGTACATTCCTGGGTTGAGCATTCTCGGTCCGCACAAGATTGGTCCGGGGCGATAATACGAAGACACTCTTTTCACAGGGCAATAATGTACGACCCCATAATTCGCGTCCACTAATTTGAGTCCCTTGGCTTTCAATTATTGGGCTGCGCATTATTGGTACAGGTCGAGAAAGCCCGACCCAATAATGTACGACCCAATAATTGGAAGCCAAAAACCAGAGACATTCTTTTTTTTAAGGGAGCTGTCAAAATTAGTAGGGACGTTCTGACATTAGCTCTTGACAATTTAAAAATAATCGGTTTTTTCTAGTGCCATCTTTCAGTGACATTGACAGTATTGACACTTGTTGGTTTACAAATACAATAAATGTGACGTCCCACGGTCAAAGGTACCTTACGGCGGGTATGGAGTTATGCATACCCCAGTAATCTACAATAAATAAGCTATCGATAACACAAAAGATCAACCTTCTAGGTTGCGTAGTTACAGAGATATGATTTTTTGAAAATAATGTTGTGAAATGAGCAACTTTACGATAGAGAAGTTTTAAGTTTAGGCGCCTAAAAAACTATGTTCCTGAAGTAAGTTACATAGTTGACTACAAATAATAATATCTTATATATCTGAGATTAAAAAAATATTGCGACTTGTTCTGTAATGCAAATAGAAACTTTTGATATCGACTGATTTATGTGTATACTAACCAATCTCTTGAAAATAAAGTTTTATTTCATTTTCACGATTGATTGCAATGAGCTCTCAAGATTTAAATTTTATCTATTAGAAAACGACACTGACAGACCGTTTAAGCAAAAAACAATACCGATTTAGAGGTGAAAATGTATTTGCGACTTTTTCATATAAAATCACAAAATTGAATATTTTTACTTTTAATGTGACACACAATCAATTTTTCTGAGCACATATGAAAGAAATTCTGTCATTCAAATGAAATAAATCCTAAAACCCCAACTAAATACTATATTTAACCCCTTATGCCACTTTAAACTTACATAACAATAACAGTATTTGCTCCATACATTTACGAAAAGGTACCTTATGGAAATAAATCTAATAATACATCACTACAAAATATCAATCATATTACAGTTTATCTTTTATGAATAGAAAATATTAATTTACATTAAACTGCCCCCAATTTAATTAGTTCTTCCTCATAATAATCTTAAAAAAGACCAATAATTTGTATGTAATGAAAAGGTACCTTGTGGTCAAGTTACATGATGAGGCATGATGATGATGGAACAGTTAGGATAAACTAATAATATTTTGAGGTTAAGATGGTCTAAATCGTCTATTTCTTATCAATAATATATTTCGGTTGCTATTGAAGATAAGCGGCATTGAGGTTCAATGACCTCAGATATTCCATAAGGTAATGCGTCAGGTACTGGCATTTTTCAGCAAATCAATGGCTGATTTACTGCATGCGACCAAACCAAATGAAGATTATTCTAGTTAAGAAAGACTTGACGAGAGTAACTTTGGTATAATAGCAGTCTACTTGGATTTGTGATGTCGGTCTATGTACGGTTATAATATTTGCGAGGCGCCCCAACCAGAACTGAAATTATCAAATTAGTTTTGCAGAATGCTAATACAGTTCTCTACCAAACTTCTTTTCCCGTATTGACTAGTTTTTTTGGGAATTTTCAATCTTTTTTCCATAAGGTACCTTTTCTACTAAACTCTGAGACAACATTACTAGGCTTATAACTAACTTATAACAAAAATAAAAACAGGTAAACAAACGTTACGCATTAAGGTTTCAGATCACACAATAAAAAAAATTGAGCAGTTTTTCACCTCTTTACAAAACATTTAATATCTCCGAAACTAGAAACCCTCATAAGGTACCTTTTCCCGTGGAACGTCACAAATGAATTCTAATAAAAGAAACAGTAGACTCAGTAGAGGTACGAGGTACTGAAAAAATATTAATTAATGGAGAAGCCGAAGTTGGAGGTAAGTGCCGCAATTCAACAACTTAAGCTAAAAAAATCTTCGTGTCCGCATGGTATTCCCTCGTGCGTATAGACTGTACAGCATGGTGCTGGCGGAGCCGCTATGGGACATATTTAACCTCTGTCTCGAGCTAGAAGTATTCCCAGAAATTTGGAAAATTACTTGAGTGATGACCAGTACTGAAAGGTGGATCAGGAGATAAGGCAAGAGGGTTTCGACTTTCGAGCGACACAAAGTTTGTACCCCACACTTAATTTTTTTAGACTGCATGAGAGACAGACAGCAGTAAGTATGTAGATTATGTAGGGCACAGATTGAAACCAGCAGTGATATGGCAGTTTGTTCAAAAGAATATCTTGGTTATATTTGACAACCGGTCTGGCCTAGTGGGTGCCTAGCCTAGTGACCCTGCCTGTGAAGCTGATGGTTCTGGGTTCAAATCCTGGTTAGGGAATTTATTTGTTTGATGAGACAGATATTTGTATATTGAATAATTATATTGTTGTCTGGGTGCCCACAACACAAGCCTTCTTGAGCTTACTGTGGGACTTAGTCAATTTGTGTAAAAATGTCCCAATATATTTATTTATATTGAGATTGACTGAGAAAACAAGGTGTATGCTACAAGGTGCAGGTTTCTGCAAAACATATCGGTGAGTCCATTAAGACAGCTGTTTATCAGAAAAACTGAGACTGGGTCACTGATCAATGGATCAAACACCATCAAAAACTACTACTTAAGAGCAAAAAAATTGTGTTTATAGGTTCAGCAAAACTACAAAAGGATACATACCTATGTTGGTGGATCCCCTTAGTTAGTTAGTTATACTGGGCATTTTATGCAAGTCGACAACCATTGGCCTATTTTGCGTGAAAACGAGGTAGCACTACTCTATAGTTAGTTTTATTTAGCATTAGAAAATATAAGGTAAACAATCTTGATGTGTCTTTTAATTGAAAAACACAGTCTAAAAATAAGTTACGGCAAATATGTAACAATTATGAATCTAATATGTTCATTTATATTCTTCTGCTTTCTTACCGTTCGTCAACTGTTTCTGCATAAAATAGTTGTGATCACCCATATATCATCTAAACACTTGACTTGTTACAATTCGCTCCTTAAAAAGCGCATATTTAATCTACCGGTACCTAAAGTATCATCTGCATTTGCTAAACGTTTCGGGGACTACATAAAGGCAGCAACTTACAACGCCATTCTCAAGAACTGTGATTTAAAAGATAGCACTGCAAATGAGGCCAAAAACACTACCTATAAGCTACTTCAATCACTGAGTTACACAGAGACAGAAGCTATTTTGCAAAGTGTCACTTCACTGTAATTTTTACCTTAGACTATGTTAATTGTTAATTTTTAGTTTTAAGTATTAAATGTAAGTTTTAATGTTATTATGTGATATTATATTAATAGTATGACCTGCACACGATAACGAAACTCTGTTATACAAGTGTAATTGGTTCCCCGCGATACAGGTGTAACCTAGTGCGGGGGCCCCTGGTAACTATGTTTGTAACAGTTTTTAGAAATAAATTATTCTTATTCTTATTCTTATAAGTAATAGTTATTGATTTTTAAAAAGCGTTTTTCAACTAAAAGACATGTCAAGATTGCTTACCTTCTTCCAAGCTCTTTCTAATGCAAAAAAAAACGAACTATAGCCACCCCAGCTCCTCCATGACACCTAGCAGTGTCTTCAGGTTGCTAACTGCCTCCTTCAATGTGCACGGAGTCCCTAGGTATTGGTTCCTGTATACTTCTACCTTCTACATACAGTGTAGGAGAATATGCTTTACTGTTTCTTCTTCTTCCATGCACACTCTGCACATGGGGCTGTCTGTTTTACCCATATTATGTAGGTGTTTGATTAGTGCAGCGGTCGGCAACAAGCGGCCCGCGAACCTCTCACTTGCGGCCCGCGAGCCTTTCACTAGCGGCCCGCAAACCTCTCACTTGCACCCCGCGAGTCTCCTAGGCTATTTTGTATGTAATATTGACAAACGACAATGTCTGATAAAGTCATAAATATTAACAAAGTGCGGCCCGCATCAACTTCGGTAACTACTATTTGGTCCTTGGCTGCTAAAAGGTTGCCGACCGCTGGATTAGTCTGTTATGTCCTGTGATTAATCCTACTATTTTGCGTAGTTGGTGTCTGGGTGTTTTTAGTAATATTTTGGTGTAAGCTTGTAGTTTTGTTCTTTGGTCTGCCTACAGGTGTTCATTTTAGTCCAGTACTTATTGTGAAGCTGTTTGTGATGTTGGTCTAGCTGGTTTCTGAACCTTTCCTGGCCAGTTCATCCGCTGCATCGTTTCCTCTTGATCCACTATGCCCCTTTATCCATTATACTGTTACTTTGTTGCCTTCTTTGCTCACTTCAGTGAGGCCTCGATGACATTCAAGTATGAGTTCCGTTGTAAGTTTGTAGCTACCTAGTGCTTGCAGTACTGATTTACTGTCTGACAGTATTACTATAAATAAATAAATAAATAAATAAATAAATAAATATTATAGGGACATTCTTACACAAATTGACTAAGCCCCACGGTAAGCTCAAGAAGGCTTGTGTTGTGGGTACTCAGACAACGATATATATAATATATAAATACTTAAATACATAGAAAACAACCATGACTCAGGAACAAATATCTGTATCATCATACAAATAAATGCCCTTACCAGGATTCGAACCCGGGACCATCGGCTTCATAGGCAGGGTCACTACCCACTAGGCCAGACCGGTCGTCAAACTATATTTTCTTGTTTTACTTCTCGTCTTTTTATCGCATTGCAAGCTTCTATTATTCCTACACATTCAGCTTGGCATACCGTATTGTGTTCCCAGTGTAACCCAGGGGTTTTGAGATGTATATGTTCAGGTCCTCCGAGAAGACACCACATCCGGTCCCTTCATTTGTTTTTGAGCCATTTGAGATAGAGATCTTTATAGAGATAGAGATCTTTATTTTGCATCCAATGTACATATTTATATTACATACAAGTAAACTGCATAGTAACATACAGGCACATGGACCCTGGTAGGGTATCGCAAAAATATTTGTAACAAATCAAATTATAAATTTTATGTGACAAGCATAACATGACTTAAAGTAAATTAAGAGTAGGTAACAATTAGGAGTACTTAATCAATTTAATATTTTTTAACTAAAATGTGTTTTCGTACTTACATATACTTATAATTATAAGAAGTTATCTTCCATAAACTCAGATATACTGTAGTAGCACTTTTCGACCAGCTTACTTTTTAGATTTGTTGCAAATTGGTTGTATTTGTGGATATTCTTAAGTTTGTTTGGTATAGTCCTTATTAAATATATATTAAAAACGGGTCACTCACGTATTTTAAGTCGAAAAACGCTCGACATGTTTCACTCCGTACCGAGGAGTGTCATCAGGAGCTTGCGTTTACGGTGACGGACCGGCGCAGACTGCGGGCCGCAGCTCTCCGCGCCCGATAACTCGGCGCAGGCGCCGGTGGCGGCAAGGGGGGCGAGAAACTACCCTCATTTATGGCATTATTGTCAAATACGTGAGTGACCCGTTTTTAATATATTTAATATGTCTGTGTCTCACGGAAGTTTTGTTATTAAAATTGGTATAGTCCTTGTACAAAAAGAAACATAAAACATGAAAGAACACACATCATTAGTACAAAGGCGAACTTATCATGTAATTCATGTATGCGGCACCGCGATATAATACATTCGGTAAAGACACACTGAAAGAAAACGAACTTAAAGATGTTCTTCTGTTCTGCAGGAAAACAAGAAGATTCGAGGAGAATGGTGTGGCACTTAATGCCGCCGGGACAGTAACCTAGCTGCAGCTCCAACTCTAGGGAATTGGGCTGAATGAACGCAACACGTGATCGACAGCCCACCTGCTTCCTGCCGAGCGTCCCTACACTACCCCTACATGGATGCCTCGCTTATTCTGCTCTACAAAACTTCTGTAAGTAGAGAATGTACAAGTGCAAGAGTTGAAGGATTGAAAGAGCTTGTCGTCTTACCTGACAGTTTTCCACACATTTACCTTAATTAATTTAAATGATTTTAATAATTATAGTCCTTTTTAGGGTTCCGTACCTCAAAAGGAAAAAACGGAACCCTTATAGGATCACTCGTGCGTCTGTCTGTCCGTCTGTCACAGCCGATTTTCTCCGGAACTACTGGACCAATCAAGTTGAAATTTGGTACACATATGTAAGTTTGTGACCCAAATATGGACATGTAACGTAAACAAGTTAATTTTAAACATGGGGACCACTTTTGGGGGGTAAATGAAAATCTAAAAAAAAAATTTTTTCAAACTATATCATGTTACATATCAAATGAAAGAGCTTATTGTAAGGATCTCAAATATATTTTTTTTATAATTTTCTAATAAACAGTTTAGAAGTTATTCAAGAAAATAGGCAAAAAATGACCATTCCCCCCCTTTATCTCCGAAACTACTAGGTCTAAAATTTTGAAAAAAATACATAAAATAGGTCTATACCTATAGATGTCAGGAAAACCTATTAGAAATGTACAGTCAAGCGTGAGTCGGACTTAATTACAGTTTTAGATCCGACCCCTACGGATTTTTTAAAGATATTTCACTCACATATTTAATTACACAAACGGGTCTACCGCGATATAATTTCATTGTTTTTTTACCTTTAATTCCGATGTTTCAGCTGAGTTGCACCAGCTGTGGTCACGGAAAGACTGACGTCCCAACAAACCCACAAACGCCAACCAAACGCGGTAGACCCGTTTGTGTAATTAAATATGTGTACAAAACGCGAGAGTTTAAAGTGTTAGATTTCACTCACGTTTCACATAAAAAATACATTGTTAACAGTGCCGGATTAACCAATAAGCAAAACAAGCACGTGCTTAGGGCACCACGTTCAGGGGGGGCACCAAAATGCCAGGTTGAAAAAGGTGAACAAATTTTAAAATTAGGGACAGACACATCGTTTTTACCACACGATTTTTTTTTAGCTGTCCAAAAGCTAGTTTGCAAAAATAATGGCGCGTATTTCTTTGGGAAACAATCGGTAGCAGTAGAAGAGGTGTGATTCGCATAGATTCGATTTCAACCCACTATTTTGCGGTTCGGCGTTAGGTCTTATGCGAGGCCTTCTGCCTTACGGCAAAGTTGATCTTCTGCCTTAAGTAATTACACTTGGGCGTGGATCCAAATCCAAGCTTTCCTCTTCGCAGCTGGGCCTACTGCCTTGCTCACACTTCGCCAATTCAATTCACTTGGTCAATTCCAAGCTCTACTTTCTTGCATATTTTATGCATGAAAACAACCTCGCTGAGAGCCTTAAATATCGAGCCTTATGCGAAGCTAGGCTGATAGAAAACTGTCCCATCCTTTCTCTGTATGAAATCCTGGATTCGGGCCTGGTTCGGACTAAAAGTAAAATTGCGTTTTTTATATCGAAAAATTTTCGCCCTCGCTTCGCTCGCCTTTTCAATAACTTTCTAAGGTATGACAAAGGTGACATTCGGATGACGACTGCAGCAACATTACTCTGTTGCAACGTTACTGCTGCAGTACTGTCAACTTCCGTGATAAAATGATGTGACTGATTTCCATACTAAAAGCAAAAATGTACAACTGTCTATCATATTGCGTTTTTATATCGAAAAATTTTCACGCTCGCTTCGCTCGCGTTTCAATCACTTTCTTAGATATGATAAAGGTGACATTCGGGTGGCGACTGCAGCAGTATTAGGCACTCTGTTGCAACATTACTGCTACGGCACTGTCAATTTTCGTGATAAAATGATGTGACTGATTTCCATTCTCAGCTGTAATGCGGCATTGAACTTCTCTCAATTTACCAAAAAAATCAATGTAATCTTGATGACCCTAGGGAGAGGGGGCACCATGGTCTAGAAATGCTTAAAGCATCAAAATATCTTAATCCGGCACTGATTGTTAAAAATTGTGTAATATACATATATATGGAACGCGAGCCCGACTCGCACTTGGCGGGTTTTTTTTCAGATTACCTCAATTACCTCTAGTATACTACTTTTGAGGTTAGAACAACCCACCAAAACATTTAATGTAAAGTGTTGCCAAGACTAGTTGCATAAAGCTTTTATACTAAAAAGTTATCAGATCCCGTAGTAGGTACCAAGACTTTTACTCTGTCATTCCTAACTTTATAAGCTCTAACAGTATAAAGCCAACATCTTGGTCAAACAGTACGGCTTGGCGGTTTCGTTGGTGTCATACTCATATGGACAATCCCGTAATGACACTTTCAGAATTTGAAAGACCTTTGTTGCTACTTTGTACAACAAGTCCACTGAGGGAGTGTTTGTAAAAACGACATATCAGTTTATATAAACTACGATAATACAAGGTCATATAAGCAGGCATAATTTTAAAACATTTAACATTTAGGTTTTCATAAAAGTTACGTACCTATTTCTAGCGCCATCTGTGTATGTAGGGCCTATTTAAATAAGCCAGGAAAGTTATGAAAGTGAATTAAAGTTTATGTTGCACTGATAAAATCATTTTAAACAAATATTCTAAATATAATTATTCTCAAATTTCAGGAGCTGATACAAGCAGCCAGAATGAGTCTCTGCTGAGTCGCCGGCGCCGGACGTGCGTCGCGCGCCTCGGGCGTCTGACGTCTTCGTGTCAGTCGCCAATTGCAGGAGAAGATACGAATAGTTAGGTATAAAAGCTACTTTAGTCAACCTCGCCTCAGTACTGTTTGTATTGACTGAAATACAAGTAGCATATATGAGACGTTCGGACGTATCCGTGAAAATACGAAGGTAAAGGAAATTGCACTACATTTTTAGAACCTATTCACCTGTCAGTAAAATATTGAAAAGGAATGTTCATGAGTTTTATAATTTTCTTTCCTCCAACAGCTTCACATGGAGCAAATGTAAACCTTTTATGTTAATAATATCAGTAATGTCAAGGTACAACGCTCTTTAGATCATATTGCCATTCCTTTTACTCGAGCGGCCTGTGGGTTAACTATACGAAGCGAGCCTACAATGCATTAAAAGTGCAGTATAACAATGCATTCAGAATGCTGTTGGGCTTACCTCGTAGATGTAGTGCATCTGGCATGTTTTGCGAAGCTAGAAGTTTTCTGGCAATCATGCGCAAGAAAATAGTATCTCTGCTAGGTCGAGTTAGAAGCAGTCCCAAACATACATGTCCGAAAAGTAGAACTCCCTTAGATCGTGTTTCAATTTATCGCCTCTCGTTGGCAATTAAGGTGGTTCGCTTTCCATACAAAAAACAATTAAGTACCTAATAGTGTGTAATTACTTAATATAACGCAATTGTTTTTTGTATGGAAAGCGAACCACCTTAACTTTTCGCACAACGTTTTGTAGTTGCAGTAAGTACTTACATATGGCCGGTAAAATTTTCGAAATAGGTATGTATTTACGTACAGTGCTAATTGCCGCACATAGAATAATTAAAGTTTGATCAATCGGAATATGTTCATAAGTCACTTATTACATTTCGATTTATAAGTCTGTATTTTCCAGCTTTAGATGTGCATGACTGCATATGCACATCTAAAGCTGAAAAATGCTTTCATGAATACGTTTATAATTATGGCTAAATTATGGTAATAGGGACAAATTTATCATTTTCAACCAAAGGGGTACTTATTATCTGTTGTCAATAAGGCGCTATTTCCATAAAGCTTCAATTTGAAATCAGCCTCGTCGACAACCGACAATGATAACCTTTTGGTTGAAAACGTCACAAATTATGGCGATAGAGAATACAATGTTCTGTTGCCAGAGTGCAGCACTAGTAAAACCCGTAAACGAGTGAATTGCAAAAAAGTGTAGGTAACACAATGGAATATTCACAAAAATATGCAAGAATGTAACACAAAATGAAGAAAATGTACGTGTTTTTTTTTGTGTTACGTCACACAAAGGAAGCCAAAATCGACGCCGCAATATTTTTCACGACGTGTAGAATAAAAGTGGCGTCGAATTCAGGAATCCGCAAATACCATACCGATAGCCAAGTAATTTATCTATAGAACAATGTTAAAACAGTAGTAGAAACGGTTAGCTTTGCAAACTTTTAGTAGATTGGTTTGGTTTTGGTAGATCTCTCGGTTTGGCATGCTTGATGCTCTTCACATCACCACAGACGGAGGTCGACAGTTCGAATCTGTCTTGTTCAACCAATTGATGGAGGCACATGCACGCATACGAACCACATATTACACTACCATCCTGAAGCTAATTGGATTATTTGCATTTACTATTATAGTATATACCTATGCCTTATTTTTACGCCTAACTAAGACCCTATAAGCTTTTAACAAAAACCATTATTTCTTTTATACCTACGGGCGGTTTAGCTCCCGTACCTACCTCTATTATACCTAGCCACGTGCTAAAGCAACAATGTCCTTTAAATTCGTATCCTGTATCGTGATAGTATTAAGATTCAGCTCGTCTACATTGAGGTGGTCGATCGTCCTAAATACATTACCAAAACATGTTAACTCGTATGAGCTGTTACATAGATTTGAACCTTAATACTATCATGATAATTTTTGATTAATATTTTTAAATAATTTGTTAAGCATATTTACACTTGCAAATATAATTTGCAGCATTCTAATATTATGCTATGGTAAACATATAACATGTTATATATTCGCGATTCATGTCAACAGCCCTATTGTCAGGCCCCCTCCAGCAGCAGCGCCCCCGCCCCGCAGTAATAGTTATTTGTTTTACAAGGAGGCAAAGTTGTTGTTCAATCGCTCGTGCTAATATTGATACCCGAGCAAGCGAAAGATTCCAAAATTGAACCAATAGCGTAGCGAGTGGTTAAAAAAATGGAATCTTGAGCGTTGCGAGGGTTTCAAAGCGCGAGGGTTAAACAAAATTTGCCCCCGAGTGAAACACAAAATTTTTCACCACACCAACCCGAAGCAAATATTAAATGTAAAATATCAAAGAAAATCAAATCCAAATGAATGTTATTAAATATGTATCATCCAAAATCATCATTTAAAAGTCAATTCTACCAGCAAACATAAGAAAACAACTCAAAATTTATATTTGATTACTTTGCCTCACATGTGAATAAAATGCAACTTTGTTATCAGTTTTTGAAGTGCAAAGTAAGCCTTTCCGAGCTGGTGTGGTGAAAAATATAATGTTCTAGTGCTGAAACGTATCACTATCACTGTTTAGTTAGAACAACATGAACCTCATAGAACCCTCTTTCAAGTGCTATTGAAAGAGGCGGCTATACAGGGCCTGGGGCCTAGGGCGGCGAATAGTTATTTACGATACAAGTGCGGAAAAGAGGAAATTCGAACGAGTGGCGATAAATTAAAACACGACCGAAGGGAGTGTTTTAAATCCACACGATTTGCAAATTACCTATTCGCACGAGTATCGTACAACGTTTTACAGTACATGGCCCTTTAAACTTTTGACATACGCACGAAAAGTGCTATTTTACGCACTGTGCGGGAAAATAGGACCATATGTACTTTAAATTATATTTTTATTATTAATTTGTATAAATATATGAATGTCATTAGTCATTGCCTGCATTAAATGTACTTAATCTATGCTTCCATAAATATATTTACTATCATTATCAATATATTACAAGACGTTGCACATATGTCGTTGTTTCACTTATATGCACACCAATATAGCCTAATATAACTGGAAAGCCTGGCAGGCTAATCTTTTAACACGTTGGCTGCCATAAACATTGAACATCACCGTTGGGATCACGTAATCTTCTCTGTGTGCCCATGAGCATCACCAGTGGAATCGAAAGCTCGTTACCTCTTTATTGACCTCAGTAATATAGTGATGCTGGGATCACTAAATTTGTAAGGGGCGTGGGAGATACACTTTAGGTGAAGGATGGTGGGCAGCCAATGTGTTTAATACTTCGTTTATTTTTGGTAGGCTTAATTTTGCTGCCCTTTTTAGTAGTTTCGGTCGGACACTACACAAAACCCATTGCGGTCCGGTCCAGGCGCCATAGTGACGATGACGAGCTATTCATAAAAACTGAAATCTCTAAACTACTCGAAGACGGTATCATCGAACACAGTGTATTTCCCTGGCGGGCAAAAGTTCTAATTGCCGGTGGAGGTCTACATAAGAAGAGGATGGTAATCGATTATTCTCAAACGATTATCAAATAGGGTATAGTTAGACCGTAAAAAGTCTGCAGCGATTTTGATAGCCCACGCAGTGCAAGTGTCATTTAAAACGTCAATCTTCTATGAAATTATGACTTATACATAACACTTACACTGCGTGGGCTATCAAATCCGCTGCAGACTTTTATTGGTGCGACTATAATTGCGTCAGTTTATCGTCCGGTGTCAGTTTCCGTCCACTTGACGGATTAGTAAATAATAAATTTCATTTATTTATAATTTGCTACTTGCGAAATATATTTTTATGTAGATAGATAAATTGTTTAGGTATTAAGGATCAAGGAATATAATACTCACTATTTATTTATTTATTTATATTTAATTATATTCAAATTTCGTCAAATGGACGGAAACTGACACCGGACGAAAACTAGCACAATGACCCTATACTGAATTGGATGCATTCCCATTGCCAAAAATAGAAACAATTGTCGCAAAAGCAGCACAATACAATTATTTCAGTCAAATTGCTTATCACCATTCAAGTATACAGGGTGTCCAGTAATTAATGAACAACCTTCTAACCATCGGCCCAGTCGATTACATTACAAAAAATTACATTGTACTCTAACATTTTCAAGAAGTCTGGTCGCTTGTGGTGAAAAAAAAATGTATGGAGAACAGAGTGCCCAACTTTCTTAAAAATAGTTTATCTAATACTGATTCTAAAATGGTATCACACATGCTATTTACATTTCTACAAACAAAAATATGGCCTAGATGGTGATTAAAGTGAAGTATGGTGCTAACTAATAAAAAAGACATAAAAGTGTGATTATCTCGAAAACCACGAAACTTTTACTAGACCTATAAGTGCATTTTCTGGACCAGCCTAAGGTGCCCTGCCGATGGTTGGAAGGTTGTCCATTAATTACTGGACACCCTGTATAAGTACTCTATGTATAAGTACCTATTCTACAAAAAGAACGAATATACACCGCGTTTGAAGCAAACGGTAAATTATATGGTACCATGTACCATGGTATATCAGTTCGGGGTCACCAACGGTGTAGCGGCTTTCCAGCCAGAGCTGGGCACCGTTAATCAAAAAGTTAACTTCGTTAATCGTTAATCCGTTAAATAAAAAGTTAACTTCGTTAAACGTTAAAACGTTACTTTTCAAAAGTTTTAACGGAAGTTAAAGTTAATCGTTAACTCGAAATCGTAAATATACGCAATAAGAAATAATAGACTGGAGGAAACCGGCCTGTTTTGAAAAAAGTCGTCGACATCTCTTCTAAATACCTAAAACTGGTATGGATGTATTCCTCGTGATCTCTAGAATACGAATTGACCGGTTTTAGTTTATGGAGGGGGGGACGGGTCGAAAAAAAGGGGGGCAAAGATGGCGGCCGACCATCATTGATATTTGTTCACATCTTGAGTCCTATGGGACCGATCGGTTCGTGTGAGGTGTCGTTTGAAAGAGTATTAAACGTGCTATTATTGTTTTATAATAACCGTAGTCATAACTGTAGTCGTTTACAAAATATTTTAAAATATTTGATTTTTTACCGTGCATGGATAGCATAAGTACTGATTAAATATGCGTCTAACTTAATAAATTACAATTATACCGCAATTATTTTATTACAAAATATACGAGATATTTCTTTAGCTTACCAAAAACATAAGTTTTATTGGTGTATGATATTATATAACCAAGTAATTACGAATTTTGTTCAGCATGGGTCACTAAGCGCTGTCACGTAAATGGCGGGCGACCGGCGTCAACTTTTCATTATTTCTCGGGTTCTATTTTATTGATCAGTTGGTGATAGATACCATTTGAAAGAATATTAAACGTACTATATTTGGTTTTCAATAACTGTAGTCCTAACTTTAGTCATTTTCAAAATAATTGAAAACATATGATTTTTTACCGTGCATGCACATGAGTACTGCTAAAACATGCTTCTAACTCAATAAATTATAACTTTACCGCTATTAATGTAATTACAAAATATACGAGACATTTCATAAGCTTTCCAAAAACATAAGTTTTATTGGTGTTTGATATTATATAACCAAGTAATAATGAATTTTGTTCAGCATGGGTCACTGCGCACCGTCATATAAATCCCAACAAACAATTAGGCGACAATTAGCACCTATTTTCTTACCTAAAGACATAGCCTGGCTCTAGAATAGCTACATGTTTAGTCTTAGTTTTACAGGCTCTGGTGACATAAAAGTGTTTAAAAGGTTTATCTAAAGATTTAAGATCTACAGTAGATGTTTTGGGCGCTATAATGCATGTTAAGCTGCTAGTGTTATAGCTTATAGCTCAAAGTGAATTGAACAACCTTAACATGTATATGCGTAATAGTCTGCAATTTGCACTTAAGTTTCTAAACGCGTGATAAAGTCTTCTACGTATAGCCTCTTATATCGCAATCGCTACTTAACTCTCTTGTATGACTTACAGTCGAACAGAGAAGTTATGAGTCGCTATTATAGATTTAAGATCATGTAGTTACAGACGAGCGTTATTTAAATACCGTAGTACTCTCTAATCTCATACCTGTCAATAGAGTCATACATATAAGCTAAAACTACAGTGCCAAACGCCAATGAATCAATAGGTAAGCAAAAACAGCAAAATAAAATAGTAAATAAATATAAATATTTTACTCAATATTGACCTAATGTTACTATTACTATACTTAAAACCGGAATTCACGGATAGTTATTGTTCACTGTTTCCAAAATTAAATGTGGTAAACCACAAATAAAAATATATTGCATTAAGATAAATTTGCAAAGAATCAGAGGCCCTTTAAAATTTTGTTTTAATAATACATATATGTACCTAGTTGTTGACAGTATAATTAATTTCGCCAAAATAAATCCGCAGATAACGCCGGCATCAGTGCACTAAAATAATTACTTGTTTTTATTTACTCGCCATTAGATTTTACTTCAAGTTATCAGATTGTAAGCTTACAAAAATGCAACGAAAGTACATAGTGGCAAAGAAAAATAACGTGCAATTACCTTCTTGAGTGCCTATTACAAATATTGACCATAAATGCTAATTTACCATCTAAAGCTGAAACTATCACCTATGTGGACCTACGCTGCTACTCAAATAGTAGTCACTTATTTTGCATCCTGGAGCGTGCCGGCGACAAATATCCCTTTAAAGCGCCACAAGCCTCAGATCTCAAGGTGATTTTAAATTATTAATTACGGAGTGGGTTTGAAAACGTTTTACGTGTAGATGTGAGTCAAATAACAACACAGATATTAAGTACTTTATATGCAGTGGTCTTGCAATCATGAAAGCTACGAACTTAACAATGTTATGAACCTAGAACTGGGCTTTTGTCAAAACATACTTAAGTTTCCTGTGATAAAAGACAAAGCAAATAAACCATCATTTATATCGATATTTTATAACAGAACCTCACATTTTGGATACTTACATTATCAAATGTACTGTCAAACAATAATAGAATGCTGCTGGTCTACCAGGCGCTCGCCGCGCCGTGTGTTTGCTTGCTTGCTTGGCGAAATTGGTCCTGGCTTACATATATATTTATAATTGTACGGTAACTAAACAATATTTTTGGAAAGTTAATAAATAGTTTGTTGATTTTATTCTAAAAATTTCACGCTATATTTACTACATTATCTCTTTCTCAAATTATTTCAGTGACTAAGCAAACCTCTTAGGTAAAAAAAAATTAAACATTTTCTTTAATATTTTTAAAATGGTTAATTTTGGGCCTCAGATTTCAAACAATCGAGTATTCACAGAAAATTTAATATGCTTGCAAATGGTATCCACCAAGTATCAGAAAAATAGAACCGGGAATATAATGAAAACTCAACCATGGCCGGGCTCCATTTACGTGACGGTGCACAGTACTCATGCTGAACAAAATTCATGATTACATAGTTATACAACATTATACAGCAATAAAACTTATATTTTTAGATAGCTCATAAAATTTTCCGTATATTTTGAAAACATTTATTGCGGTAATGTTATAATCTATTGAGTTAGAAGCATGTTTTACCAGTACTTATGTCCATGCACGGTAAAAATCATATATTTTCAATTATTTTGTAAATGACTACAGTTATGACTACGGTTATTAGAAACAAATTATACTACGTTTAATATTCTTTCTAATGGTATTCATCACCAATTGATCAGTAAAATAGAACCCGAGAAATAATGAACAGTTGAGGTCGGTCGCCCGCCATTTACGTGATGGTGCGTAGTGACCCATGCTGAACAAAATTCATCATTACTTGGTTATATAATATCATACACCAATAAAACTTATGTTTCTGGAAAGCTAATGAAATTTCTCGTATATTTTGTAAGAACATTTATTGCGGTAAAGTTATAATTTATTGAGTTAGACGCATGTTTTGTCAATACTTATGCCATCCATGCACGGTAAAAAATCATATATTTTAAAATATTTTGTAAACGACTACAGTTATGACTACGGTTATTATAAAACAATAATAGCACGTTTAATACTCTTTCAAACGACACCTCACATGAACCGATCGGCCCCATAGGACTCGAGATGTGAACAAATATCAATGCTGGTCGGCCGACCACTTTCCCCCCCTTTTTTTCGACCCGTCCCCCCTCCATAAACTAAAACCGGTCAATTCGTATTCTAGAGACCACGAGGAACACATCCATACCAGTTTTAGGTATTTAGAAGAGATGTCGACGAAAATCGTGAAGGAGAGGACTTTTGTTTAATTTTCCTATACACTATAAAACTAGGAGAAATAATCATAAATTTTGATTTTTATTAAAGACTAATCTACTAATTAATAATAGCATAGCCAATAAAAATATCATTCGCTAGCATCTGCCATAAGGTGCATGTTCCCCTTTATGAACATGAGCATATTAAAATTGTCGTCTTATAGCGACGCCCGTTTTGGAGAAAAAATATCTTTTCCCGCCGAAAACAGGCGTTCCACAGCAGCACTCGAAGGTATACTAGTGATTATATTTGAGGCAGCGCGCGGCCTTGGTGTGAGTAGGTACTTAGGTATTAACGATTAACGGACTTAAGAAAAGTTAACGGAAGTTAACAAGTCCGTTACAGGTTTTTAAAGTTAACTTAAAAGTTAATCCGTTACTCAAAATCTTAACTTCGTTAATTAACGATTAACGGATTAACGAGTTAATGCCCAGCTATGTTTCCAGCGTACTCTGAACTACATCTAAAGAGAACTTTTAGCCCCCATGGCAGAAAAGCTGCGAATAGAGAAGAGTTCCGGACTGTGGTAGCCGACATCCATAGAGGATATGGCACCTAAAGAAGAAGAAGTAGTAAAAGTTAAAGATCCCCGCAATTTGCGAATTTCAGTTTTCGCGGTGGGCCCCCTGAAAACCAAACGCCAGCCTTAAGTGGTATCCAGACGGGACTGATAGAATCGGTCGATTTGATCAGAAATGAAATTGGCGTCTATCTCCAATTCAATCACCAATTTTAGATTTATGGTGATATTAATTAAAGCCCCTGTATAGTTCGTAGTTTTGTAACAGAGCCCGAGCTAATCCTATTGTCTATTGTTAAGTAAAACCGCTCGTGCCACGTGCCACAACCACCTGCATAAAAACCTGCGTACTTCGGTTACTGAGTGCCGGCGAGTCGAACACTACAGAGCCAGTCTAAAATGTGTCATCGAGATGCGTAACAAAGGCGCGTTATCGGAGAGCGCACCTACACTGGTTTTTTGAGCGTTGGACTAGCCCGCGCTCAGGTGTCAAATAGAATAAGTATGACCCTTTTTTGCAGGTAAGTAGCACGTGCGGTTTTACTTAACAATAAACAATAGGATTAGCCGCCGGGCTCTGTTACAAAACTACGAACTATACACAATGGGTCAGCGCCGGCCACTCCAAGGTAGAGATGTGCGCCGATGGCAAAATCATCGGCGGCGGCGTCCGATGATTTTTTGACCGGCGGCGGCGGCGTGATCGGCGTGAAATCGGCGTGGCATAATTTTTGATACTGCATGAGAACGTGGCTGTAGAAACTCTACATTAAAGCCTTCTGAGTATTTACTAGGCTATCCAAAACATATTATGTGTGTTTTCTAAATTATTGCCGAAAATTATATCCCATCATATCATTTGGCAACCATTTATTACTAATACGAACCTAACGGTTACCAACGGTATGTTTAAATATTAAAATAAAAAGGATACTTTAAAGGCCTGGCCAAACGCACGGCGCGACGCAGCGCCGCGGTCGCGCCGCGCGACCGCGGCACATGCTAACAGGTTACTTGACGTCGGTAACGGTTACCGACGTCAAACAGACTGCGTCCCGCCGGTATCACGCCCCGCTTCTGTCGCGTCCCGCGCCGCGCGGCCCATTGCGTCCACCGCGTCGCGCTGGGTCACACATCAGTCGGATCGGACGTTAGGCAGCGAGCGGTGCGTAGCGTTCCCGCGCGACCGCGCCGCGTTCGCGCGCGCGATGAGGGCGTGTTGAGAGCGTGAGGCCGGCGCGATCCGCGCGCGCCCTGTTTAAACAGGCATCACGCGGCGCTGCGTCGCGCCGTGTGTTTGGCCAGGCCTTAAAACGCTACATTTTAGGCAGTATTATTACTTACTTTGTAAGCGGAATACAAATAATAATAATAATACACAAAAAAAATCTTTATATGTTAAGTCTTAAATCTTCCCAGCCGCTGTCGCCTCAACTAGTATTTGTTACGAAATAATGATGAACTGTATACTTTACATTTGTCTGAACTGAAGTTTAACAGAAATGTATGTTACAATAAAGATGTCATCGTTTTCGAAAGTAAACGTCTCTGGCAGGTTAATTCGCTCAACAGAATGTCTTTGAAGTGTCCCGTTTTATGGAATGTTAAGGTCTACTTTGTTTTCTTTACTGCTAGCTTAGTGATGATGCTTGGTGATTTAAGTTCCTATAAGTATCCCAAGTAGCACAGATAGCTCTATAACTACTCACTTTTAGTTCTATCTAACGCTCTGTGCGTATTAAGACACTTATAAGAGCACACTCGTGGTCCTACAGCTGTATAATAGATCTCAGTGATATTTATATAGCTTAGGGCCGATTAAAAGCTGCATTACGGCTCTGAAAACTACCATTAATACGCAAAGAGTGATATAAAGGTATATTTGCTACGACCCTATACAGCTTTAAGGGTTATCAAATGCTTTAACCGTTATAAGGTCTGTTTAGTGGATAAAATTACGCCATGTGCTGTATAAGGAGGTAATTGTGGACTTTTATTACGTTGACTTATTAAGGGAGCACAAGTGAACTATTATGAACCTAATAGACGTATAATGGAACACATGTGGCACATAATACAGCTTGTCGCTTAACATGTTTACCACTAAGCAGCTTTTATTACACTGACTTTTAAGGGAGCACGAGTGAACTAATATGAAGCCAATAGACGTATAATGGAACACATGTGACGCATAATACAGCTTATCGCTGAACGTGTTTACCGCTAAGCAGCTTTTATTACGCTGACTTTTTAAGGAAGCACGAATGAACTATTATGAAGCCAATAGACGTATAATGGAACACACGTGGCGCATAATACAGCTTATCGCTGAACATGTTTACCGCTAAGCAGCTATTATTACTAATTTGTCTGAGAAATAAAACAACGCTTGAGGCTTGTAGGACATATATTCGCGACTGACGCATGACACATGACATATCTAAGTCTACCCTCCGATATACCTACATAACACCTCACCACTTAATTTAGGTCACACTTACATAGGTAATACACAACAACTTTAATATGCTAATACATCTTACTACTAAGTCAGCGCTAACACATAAATTACAACTATTTAAGTAGTTTGTATATTAAGTTAACCCACATGTTTAAAGTTAATTTATAACATTACAAGTTCACTAGGTACAGCAGTATATAAGTACCTAATGTCGGATAACTAAGGTGAGTTTAATTAATTACATAGGTTAATACAATATTTATATACTAATCAAATTCAAACCCATAACGTCTTACTGTAGGCCTGTCACGTTTGGGTCTATTCTTACATAATAAAGGTGGCTCAGGGCTTGGTTCTTGCCGAGGCGCATTTCTAGCCTCAAGGCCTTCACCGACGGGAGCTGAGGGTTGAACCCGAACCGGCGATTCGTTTTGAACCGAAGGCTTATTTATTGCTGAGCTGGTGGATGCTGTAACTTGCTCTGGTCTCTTACTATCCACCTTGCTTGGGGTTGTTACTTTGTTATCAATATCGATTTGATTACCCGTGTCTATTGTACCCGTTGTATCACCACCTCCCGTTGCCAAGAATACTCCAGACCGCCGTTTTAATTGGTCAATGTGCCGGTGACCCTCATTACCAATACTATCTCTAACTCTGTAGTTAGTTGATCCAACACGCTGAACAATTTGACCCGGCGTCCAGTCTCCTACACCATTACGACTAAAGTCTTTAATGTAGACCTCTTCCCCCGAACTAAACCCTCGATAACTACCCCCCGCTGCTGCTACTTGTGATTGCTGTTTTTGATCCACCCTTTTTGACCTATCGGGTTTAATAGCATCAAGACGCGTCCGTAACGACCTATTTTGCAAAACAATAGCGGGGCTCTCGCCGGTAGTGGCGTGTTCCGTTGTTCTATACAACAACAGAAACCTATCGAGAGCCGTTTCAACATCAACTCCGTCACTCAAAGCCTTTTTAATTACAATTTTACAAATACGCACTGCAACCTCTGCCGCACCATTAGACGATGGGTGATAAGGCGCTGTTAAGCATTGTTCAATGTGATTCGACCTTAAAAACGACTTAAACGATTCACTCGTAAAAGGTGGTCCGTTGTCAGAAACAAATTGGGTAGGTAATCCAAATTGTGAGAAAAGACGGCGACATTTGCCAATTACATCGGACGCGGTCGTGGTTTTCATTTTAAATATTTCTATCCATTTCGAAGTGGAGTCAACAATGACGAAAAACTTCACACCCGCAAACGGCCCCAAAAAATCTGCATGCAACCGAGACCACGGTCTAACACAAAACGGCCACGGGCGCGGGGCGTGCGCCGGCGGCGCAGCGGCGTGCGCGGCGCACGTCGCGCACGCGCGGCACAGATTCTCTATGGCCTCGTCGATGCCAGCCCACCATACATAACTACGCGCTAAGCTTTTCATTTTAACCATACCCATATGGGTCTCGTGTAGCTCCATCAACACGCGACCTCTGCATTTTTCGGGAACAATCACACGATGCCCCCACATTAGACACCCTAATTCAAGATAAATCTCCGCGCGCCTATTGAAATACGGTTGCAGTTGACGCATTTCATTTTCAATCGGCCAACCATCTCGAACAAAACTTACTACTCTGCTCAATATTGGATCTTTACTGGTTTCGAATTTGAGAATGTTATAATCTAATAAAAACGCGTCGCGAGCAAAGTGCAGGTAGGTCTGTTCGGGATCTTGCCTCTTGTTAAAAGGTAACGGTAACCGCGACAGCCCGTCCGCTCCGTTGTCATTCGTACGCACGTATTCGATATCGTAATTATACGCTGATAAAATTATGGCCCATCTTTGCAACCTACTTGCAGCCATAGACGGAACGCCCACCTTTGGGCCAAAAATAGACACTAAGGGTTTGTGATCAGTACGCAGCAAGAAGCGCCTACCATATAAGTATTGGTGGAATTTTTTAACTGCAAAAATGATAGCAAGCGCTTCTCGCTGTATTTGGCTATATTGGCGTTCGGCCGGGGACAGCGCACGGGATGCGTATGCGACCGGGCGCTCCCCGCCCGCGCGCCCCTCGCCGGCGCCGCCGCCGCGCTGGGGTTGTGATAACACACAGCCAATACCTACTGAAGACGCATCACACGTTAGAATCAGCTGATCATCCTGGTCGTAATGCCTCAATACCTCCGCCCCCGTTAGCAAGTCTTTAACATATTTAAACGCCGTTTTACATCTAGCCGACCATTCCCATGGCGTTTCTTTTTTTAATAAATTGTGCAAAGGCGATAAAACAGTGCTTAAATTCCGCACAAACCTTCCATAGAAATTAACTAGCCCTATAAAGGATCGTAATTCCGTTACATTGTTTGGTTCTGGTATTTCTTGTATTGCCCTTATCTTTTCCGGGTCTGTCCTAATTCCACCTTTGTCAATAATATGCCCTAAGTACGACACCGAATCAGCAAAAAAAACACACTTGTCTTTGTTTAGTTTTAATCCGTTAGCATCTAAAGTTTTAAACACTGCAGCTAGGGACTCCAAATGAGATTTTCTGTCCTTTCCCGTTATTAACAAGTCGTCACAAAATACCGACACATTGGGTATATCCCTCATTAAATTAATCATAATCCTTTGAAAAATCCCCGGACTAGACGATAGACCAAAAACCAAACGATTGTAGCGGAAAAGACCACGGTGAGTATTAACCACTGTAAACAATTTTGAACTTTCGTCAAGCTCGATTTGGTTGTAAGCGGACGAAAGATCAATTTTTGTAAAATGTTCACCCCCACTAAGCCCCGCAAACAAGTCGTCAACCTTTGGCAACGGATACCTATCCACCAATAAAACAGGGTTAAGAGTAATCTTAAAATCGGCACACACCCTTATTTTACCGTTAGGTTTAGCAACGGGCACTAATGGCGTGGCCCATTCTGAAAATTCAACGGGTTCAATGATACCAGATTGCAGCATAGCGTCCAGTTCAGCATCCACCTGGCCGCGTAGTGAATAGGGCAGCGGACGCGCACGGCAGTACACGGGCACGGCGCCCTCGCGCACGCGCAGCGTCGCCCGGCCGCCCGTGTACCGGCCCAGCGCTCCGTCGAACAACTTACAATATCTGTCAACAAGCGTGCATACATCTAAATCAATTTCCGTTTGTTTGACCTCAGGTACAGACTGCCTTACATTTACGCTACACTTTCTGATTGCAGGCGTTTTAATTGACAATTCGGCAAGCCATTGACGACCGATTATTGGTATTGTGCCATTGTTTATTACATATAATTCTAGCATTTTATTTATGTCATTATATGCAACATTACACGCAACATACCTAAGGGTTTAATGACACTTTTATCATACAATCTAAGTGAAATTGCACATGATTGCAAAGGTAAATGACTAAAAAGTTTTTTATAAGTGTCCCCGCTTATACACGAACACGCACTTCCCGTGTCCACTTCCATAGGTACTACTTTGCTATCTATATTGATAAGAACGCTCACCGCAGGATAATTCTTTAAAGACATCTGGTACATCGGCTCCTCCTCGGAAGACACGTCCTCTTCCTTCTCAGCATCAGCCAACGATTCTGTGACAAAATGAGTCGCTAGTCCTTTGCGCCCCTGCCCCCGCGACCTAGAACGGCCGTGGCTGCGGCTACCGAAACTCCTCGCAGGCCCCGCTTCCCGCACCGGCTGCAGACGAGGACAAACCCTTCTTAGATGCCCAATGGCCTTGCACCCACTGCACTGGTACGACGTAAACCTGCAGCCCTTAACAACATGATCGTAGCCGCCGCATGCTGTGCACCGCTCCGCGCCCCGCGAATTGCCCGCATATACGGCATTCAGCCCTTCTTGCGATTGTACCTGGCCACGGTTTCCGCTGCTCTCAACCAATGCAGCATCTTTCTCCGCGGTTTCTAAAGCGGTTGCGAGTGTCACCGCCGTTGCGTAAGTGAGTTTCTGCTCCGCGAAGAGCCTTTGCCGGATAACCTCACTTGTGATTCCACACACAAGCTGGTCGCGCATGTTGTCCTCGAGTACCGCCCCAAAATCACAGTATCTGGACAATCGCTTGAGCTCCGCCACGTATTGTGCCACGTTCTCGCCCGCCTGCTGGCGCCGCTGCCGGAACCGATACCGTTCCGCCATTATGGACGGTGTAGGCTGTAAATGATTCCCCACGATTTTCACCACTTCATCAAAACTATAATTAGAAACGCTCCTAGGACTAGTAAGGTTCACCATAAGTTCGTACGTTCGATCACCCACTAGTGAAATTAACGTTGGTAGATGAAGTTCGGTCTTTATGTCATTCGCCGTAAGGTACATTTTCACCCGGTCACAATACGATAGCCAGTTACCGTTAACCACGTCGAATTCTTTAATCTTTCCAATCGACATTGTCTTACACTTTCCTTGATAACTACACTGTCACTAAGTTATTTACGCGTATTACATTAGTTATTTGTAACTTTTAATCCATTCGTCGCCATTAATTTGTCTGAGAAATAAAACAACGCTTGAGGCTTGTAGGACATATATTCGCGACTGACGCATGACACATGACATATCTAAGTCTACCCTCCGATATACCTACATAACAATTACGTTGACTTTTAAGGGAGCACGAGTGAACTAATATGAAGCCAATAGACGTATAAATGGAACACATGGGGCGCATAATACAGCTTATCGCTGAACATGTTTACCGCTAAAGCAGCTTTTATTTCGCTGACTTATTATAAGGGAGAACGAGTGAGCTATTATGAAACCAATAGACGTATAATCGAACACATGTGGCGCATAATACGGCTTAGCGCTGAACATGTTTACCGCTAAGCAGCCTATTATACTACCATTGGGACTGTCTGCATAGCGGCTGTTAAAACGTTCATAAGATGCCTTATAACTGTTTAGAGGTTCACTAGTGTATCGAAATAGCGACTTGGACTTTATAGTGGTTCACTTAAGTATCTTTATCAGATATATAACAGTCGTATGCTGCATATAAGAATTTTAACGGTTCACGTTGCTTTTTAACATTGACCGCCATTTTATTGTATATAACCTACAAGATTAAAATTGCTTTTCCAACTTTTAAGGGTAACAATATGGTTTTGTGCCTGAGTTCTTAACCTAAATCATTAGTTTAGTACTTCCTATAACGTATTATTAACTTTTTATCTCATAATTCTGTCCAAACCACTGAAATAGTTTTTACACATAGCTTATTTATATCATTAAAATAAATAAATACTGATTATTTTCGTGGCGCACTGAAATTTTCTTAGATAATGTATATATATAATGTCAATAAACTTGCATTCCCAAACATCTTTCTCGCATTAATATATAAAAGATCATCTACAAACATTTAACTAAACACTTTAACAAAATGACTTATGGTGTCGTTGCGCTTAATGTTTTTGCTTCAATATAAATATGTTCACCTCTGCGTTCGTCGTCACTATACTAAATATAATAGCTGATTTTTAAGGCAGAGGTGTAAAAGTATGTTATTAATTATCTTTTATTCAGCCCAATGTCAATATTTCCCGGTATTAGGGCGCACATGTGACATATTAGCTGAATAAAGGGTAACTGGTGGTCTCTTACCCAGTCAATATACACCTCTTATAACTCCTGTTACCCCTTATAATTCCGTTAAATTGCTGCTACAACGCTCTTAAGTAGCTATGTGAACTTAAGGCTGCCTAATTTGTGCCCATTTAAGAGTTATAAAAGCTGAAAAGACGCTTATACAGCTCTTATGCAGCTTTTATATTCCAGCTTCAAGCGTATTCGTACTTCATTATGCGGCTGCTATACAACTAATCTGTGCTACTTGGGATGTATCATTGTTTAGGTATAGCTCATTACGAAGCTTTAACCTGACTTTTATAATTTTGATTTAAATATAATATTGTTAAGTAAAAGAAGCTGATTTAATCACCATAAAATGACTAAGAATTGATCGTGTGTAATTTTAAATGAAATTGTATATTATGTGAATATGAATTGTATAGCATAAGGGTCATCATATGATAGATATGATTTGATTTATTTATGCGTGTCACCAGCATCACACTAGAAATCATAAAATACGCAATTATAATCGTCATGACAGCTTGCTGGAGATTCTAAGAAGAAAATAGCATGTTTATGTCCTAGGATATGAACCCGCTATTTTCTTGACTTTAGTTCACTGATTAAATTGACAATCAAGAGACTATTGATGTAAAACAAAATGCGTTCTACATAAAAGCTGTGCGATAAAATATCAAATAATAACCTGAGATCCAGAAACTAGATCTTGTTTAAATTAACGCTATATCGTTATCACGGCTAACACCGCAACGACAAAAATGAAAGCTAATTTGGTTCACTGCCAAATAATAAGCGAAAAAGCATAAGGATCTTTAAATTATACCTCTGTCACTATCTACTCACTACGCAACATGGAATAAGACACGATAGGTATCAAAATTTCCCACGCCGATTATACGCCGGTCAAATTTATCTAGCAGGAGATCTAAGGTCCACCACCTTGCATTTTGGAGACAAAGCAAACCGCTTGGAACAGGTATTCCTGGGGTTGATCTGACCTGATTAAGCCCGGTTGCCAAGAGGTTCCCCCCAGCAGGTGGGCAGGGGAGGGGGGGAAAAAGTGCCTCCGGCGCGCCTCACTCTAAGCTTTATATCTGCATACATCTCGCAACTATATCAAGTTTGGTGTCTTTTTCGTGTAATTCGAGGATGAAGAATTCATTTCTGTGACTAAATTTTCACTCACCCATACAAAAAATTCGAGAAATTCAAAATTCAAAAAAAATCTTTTGGTTTTTTCTTTCGTAAATCCTTTAAAAAAATTAAACTATGAGGATTTGCTCTAGAAAAAAAATACCTGTGAATAGCCCAGTTATCCTACTATACAGAATAGTAAACTTGTCCAACATTTTTTTTCATAACTCTGTTAAAAAAATGTTTTATGTCGCGCGGCGTACCTGCATTGTAAGAGCGGTATGCAGCGTTTAGGATTTTTAAGTATGTTTAGATGATTTCTGATACGTTGTTATTCTTCTGGTTGTAGATTACATTAATAAATTACTTCTGGACGTGATATATATACAAATATAAATTAAATATATAAATAAGTATGTTGGGAAAACCATCGCCAACAGAGTTAAGTATTATAAATGTGATAAAATTAACATTATTATTTGTATGTCTTTTCCATATCTCGGGACCATGGGGTCCCGGACCTTTGGGAGGCGTACGTGGGGCCGAAGCCAACAGCGCAGAGGCCCTTTAAGGCACTTTAATCTAAAAGCAAGGGATACATGTAGTGTATACTATCCCCGAACGCACAATGTGATACATTCGGAGATTCGCAATAGCAGTGCAGCACTTTTGTGCTGCGATGGGAACTAAGGTCATGGGCTATAGATTTGAAAGTTGGATGGACTGGATAATGGGCTGTGGGAGAGACTAGCGGACACCTGCCGTGACAATCAGTCTCAAAATTGTAAATGACAGGTGGTGACTCGCCAACTCATTGAGTGGGCCCCGCAATGGCCGCACGCACAGTGCGACAACAGGGCAACACTTTGGAGTGGCTGTGAGGTTGTCGAGAGGTGAGTCTGCGGTAGCCAGATCCCGGTAATCCGTTCAGCAGGCCGCCGGCGTTATGACATTTTACACTTCCAACCTGGAGCATAGGTCCCGCTCTTGCGACTCCATTCTGGCCGGCCAATCAAGGCAAGCACAGAGGCGAGGGCCAAATGACAGGGCCCTCTGGAATAGGGGTCCGCGGTGTCGCCACTCACCGTCAGCTCGCCACAAGCGGCCCCCGCGGGACATTATTATTATTATTGTGGTGTTGTGGGCCTTTGAGTGGCGCATTGACCAGCATTGATCTATTGTAACGGCCTTTTAAGTTCATTACTAATGCCCGTTGCATCCAGAAAGTTCCAGATTCTTTGGGCCGTAATGTTTTGTACCTCATAGGGTTGCACTACGTGTCGCCCTAGGTAGGTACTTCTTTTTGACATTAGTGGTCCACAAGAACAGAGAATGTGCATTGCAGTCTCCTCTGACTCCTGACAGAACCTGCATGTCGCATCTTGTTTCTTGCCAATTTGAAACATATGTTTGTTCAACTTGCAGTGTCCAGTCAGTATTCTGGTCACCGAGCAGGTTTTGTGCCTTTTGAGTCCTAAAAGCTCCTTAGCAGTTTTGCTGTTGAACCCTTTGATCAGAGCTTTCGAGTGTTCTTGTCCTTTAACGAACTTCCACCAAGCGATTGCTCTCGTTTTTTCTAAGTTGCTGAGCAGAGAATATGCATCCCGTTTTGTGATTCCACAGAACGGTTCTGGGCCGACCAGGGGTGTGTCTGCGCCCTTTCTAGCAAGTTCGTCCGCCTCTTCGTTTCCGTTAATGTCGGAGTGCCCTGCTACCCATCTAAGTGTAACTTTGTTGGAGTAAGCCAGTGCATTTAGACTTCTGCCTGGAAGATTGAGGCCAGTGTGCCCATGCTGACGCTAGCTCTGAGCTTAGATCTCTCACCATAGATCCCACATCCTACATCATTGCCTTTCTTGGAACCATCTGTATACCAGATGTGGCTTCCCTCTTCGACGTACATTTGGTTGTTGATCCATTTGTCTCTAGGAGGTATTTCTACTGTGTACAGTTTGGTGAGATGACATTCGGTTTGTGTGTCATCAGTGGGCATGCTAAGGGTTCTATTCGCAAAAACCCAGGCCTTTAGATTGGTTAATGCCTGAGAGCGCCATTTTGGCCTGTTTAGCGTGCATATTCTGTAGACGCACTGCTTGGCCTCCGTTTGCACCTGCAAGTGGAGTGGTATGATGTCCAGCAGTGCATCTAGGGCCGCTCCCGGTGTCGAGGAGTAGGCGCCTGTTACTGTTAAACAAGCCGTGCGTTGCAGGCTGTGCGTGTGTGAGTGTCTATTGCTGTCTTTTGGCTGGTTTTGTTACACCAGACTGCGGAGGCGTAGGTGACAATTGGCCTCACTGCCGCTGTGTATAACCACATAGCAATTTGGGTCTTAAGCCCCATCTTGCTCCTGCCATTCGACAGCATGACCACATGGCCATTTTCGCTTTTTGTATAATGTTTCTCAGGTGAGGGTTCCAAGTTAACTTTTCGTCGAAGGTGACCCTTGTCGAGAACAGTATTATTTGTCCATGAAGTCTTGGTTTTGTGAGTTTATCGAGCTTCCGTTTCCTTGTGAATAGTTAAATGGCTATTACAGTCTTGCTCGGGTTAATGGACAAGTCATTTTCTCTACACCATTTGAATAGATATTGTGTTTAGAGCTCCTTGCATTAGGTTGGATATTGTGTTGAGGCAAGGGCCTTTGACGATGACTACAAGGTCGTCGGCATATCCTTGTGTATCAAAGTCTTGGCCTGACATGATTGCAAGAAGTTGGTCCACTGCTAGGGTCCATAATAGTGGGGATGGTATAAAATTCATGCTCTATAAATAGTATTGATGGTCAGAGTGGCTACTCTGTTCGAGAACATGCTATGTACCCATCTGGTGGTTTCGTCTACTCCCTTTGATTTCATACCATTGAGTATGGTCTCTGTGGGCGTATTGTCGAAAGCACCTTCAATATCAAGGAACGCACATAGAGCGGTTTGCTTTTCCTCTAGGGTTTTCTGCACCTGGTTGACAAAGTGCAGAAATTATTTCGGCAACACGGCGGTTTTCAGTTGTGTCGCATGTGTAGGATTTGGTCTATGTTTGGGGACAGATTATAGCCCCTCAGCAACAGCCACCATGCCCTGCTGACTGGGGCTGGTCCAAACAACATGGTTATTGGGAGCCCATATGGACAAGCCTACCTGCGGCGGCTGCTGCTTGTTTAGAGCTTATTCGTTGCCGCTGCAAAACAAAATGCGCAGGAAGGTGCAACTGCGTTAAAAAAAAACTAAAATGCACAGTCACATGGGCATGTAATGGCAATTACGAACAATATATATATCTTATTTTAACCCGCATTTTTTGTCAAACATCTCCTATGTTAATTTTATCACATTTATAATACTTAACTCTATTAGCGAAAGTTTTCCCAACATCTTTATTTATATATTTAATTTATATTTGTAAATATATCACGTCCAGAAGTAATTTATTAATGTAATCTACCACCAGAAGAATAACAACTTATCAGAAATCATCTAAATATACTTAAAAATCCTAAACGTTGCATACCGCTCTTACAATGCAGGTACGCCGCGCGACACAAAACATTTTTTTTAACAGAGTTATGAAAAAAAAATGTTTGACAAGTTTACTATTCTGTATAGTAGGATAACTGGGCTATTCACAGATATTTTTTTTCTAGAGCAAATCCTCATAGTATAAATTTTGTACAAGATTTTCGAAAAAAAAATTATTTTTTTTTTTTGAATTTTGAAATTTTTCGAATTTTTTGTATGGGTGGGTGTAAATATAGTCATAGAAATGAATTCTTCATCCTCGAATTATACGAAAATGACACCAAACTTGATATAGTTGCGAGATGTATACAGATATAAAGCTTAGAGTGAGGCGCGCGGGAGGCACTTTTCGCCCCCCTCCCTTGCCCACCTGCTGGGGGTAACCTCTTGGCAACCGGGCTTAATCAGCTCAGGTCACCCCCAGGAACACCTGTTCCAAGCGGTTTGCTTTGTCTCCAAAATGCAAGGTTCCCTTAGAAAACGGGACCTTAGATCCCCTGCTAATCGGCGGCGGCGGCGTGGAAAAATCGTCGGCGGCGGCGGCGCGGCGGCGCGGCGCACATGTCTACTCCAAGGGACGCATTTGTGCGTTAGAGGGAGCAAGTGTTATTGCTATCTCATTCTACCGCATGGCTGCGTCCCTTGGAGTCCCTTGTGTACAGGGACCTTTAGAGCCCTCTAAATTGAAAAAATGCCCCAGAACGAAAATACTGGCGCACTGTGGGCTTAAATTCGGCTCTCAATGACATAGAAACCGAAGTTGTTATTTTTATGTTTTCTCGATTGAAATAGGTTTTGCTAGGCATTGTTATGGTAACCTAGAGTCAGATCAAGAATAGTCTGCAGCGGATTTGATAGCCCACGCAGTGAAAGTGTTATTTTAAACGTCAAACTTCTATGAAATTATGACGTTAAATGACACTTGCACTGCGTGGGCTATCAAATCCGCTGCAGACTTTTTTTGGTCCGACTCTATGAATTTTACACGCTTTGGAATGAAAATTGTCGAGTTACGAATTTTTTTCAAAAAAATGTATGGAGCAGGAACAAGAAATCATTATTAAGTACTCAAGAACCGCAAAACAAACCGTAATATCCTCGCAGATGGTTATACTACGAATTATTTGTGATTTTTTGGCATATTACATATATCCGTCACGGGTGCGGCTTTTTAAAAAAACATTAATTGGTACTATGGAAAAAGCACGAAAACCAAAGTCAACTGTTGAGATATTTTGATTTTTTGTACCGGCTCCATACATTTTGTTTGAAAAAAAATCATAACTAGTATTTTCGACTCAAATTGTCTGAAACTTACAACTTAGCATAAACATACTGGGCAAAACCCATTTCAGTCAAAAAAATCTTAATATGTTGACTTTGGTTTTTGTGCTTTTCCCATAGAAACAATTAATGATTTAAAAAAAAGCCGCACCCGTGACGGATATATGTAGTATGCCAAAAAATCACAAATAATTCGTAGTATTAACCACCTGCGAAGATATTACGGTTTGTTTTGTGTTTCTTGAGTAAGTAATAATGATTTCTTGTTCCTGCTCCATACATTTTTTTGAAGTGAAAACTTCTTTAGCGGCGCTGAGCACTTTTTGAGGTGGGGAAAAAATGATAAACTCGATACAGCGTAACACATAACGCGTAACGTAACGCTCAATGTTATTCACCAAAGAACTTTAGTCATAACGTATCATAATCAGGTGAATTATTTAAAACTGGAACTTTTATATTAAGCAATAAATCTTGTACGGGCTGAAATACGAGAATCTCACAGTTACATTCTAACTTTATATCACTCCAATATAATTCAATAAAGCTACATCTTGATAAAATCGCTAATAAAAGTGAAAACTCAAAATATCATGACCAAATATATTTAGATGCGAGGTCTGCAAGGTAACTTTATAATTTATATTCGAATTTTAAACAATTAACGCTATAAATTTAAGCTCACTGGCCAGCAATTTCGGAACTAAAGTTTTTCAATAGAAAGGAGGATGGGTCAATTATACATAGTGCTGCAGACATTTTGGACTAGTCATTGAGTTTTCACTTCTGTCGGCACTCCAGGAGTGCAACCCGATTTTTTTTTAAATTCGTAACTCGACAACTTTAATTCCTAATCGTCTAAAATTCATAGGTTACTATAACAATGCCTAGCAAAACCTATTTCAATCAAGAAAACATAAACCTTTCACGTCGTAATATAAAACTATAATTTATTATACGTTACCTTATCCTGATCCTTGTCCAAAATTCCGAATTATCCGTTATAATGTAATCCTTTAATTCCGTTTCCCCGTTTTACTCGTTTGGCTGAATGCGCCAGGAGCGCGATGCCATAAAAAAAAAAAAAAAACAACTTCGGTTTCTATGTCAAAGAAAGCCTAATTTCAGCCCACAGTGTGGCGTCAGTCCTCACAAATTGGTATTCAACCGTCCGCACCTCATTTTATCGGTAATATCGGTCAATATCGGCGGTTGAATTCGGCGAGCCAAGTTGGTGTTTGCATCCGCACCTCGTGATTCGGTCGGGCAATTTAATCAGATTGGCGAAAAATTTACTAGTCAGGATCTGGTCAGGATACGCCTTTAGCCCCCATTCCCACGGGCGCTTTTACAACGCGCGTTAAAAAAGCGTTTGAATGACACAAATAGATACATGTGAATTTATTCACACGACAGCGGTGGCGCTTTTTATCACGCGTTGTTAGATTTTCGACTTACCTAAGCCTTGGTCGTTAAATCGAATTTAGAGTGCGGACAGATTCAAACGCTTTTTTAACGCGCGTTGAAAAAGCTCTCGTGCGAATGGGGGCTTAGAGTCCGTCGTTGCGACCGGCTGTAGCGACCGATTTGTAAAAATGCATCGTTACATTAGGTCCGTGTTCTATGTTTAAGCCGAGTATAAACCCCTTTAGCAATCACCGCTACCTGTGGCCTATTTTATAAAGCTACAAGTTACAATTTACAAGCGGAAGTCTCGTTTTAACACATAGGGCTAGAAAGAGACTTCCGCTTGTAAATTGTAACTTGTAGCTTTATAAAATAGGCCACTGATTGAATCAAATTCAAATTTTTCAGTTATGACACTTATAATGGGACCAACTTCGAAATCACTTAAGTTTTATTGGCCGTTTCATACATTTTGATCGAATGGATGTCGACGTTTTCTATGGGAAGGCCAATATTTTTTTTGGGATTTCGGGGTTGGTCCGATAGAAAAAGTTGTTCAGTATGACCCAGTATGACGGGCGTAAGCCATAATGCTATGTTGGGGGCTGCAATAGTGTCCTGGCTGCTCCTTCGTCGGATGCTGCCATGGCGCTATTGCAGCTTGTACGAAAGGCTTTAGTATATAGAATAAGTTAGTTGTAAGAATGTATAAATTTGTAGTTTTTTATGGAGCGACAAGTTCACCTCGGTGACAAGCTCTAAAAACAAATAGAAATAAAAATCGGGCAAGTGCGAGTCGGACTCGCGCACGAAGGGTTCCGTACCATATAAAAAAAAATACAAAAAAAAAAGCAAAAAAAAAAACGGTCACCCATCCAAGTACTGACCACTCCCGACGTTGCTTAACTTTGGTCAAAAATCACGTTTGTTGTATGGGAGCCCCATTTAAATCTTTATTTTGTTCTGTTTTTAGTATTTGTTGTTATAGCGGCAACAGAAATACATCATCTGTGAAAATTTCAACTGTCTAGCTATCACGGTTCGTGAGATACAGCCTGGTGACAGACGGACGGACGGACGGACGGACGGACGGACGGACGGACGGACGGACGGACAGCGAAGTCTTAGTAATAGGGTCCCGTTTTACCCTTTGGGTACGGAACCCTAAAAAAAGTATGACGGGTGGCTATACTAATCCGTAGACACATATTATTAATCTGTGAGCTAGTTCAGCTAATATTTCACGTGCATCTGTTATTTGTGCACGCTTTTTGGAAATAATTATATCTATGGCGTCAACAATCGGAATCTTTTTTTGAGTTGAGGGATTGCGATGTTGAGGCTTGATTTTTGATCTGAAAGAAATTCAATCAAGATTAATTTTATCATGAGCAATCCAAGCTATTCAATAGCAATACACAACAGTATAAGCAAGTTTATTTTTATTCCGTCGTATTTGTATGATATCCTTTAAACTCTTGTCAATTAAAGGCATATCCAGATTAGTCATGTTTTCGCCAATCTGATTCAATTGCCCGATCGAATGAGGAGGTGCGGACGCAAATACCAATTTGGCTCACCGAATTCAACCACCGATAATGACCGATATTACCGATAAAATGAGGTGCGGACGCAAGGAATACCAATTTGTGAGGTCAGTATTTTCGTTCTGGGGCATTTATTCAATTTCATCATCATCATCATCATCATCTCAGCCATAAGACGTCCACTGCTGAACATAGGCCTCCCCCTTTTTTGGGGGGTGAATGCCATAATCGCCACGCTTGGCAAGCGGGTTGGCGATCGCAGTCGAGTACACCGAATTTGAGGGACGCTGCTGCCCGTCCACCGATGGTCTTGGACGTGGTTTAAGGACATACCCGTTTATTCAATTTAGAGGGCTCTAATATCACCATAAATCTAAAATTGGAGATTGACGCCAATTTCATTACTGATCAAATCGACCGATTCGATCAGGCCCGAAGGAATAAGGAAGTCTTCGTTAAATAATACAAAAAGAGAGTGTGTAACTCAGAAACTTAGGTCAGCTCCAACGGTCTACTTCTGTTAAAAACTATTAATAAGAATTCTCTGTGTGACGAAGACACAGGCGCGTTTTCCGGGCGGCGCGTGAGCGGGGCGCGCCGCGTAGCTAAAGCCCCTCATTCACACTCCTACCTTGTCGTCCGCCTCGCAGGACTACGGCGTAAGATATAGCTCACACACCATCCTATGTTGTAGTCCGCCTCGCAGGACTACGGAGCAAGAAATAGCTCACACACGGTACTAAGGGCCTACCGCGAACCACGTTGGACGTGCTGCCTCCCTGTCACACTTGCGTACGAATTTACACGCGCGACAGAGGGGCAAAACGTAGAACGTGGTTCGCGGTAGGCCCTCTGTTTTGCCGTCCATCACTAGTACTGATTCGTTTCTCACAAGTGTCGGTCTGTGGTCGTTCTACTTACTCTTGAAAATGTTAAGCCGCCGATTTTCGCAGACAGCGAAATCGACTCCACACTCGCGTTCGCGACTTCGCCCGCGATTCACGCGCATAGTCTGGAGGGGGCTTTACGTGCAATTTAAAAAAAGAAAATAGCTCTTCTGCTATGTATTTTCTTGTTATTGGATAAAAATAAAAAAGAGTGTGGGAAAAGAAAATGCTAAAAATTCGCTAGAGAACGTCATATTTCTTAAGTATTGGTAATAATTGTTGCAATGCCTATTCCTCCATTGTTTGTTGGAGTAATTGGGTGATTTCTGGTCCAAAAACAGCGATTCCTTTACAAATTTCAAAAAAATGGGGCGCACTGTTGTTATACCTACGTCAAACACGGTAGTCCTCAATGTAGGACGACAAGCCACACACAATCCTACGCGGCGGACTACAGCGGTGGGCGGGGCTTGTAGGATTTGTAGGACCCAAGTGGCATCCTACTTGAGTTTGTAGGACGGCTCGTAGTCCGCAACCCCCATACACAATCCTACCCAACGAGGCGGATTACGAGGCGGACTACAAGGTAGGAGTGTGAATGGGGGGCTTAACAGACTATCGCACCGCACCGTGACCTTGGAGTGTCGCACCCATAAGTGAGAGCGAGAAACGTATATCTCTTTTCTTTGTCAGTAGAAAAAGGCGGCAAATTGGAAAAATATAGGCGCGAAGGGATATCGTCCCATAGAAAATTTTAATTTCGCGCCTTTTTTTACTGACAAGATTTGCTTGACCACCTATAGCTACTTTATATATAAAACGCTCACGCCCCGCTCGCGCGCCACCCGTAAAACGCTCCTGTGTGACGAAGACTTAATTATAGTTCGTCAAACCAATTTGACAGTCAGTAAGCCCCCATAAGCACGAGAGTTTTAAATAACGCGCGTTAAAAAAGCGCTTGAATCTGTTCGCACTCTAAATTCGACTTATCGACCAAAGCTTAAAGTCTAAAATCCAACAACACTGGATAAAAAGCGCCACCGCTGTCGTGTGAATACATAAATGGTTATATTTTTAACGCGCGTTGAAAAAGCTGTCGTGCGAACGGGGCCTAAGAACCAGGAAAACTATACTCATTTAAAACCCTGTAAAGTAGCTAACACACTATCGCACCGCACCGCGACCTTGGTGCGTCGCACTCATGAATGAGAGCGAGAAACAGATATCTTTTTCTCGCCCTCACTTACCGGTACGAAAGGTCGTGGTGCGGTGCGATAGTGTGTTACTACTTTAAATTCGCAAATTGCAGGCACCTTTTTCTGTCATTTTATTCTAATTATAGCTGATCAAGCAAATCTTATCAATAAAAAAAGGCGCGAAATTCAAATTTTCTATGGGAAGAGATCCCTTCGCGCCTAAATTTTTCAAATTTGCCGCCTTTTCTACTGACCAGATCTGCTTGACCAAGTATGCATTTCATGGATCGGACAATTTGTTTCCGTCTGGAAAAAAATATATCTCTTTCTCGCTCTTACTTATGCGTGCGACGCACCAAGGTCGCGGTGCGGTGCGATAATATGTTAGCTACTTAACCTTACCATTATCTGCTTATTTTTTGCGCATGGCAACATTATTGAATCGTAAACTTATAAATCGTCGCCCATCCCTAGAATATCACTCTATGTGTCAAATATTTATAGTCTGTGGTGTGGAGCGAAAAGTGGACGCCAATTATTGGGCTGTACATTCTTGGGTTGAGCAATCCCGGGTCGAGCATTCTCGGTACGGGCCAATAATATGCGACCAATATTCGGCGTCCACTAAATGGATTCGTATTATTGGGTCGTGTATTATTGGGTTGAGCGTTATCAGGGTGTACAAGCTCGGTCCGTGCCAATAATATGAAGCCACTCTTTTAACAGGGCAGTAGTGTACAACCCAATAATACGCATCCAAAAAAGTGGACGCCAATTATTGGGCTGTACATTATTTGGTCGTGTATTAACCGGACTCGTTTTGCCTTGACTCGTTCGTCGTTCGCTCGTGCCATAATTGACGTAAGAGAGCACTGCGAAAAGGCGAAGTATTCGCAATTTCGTCAATTAACTCCATTACCAATAATGAACAGCTGTATAACCAATAAAATTGGTTGACAGAAGCTCAACAAAATTGTTACACAATGGCAGTAACCTCACATCGCGGCGGATTCTGTAATTATTCAGTCAATAGTCAATATCATGCATAACAAATAATTGCTTGTGGTGTTTATATTAAAATCTTTGCAGATGAAACTGAAGTTGTTTAGTCACGGGGCGCGCGGGATCGGTTACGGCTTGGTGAAGTATTCGAAATACTCGAAGATGTCGTTTACGGAGTCTCCGGCAAAAGCGGCGTTGTGCTGCGAGGAGACGGCGGACGGGGCTCCACCGTCGTACGCGATGTACGAGGCGTTGAAGGACTCGTGCCAGAACAACGCGACGTTCTTCCAGCCGGACGACAGTGAGAACGGCCAGCGGTTGTACCAGGGGTTCATGACGCTCATAGATCACATAGATACTGTTTGGCCGTTGGTGGATCATGTGCGCAAGGTAAGCTCAAGCTTAACTTCTTATATATTTATTTCCTGGTCCTAAACAAGCTCAGGGTCTGCTCATATACATGGGTGTGCAACATTTTAAGATTATAATATAACATGATTTTTCTAACTCATAAAATATTTTACTAAGTCTGTGATTTACACACAATTTTATCTAGAGATATTGGTTTATTTTCTCAAAAGAATAACAATACATAAATTCACTTCTAGCCATGAAAAACAGTAAAAACAATCAGTGCTTAATTTACTAACTGGCTGAACTTTCAGCTGGTGCAACTCAGCAGAAATGTAAGAATTTAAGGTAAAAACAATGAAAGTATAGCGCGGTAGACCCGTTTGTATAATTAAATATGAGATGACATGCCGACAACAAAATGCAGTTAAAAAATTCTTGCTCTCTGTTGCTGGCAACTATCCTAGTCTGTTTGATGAAGCTGTTAAAACACTACTTACTTTCCTTCAGTACCTCATACCTGTGTAAGGGTGGTATTCCACCATTGCGTCTCACTCTCTCCTTAAGCAAGATGTGAGATGCAAATACACATTGGACCAAGATATTGGACAGATGGAATACCACCCTAAGGTCAGATTTTCAGCATTGATTATGTGGTTCCCGAATGTGGCAGTTTTTGTTAGGTGGGTCAGAGCCCAGTCAACTTTGGGAACTACTGCAATATTGAGAAAAACATGCATAACCAGATCATAAAAGTATTGCTGCTAGGAGTGCACTGCACCATATGATGCAGATATGTAGTATGTTTCAAAATTTCTAAGAACACCAGCATAGTATTACAGCGCGAGTCATTTTACAGTCCAAGGAAGACAGTAGGCACTGTTAAGGGGCTCCCCCACGCCAATGACCTTCGATCTGAATCCCTTAGTTTTCTAATGTTTTTTGTAGCTTATCATATTAACAACAACGGCTTTAAGCAATATAGTATCCCATATTTACTTTAAAGTTCATTGTCTTCGAGATATTTGGCATCATAGTTGAACAATTTTAGGCTAAAAAACTGGTTTTCTGGCCATAACTTTTGTGTTAATTAGTTTAAAATTAAAACCTTGGACACGATTTTCGAGACTTCAAAGACGAACCCAAATATGTAGATTTCGTACATGTAAGATCCTTCACTGCAAACTAGATACGAAAAAAGTGTTTTTTTAGACAATGTTTAAAAAAATTCATAAAAAAATAAGTATTAATTTTTTTCAAAATCCGGTGGACAAAACCGGAGATAAAAGATTGAAGAACCGATAACCGTTTGTCTTATAATTCTACCTGTAGTGCAAAAAAAGAAGATATGATTCAAAACTTGTCAAAAATCGATGAAAACCTCGGGTAGCCCCTTAAGGGTGGTATCCCATTTATCCAATTTCTTTGTCCAATGTGTGTTGCGTCTCACATTTTGCTTTAATGTGAGAGTAAGACGCACTGACTTTGGACAGGTGGAATACCACCCTAAGTCACAGAATTTCATGAGTGTCTGAAACAAGGGAACAGGTGGGAACTAGTGGGAAGTGAAAGAAAAGTTTAAGTAATTATGTGTTAGTCAATAGTATGCGAATTTTTATATCAAGCCCATGCATTATAATAATATAGTTATGTCATTACTGAAAGAAATTAGGAAATAGTAAGTTTGTTTTAAATATTCAACCAAATTTGAGCAAGCTTTATTTTTTGATAAGTGGTTACTGTTGGTAGCTTTTTAGTGGAGTAAACGAAGCAAGATGTTGTATGGAGACCCATGCATTAATTCCTCAGTCGATGAAATTTTGCTTGGTTATTGTATAGTATGAGCCGAAACTAACATATGAAATATCCAAAAAAAAAAACACTCCTAAGTTAGGTTTTTATACGTAAAAATACAAATCTGTTTATATATTGAACCGAGTAATTCCTCCGTCCAAAATTATTTTACCAAATAAGTTATTTGTATCAGCATGTGATACTAGAAAAAATCAAAAACTTTTGTCAAACATGAGAATATTTTTTTATGATAATTCCTTTTTTTGGTGCGCATTTTCATCGGAAAATTGCTCTGTCAATTTTTTCTTCTTATATGATCTTAGAATATAATTTAGCGTAGAGGGTAAGAAAATCCAAAAAAAATGCATACCCAAATTTATGTATTTTAGAACTGAGAGTGGAAAATTTCTCAGCCTGATTTCTTTTTAAATATATACTGAGTAGTCACGTATACACTTAAATCCAAAATATCCAAAAGAAATATCATCCAGGACACCGAAATTTTGGAAGCGAAGATAAATCCATCCCGCGGTTACGCAATAATGTACCGTCTTCCTTTAGCAGTTTAGTGCAGATTAGCGTCCTTGTGCTTCTAGCGGGACGATAATCCTTCGCTACATTTTTTAAATTTGCCGCCTTTTTCTACTGACAAGATTTGCTTGACCAAGTATATTTTACAAAAAAATTATTGCAGCTGTGGCAAAATTGTAGTAAGTTTTTTTGGTCTTGAATTACGTTTTTTAGTATAGAAAAGCAGCAAGCCGCCACCGCCGGGTAGTATAGGGCGAGGCGCGGCGCGCGCGCGGGCGGCGGCCGGTACCGCTCACACACCCCGCTTGTACTCCACTCCCTACACACTGTTCCCGTTATGTTTCGTTTTTAATGCGCTCGTTATTTTTTTGGATGTTTTTATAGATGAATGGAAAGAAAACTGTGAACTTAATTCAATAAATAAAATGGATAGAGAAATTTTCCACAGCGAGTAAAAAGGCAATTTCTGAAAATAGTATAGTTACATGGGAATTTTTTTGGATTTTCATTTTGTAGGTATAAAACGGCAATAAGCTGGCATTCCAGTGAAAAAATTAGACTGAGCAATTTTCCGGTCCAAGACACACCAAAAAATTATATTTTATTAATATTGGTATTTCTGCTGGGATATTTTTTTGGATATTTCATATATTGTTGCAATACGTTACATGAATATGTCCGGTGAAGAAAGTTTGAACGGAGCATTTTTCTGTAAAAAGAAATTAACGACTTGAGACTTTAGGTATTTACTTTAATTCTATTATTATTATTCTTTGGATATTTATACAATACTTATTATTTATTGATACTTTATCATACTGTATAGTTTTTTCTGGCTGAGGAATTACTGCGGGGTCCACTACCTTTATTTACTACATTATTTGTCTAAATTAGTAAATTAACAGGAGTCTTTACTTACAAATGTTTTTAAAGAGTTCATGTCCATCCCTTCATTTAGATATTGTAGATTATACGGCTCGAGTTATTTTTAGGGTCTTTTGATTTACGGCTCACTGCCTTTAAAAAGGGTTGATTATAAAATAACAACTCAATTTAAAAAATTTAGTATTGAAAATGGTGTTTCAAATAGTTAAGACATGAATTATTTTGATCCAAATTGGATTTGTCATGCATCCTGGTTTTAAGCATGGTGTCCTGGCCATATTTTAATATTTACCAGTTGCTTAACGGTGAAGGAAAACATTGTTAGGAAACCGGACTAATCCCTATTAAAGCTTAGTTTCCCCTCTGGGTTGGAAGGTCAGATGGATTAGAGAATTCTTGGGATTAGTTGCCAAGCAGACCCCAAGCTCCCTTGAGTCGTGGCAAAAACCCAGACAAGGTGAGGAAGATGATGAATAGAACTTATAAGAACAATAGACTTAACAGGGATGTGTCTGTTTTCCTCTTGGACAAACTTAAGAGCGCTCTTACAAGAAAAGTCGAAATAATGCAAAATTGATGATACTAGTCGACGAAATTCAGGACTTTGCGCTCATTATTAGAAACAATGAGTACGTGTTCCAGTACAAGCGTCTTCTTATCTTTATAAATATCGTTGTAAATATTAGAAAAAGGACTTATTAAATTAGTAATGATTTTTTTTCTGATGGTCGTTTCCGAAAAACCCCGTGAAGCACTGAATGGCGAGCTCTTATTTGGAAATGTTGAGAATTTTACTCTGCTAAACCTGGCTATTTTGTATTACTAATACCCTGTACTTTAGGCATATCAAACTATATTTTTCTTACATACCTTTGAGAAAGAGAAAATCAAAGTAAAACGAACTCGATTTTCTCTCCGAAACAAGTGTCAATTCCTACGAAAATCTACTTAATATCGAAGTCATTTTCATACTCAAGCAATCTGCAACGTTTGCTTATACTGTTGGTATACATTAGTGTTTATGAAATTCTACTATAATTTTTTGGCAATTTTTTGAAAACTACTCTATATTACCGATGACGCGCGCTGCGCCAGCTCAGTGCCGCGGCAGAGCTTGTAGAGGCAGGACGTGTGTCGGTCGGCTCCGCACATTTTCAACGGCGACGACGAGGTTTTTTATCATTGTGTGCGGCGGGCGCCGTGTAAAACGCTATACTGTGTGCGTGTAAACCGCAACGAGAGACTTTGATCCTAGCACCGTTTTTATAGTATTATAATTTATAATGGTACAGTTTAATAAACTACCGGACAGGATTAAAAATATTTGAAACGACCTGACATTCTATATGTATTTATTTGACTCAAGATAGTTTGACTCAGGGTCTGATGATGGAGCCGGATGGTGGTCACCGGTATCAATCAACCATGCAACTAAACCACTTCGTGTTTAGGCTCGTTTTATTCATCTCAACAAGATCTTTGACACAAGATAGTACTCAGGGTCTGATGATGGAGCCGGAAGGTGGTCACCGGTACCAATCAACCATGCAACTAAACCACTTCGTGTTTGGGCTCGTTTGATTCGGCTCAACAAGATCTTTGACTTAAGATAGTACTCAGGGTCTGATGATGGAGCCGGAAGGTGGTCACCAGTACCAATCAACAATGCAACTAAACCACTTCGTGTTTAGGCTCGTTTTATTCGTCTCAACAAGATCTTTGACTTAAGATAGTACTCAGGGTCTGATGATGGAGCCGGAAGGTGGTCACCGGTACCAATCAACCATGCAACTAAACCACTTCGTGTTTGGGCTCGTTTGATTCGTCTCAACAAGATCTTTGGCACAAGATAATACTCAGGGTCTGATGATGGAGCCGGAAGGTGGTCACCGGTACCAATCAACCATGCAACTAAACCACTTCGTGTTTAGGCTCGTTTGATTCGTCTCAACAAGATCTTTGACACAAGATAGTACTCAGGGTCTGATGATGGAGCCGGCAGGTGGTCACCGGTACCAATCAACCATGCCACTAAACCACTTCGTGTTTAGGCTCGTTTTATTCGTTTCTATAAGATCTTTGACACAAGATAGTACTCAGGGTCTGATGTTGGAGCCGGAAGGTGGTCACGGGTACCAATCAACCATGCAACTAAACCACTTCGTGTTTAGGCTCGTTTGATTCGTCTCAACAAGATCTTTGACACAAGTTAGTACTCAGGGTCTGATGATGGAGCTGGACTGTGGCCACGGGTACCAGTCTACCATGTAACTGAACCACTTCGTGTTTGGGCTCGTTTGATTTGTCGCAACAAGATCTTTGACACAAGGTAGTACTGAGGGTCTGATGATGGATCCGGAAGGTGGTCACCGGTACCAATCAACCATGCAACTAAACCACTTCGTGTTTGGCTTCGTTCGATTCGTCGCAACAAGATCTTTGACACAAGTTAGTACTCAGGGTCTGATGATGGAGCTGGACTGTGGCCACGGGTACCAGTCTACCATGTAACTGAACCACTTCGTGTTTGGGCTCGTTTGATTCGTCGCAATAAGATGTTTGACACAAGAAACTACTCAGGGTCTGATGATGGAGCTGATGATGATAGACAGGTACCCGTCGCCACCTTCGCGCTCCATCATCAGACCCTGAGTACTATCTTGTGTCAAAGATCTTGTTGAAACGAATAAAACGAGCCTAAACACGAAGTGGTTTAGTTGCATGGTTGATTAGTACCGGTGACCACCTTCCAGCTCCATTCATCAGACTCTGAGTATCACCTAGTGTCAAAGATCTTGTTGAGACGAATCAAACGATCCTAAACACGATGTGGTTTAGTTGCATGGTTGATTGGTAATGGTACCTTCCAGCTCCATCATCAGACCCTGAGTATTGTCTTGTGTCAAAGATCTTGTTGAGACGAATCAAACGAGCCCAAACACGAAGTTGTTTAGTTACATGATAGACTGGTACCCGTGGCCACCTTCCAGCTCCGTCATCAGACCCTGTGTATCTTCGTCAAAGATCTTGTTGAGACGAATCAAACGAGCCTAATCATGTTACTACATGGTTGATTGGTATCCGTGACCACCTTAAGCATCATCAGATCCTCAGTACCAGTTCGTTTTTAAACCCTCGTTGATACAAACTTTACAACCTATAGGTACCAAATGCAATGACGAAACATGTAAATAAGCGAGTAGGTACCTATAATTTCTTTCGAGTAATATACCTTCATAAGTACAAGTATGGGGCTATTCATAAATTACGTCGTTTCAAATGGGAGGAGTGGGGGGGGGGGGGTCTGGACATCGGATGATGGTAACATGACGTAGGAGGAAACAGATTCATCCGAAGCTTGATTTTTGGATGATTTGAGGGGTGGGGGGGGTCAAAAATCGTCAAAAATAGATGACGTAATTTATGAACAGCCCCTATGTACATTTGCACTGCATTTAGTATTTTCGTACTTACCAAATAACAGTTTTAGAACTTTAAAAGTTAAGTACAGTTAGTGTTGTTATGGTTGATTTCAATATGCTTCGCGAAGGATCAAGAATGTTTAATCCATCATTGTAGTGCGAGTGTGGTAGAAGGGATCGGCGTACTGAGCTCGCACGGCCTGCCGCAGCGCGTAAAATACCTAAACTCGCTCAACGCCGAAATGTAATAGCGCTCTTAATGGCTCCTCCACACGATGGGCCAACGCCGGCCACTCCAAGGGACGCATTTATGCGTTAGAGGGAGCAAGTGATATTGCTATCTCATTCTACCGCATGGTTGCATCCCTTGGAGTGGCCGGCGTTGGCCCATCGTGTAGAGGAGCCATAAGGTTTATAAATAAAATAAATACTCAGTCAATGACTCAACTGGTTCTTAACTGACACATGCAGTAGGCCATAGGTGATCTAATTAAGATAAAAAACTGTAGTAATTATGTTAATACAATTTATTACTACTGTTGTAATCTTGAGCTCATGTCAATGTTTTCACGTGTACTATACAGTATTATAGTGACAATGTACTAACTGTCTGGTTACTGATAAAAAAGGGTAACTAATCTCTTATACAGTGAAATTCGATAATCCGGCACTTTGATGATCCAGTATACCCAGTAATCCGGCACTAAATTGGGGTACAAATGAACATTCTATGTCCTAATTTACTATGTGCGCTTACATTATGTATTATATATTATAGCCTTATTTCAGAAAAGGTACATTTTTTTAAATACTATATCTACAGTTTTCCTTAATCTACATTCTACGGTAACCGCTTCTGTGTGCCTTTGGGCAAAGGCCTCCCCCAATCTTCTCCACTCTTCCTTATTATGAACTAATCTGGTCCATGTTTTTGTTTTTGTCCTTTCAGCCATGTCTTGGATTTCATCGGACCATCTTTTAAACTGCCTGCCTCTGTTTCTTTTGTGCCCTCTAGGGTGCCAGAGTGTTACAGTTTTGCTCCATTTTTCTCCTCCTCTAATAGTATGTCCAGCCCACTTCCATTTCAATATGCGCTTACATTATCACACTTCAATCTCTTTATAAATGGCTAAGTTCCTGACAACAGTAGAATTTTATATTAATTTAGTATCTTTGTTAAATGTATTTCCACAACATACTAAAAACACATCAAAATAATATGCTCTAATTTCCAGTAATCCGGCTCTCTTGTGTCAGCATTAGTACCGGATTAGTGAGGTTGTACTGTAACAAAATATTGTTACTAAAAAGCTATTTAGAAACGGAGCCTTATTGTAAAAACTTGTACTTTATATTTTGCTCAACAATATCGAAGATATATTCCAATCGTATATTGATATAGACAGTTTAGACACAAAAAAGCGCTGGTGGCCTAGCGGTAAGAGCGTGAGACTTTCAATCCGGAGGTCGCGGGTTCAAACCCTGGCTCGTACCAATGAGTTTTTCGGAACTTATGTACGAAATATCATTTGATATTTACCAGTCGCTTTTCGGTGAAGGAAAACATCGTGAGGAAACCGGACTAATCCCAATAAGGCCTAGTTTACCCTCTGGGTTGGAAGGTCAGATGGCAGTCGCTTTCGTAAAAACTAGTGCCTACGCCAAATCTTGGGATTAGTTGCCAAGCGGACCCCAGGCTCCCATGAGCCGTGGCAAAATGCCGGGACACCGCGAGGAAGAAGAAGAAGATATTGATATAGACAGTTTGTCATTTTGTGTTTATGTGATACGACCTTCAAGAATAAAACGTACTCCCATGTTAAAAGCCGGCAACTCACTTACAACCCCTCTAGTGTTGTGGGTGTCCATGTGCGACGGTAATCGCTTCCGCTCCGCTCGTTTGCCGCCCGTTTGCTTTAAATGTTTTTGTAATTATTCTTAATAATTTAATCTTTGCACATTGTGTAAACAAATGGTAAACAACGGGACTTTAGTCTCGACATTTATTAGCATTGTTTATTTAATTGTCAATTCAGGTGATTGACACCTACTTGATAAGATATAATGTAAACAATTACACACATGCTTGACTTACTTAGCCGTTACAAGTTCACGATTATTGTTTACTGAAACATATGTATACTCTGTATCTTTAGGTATTTAAATAATTTTTACATTTTCGGGTAGTTATAACATTTATTGGTTACCCAACCAAATACAAAACCACCTGGATCTATCACTGAACGACCTGACTTTAACCTACATTATTTGATCATGTAATGTTTTCGTCTACCCTCAACTGGCTTAATGAGACATTTCAGGGTAGATTTTGTTTACTTTTTTTTAAATACCTAAAGATACTGACTATAGGTATGGTACATAATTTGCATTGGTTATAGTTAAAACATTCCATAATGTCAATAGCCAGGGTGGAAAATGGGGACTAAGTTTGTATGGAGAAGCGGCCGTCCACTATCGTCTTAAAGACCCCGTGATTTTAATCCTTACCAGGGGCTCCCAAACTGTTCTACTGTGTAACTCCAAGGTGCCGCCGCGGTGCGCGGCGTTACATACCGCCGTGTGTTCCTAAACCTTAAGAAGGCATTTCGTCCGCGGCTAATCTTTGAAGCGCAGACTCGCAAATCACAAAGCCTGTCCAGATTAACATCCATTATTTTGCATATTATTGACATTTACTACCACACTGCTTTATTTATTTTCGTTCAGAGGTATTTGGGAAGTATTTTTTTGATGTTGTCCACATAAAAATGGTAGGAAACAAAACGAACGATATTTATGATCGGCGCGATGTGTGTCAATGCGAAATTTATTGTTGTCTGTGGTTTTGGCTGGTTGTCGTTTGAAATACGCCTTTGTGGCGATGGTCCAGTCGCGAGGTCGGGTGGCTTAAGCGCCAGATTAAGTGCGCGACGAAATGGTTGAGCACTTAAAAGGCTACAAAAAAAGGTTACATTCTTTCGAAAGTGCCGTTTATTGTGTTCTCTTAAATTCCTTTATTACTATCAAATTAAAAGTAAATCAAATTTGTGCTATAATATTTTTTATTGTGATGTAGGTCTACATTTTGACATTTTAACTCAGTATTTCTACAGCTAAAATAACTAATTCATTGCCATTTTAGGTTGGTAATCTAAATGGGTCTTAATTATTTGTGTCTGTGTCGGTTCTACTTATTACAGAATCTAGAATCTTTCCGTAACTCTTTCAGTAATAATGAAGAGTTCATGTTTCGGTAATTTTAATAATAACCAAGGTGTGTCTTGATAATGTCTAGATTGTGATAAAAAAATGGTTTTATGCATTTCCTTTATCTTGTACCACAATAATTTGAAAGTCACGAGCATCATACTATCTGGCAATGTTTAACTTAAATATTGACTTTATTCTGAATGTGTTACGGCAAAAAATAGAATGTATTAATTCCATCTGTTTATCACAAACTACAAATATTTTTCTGTTATACGTGCTGAAAGCGTCAACTTTCGGCAGGCTGCGCTAAACGAAGCTGCCGCTTTCCAATTCTGTCAAACAGAAAATAGTATACACCTGTAAATAAGAAAGACATTTCTTACTTTACTGCCCTAGGTGTAACTGTGTAATATACTATAGTTCGTTTTTTAGCATTAGAAAAAAGGTAAACAATTTTGACGTGTCTTTTTATTGAAAATGATAGAAAAACGCTTTTAAAAATTAGTTTATATTACTTATGAAAGCAAAAGAATGTAAATAGTCGTATATGATTTATAATTGTTACATATTTGCCGTGACTTATTTTAAAAAGTGTTTTTTAATAAAAAGACACGCAAGATCGCTTAATTCGCTTACCTTCTTTCTAATGCAAAAATAAACGGACTATACATAGGGGCTATTCATAAATTAGGTCATTTCAAATTAGGGGGGGGGGGGGGGTCTGGACATTGGATGACGGTAGCATGAAGTAGGAGGAAATGGGGTCATTTGAAGCATGATTTTTCAAAAATCGTCAGAAATCGATGATGTAATTTATGGACAGCCCCATATACCTGTGTACACCTTAATCCACAAATTTACTGTTCCCCAGGTAGCGCCGCAGTACGATTTCGACGCGACATCCCCCGGCAACGGTTACCGAAGTTTCGTCTCCGTAGTGGACTCCTGCGTATTGCACGGCTTGAAGCTGAGTCGGCAAGTTTGCACAGGCAGGGACGCCTTGCTGTTCCGGAAAGGGTATTTCGTTAGGTAAGCCTTTTCGCCGGAGTTTTTTTGTCTGAATTTCACGTGCTAACAATTTTTTTGTCGATGGTTTACTTTGACAATCAACTTTCGGCAAATTTTCATAATGATTACTATTCATCATCATCATCATCATCATATCAGCCAGAGGACGTCCTCTGCGGGACGGCCTCTCCCAGAGAGTGCCACAATGACCGGTCTTGCGCCACCCGCATCCAGCGGACTCCCACGACCTTTACCAGGTCGTCAGTCCACCTTGTGGGGGTCTACCCTCGCTGCGCCGTCCGGTACGTGGTCGCCACTCGAGAACCATTCCGCCCCAATGGCGATCGGTTCTACGGGCAACTACTACGGGTTACTATTATCGTGCTAGAATTATTGTTAAGTAGATTATTACTAGTGGCTCTGTGAGCTGTAGACCTCGCGAGCAGAGTTTAAAACTGAATAAATGTATGGTTCCGTTATTTTGAAGAATTTAGAGAATCTAATTTGACCATAAAAACTTAACTATCAATTGCTTACAAAATTCGGGAATTGGTTTAGATATGCGACCTGTAGAGTAGAACATATGGACATACGAAACAATTTTTGGCTAACAGGCCAATTCAAACTTACACTGATATCAGAAAGACATCTAACTGATGTCATTTAGTTATCGTGCATTTCACTCGTTCTTGTCCGTACATGTTTTGGCGCAAGCGAGACGCACGATGACTACTAAATAACATGATAAAAATATCATCCCGATGTCAGTGTACGGTCGATGCCCCTTAAGTATACACGTCGCCATACTAATTGTATAGAAAAGTGGATAGAGTTAGACCAAGAAAAGTCTGCAGAAGCAGAGATTTTGACAGCACACGCAGTGCCAATGTTATTTGTGCCAGTGTCAAAATCTCTGCAGACTTTTCTTGGTCTAACTCTACCTATGTTAGGAAACCAACATTACCTTTGAATTAACCTGTAAACTGCAACTAAGAAGCTTCGTGCGCGAGCGTGGCCCATAATTTCCGAAAATCATTTTTTCTTCGAGGCAATTACTCCGTTCTCATATTTTGCGTTGCCCATAATTTCCCGAAATCATTCATTCTCGGTAGCGATTACTCCGTTCCCATATTTTCCCAATGGTTTTCTTCCACAATCGCCTATTTTTAATATTTTTAAATTAATCTTTTCCTTATAGTTTTCGTTCTTTTAAATATCTAGGATAATATTTTCTTGTTACTGTATGTTAATAGTGTAGTAATTATATTTGTTACTTGTAGGTATTTCACATACAACAAATATCAAAAACACTAAAATTAAAACATAATCTAAAAAACTACAAGTAAAAAACCAAACGCTGTCAGCCAATAACTCTAACCATACCTATCTCTGGGAGCAGATTCGTTTTTAGGGTCATCAAAAAAAAATAACCCTAACCTACCTATCTCTGGGAGCAGTTTCGTTTTTAGGGTCATCAAAAAAAAAATAACCCTAACCTACCTATCTCTGGGAGCAGTTTCGTTTATAGGGTCATCAAAAAAAATAACCCTAACCTACCTATTTGAAAAAAACCTGGTTATTTTTACCACTAGCATTAAAAAAAAGAGAAAATATGGAGATAGAGAATATTTAGTCAGTGAAAAAAAAACCTACTGGTTATTTTAACTACTACTGGGATTAAAAAGAAAAGGGAATAAATTGAGAAAAGGAAAATTTAGTTTATGAAAAAATGTACACGAAAAATTAAATAAAGCGAAGAAATTCCACTGGGAAAAAATGAGAACGGAGTAATTGCCTCGAAGAAAAAATGATTTGCGGAAATTATGGGCCATTTTAGCGAGGCGATCCAAATTAAAAGGCTCAAAGTCTAACTAACATTATTGTCTAACTAACATTATTGTTAGTTAGACTTTGAGCCCGGGAAAGCGCAACGTACGAGCAACCTACAGCTAGTTCTAGCCCTAAGCAATGTTAATCCCTGCGATTTATGGATGGTGACCGCCCATGCTATAAACGTAAGTGGAAATTGACTCCTGGAACAGCCATGCCCTTGAACTAAAACCGCTAAAAAATGTTCAAACAAAAACTCAAACGAATACGCTTACCTCGCGCTTCGCGCTCGCTTGATCAATCAGCAATACGATGTTTAAGTGCAAAAAATAAATAAAAAAAATTGCATTTATTGGGGATCGAACCGGGTACCTATTCCCATATCCTTGCTTGTAAGCGTCTTTCCAACTGCGCTATGATAGCATTTAGATGAGCTGACGAAATTTGGTTACTTATTCTCGAGTAAGAATTTAAATATCTAATCTAAAGAGAATACAGTGTATAGGGGACGTGCATGAACTATAGGGGGCAGCACAGGAGCCGTCAGATCTTTGGCGCGAAGCGTAGATGTGTAGTTTATGATTCCGATGTAGCCCACGAGATGGCAGAACCTACTATGTACAAGGAAACGTACTTACGAGAACGGTAGATGGTAGCACTTGCTTTGGCAATGTACATGTGCACATATGTTTCCGATTCAGGCCACAACATGGCAGGCCCTCCAACGCGCACGGTCCCTATAGTGGGCGTGCGTGAACTATAGGGGGTAGCATAGGAGCCGTCAGATTTTTGGCGTGAGGCGTAAATGTGACGTTTATGCTTCCGATGTAGCCCACAAGATGACAGAATCTACTATGCATAAGGAAACGTACCTACAAGAACGGTAGATGGTAGAACTTGTTTTGGCAATGTACATGTTTCCGATTCAGGCCACAAGATGGCAGACCCTCCAACGCGCACGGTCCCTATATGTAGTAGAGGGTTATTGTCATACTAAATTTTGTAGTCACAGTAAATTTACTGCCATCTTTCGATACAGGATTAAAATGAAAATGAAAAAAAAATATCAATAAATGTATATATGTATGGATAAATGATTTTTTTTATTTTTAGAACGCCATATGATTTTGACCCATGTTCTTTTACTGATATGAGTAAAAATTGTTAAATATAAAATGGTGTCGCCATCTAGACGAGCATAGGCCAAAGGTATGGCGCCGTATATTCAAGAATCAAATTTTCTTTAAAGCGCAAAAAGCCATCATCTGTTGCAAAAAATAAACGAATGCGCTTAGCCCGCGCTTGAAAAATAAAAAATACGATTTTTTTCATTTTTTCAAAATAAAAAAATAAAATACGAAATTTAAGTATAAAAAAATACAAAAAGTTATGTAGCAGCATACAATAACTGGGGATGGAACCAGGGACCTCCCTATGCAAACAAAAAAGCGAACATTTGCAAAATGCGCCATGATAGTTCTTACTAAAGCTGACGAAATTTAGCTACTCATTCTCAAGTAAAAACTAAATATCTAAATACCGCCGAAACCAGTGATACAAATTTTCTGAATTTTTGGCCATTTAATCTATAAACATATATCAAAAAGAAAAAACTCTTATGATATCGATACGACTATTTGTTTAGGCGACAGGTATCACAACTCCGCCATTTTTAAAAATTTCCAAAAACCGGATTGACAAAAAAAAATTATTTATTCATAGAATCTGGTCACAAAATTTCATGAGAATCGGTTAAGAATTGCGACCTGTAGAGGAGAACATCCGGAAATACAAAACTAAATATCTAAATACCGCCTAAACCAGCGATAATTTTTTTCTGCATTTTTTGCTATTAACTCTGTAAACATGTCTCAAAAAGAAAAAACTCTTATGATATCGATACGACTATTTGTTTAGGCGCCAGGTATCACGACTCCGCCATTTTTAAAAATTTCCAAAAACCGGATTGACAAAAAAATTTTATTTTGTCATAAAATTCGGTCACAAAATTTCACGAGAATCGGTTAAGAATTGCGACCTGTAGAGGAGAACATCCGGACATACGAAAGCAAAATGCCCGAGTCAAAACGTAGACCTTCGCTTCGCTTCGGTCAATTATCAAACCCTGTTATAAATGTTGCAATTGATTGAAAATTAGGGTTGCTTGTGGCGTGCTTTAAAGCAATGGGTCCCATATAGACATATGACGCTCAAAACAAATCGGATCGATTGATACATTCAGCCTGTTATCTAGCCTAGGTCTCACTCGACTCGAATCGCCTAACAATTGAAAGTAGCAAGCAATGATGCATCAATTGCACATGGCCCGACTACAAACTAACAGCTACATACTCTGACCACTGACCATCGTTGAATCTTATGTCTTTGCAATAAGGTGTACGAATTGTCAGTTAATTATGAGGACAATGGTACATTCAACAAATGCAAGATCCGCTAAATGGGTCGACGCGTGATCTACATGCCTTGTTTGCAACACAGGGATTGTGCACATTAATTGATTGAAATCAATCTCTCTAATCAATCAATCAATCAATCTATCTAAATAGAGAAAATACGAAAAAAATGACAATCATCAGATTCGGCTCTTATTCAGGCTCATATATCTTATCTTATGTTCTTAGCCACTTGCTAGTCGGATGGTCTTTCATTGGCATATTAGCCTTCTGCCTGCAGGCTCAGACATTTCTTCCCAATGTAATTATCGGGTTTGTTACAAGCGTATATACTTTATTATCTTATACGGCTCGGCTCTTAGCAAAAAAAGTCGTAGGCGCTCGTGGCTCGAACGAATTTACATGAATTATTTTGATGCGAGTTGTGTTTTTAATCTCGATGATCTAATAGTCTTGATTATATCGTGACTAAACAAAAATTGTTGTATGAAAAATGAAACTTTGAACAGTTGGCATCCATATGCGGCTTACGTCATACAGCTATTAGTCACGTATCTTCCTTATGTCCGCTTCATAAACACTAGGTCAAGGAATGTGTGAGCTAAGAAAACAATAAAATCTGTATATTTCAGTATTCTTGCAATATACTTTAGAAAAAAATTGACTATCAATATCCGCTTCAAGAATCTAAACAATTTTTTACCTTAGGTGTAATTTGTATTTCAAATCCGCGCCTTAAAAGTTAACCAGCAAGAATGATTACCCCTCTAATTTAAATTAACTGTATAATTATTAATTAGAAAAGGACAACTCTGTACTAGTACAGGAGTTATCGAACAGTGTCTCAAAATAACTTGATTTTTCATGACGTCATAGATTATACATTATTTAACACAAAGGACGTTACAAACACTTGTACGTAAGGCGACACGTCAAAAATACTCGAAGGCAAACTGGGCCCAATTTGACTCCTTTTCTTCATGGGCTGTAGCAAAAATACCCAAATATATGGAAAACAGGCAAGACGGTTGGATCTCTTTCTAAGAACACCTCGCCAGCGACCTGGTCATTCTGGTCTTTTGGTGGTTCTTGGGTTCAAACCTCTGTCGTGTCATACTGAGCACAAACACGTCTTCGAAAAAAATGCAAAGATGATTGAACAATACGGTCAGGATCCATTAAACCCAGGCATAAAGAAATATAGTAAGAACAAAGTGCTCACTCCATACATCAGTTTTGGTACCAAAACTACTATTATTTTCGTAGTTGACATCTAGCATCGAGTAGCGGAATTATTAGTACCGCTACTCGATACTGTCTCTCGTGTGGCGACTCACGAAAATTGTATTGAACAACAATTTACAACTAATATTATTAGAAGCAGAAGGAGTTGAAAATAGAGTTCCGGTTAATCCGGTTATAATATTAGCTGAAAATTGTTGAGCATTAGACTTTTCGGTCGCCGCAACATCTATTGTCAAGTAACAGTACTGATAATTACGCTACTCGATGCTATATGCCGACTACGAATATAATAGTCGTTTTGGTACCAAATCTGATGTATGGAGTGAGCACTATGTACTTTTTTCTCTACGACCCAGGCGATAGGTTAAGTGTGTTGCTAATTTGTGCATTTTGTGTCCTCAGGGAAATAGAATCGTGCGGGCAACTCCTCGCTTCGCTCGGCACGTGCCTGCACCACGTGCACACGCTGCTGTCGTGGGCGCCGCCCGGGGACCTGTTCCCGTCCGAGGCGCGCTCGCCCGAGGAGCTGTTCTCGCAAGCCGACACCATCAACCAGTACTGCTTCTACGGACGGTGTTTGGGGTTCCAGGTTGGTACTGGGTTGGTAACTAAATGTAAATGTGTATAACGATTAGAGCGCGAGGCAGTAGTGTGTAATTCTTAACGTAGAATTAAAAACGTAGCGCCTGCCATATAGCCCCAGGATATGGGGAGGAGAGGAGAGCCTCTTGATAATGCTTCTATGGGAAGTGTCTGGGGTTCCAGGTCGGTAATAAAAGTTACATTTATGTGACAAAGCTTGACATTGTCTGTCGGCCTGACACTATCCGATATCCGATGTAACATCGTCTGACAATCAGACATTCGTCTGGCCTTTTCTGAGCATTGGCAGATTAATCTGACAGAAACAGACATTGTTGAAACTTTAGTCTGAGAATATTTGTCAAAATCTGGTTAGTTTAATATCAACCTAACAAGTAAATTATTATTTTCATCTGACATTGCCTGAAAATCCTGATATGTTTGATTGTATTATGACAAAGTCTAAATTTGCATTTTTATTAGTCTAATATGATATCACAAAATTAGTCATTGTTTGATGTGATTTTCTATAATATCTGGTTTTAGTGTGGTATTTCTCCTGTCCAATTTCTTTGTCCAATGTGTATTTTGCATCTCACATTTTGCCTGGTGAGAGAGTGAGACACAATGCACATTGGTACAAGAAATTTGACAGGTGGAATACCAACTTTAGATAAATTTTATATCGTTTGAAATGAAATGACATGTATACGGGTATTTGATGATTCTGAAAAGCTTTATGTGATCTTCAAATATTCGTATTTTTGTATCCAGTTCCTACCGTCAATGCGCGGCATCCTAAAAGGCATATCGATCTGCATGGCGGGCTTCTCGGAGGCGTACTACAGCCACGGCAACCTGATCAGCTCGGTGTGGACGGGCGGGCAGTACCTGATCGACCCGGAGATGCGGGCGCGCCGGATTGTCAACATATCGCAGTCGGCCAGCGTCGAGTTCTGCAAGGCCTTCTGGTTCCTGGCTGAGAGCGGTAACGCCATGGTCTTTCTATACGTTCTATCCTTGTCCCACTGACTTATTTAAGTAGACTTGTAGGCTTTAGAGGCTATGTAGTAAGGCAGTATCGTAGGGAACTGTAAAATGAGGGTTTCGTAACTAAATAATATTACAAAATCGGACATTTTCTGACATTATTTTTTGACTGAATCTGACACTCCGTAGTCTGTAACTAAATAGTAATAAAGGGTATCGTCTTGGGTCGTCCCATTCGTTTTTCGTCAAGTTCTTAAATTAGTCCTATTCTGCTTTCGTCACTCATTCTACATTGAAAGCCACCGACGATTGTGACGAATGTAGAATGAGTGACGAAAGCAGAAAAGGACTAATTTAAGAACTTGACGAAAAACGAATGGGACAACCGAAGACGATACCTAATAAAGTGTTATTACAGACTGACATTGTCAGATATGTTTAGCTGATCACATCTGACACTTCGATCCTAAAACCTGACAGGCGAGGCGAGCGAGGTCAGCCTAAGCGAGGCGTAAACTAGCAAGAACTTGCATGCAATTTACGTTACATTGCCGACTACTAAGGTAAACTGCATTCAAAAGTTCAGATACCGCAATGTAATGAATTAGACACTAGGCGAAGTAAGCATACTGGTTTCCAACGCACAGCTTGGGAACCCCTGCTTTATAATATTATTAAAAAAAAACAACGGGTTGCACTCCGGGAGTGCCGGTAGAAGTGAAAACTCAATGACATTGTAAAAGTTTTTCGATCAGGTCACGTGTCCGTTTTACGTCTTACGAATCTTACGGTCACGTGACCTGTCGCGGGTTTGACATTTTTTCCCCATCACAAAAAGTGCACAGCGCCGCTAAAGAAGTTTTCACTTCAAATATAACCAAAGTGTAAAACTGACTCAATTTAATCTCACGACCAACGTTTTAAGATTTCTCATTTCTTTCCAGAAATAATGAAACGCGTGCCCAGCCTAATGTCCTCAACGGTCGCCGTCAACAAAGTGATCACCATCCCGCCTGAACCGGTGACGGTGACCACAACAGAAGGGAAAGAGCTGACCGTCCTGCCGCCCACCGTGCATCTAGGTCTTCAGAGCCTTAACGTTAGGCTTATTAGTGTTAATAAGAGAATTGGCATGGTAAGTTTGATATGTAATTTAAAATATGATACTGTGATACGAGTAACCAGTAAAGGTGTATTTAGACCTGGTGAATGTGTCAAAATTTAAAAATCGCTCGATAACTATTTTATTCACATGAGCAGATAGCCATATAACGAGCTTTTCGCATACAAGGGCATTCTATGTGCGTTTGCCAGGTCTGGACGCACCTCAAGATGTTACAACCGACACATCGGCACGCTTTTAAAATTAAAATGTGTTTTGTCGGTATACCCCGTTTTCTAATCAATAAGGAAAGTTTCCTGTGATTGGTTAAAATTCTAATAACGTAAAATTTGACTCCCCGACTTTGAAAAATAGAATCGAAAAGTGCTAGCATTGCTGCCTAGATTTTATTTGATTTCTGGGGCCTGTTTTAAACGTTTAGTTATGTTTATGTTAGGTATTATTTACTTGCCTTCTCTGACCTATATTCACTTAAGAACTCTCAACAAATAAACCGCTCTAAACAAAAGCTCTTTGAAATTTCAAACATCTTTAGAAAAAACAGCACTTATAAAAATCAAATTTTTAGACCTTGCTCGCCTCGACCCTCATAGGACATTTCGAGTTTTAGTTATTCGATTTTTTTTCTGGCTTACTCCTGCAGTTTTGCACAGTTATTCGATTTGTTTCCGATATGATTCTGATCTGCCAGTGTGACATTTCTTCAACCAAAAACGTCACTTTTGACACTGACAGATCAGCATCATATCGAATAACTAAAACTCGAATTGACCTATCAAGCTACCTCACTATTTTTTTAATTCCCAGAACGGCGAAGCCAGCTCCTCCCTCCCGGCCGCCGAGGGCGTCCTGTTCCACTGCCACGGCGGCGGCTTCGTGGCGCAGAGCTCCAAGTCCCACGAGATGTACCTGCGAGAGTGGGCCGCCAAGCTCAATGTGCCCATCCTCTCCGTGGACTATAGTCTAGCTCCGCAGGCGCCGTTCCCGAGGGCCTTGGAGGAGGTTTACTACGCTTACTGTTGGATGCTGAATAATTTTAGCACTATTGGCACTACCGGTGAGTGTTATTATATGGTTCGTCAAACAACTTTGTCAGTAGAAAATCCAAGTCCCACGAGATGTACCTGCGCGAGTGGGCCGCCAAGCTCAACGTGCCCATACTCTCCGTGGACTATAGTCTGGCTCCGCAGGCGCCGTTCCCGAGGGCCTTGGAGGAGGTTTACTACGCTTACTGTTGGATGCTGAATAATTTTAGCACTATTGGCACTACCGGTGAGTGTTATTATATGGTTTGTCAAACAACTTTGTCAGTAGAAAATCCAAGTCCCACGAGATGTACCTGCGCGAGTGGGCCGCCAAGCTCAACGTGCCCATCCTCTCCGTGGACTATAGTCTGGCTCCGCAGGCGCCGTTCCCGAGGGCCTTGGAGGAGGTTTACTACGCTTACTGTTGGATGCTGAATAATTTTACCACTATTGGTACTACCGGTGAGTGTTATATAGTTTGTCAAACAACTTTGTCAGTAGAAAATCCAAGTCCCACGAGATGTACCTCCGCGAATGGGCCGCCAAGCTCAACGTGCCCATACTGTCCGTGGAATATAGTCTGGCTCCTCTATATTTTTTCCGAGCAAAGCTCGATCTCCCAGATATTTATCCGCTAACAAGAGTTAACTGTACAGCTTGGCAAAAAGAGTAGAAATTAAAAAGTGGCAACACTGTAGTGTCGCCCCTTTCAAATCAATACGAAACCGATTATATCGCGAATAATGAATTTAAAATACACCCAGACGCTTCGATTCCTTTATAGCGCTCGTGATCAAAGAGACTAGTTTTGCACGAAGTAATTTTGACGGAGGTGACTTTATTTTCTCAGTCGCCCGTTGACCACAAACGCTGTAACGTCGAGATATATTTCAAATTCATTATACGTGGCATATACAGTTCAAATAGTTTTCATTCATAAACAACTATCCCTTTGTACTACACATTTATGTTTTTATCTGATGTAACCATTATTCCTTTCTTTTGGTACAATAAAGCGTTCACTTACTTACATACGCTTTCTTGGCAGTGAATGTGTTAAATTATATTCTTCAGGTAAAAGAATAGTCTTCGCCGGCGACTCGGCAGGCGCGAATCTCCTAGCCAGCTGCACACTGAAGATCCTATCCAGTGGTCTGAGAAGTCCAGAAGGACTGTTCCTGGCATACGCTCCGCTATTAGTGAGCTTCACACCGAGTCCCGCCCGTCTGTTATGTCTTATGGATCCGCTACTGCCGTTTGGATTTATGATGAGGTGCCTTAAAGGTAAGTTTATTAAATTAAAATACGTGTCTAGAAACTACAGTATACTAGAGGCTCTGTGAGCAGTTAACCTCACGTTAAGATTCATTAAGCTTAAAAAATGTAAAAACAAAAAATACTTACTTCTTTGAGTCAATATCACAGCGTACTCGCAATAGTCTTTTATTAAGTGCCATAAAGTGTCTTAAGAGGAGAACATCCGGACATACAAAAACAGTTTGCGTTTGACTCGCGCAAACTGTTTTTGTTCACTAACGCTTCGGTCAACAAGAAGAAAAACATGTATATCCAGTAGGATAATAAGTACCCAAAGAAAAAAAGTCCTACTTGGTTTCCGATTAAGAGATGAGACAATGCAATGTTAGAGCACCATTAATCTGGTCAAATTTACTGCTATAATATTACACAATGCTCCTTGAAAACCATAGATTCGTATGTCATTACACAAAACATTTGCGTTTCAAAATTTCAACTTTGAATAATTGAATAACGTCGTCATTCAGGTTCTTAATTTTGTATTGTGCCACTATGGTCCTCAAGGCATGACACTATTTCACGCGTTTTTGTATTCCTTAGGCCCACTAACCCGGGGTTAACCGGTTAAACCTGGAGTTACCATGGTTACCAGTACAATTTGACACTGGGTTGACGGTTGAACCGCTTAACCCCTGGTTAGTGGGATGGTGCAAGTGGGCCTTAGTCTATAGTCAAAACAAAGGTTTCATCAACTCCATTAAAATCTAAATAATAATAGATTAAGAATTTTGTTTGTAAACTTTCTTATTAATGTGTGTAATAAACAGTTTAAATAAAAAAAAAAATCTATTTATTCGTCCGCAGCGTACGCGTGTCCAAACCCAAGTGGCAATACAGGTTGCGGCCACAAAAACTGCAACTGTGCCAAACCTGGTCACTCGACCTCTAACGCCACCACGCCTCTAGACAGCAACGGCTTTCTCAAAGTCAGCCCTTCACAAGGTAACGTATAGGCATATAAGATATAGATGTAGTGCATAATTATTTTCCATCGTTTTTTCATGGAAACGTACGAACGTGTCTTGCTATTTCAGTCAGTCTCGGTACAAAAAGTACTGCGTCACACACAGTCACGAATGCTGATCACATTGATTTGAATACTTTGAATCTGGCCTTGGGCACAGATCTTAATTAATCTTTTCATAATGTATGTATAACTTTTATATTTTTATCGTGATTCGAGCGCACGCAAGTCAAAAAATTTAATCAGAAATAAATTGATGATGATGTGTCTAAAAATATTTTTGTACATTTGCTGTTTGATCTTTAATATATTACTCATTCGCAGAAGGCATAAGCGAGGGTCCGTCATCATTCGAGGAGGTGTCACCGTCGGACCTGGCGGAGCTTCAAGCGCATAAGTCCGGCAGCGAGCGGCGACAGTCTTCCGACACCACCATTAGCGCCGCTTCGTTACAAAGCGAACACACCGCCACTGGTAAACAATGTATTAGTAAGGGGCGTATTCCACCTATCCAATTTTTTTATGTGTATTTGCGTCTCACATTTTGCTTAGTGAGAGAGTGAGACGCAATGCACATTGGACCATCATCATTCGAGGAGGTGTCACCATCGGACCTGGCGGAGCTTCAAGCGCATAAGTCCGGCAGCGAGCGGCGACAGTCTTCCGACACCACCATTAGCGCCGCCTCGTTACAAAGCGAACACATCGCTACTGGTAAGACGGAATATCGTCATTACTTTTAAAAAAAACTCGTATCTTGTTCTGTCAGTTAAAATAAAAAATTAAATGTAACTTTATGTGACGTTATCTATGAAAAGGGACCTTATTGTCGATGGCGCTTACGCCATTATTAACGATGCTCCGATATAAATACAATGCCGCGCGACGCTGTGCGGCGTAAGCGCCATCGACAATAAGGTCCCTTTTCATAGATAATGGTCCATATATGGAATGCATACGGAGTTACTGAGTTTCAACTTTGAGTAGCAGAGTGAGATACGAGATTTTCTTCAAAGTAGTGACAATATCTCGCTAGAGAACTCGTTTGGCAACTCATTTGTACCACTGGTACATTGTCGCAGCGGTTCATAAAAATGTCCCGCTTACTTCTAACTCATTTACTGGCACACATTAATAATGATCTACCGCCTTACTTCGCAGTTGACTGCACAAACTTACCACACTTCAATTTCTTCCAACGACGAACCATAGGTAAAAAAAGCCTTAGAGTCAAGCACTTTTAGAAGCACATCTTTTTAGGGTTCCGTACCAAAAGGGTAAAACGGGACCCTATTACTAAGACTTCGCTGTCCGTCCGTCCGTCCGTCCGTTTTCTTGGTGTATATAAATCAGCTGTGTGACATGCAGGTTGAAGCAGGAAATATATTTACATATGCCGATGACACTGCCATCGTTTTCTCGGGAAATACATGGGAAGAGGTTCGACAACACGCAGAAAGGGGACTAGCTAAAATTGCAAGATGGCTACACAACAACCTACTCACCTTAAACACAGCTAAGACTAATTATATCACCTTTTCAAATTATAATCGTACACAGCCAGATACTCAATTCTCGATCAGAATTCACACCTGCGAAAATCCTACACAAACCACTTGCTCCTGCCCAATCATAACATAACTAAAGTAGAAAGTACAAAATACCTAGGTGTTATGGTTGATCAGCGTTTGACTTGGCATGCGCACACTGAAAGTATTATGGCAAGAACCCGTAAACTTATCTGGACCTTTAAAAACCTTAGACATGTAGCGACTAAAACACTCCTGAGTCAAATTTATGTATCACTTGTGCAATCAGTACTCACCTATTGCATTACTGTTTGGGGCGGTGCTACCAAAACTAAGTTCCTAGAGCTTGAAAGGGCTCAAAGAGCGCTCCTAAAAGTTATGTTGTTTAAACCCTACACATTCCCAACTAGCGACCTTTATATTACCTGTGACCAATTGTCAGTACGAAAACTCTATGTACTTCAGCTCATACTAAAAACTCATAAAAATACCGAGTATAAGCCTCAACCACAAACCTCACGCAGGAAGAATAGTAATGTTTTAATCGTTCCGACAGTAAAAACTGCATTTGCTAGGAGGCAACAAACTACACAATCTGCCTACCTATATAACTTCATAAATAAATATATAGATATTTATTCTTCATCCCATTTCGAGTGTAAAAATAAAGTATTAAAATGGTTAAAATGTAAAACTTATAATGACATAGAGAATATAATATCTAAAAGTTAATCTAATCATATCAAATCAATCACTCATACATACACTTATACACACACACACACACACACACTCGCCCGAGTGCGCGTGCACATAGTCATTCTCATATTAATTAATAATTTAATTATATCAAATTGTTTTATCATTATTGTTACCTACCTATTTCGTACACTAGTCGCTGGACTACTGTTCAGAAAATAAACTGGTATTGCTTGTATAAAATTTTCTTCTAACATTAGTTTTTAGTCTAATATTTATATTGCATGATATTGTAATTTTAAGTTTAATGTTAAATTGTAATAGTAATTGTAAATTTCTACCCTAACCGAACTCATGTAATAGCATTAAAACAAACTGTAAATTACCTATAGTGGAAGAGCGGTATTCTCTTAATACAAGTATTTACAATACTTAAAAAGAGATACTAGCCCATTACCTAAACATTGTATGCTACCAAATAAATATTGTTTATTGTTTATTGTTATTATTGTTTATTGTCTGTCACCAGGCTGTATCTCACGAACCGTGATAGCTAGACAGTTGAAATTTTCACAGATGATGTATTTATGTTGCCGCTATAACAACAAATACTAAAAACAGAATAAAATAAAGATTTAAATGGGGCTCCCATACAACAAACGTGATTTTTGACCAAAGTTAAGCAACGTCGGGAGTGGTCAGTATTTGGATGGGTGACCGTTTTTTTTTTTGCTTTTTTTTGTTTTTTTTTTTTTTGCATTATGGTACGGAACCCTTCGTGCGCGAGTCCGACTCGCACTTGCCCGGTTTTTTTTTTACCTGCGTTAATTATCGATAAGCAACAATACCCATCTGTTTTCAATCCTAATCCTAACTCCATCGGTTTAAACATCAAAGTGTTCGCGAGACAATAATCATCATCATCATATCAGCCAGAGGACGTCCACTGCTGGAAATAGGCCTCCCCCAAAGAGTGCCACAATGGCCGGACTTGCGCCACCCGAATCCAGCGGACTCCCGCGACCTTTACCAGGCCATCAGTCCACCTTGTGGGGGTTCCGGTACGTGGTCGCCACACGAGAACATTTCCGCCCCAATGGCCATCGGTTCTACGTGCAATGTATACTATATGAGACAATAATATCCTGAGATTATTTAATTTACTTTGATTTTCAGGTTTTTCGCCGCCCGAAGACAAGTCGCAACAAGTAGTATCGGACTTCTTAGAGCGCTACGTGTTGGATAGCGACACGGACTCCGAGGGCCGCCGCATACCCGTCATCAAGCCCAACACTGGCCAAGAAGAGAACAGGTACCTACTACAGATGTGGTGCGTAATTGTTTTCCTTCGTATTTTCTCGGAAACGTTCGTATTTGTCATGCTACTTCAGTCAACGTCAGTACTTTTTGTACCGAGACTGACTGAAATAGCAAGACGCGTTCGTATGTTTCCGTGAAAATACGATGGAAGACAATTATGCACTACAACTGTACATACTATGATTTTGTCATTGACATACAGGGTGACATTTTGATTAGCAGCCATACTCTGTGTAGTGAATTGACAGGTCATATTAATAATAATAGGCCCTTTCATCTGTGTCAGATGTTTTAAGCAGCATCCAGCAGGTGACGACACTTGCGTTCGTGGCTGTATAGTCCTATGCGAGAGAGGATCCGGCGTCCACACACGCGACAGGTGTATGCTCCCCCTGATGGGCGGGCGTTGGGCGGAAACTTTTATTATGGGACCATTAATGCCGAAATCGCGAAAAAAAATTTGGCTGTCCCATAAAATCAGTGGCATTACATCAGCCGGAATGTATGGAACAGCCAATATTTGTTTTCGAACCTACACATTCAACCCAAACTGTCAAAACGCAACGCGAATCCCATTCGCGAACGAAAATCGAGTTAGATCAAGCTAAATGAAGCTGAAAGACCTGAAAGATAACGTTGATATTGAACGGGAGCGGAGGGCATCGTGTGTAAGGGCGAACATGTTGGCTCGCAGGTTTGCTCGGTGTTCCAGCGACGTGAAGTTGACGCTGTTCAAAGCCTACTGCACGTCGCTGTACACATGCAGCCTGTGGGCTAATTACACGCAAAAAGCATACAGTGCACTCGGCGTCCAATACAATAACGCGTTCCGGGCATTGATGGGGCTGCCTCGCTACTGTAGCGCCTCGGGCTTGTTCGCGGCGGCACACGGCGTGTTGCATACCACGATGCGACTGCGCGCCGCGGCCTGGGTCCAGCGGGTGCGAGCCAGCCCCAACACAGTCCTGGCGATGATCGCGGACAGACCGGACTGTCCTTACATCATGCACTGCTGTGACAGGCATGTAATTAAGACTGGGATAGGATAGGATAAAAAAAAGGACTAAGTCATTTGTAGCTTTTATTGTTTAATTTATTCCAATTTTAATAGTTTAAATTCAATTTTAATTTTTGTTTATATTTATTTTATTACTATTAATTAATAGGAATTTTTACATTATTATTTTTGACATTTGTTGACAACCAATTATGAGCCTTGTAGCTTGAAATAAATGAATTTATTTTTATTTTATTTTTTTATTTTAAATGGGCGGCGATTTTTTTACGCCAACTTCTATGGGCTCCGGGCTATCAAACTCGCTGACAACTTAGCTTGGTTTAACTCTAACTGCCTTTCACACGGCGTGAAAATCCACAGAAAACAGAATTAAAACTTGACATGTTTTTATTTCTAGTCACAGAGAAGTCGAGTCGGAAAACTCCAGCACACTGGTTGGTGAACTGCCTCTGGAAGACCAAGACCGGGAGAATAAGAAAAGGATAAAGACACGGTAAGTTTGCTATTAGAATCCGTCTAATACCCCGGCCACATACTCGACGAATGGCATGGGAAGTAGCGAGTGAAGTAGGCAGAGACGTAGTGTCATAGAGAAAAAAATACATAGAGTGCTCCATAAATCAGTTTTAGTACCAAAACTACAACTTATTATTTTCGTAGTCGATCGAGAAGCGGGATTATCAGTACTGCTACTTGACAATAGATGTTCCGACGACCGAAAAGTCCAATGCTCAACAATTTTCAGCTAATATTATAACCGGATTAACCGGAACTCTATTTTCAACTACTTTTGCTTTTAATATTAGTTGTAAATTGTTGTTCAATACAATTCCCGTGAGTCGCGACACTAGAGAATTCTAGTGTCAAGTAGCGGTACTGATAATTCCGCTACTCGATGCTAGATGTCGACTGCGAAAATGATAGTCGTTTTGGTATCAAAACTGATGTATGGAGTGAGCACTCTATTCTTACTATATTTCTCTATGGTAGTGTGGCCGCGCTATTCCTCATGCTCCTCGTCATGCCCACCGCTCCCTATTTTGTCGGTTTTTTGTGTCGTTTCAGAAATGTTCCTGTTCCTGTGTTAGTTTTACTTCAACATAAGAAAATTATTAATTTCAGTATCAGCGAAGCTGCAACGGGTATAATGGGTGCCATGTCGTCTCGGCTAGCGTACATCACAGGCTCTAACAACATCTCCAGGACAACACAGGAAGAGTGAGTCATTTGTGTTACATCAAGCAGTTGTATTTACATGAATGTATATAATTTCAGAGGATGTTTATTCAGCCCACAGCCAAGAAACTCACTTCTCGTCAAGTCATACGGTATACAGGGGGTGTTCACCTTTGTGACATACAAAAATATAATACACACATCACCGAGCTACTTCTGCTGCTAACCTTACATAAGTTCCGCAGAACTCATCGCCAGTATTGGAATCATTAATTATAAAGTGTGTTCATCCTTACGTGTCTTATCATTTAAACAAACAAACGTCAAATCCATAGAAAATCTAGACATCGTAATGTCAGATGTTTTTGAGGTGATCCGTTCGTTACTGTGATTATTTATGAAAATCTTATTAGAAATTATATTTTTCAGTGGTTATTTGGTTGATTTAAATTTGTGAGTTTCTTTAAGTATACAACAACGTTTTAAGTGATGATTATTGAGTAATCCCACAGAAAAGTGTGATAATGTCTTCGAGAAGTATTTGTTTACATGATAGGACAAGTAGTGATGAATACACTTTACTTATCATTATTCTTTTTTTAGGATAGCAGTGCGTTCGAACCTAGACGCCCTAATCGCCCGCAGTCCGTCCGACGAGTTCATATTCTCCGTGCCTCGCGACCCGCTGCTCTCCCCGTACTGGGCAGACGACAAGTTACTGTGCAGGTTCCCACCCTGCAGGATACTGGTTGGTAGTCCTTATTTCGTTGTAAAAAATGTCCACACTTAGGGCCACTTGCACCATTCACTAACCCGGGGTTAATCGGTTAAACCTGGAGTTGCCATGGTTACCAGTACAATCTGACACTGGGTTAACGGTTTAACCGCTTAACCCCGGGTTAGTGGGATGGTGCAAGTGGCGCTTAATGAATTAACTGTCGTTATTAGTTTAGGGTCAACTTATACACCTAATACGATTTGTGACCAAGATCAGCATACCTTATAAAATAGAAATCGGACAAGTGCGATTCGGACTCGGCCACCGAGGGTTCCGTACTTTTTAGTATTTATTGTTATAGCGGCGACAGAAATACATCTGTGAAAATTTCAACTGTCTATCACGGTTCAAAGTTCAAAAGTTCAAAGTTTTTATTGTATATAATGGGCATATCATGAGCATGGTGACAGACAGACGAACAGTGGAGTCTTAGTAATAGGGTCCAGTTTTTACCCTTTGGGTACCGAACCCTAAAAAGCTATCGTCGCTAATACAACCCCCCCATACTCCGCAAGGCCGCACCTGACCTTCGCACCAAGAAAAAACTAAACCTCATTGGAATTGGTTCGGTATCCTTACGTTGACACGTACGTAACATTAAATTCAAGCGCAAAGAACATCCCTGTTGTTCCAGACGGTGCACTTGGACCCGTGCCTGGACGACTGCGTGATGTTCGCCAAGAAGCTCAAGCGGCTCGGCAACGTGGTCGGCATCGACGTGCTCGAGGGACTGCCGCATGGCTTCCTTAACTTTGCTTTAGTAAGTACTAGCGACCCGCCCTGGCTTCGCACGGGCCCTATTGTAACGTTCCAGACTGTGCACTTGGACCCGTGCCTGGACGACTGCGTGATGTTCGCCAAGAAGCTCAAGCGGCTCGGCAACGTGGTCGGCATCGACGTGCTCGAGGGACTGCCGCATGGCTTCCTTAACTTTGCTTTAGTAAGTACTAGCGACCCGCCCTGGCTTCGCACGGGCCCTATTGTAACGTTCCAGACTGTGCACTTGGACCCGTGCCTGGACGACTGCGTGATGTTCGCCAAGAAGCTCAAGCGGCTCGGCAACGTGGTCGGCATCGACGTGCTCGAGGGACTGCCGCATGGCTTCCTAAACTTTGCTTTAGTAAGTACTAGCGACCCGCCCTGGCTTCGCACGGGCCCTATTGTAACGTTCCAGACTGTGCACTTGGACCCGTGCCTGGACGACTGCGTGATGTTCGCCAAGAAGCTCAAGCGGCTCGGCAACGTGGTCGGCATCGACGTGCTCGAGGGACTGCCGCATGGCTTCCTTAACTTTGCTTTAGTAAGTACTAGCGACCCGCCCTGGCTTCGCACGGGCCCTATTGTAACGTTCCAGACTGTGCACTTGGACCCGTGCCTGGACGACTGCGTGATGTTCGCCAAGAAGCTCAAGCGGCTCGGCAACGTGGTCGGCATCGACGTGCTCGAGGGACTGCCGCATGGCTTCCTAAACTTTGCTTTAGTAAGTACTAGCGACCCGCCCTGGCTTCGCACGGGCCCTATTGTAACGTTCCAGACTGTGCACTTGGACCCGTGCCTGGACGACTGCGTGATGTTCGCCAAGAAGCTCAAGCGGCTCGGCAACGTGGTCGGCATCGACGTGCTCGAGGGACTGCCGCATGGCTTCCTAAACTTTGCTTTAGTAAGTACTAGCGACCCGCCCTGGCTTCGCACGGGCCCTATTGTAACGTTCCAGACTGTGCACTTGGACCCGTGCCTGGACGACTGCGTGATGTTCGCCAAGAAGCTCAAGCGGCTCGGCAACGTGGTCGGCATCGACGTGCTCGAGGGACTGCCGCATGGCTTCCTAAACTTTGCTTTAGTAAGTACTAGCGACCCGCCCTGGCTTCGCACGGGCCCTATTGTAACGTTCCAGACTGTGCACTTGGACCCGTGCCTGGACGACTGCGTGATGTTCGCCAAGAAGCTCAAGCGACTCGGCAACGTGGTCGGCATCGACGTGCTCGAGGGACTGCCGCATGGCTTCCTTAACTTTGCCTTAGTAAGTATTTGGTTTTAGTAAGATTTGTTTACATTTTTCGGCTTATTACAGTTACTAGCTTTTGCCCGCGAGTTCGTCTGCGTGGAATTAGTGACAGCAGCTAAAGTAGGTATAGCGCCTGGATAATGCTAATAGCAATCATTCAATTCGCGCATTGCTTACCTCAATTATTAGGCAATCCATTAACTATTTCAATTCCACCCCTCTTTGCACTCTCTTCAGCGATGATTTCCGACATAAAATCTATCCTATGTCCTTCCCCGGGACTCAAACTATCTCTATACCAATTTTCAACTAAATCGGTTCAGCGGCTTAAGCGTGAAGAGGTAACAGACAGACAGACAGACACACTTTCGCCTTTATAATATTAGTATGGATTTGGTTTTAGTAAGATTTGTCAATTTTGTAATTCAAATTTGTAAGAATCAGAAATTCCATCTAGCGCTTCAAAACCAAAGTAGCCGACGTAGCCCTGACAGCCGCCAAGCTTAAATGGGACTGGACCGGACACATCTGCCGTATGCCAAACGACTTGTGAGCCAAGAAAACTACCGAGTGGACACCAAACATAGTGCGGCGTCACGGCAGGCCTAGAAGGAGGTGGCGGCACGATCTTGACGTTTTTCGGAAAGATTGACCTAATATTGCCATAGAACGAGACGCGTGGAAGAAAGAGAGGGAGGCCTTTGACCAGCAGTGGGACACAACAGGCTAACAAATAAATAAATGAGATTTTTTTACATTTTTCGGCTTAGTACAGTTATTAGGAAGGTGCAAAACATGTATTTGACGTCGACTGTACTCTAGGTACTTCCGTATGGCTTCCTTAACTATTCTTTAGTAAATACAGCCCACGACTTTATTTGCGTAGAATAAATATTCCCATACGCCACTTCTATAGTAAAATCCTATAGATGCTACTTTCCCTAAACTATCTCTATACCAAAATCATCTAAATCGGTTCAGCGGTATAAGCGTGAACCAGTAACAAACAGAGTTACTATTGCATTTATTTGTACCATTTTGTACCATTGGTCGTCCCTGTATGGACGACTGGGTGCGGGTGAATTTTGCTGTAGTAAGTTTTATTAGTATTAGTTTTTTGTAGTCTACGTCAAAAATATGTTTACATGTTTCGGTTTATTGCAAAGGCGTACCTTTCCCAAGACTTACTATTTGGAAGTTGCATTCCTTACGACTAGACTGCCGAAAGCCGATGCTTATCTTTACCACGCTTGTTTTCAATGCAATGTACCACAAAATAATATGGTTAGTTTATTTATCTTTAACATCATTATTTTTCCTACAGATGGCCAGAGAAGCGAACGAGGGTTCCAAGCTCTGCGTGGAGCGGATAAAGCAACTGCTAGGCCTGGAGAGCGCGCCACCCGACCGCCGCTGATGACGCTGCTGCGGCACCTGCCTTGACACGGTGTAGTGCCCGCCTAATACATCATTTCTTCTTCTTCGTGTTAGGGGCTATATAAGGCTCCAAAGCCTATGTATCACTGCGACCATCCCTGATCTATTGTGATCGCCACCTACTACAACTCTCGATCCAAACCTGCAACTTCAAACAGCTGCAGGATCTCGTCGAGAGACTTTAACTCCTCCAGGCGCAATATGTGTCCGCCCAGGATTAAGTCACGAGTACGCATTAGGCAAGGGCACTCTGTGAGGATGTGCAAGGGCGTCTCCTTTGCCTCCATACAGAGTCTGCACCGCCCCATGTCACGTTTCCCCATAGTGTGAACATCATTTACTACACGTAGATGGAGTATGTAACCTTTTCGACGCCGTGTCAAACAAAAGCTGTCACTCGGACGGCACGTCACCGAAGTGTTAAAACTTAAATTGAACTTTATGTATATGCACGTAGGTGTGTTGCTCTGTGGTCTCTGACGGATCAGTCTTTGGCGTTGGACCTGCGGTGCCGATATATCAGTCATTGGCGTCCAAAAGGTTAAGACGAGATAACCCGACCAGCTGGGGTGTATACTAATTTAATTGGAAGACGCGAGCGCTCATTTCAGTTGCGTCCACTTTTAAAAGCAAGTGTCAATCGCATCAACGTTGCCGGTACTTGTAGTCTTTATACGTAAAATCTTCGGGCAGCACCAGGGAAGGGAGTCGGCATTCACAATATTTCCCCTCTGCCGAAGGACATGCTCAACTGAGCATGCACACAACTAGCGCGGTGCGTGTAGTGACTCGTACGTACACAAAAGGAGATCGAGGTGTGCAAGATTTGTTTTTGACGTGTGTCATTTTCTATGTATTTGTGTCGTTATTACGGATTGGATTTTGTACGTAGTGAGTGAGAAGTGCGACTGTGTGCACGTTTCCCCCCGCAAAAAATGGCAGAACGATTTGTACGGTAAGATATCGCTTGGGCTCCTTCCTTCCGACGTGTCGGAAGCCGGTGTTGCGCGAAAGATAAAATTGAGTCCTGTATTCGTGTAAATTAACAAGAAAAAGTGTCGGATGTAATCGAATGTTTAAAAAACTAAATGCCGAAATATCATGACATAGATATTTCAGTGCTTTTTTTTAAAAATACTGGTGATTTAGCCTTACCATAGGCAAGGATTAGGGTGGTATTCCATCTGTCCAATACCTTGGTCCAATTTCATTGCATCTCACTCTCTCATTAAGCAAAATATGAGACAAAATACACATTGGACAAAGAAATTGGACAGGTGGAATACCAGCCTTATGTCTTTACGATAAGGTTGACGATTGGTCAACTTATTGCGTTGAAATGGTACTTTGAGCGACATGTAAATTAAATCGCGCCTGTTGTATGTATTCATATGAATTATATAATTTGCTCATCAAATTCATGCCAAATGACCCATACTAGAGTCGGACCAAGAAAAGTCTGCAGCGGATTTGATAGCCCACGCAGTGCAAGTGTTATTTATACGTCACAATTTTATAGAAATTTGACGTTTAAAATAACACTTGCCCTGCGTGGGATATCAAATCAGCTGCAGACTTTTCTTGGTCCGACTCTATCGATCTTTTTATCGACGTCAATTTATCTTTTTTCTCAGTCGTATCTAAACTATTGTTTGTAAATATACATTGTTGTGTATTAAAAACCCGCTTAAAGTTTGTTTATTGCATTCCCACACATTCAAAGTGCTTTAAAATATGTGTAAAATGATCAAATCACAACTAATTGTAAGTATTGTAAATATCAATTGTAAAAAATACTTTTTATCAAACGCTGCACAGTATTAAGGGGCTATTCATAAATTACGTCATTTCAAATTAGGGGGGGGGGGGTCTGGACATCGGATGACGGTAGCATGAAGTAGGAGGAAATGGGGTCATTTGAAGCATGATTTTTGGATGATTATAGGGGGGGGGGGGTCAAAAATCGATGACGTAATTTATGGACAGCCCCTAAGGCTCATATAGACAGTGCGAGAACATTGTTGTATTTTATCGAACGGTTGAATATATTCTACCCACGGATTTATATAGAATCCGGTTAGTTCTGTTACTTTTTTTTTATTAATCAAAATTGAATTATCACGAAGAACGGTTCGACTGTGACTCACTTGCACTATTAGTTGTAATAATGACATTGATTTAAGTTATGTTGGCATTTTTGTCTAAGGACGAAAACGAGATGCCATCCTCTAGTTTGACTTCTCTTTCGGTTACACTTTTTGGCCCTAGTACTCAGTCCGGGACACAAACACACCCGTGGTTGTACAGTAGTTGGCAATGTAACTAAATTCGCATGAGAGTTCTCGCATTGTCTATTGGAGCTTTTAGAGTTAACTAAGGGTAGTATTCCACCTGTCTGTCCAATTTTTTGGTCCAATGTTTATATGCGTCTCACATTTTGCATAATAAGAGAGTGAGACGCAATGCACATTGGACAAAGAAATTGGATATATGGAATACCATCCTAAGCAGTGATTTTAAACGCCTTAAGGATTTGGCAACTCTTTTAGGTACAGTCGCCATCAGATATATCGGAGCGGCCAAGGTGTTCACAATATCTGAACACGCGCTCTAACGCCCTGACAATAGAGGCGTGTTCCGATATTTGTGAGCACCTTGGCCGCTCCGATATATCTGATGGCGACTGTACTATAAATATTCTAATTTATTTTCAGTGTTCTTTTAATATTTTATCAAATGTAGTCACTGAGTCTCCGGAACTGTGTAAGAAGATACATGTGATGTCGTGATGTTATTATTGTTATTAACCTTTTCACTGCACATGATGCGATATAGCGTCAATGCGCTACGCCGGGTCTTCGCCACGTACGGTAAACTCGTCACGGGTTATTATCGAATATGGAGGATTTGATATGATGCACAGGTTTTCTCAAGGAACTATTTATAATGTGAAGTTTTAAAAAAGTAGTTTCATTTAGTTGTTTTCCGAAATGCATACAATTATCGAATCATATTCGAATACTTGAAACTTTTAAACCCTATATGGCGTAGCGGCCCGAATCATCGTGCATTGCGGTGAAAGACAAAGTTTTAAAACTTATCGTTTCAAGTTTGAGGATTTTATATTTTTTATTGGATAGTTAAATTAATTTGTAAGTGTTTGAACCTTTTCTTTCCTATGGATTCTGGATTTGAATATGTATTGTAGTTGGTAAAGTAAACCTTGAAATGCTCAATATTTTTGATAAAGTTTTCTCGAACAAAATTACCTAAGATGGTTTGTGAACAATTTCAATGATGTAACTGATGTAAGAAATACTGAGGCTTCGAACAAGATATGCTGCTTAGACTGTTTAACCCTTAAATGTATATATTTGTCCTAAAATTGCCGTCATTATGCCAAAAAAGCACTTAATATGACTTGTTTTTTCCGGCAATCATATCAAAAGACAATCGATTTGTTTTTTTTTTCTTAGGTTCAATATATTGATAGGCTCATACACCATGCTTTTAAGGGTTAAATGAACCGATCTCAAGGTAAAATTAGGGTGAATACTATACCTAATAAATATATCGGGCTGATAAATAAAATACTCAGTGTTAGTGGAAAGTACATGTACCTATTGAAGGCCTTCGATTATTTTATGAAAATTATTGATTGAGAGCCAGAGCCCATATTGATCAAACATATCGATTGAAAAGAAAAACAATACTCTGTTAATCCATATTTACTTCCTTTGCCTTAGAATCTCTGCTAGAGTCCTTGTAGTTAATTTAATAGTACAGTTCGAACACGATAACCGTGGATCGGGGTATGACGTGACTACTTTGAAAAAAACTCGTATCTTGTTTTATCAATCAAAAGAAAAATGTGGTAACTATGTATAGGATACATACAGAGTTACTGCGTTTTAAATTTGAGTAGCAGTGCGCGATACGAGATTTTTTCAAAGTAATGACGATGAGGAAGCAGAATTTGGCTTCATTGGACTTCGAGTGCGAACTGAAAAGAGCATTTTTATGTTTATTCTGTCTAGTACGAATATACGTAATTACGTAGTGGAAATAAGTACATGTAATATTACTTTAAATCATTTATTATTTTGGGACTGTCTCAACATTTAACTCGAATCGGTTCTGGCAGACGGATTTGCGATTAAAACTTGGGCACCTATAGTTAGGTATATACCTTTTGACCGCCACTACTATGTCATATAACATACGATAGTACACTTTATAGGGTTGTATTAAGGTTCATTTTATACTGTAACCTATGTCGGCTATGGCCGACTGGGACGGTCAAAGGATAGCTCTGGATCAAGTTTTAAAAGAGTGTGTTCGAGGTGCTCAAAGGGTTCTGATTAAATTAAATTATTTTAAAATTGTCTTTTTCAAATCTAATTGGGAGTTGTTTTATGTATCTAACTAAAATTTTGTGTTATTTTTATACTAATATTTTACGTAAATCTCCGCATGATTTCATTAGCGTAAGTTACTGATAAGTTATTTAACTTTGTCATAAGTACGTATACGGTACTTTAATTATTGTTCGTTGTTAAAATTAATTGCTTTAAATGTCATATTTACTGTTCCGTGGAAATTATTGAAATGTCAATGCAATATTTAACAATATCTGTGATAGTGAATAGCTGCTTTGAAAGCATTATTGTCAGTATTCTGTGCACGAATATAATAAGAATACACAATAATTGTATTATATTTGTTTATGTATGAGATTGTGAAAAACTATTTAACGATATTTTTGTAGAATAAAATTACTAAGCGATATTGTTGACTACAGATACCTATTCATTGTATCGAAATGAACCCAATATAAAATTTTAAACAAACACCGGCCTTAACAAGGAAATGATTGAAATAATTAATTATTATAAAATAATTGAAATAGTTTATGACCAAGCTGTTAAGTCCAAAGTAGAAAACTAGTCACTGATATCATACGATGTCTTATGCTAACAACAATAAACTCAAAAGTATTTCGAATATAAATTAACGCTAACTACCTATATTTGTTTTATTATGTAATGTTCCCCATCCGTATATCTATCTATCTAAAACCTTTAAACAAGCAATTCTTGTTTATTTATTTATATATATATTTCGGGGATCTCGGAAACTGCTCTAACGATTTCGATTAAATTTGCTATATGGGGGTTTTCGGGGGCGATAAATCGATCTAGCGGGGTCTATATCTCTGGGAAAACGCGCATTTTTGAGTTTTTATATGTTTTCCGAGCAAAGCTCGGTCTCCCAGATATTTTACCCCAAGTAAATCGCATGTTACACCACAATATAATATTAGTGAGTTTTGGTTGTCATCTGACTATATATATATATGGAGTAGGTATATAGGTCTGTTGTCACCTTTGGGTAGGAGCACTATATACCTGGATATCAGCTTGGGCCCTTCGACTCGGTCCAAAGGCGCGCTGTACGAATCGTTGACGATCCGAAACTCACAAGCGGGAGACACTTTGCGTTCTTGTGTGGTTCTTCTACCGCTTGTTACAATGGGCTGTGCTCCGAAGACTTGTTCACCGCACCGCTCGCCGTCGGCAGGGTGTCCATCCTCACACCCTAGAACCTAAAAGGCCCCGCACTATGCGGTTTAAGAGGAATTTTCCTCCTGCGGACGCTCCGGCTGTGGAATGAGCTCCCTGCCGAGGTTTTCTCGAGTGGCTACAATATGGGGTTCTTCAAAAAAGGGTGTTTATGGGTCGGCAACGCGCATGTAACACCTCTGAAGCTGCAGGCGTATAATAGGCTACGGTGACTACTTACCATCAGACGGGCCGTATGCTTGTTTGCCACCGACGGTCCGACGTGGTAAGTATAAAAAAAGTAGACCATTCCACGTGATTTTAGCTTACTTGATTGCTACTTTTTAATACATTAAAACAACTTGGGTACTTGGTTTACGACTTATGGAACAGACATGTGGCGGTATACATAAACGCGCTACAACTGCTACAAACCTCAATTAGCTAACCTATGGCCTGATGCCCATTGGAGGGTTAGGAGGGATAACCGTTGATGTAACAGAACAAGGTAGATTTCTGTTTAATTCTTTTTATGCAATTAGTGACTTTTGGTTGTCATCTGACGACATGTATGTCACCTATATGAACAACTTGTACTTATTGCAATAAATAAAACCCCAAAGATATGTTAATCAGGTTTATTACACTAATCCTAAGGTAGTAGTGAACATGATATCCAACAAATAGGTTACAGAACAGACATCCATTATTCAGATAGGTAAATTGACTTTTTGGTAAACATGTTTAACCAGTATAAAATAATTTACAGACACTTTAAAATTTCATCACGTTTAAAATCAGTAATGTTTAACAGAGCAAAAATTTCAAAACAAATCAACAAGGGATTAAAATTAATGAACATCATTCCTATGCTGTGCAAGTAAAAACTAAAAAAATATTTTTTTTTTAATAAGATCGTGTTTTGTTACTTACATAATATCAAGGTATGTTCCCGGTACAAATGCATTAAGATAAAACAATATTGCGAGGTAAATCCTGATCCTTGATTAAGGGACACTATTGGGTACCAAAATGGAAACTCCTTATACCATAAACTTACTTAAATTTTAAGTATTTCGAAATGTACACTTGTATGCCATCAGTTTAGTTAAAAGAATGCCTAGAGCCAAGAATAACCTATATTTTATACACATTCGAATTATGAAAACTTAATTACAACTGCAATGGTTTTAATAGGGTGCCAAAGTTTGATATAACATAATATTGACATAATGTAACATTTTGTACAAATTTTGTTTGATATAGGTACTTAATGAGCAACAGTATTTTTTATTTGTATCATAAAAGTTGTTATTAAGGAATGTAAACCGGTTTTTCCATACAATTAAAAACCGGTTTACAATTTTACATCCCCTAGTTGTTATGTCAGCACTTTGCAATGATGTGATCTGCGATCATATATAACCTGTATAGCATTTCGCTGGATGTGATATAATATCAAACATTAAGCAATGTAATATTATGAAAAATAAAGTTATATCAAACATTCCACCTTAACAGTCACTATTAACTCTAAATTGCAAACATTAGATCAACAACATGCTTGAACTTATCAATAATGTGTTCTGTACAATATATGACATTGATATTAGAGAAGTATTCAGTCATATCTATTGTTTTATGGCCTCAAATTCCACAACCACATACTTAAGTCCATCTATTACATATATTGCAACCAACAGCGTAACTTTGCCATGAAACTGTTACCCTATTTTCTTGTGGATGCCAATAAATATTAAATATTCGAATATTATATGAAGTCATGAAGTTAGCTCAATCCAAAAGAGGCCAGAAAAGGCATTAGCAACCTTTGACAGACAACCTGAGACATTCTATTTAGTTTTTTACATAAAAATACCTGGAATTTAAAGTTTCTGTAGGGGTCAAAAAACACCCTAATTGAGTAATAAGTTAATACCATTATTAAATTGTACACAATGCTAAAACATTTTTTTTAGACTGACTATGTAGTTAGCATTTTTTTTTACATATTGCTAGTAAGAAATTTCATATTATGCTAAAACTTAAGTCCTATAATCAGTAAAATTGAACTAGCCTTTTTATGTTTACTATATTAAAAGATTATTTAATTATCAAAATGTATGTATGTATTTCCTTATAATTTAGGTAAAAAATTGAATAAATTATGTTGGTTGTTTTGTACATTTACACAAATACACAAGAAATAAACTACACACACAGAGAAAAAAGTTTGAAAAAAAAAAGATCTCTAACAAAAATAATTGTTATTAAACTAGAGAAAAATATTGGGTACAAGACCTTATTGGGATAAGCCACATACATTTAAGTGCTACCTATGTACAGTATTGTACCTATACATAGCCTAAATATAGTATATTACATACCTAGGGCAGTAAACTAAGAGATCGTCAGGTGATAAGCAAAACTCACTAATTACCACCACAAGTTCATAGCCATAGTGAACCATATTAGTACTAATATAAGGTTGATTTTTGTTTAATTATTTTTTAGTAATTAGTGAGTTTTGCTTGTCACCTGACGAGATGTCCTCCTTGGATTTGCTTCAGCCAGCAATTACATGTGATCTGAAGCTTTCTTATTCACTGGCCGAGGTGTGTATACTATTTTTCTGTTTGACGGAGCCGGAAAGCAGGTATTTTATTAAGGGCAGCGGGTCGAAAGTTGACGCTTTGCGGCTGGCAATGTTTTTGTAAAGGCTAGTTAAAATTTTATGATTTACACCTGTCTTAATGGTTCCACACACAGGCAAAGTTACATTTGTAGGCCTTTGGCTTAACATTAATTTATGACTGTATGTATACTTAGTGAGTGACTTATGTTTTATACAAATGTTGTATCACTTGGCTTCACAATTATGACCAGTTATTCTTTCTATGATGATTTCTTGCTCTGTATCAAGTAGCAAATACTTCTGCCAGTTAAATTATTATTAGATGTTATTATATAACCTTCAAATTCCCAAGCAATATATAATTCTCACAGGAATAAAATACTTGTCCAGAAAATTTGATTACATATATGCTAACTCAATAAAATATTTTTTTTTTAAATAGAGAAACCAAATATTGAACAGATATTGTGACACAACCGTGATTGTAACCAAACAAGTACAGTAAACACTGCTAGCTTCACATGGAGAATTGGTAACATAGCCAGGTATAGATATTACCATGGCCCTCAGTACTGAAAAGTACAGTTGTAGTTTTCAACTGCCACAAAACCATAAAGAAACAAATAAATATGCAACATTTAGTAATAATTCAACTGTTAGAAGCCTGTCATAGCACTATTTTCATCATATAATGGAAATTTCAGAGCTTTTTGTACATACCGAGTTTCACATTCTAGCTCAGTCATGCCCGTTTGTCTTGGCGTGTGGCACAGTACCATTGGACAGGGGAGCGCTCTGAGGTTGTCTAATAGTCTTCTGTAACACATGTGCGTCTGCCGGCTCTATCCTCTTGTAGTAGTGCTCTTTTGTCTCCACAATTTCAAAGCCAAATTTCTTATAAAAATCTATTGCACCCTCATTGTTTACTTGGACATGTCTGAAAAAGTAAGTAAGTTTTTTAGAAAAATCTAGATGTGTGTAAGAGATTATAGTCATGATATGTGACGTTTTCAACCAAAAAGTATCACATTGTCGGTTGTCGATAAAGTTGATTTCAATGGCACATATTATGAACAAAATTCAAGCTAAGCCTATTATAGATTTGAAGAATCTGTGAGATTGCTGAGAAATAATGATGAAGTTTATTCTTATTTTATTTGTTCCACACTTGAGAATCCTTGAAGCCTGACATTTCCCTGACAGCTAAATTTAACAGGGGACAGAAATAACCAACCAAATGAAAGAAAGCATTACAATATTATTGATTTCTCACTATAAATAAAACAGATCAATATGTATAAGTTAAGGTTATGTAGGTGTAGTACTAATCTCTATAATACATACAAACATAACCTTCAATTATGCTATAAGACATTCTTAGTTGCTTCAGACACAGCATAGTATGCTTCCTTCCGGACCAATATGAATTGGTTTACTACTTGTTGTTTTTAAATGCAAATTTAGCTTGAATTTAGTGTACTTACAAGAAAATGCTGTCAAAATTGCCCTCTTGTTCAACATATTTGAGCACATGTTCCACCATGAGAGTCCCAATGCCCAATCTTCTGTATGGGTACAGGCACCCTAGCGTCATTATGTACAATCTCCGGGAGTTCTCCGATGTGTCTATCCTACAGCAAACTGCGCCCACCACAATATCATTGTAGTAAACTAGCTTGGCCAATTCACCTGCCTCCAATACATCCTTATAGAACTTATCGTTGTATGACACGGGGAATACAACTGTGTTTAGCTTTTTTAGTTGTTTTATATTGTGAGGCGTCACATCGCCTAGTTCTATTTTAGCTCTGAAAAGGCAAAGGTAATCTTTTATAGCAAATATGAGGGATAGAAGTCAGACATACCTATTCCAAACCAAAATCTCTTATCTATAGGGTGACAAAGATATATGATGGAGTAAACATCTTCACACTTTGATAGCACATTTACCTAGTCATTTTTATAACTATTCTATAATATACACTAAAAATTTAAAAACTAATCTAACACAGTTATATCACACGGAGATCACTCCCGCCATCTACTACTCTCCGAACAATCGTGTTACTGAAGAGTTTTTTTAGACCCTTAAAGCCAAACGTAAAGGCAAAGAATATTATAAAAATATTGATTTTTTTTTCTATGCAACTCATTAATTTAATAATAGATTATATTAGAATTGTTTTATCAACAAAAGTATATAATTATATTTTACTTATTGCATTGTATTTATTTAAAAATTCATTGAGATTGATAAACACATAAAAAACACGTTTCATTTTAAGCATTCCGTAAATACGCCTTTGATATGTTTTAAAATAATATTGCCATTATTCAAAATCAAAAAACTACTACAAATGTAGGGCCTTCACGTGTATATCAAATTTAAGCAGAGTGACGACGAACCATAGACAGATAAAGATGGCGCCAAGATTCGAATGATATTCACATTCTTTTGTTTGCATTCCAATGTCAACTTGGGTCTTGTTTCAGTCTGAAAACATAGATAAATATTTCTGTTTCAAAACTAAAATTTACTAAAATGTTGCTAAATAAATTGAGAGGTGTTCAAACGAACATAATGTTCAACCTACATCAGAAGAAAATATATTCGTCGTTTGTACGGATGCAATCAGTGAAGGCTCAAGAAATGCCGAATAAATTAGACAGTCGTGAAATCCAGATAGATTCAGCTAATGAGACGGTTACGGATATATATCCAGCTCCACGAGTTGTTCCTATGGTCGTATCAAGGACTACTGAAAGGAATACTGAAGTTTTGTCCTTCGATCACGTACCGGGGCCTAAGGCTTTGAAATATTTTTCCAACATGCGTCAATATTCTTTCCAGATTGGAACACAGTTGACTGCGGGGCTTGTGACCTTAGCATTTAACATAAGTAAAACATCAACTATCAATATATATTAATTAAGTGTAATATATTAAGTGTAGTGTGCTATTTGCCTAAAATGTTTGCATGCTGTCGGTGAAGGGCTTTAGCACCTGACCTTAGACCTCTCTTAGTACCGTTATTTTTTTTAGGTAACTATATAAACCTGAAAAACCCTTTCACAAACATGTCCGCACTTTTCGACGAGTACGGTCCGGTGGTTCGTTTCGTAAGCCCCGTGGGGGCCGACATCGTGTTCTTGAACCACCCTGAACACATACAGAAGGTCTTCTCTATGGAGGGCGAATACCCAGTGAGGTCGGCGCTTGACTCGCTTGATAAGTACCGCATCGAGAAGAACACTATTTTAGGACTGTATTCTATGTTAGTATTTAACTCCTTGTTATAGGTACTTACTATTAAATTAATGTCTGTTTCTTTTATTCCAGATGTTAATATGACAGATTGGTAGGATAAATTAGGGCAATCTGAAATATAAAAACAAAGCTTATACTGTCAGTAGAAAAAGGCGGCAAATTAAAAAAAAAATGTAGGCGCAGAAAGTGGGTGTTTCGTCGTGTTGTCGCTCTGTAGCACTTGTGAATTCGTACGCAAGTGTGACAGGGAGGCAACACGTCAAACGTGGTTCGCGGTAGGCCCTCAGATCAGATAAGTAAACACGTACACTCTACAATGAAGAATCGTGCGCTGCCCTAAGCATCAACCTCTTTTCATTTTGGCCAGATTATCGCTTCACCTCGTTGGGGTCCCACGCTGAAAGCCTAGCCAATGGCCAGTGGTTTTACAAGAAATGTACTTTGCCCACTGCGACTGAAGTTTACTAAGTTTTAGTTACCTAAATACCCCTACTCTTTTACCCCTCTTTTTTGCAGGAAAGGTGAAGACTGGGCCCACCGAAGGTCCCTAGTATGCACGCCTCTGCATACAACAGTGTCTCAAAACATGCAGAGCCTAAGCGAAGTGTGTGACGTTCTGACGAGAAAGATTTACACGCAGAGGAATCATCAGGACGAATTGAAGACGGATCTGTACAAGGAACTGCATAAATGGTCGTATGATTGTATGGGTATGTAACGTCATTTCCTTTAACCAAGGTTAAAGTTCTGTTTTACTAGTTGTGCCGGGACTCTGCTCCTGACAGTCCTGACCTGAAGCCTCCTCCACACTCGTGCGCGAAGCCGCGAACGCGAGTGTGGAGTCGATTTTCGCAGACAGCGAAATCTACTCCGCCATTCACGCGCAGTCTGGAGGGGGCTTTACGTCTGCTGCAGCGAATTAGGTATGTGTTGCCACCATTCTCTGCCCCTAAGGTGGGTTTAAAAAAAGTCGCCGGTTAATCTTAAGCTTTCTATTTGTCTCATCCAAATCGGTACAGAACTTTCGTATTCGTTATTAGAGCCACTAGTGCGTCTTTTGAGCGTCGGCGTCTAGTCAGCGCTATGGAAAACGGCGTCGCTGCGCCAACGTTGCGTCGAGCAGCAGTCACGAGTTGACTAGATCAAGACGCTAAAGTGCAACGTTCAGATATTTTTCAGCACCTCTCAGTCGGTCTAGCATGCGTTCTCGCGGGCGACTCCCAAGTATGGCCACAGAATAAATAATAGTAGTATGGACTCGCGCGCGAGAACGCAACTTATGCTAGACCGCCAGAGCCAGATGGCGACTATGTGTCTATGCAAAATTTTAACACTTGCCTACCTCACTACTCTGACATCCTATAATATTCGTTGAGATTGGCAATTAGGTAATACCTACTGTTAGGCAAGCTTTTCTTTATCTTTTTAGGCTTGATATTATTTGCGCAAAAGTTCAACATGTTGGAGACGAATATAATACACAGCCAGAACGACGCATCATGGCTCTACAATAGTTTGGAAAAGGCCAGCGACGCCATAATTAAGTGCGAGTCGGGGTTCCACATGTGGAAACTGTTTACTACCCCTGCCTGGTATTCGCTAAGGAAGCATTGTGATGTTATAGATAAGTAAGATTTGTTTATATTAGGTACTACGAAAGTTGGCAAACATGTGTATCTATAACGACTATAACTATTAACAACATATACAATACCTACCTAAAACTATATTCATAAGATCGAACGGATCAAATTGTTTGGCAATATTTATTACTTACCCTTATAATATTAATATCTTTATATTTTATACAATTACTTACTTTTTCTTTATTCCTCTAGTTTGATTGGTAAGCACGTATTACAAGCGAGAGAAGCCAGCAGCGGCGACGACTCCTTCAAGAAAGGTAAGTTTATAAATAAGTAAGATCGACATAGCAAATGTTTTATAACAGTACGCCATATTCTAGGTATGGAGTCGGTGGCGACCGCGATGATTGTGAACGAGCCTTTGAGCGTGGAGGATGCGGCCACTATGTTAATGGATATGTTGCTGCTTGGAGTTAATACGGTATGATCCCACTTCTGATGTACGGTTCTCGCTTGTTTCTAAATTAAGTAATGGTCTACTACGAGGGTTAGTCCCAAAAATACATAATAAAATAGCTATTTCATGGCCATAATTAGCATTCAAATATACCCTCGCAATGGTATAAAGAATCAAGTCGCATGATTAAAGCTGGAACAGCAAACTATTGGCCAACACACTCGTGTCGTGTGATTTTATGAAACTCTCAGCACGTTTTATAAACCCACACTCGTATTTTGATGCCTTTAATTATGCGACAGTCACAATATCTTTTGTCTATTTTACACAATTCATTTCAAGATTTCATCCTCAACTTCCTTCTTACTATACTACTTGGCGAAACACCAACGGGCGCAAAACATCCTCGTCCAAGAAGTCGATGCCTTAGTGACCAGCTCCATGAACAGTGTGCAGACGCTTAAAGAAAACACGCCATATCTCCAAGCCTGCATTAAAGAGACGTTGAGGTATTGATGTTTTTTGTACTCCTACTACTATTAGACTACTTGGCAACACACCAACTGGCACAAAATGTCATCATGCAATAATGTATGTGTACACATACAATATGGGATTTTTTTTTCTTAGCCTATTTGAGTGTCCCACTGCTGGGCAAAGGCCTCTCCCCTGATTCTCCATAGCTCCCGATTTTGTGCTTCCTCCGGCCAGTTGTAAAGGAAGGTGTCAAAGTCATCTCGCCATCTCCTTCTGGGCCTACCCCGCCCACGCTTCTTTACCGGTATCCACTTGGTGGCTATGTTAGCCCACCTAATATCTGGATGCATGCGATAGACTTGGCCGGCCCAGTCCTATTTGAGCATGGCGGTTTTTTGCCAATGTCTGCAATGCGGGTTTTGGAGCGCAGCGTAGTGTTCCGGACGCGGTCGGTCCTTTTAACACCTAAAATGCTGCGCTCCATTGCGTGTTGGGTTTTGGAGCGCAGCGTAGTGTTCCGGACGCGGTCGGTCCTTTTAACACCTAAAATGCTGCGCTCCATTGCGTGTTGGCAGACCTTCAGTCAATTATTAATTTAAAAAATATTGCACCACTACCATCCCAATGAAACGTGTGTAATAAACAACTATTCTGCTTCTAGATTAGTGCCTCCCATGCCAATAGTTACCAGGATACTGCCTAAGAACATAATATTGGACAAATACAAGTGAGTTGAAATAATCATATTATAAAATCAATCAAAATTTTACAAACACTTAAAAAATTAAAAATTTTCTTTCAGTATCCCGAAAGGTACTCTAATCATTATGGCGAACCAAGACACCTGCCGAAAAGAGAGTAACTTTGATGACGCCAATCGATTTTACCCAGAGAGGTGGCTCAAGGAAGAGTCCAGCGATTACCATGCTTTTGCCTCCATACCTTTTGGATATGGAGCCCGAAAGTGCCTGGGACAGAGTATGGCTGAAGCCATGATGTCTTTGCTTACAGTCCAGGTGATCTTTCAGATTTATAATTACTTTTTTTATAACAAGAAGTCTTAACCCTTAGATGTTTGATCAATATTAGTCTTACTAAATCTACCAAATTCACTTTAAATTAGGAACTTAATAATTATAACATAGTCTTATATTTCAACCAATCGCGTTGTAGCGGTGTCACACCGCTGTACTGGCCCCATTCAATGCACCATTCTTATTGCCCGTAAGGCCAGTCCTGAGACATACGCCAAGGACTGAAAGACGCCAGTTTCCCCAAACATTTTTAAGCAATTAATAGCAATTAACTAAATAATACCGCAGCATCATTTGTGGGTCTTTATTTTACACGTTCCCTGTCCACCGGGTGCCTCAAATGTGGGGTGATGAAGCATTTTTTCAAGAGTCCGTGCTTCCACTATGGGTTCACAGCTTCAAAGTGAAATCACACTTGGACGTGTGACTTTGTCATATCATTTTGTACGGGGACAGTTAACATGTTAATTAGTAGGCCTTACCTTTCAGGTAAGGCCTGTTTGACATTTAGCAAACTGTAAAATAACTTTTGTGGCCTATAAAAGTCAATCAGGCGCTGTCGTGCACATATCCAACTGTTGCAACTGATATCATTGACTGCTTGTTTCAGATATTGAAGAAGTTCAAACTCGAATATCACTATGGAGATATCAGGCCGACAAAACAATTAATTTCCAAACCTAACAAACCTCTGAAGATGAGATTCATAGACAGAAATGATTAGTAACATGCTGTATGTGAGTTTAATGTTTAGGTTTCTAATTTTACCGTTTTATGAACCTACTTTTGTTTGGTTATTCAATAATTTACTTTCCATGTTTGTCTAAAAAGCCTTGTTGATTCCAAAAGAGTTCCATTATCTGGCTTATTAAAAAAAGAATAGTGAAATAATAATTCAGTTAACTGTTATGTTACCCACTTACTATGTGATATCTGTGGCCTATTTTTAGCCTATTAAGCAAATTAGAAAAATCTGCGGAAGTAATTCGTGTAGTTTTGAAAATTGGTACAGGTATACCTTGTGGTGTCCAGATAAACATACTAAAAGTCCTCGAGGGTAGGGGGTGTGCTGAGGGTGTAGGAGGGGGTTGAAGGTACCTTTTTAGGGTTCCGTACCCAAAAGGTAAAACGGGACCCTATTACTAAGACTTCCGCTGTCGGACGGACAGCGGTCCGTCTGTCTGTCACCAGGCTGTATCTCACGAACCGTGATAGCTAGACAGTTGAAATTTTCACAGATGATGTATTTCTGTTGCCGCTATAACAACAAATACTAAAAACAGAATAAAATAAAGATTTAAATGGGGCTCCCATACAACAAACGTGATTTTTGACCAAAGTTTTAAGCAACGTCGGGCGTGGTCAGTACTTGGATGGGTGACCGTTTTTTTTTGCATTTTTTCCGTTTTTTTTTTTCATAATGGTACGGAACCCTTCGTGCGCGAGTCCGACTCGCACTTGCCCGGTTTATTTCATATTTTTGCTCATATCTCGAATATCTGTACGAATAGCATTATAATTACTTCGGCCAAAAGTTTTAACATTAAATTTCCTACAAATTTGGTTATGTTTATTTTTACTCTGCGATCAATACTTTAGGAGCTACAGGCTGTTAAAGTTAAATAAGAGATAAAAAATAGACGGTTTAAGAAAACATCGTTTTTTCGTAATTGTTCATCATAAATAAAAATTTTACATTATCAAACTACACAACGGGACTTAATCGCGTATTTAAGTTTTAAAATTTACCTCCGACGTTTCGAGGACGGCGTTGTCCCCGTGGTCTCGGAGAAGACTGGCTCAAGTTGACATCAACATCTTCTAGCCGCGCGAGTTTTTCGAACTACCCGCACTTGGTTGGTTGGTTGGTTGTGTAGTTTGATAATGTTTAATAATCGTGAAAGTTTAAATCAATAAAAAATTTAGTTTAGAATAAGCAAGCTAAGCAACCTTCTGATAAAATACAAAAAAAAACCGGCCAAGAGCATGTCGGGCCATGCCCAGTGTAGGGTTCTGTAGTTACCCGTCCGTCAAAATAGACTATTTGCAAAAACTGAAAAACTGCTGGACCGATTAGGTTCGCTATATTTTTCCTTGAAAGTCTTTACTAAGCTATGTTTTCACGATTTTTTTCATATTTTTTGGACCCATGGTTCAAAAGTTAGGGGAAACTAAAGGGTGAAACACAACTTTTTTAGGGTTCCGTACCCAAAGGGTAAAACGGGACCCTATTACTAAGACTTCGCTGTCCGTCCGTCCGTCCGTCCGTCTGTCTATCACCAGGCTGTATCTCACGAACCGTGATAGCTAGACAGTTGAAATTTTCACAGATGATGTATTTCTGTTGCCGCTATAACAACAAATACTAAAAACAGAATAAAATAAAGATTTAAATGGGGCTCCCATACAACAAACGTGATTTTTGACCAAAGTTAAGCAACGTCGGGAGTGGTCAGTACTTGGATGGGTGACCGGTTTTCTTTTGCTTTTTTTTCTTTTTTTTTTTTTGCATTATGGTACGGAACCCTCCGTGTGCGCGAGTCCGACTCGCACTTGCCCGGTTTTTTCTTTCAGATCTATTATTTCCAAAAATATTAAGTTGATCATAAAATGGTTCTTGAAGACCCTTATTCGTTTTAAAAGACCTATCCAACGACACCCCACACTATAGAGTGGAAGCGAAAAAAAATTTCATCCCCACTGTAATGTAGGGCAGCCACCATAAAAAAAATATTTTTTCTAATTTTTATGATTAAATTTGACACGTATATATAAATAAGTTACGCTGACAAAGTCGTAAAATATAAATATAATAAAAATATTTTTTTAGGGTGGCTCCCCTACATTAAAGTAGGAATGAATTTTTTTTTTTCGCGTTAACCCTATAGTGTGGGCTGTCGTTGGATAGGTATTTTAAAATGAATAAGGGTCTTTAAGGACCATTTTATGATCAACTTAATATTTTCGGAAATAATCGATCTGAAAGAAAAAAAGTTGTGTTTCACCCTTTAGTTCCCCTAACTTTTGAACCATGGGTCCAAAAAATATGAAAAAAATCGTGAAAATATAAAGACTTTTAAGGAAAAATATAGCGAACCTAATCGGTCTAGCAGTTTTTGAGTTTTTGTAAATAGTCTATTTTGACGGACGGGTAATTACGGAACCCTACACTGAGCATGGCCCGACATGCTCTTGGCCGGTTTTTTTTGTATTTTAAGGTACTTTCAAAACTACACGAATTATTTCCGCAGATTGCCCAAATTCGGCTTAATTTGACGTGGCTATTTATAAAGCTACAAGTTACAATTTACAAGCGGAAGTCTCGTTCTAACACATAAGGTTAGAAAGAGACTTCCGCTTGTAAATTGTAACTTGTAGCTTTATAAAATAGGCCACTGGCATCCAACAAAATGTTTTAAAATTTAACATAGATAAAGTAACTAACTTCATCACTATTCCAACAAGTTCAGCATGATAGCATGACTCGAATTTTAAATTTAGGTCCATGATTAGAACTATGGAAGTTCGATAAGCATAATGTATGACTGTATAATGATGTAAGACAATGTGAATTTCTGTCAAATTTTTTTTTTAGTCTTAGCTCTTAGACTAAATTTGTTAACATAGTGTAATAAAATGTTATTTGGGTTAAAATAAATTGTTTCCTTTCAACACGATTTTGTGTTGGGTGAAACTAGCTTATACAGTCAGCAGCAGAAGTTGCAATGCGGGCGAGGTGTTCAAAATTACCTTGACACACTCTTGCTTATTCTCTTAACAATAAAGTCGCGTCAAAATCATTTTGCACAGATGAGCCGCTTAACAACTTATGCTGCTGACTGTACTATTCTAGGAACTAGACAACCTTTTTTAGGATCTTGAATAGAAAAGTAGATACCTAAAATTTTACCTGACTATGGAGTATGGAATGGTATAATTTTTGCAGTCTATGATGTACAGTCAGCTGTTGATAAAAGGTAACCCTACCGCATACAAGTTTGACAGTTTGTACGCAAATAATATTGCTGACTGTACTAGGTTCTGCCCAAGATAATAACTGTCCATCCCATCCATACCGAATTTATTTCATCTAAAGCGCGGTTTAAACTAGCAAGAACTTGGATGCAATTTTCATTACATTGCAGTATCTGATCAGACTTGAATGTAGTTTACCTTAGTACATAGTTGGCAATGTAACGTAAATTGCATGCAAGTTCTTGCTAGTCTGCTTACGCCTTGCTTCATCAGTTCAATGATTTAAGCATATGAAGAGGTAAGTAGACAGTTAAGTGTTAATTGGACTATAGTGGTGCATCAATCATACATAAATATACTGCTAAAATCATTACCTTTACCCGGAGGTGGGCTTAAAGTCAATCTATGTTGATGACGCGTCTGTTTGTGTGTTTGTTTTTTATGTTCTCGAGAAACTCAAAAACTACTGAACGGACTTGCATGCGGTTTTCACCTATCCAATAGTGATTCCTGAAGAAGATTTAGGTGTAAAATTTATTAACCCGTTCAAAGCTGGAGCGAGTATGTTATATCAAACAGTTTTTCTCTTAGTATTCTGTCAAATATTTGCTATAAGTCATGCATGACTTGCAGTTATTAAAAAAATCATAGTGCTTTTCTAAAACATAAATATTGATTAAAGATTCAAACATAGGTCGAATATGCATCATTAAAAATTTGAAACTATTTTTTAAACAAATGCTATTAATAAAAATTGTTTCTAAAAATACGAACTAATCAATTTGTAAAAACTTACTAAATATTAAAACTCAATAACAATTGCATTGCCATCTGCTCAGTGCTTGGCAAGTTGCATTTGGAGATGGACCTGAACTACTGGCACCTTAAGTCTAATTAGCTTCATATGAACGGGAGGACAGAGCATACAGGCCAAAGCATTACCATATTTATGTTCAACAAAATTATTGCAACCTTGGCACTTAATACATTAAAAACCACATGTAAGGTACCGAGTTAGAATTATTAAGGGCTCATTTAGACAGCGCGCGAACTCGCGTGCGATTTTAGTTACATTGCGGATCATTGAGGTTACAACAATTCAGCCAACCGATCAAATAATGCAATGTAATGAAACTTGCATGAGATTTCTCGCACCATCTAAATGAGCCCTAACTCAGAAATATCACAATGCATTTATAAAGTAATTAAAAATATAGAACTTTTATCAAGTTTAATTATAAATCAAACAATTATAACAACAAAAACAATCTGTCGAGTTCATACCTCAGGTTTTAGTTTATACTTTTTGTTTGAGTCAACTGAAAAAGTCGGCAACAATTAACCTAAACCTGAAAGATATTAACTAGTAACAGACTACAACTTAATGACTAACCTGAATAACTGCTAAGTAAATTACACTAGCGGCCTATCGATTTCTTCTTGCAAATATATTCAGATATTTCCCTCTTGTCATTTCCTTAGCCTCTTCTAGTCCCAGTTGGTATGCCATGTCATGCAGTTTCTTCACTTCCATTATAAGGCCACTAGTTGAGAGAGCTGCCAGTTCTGTAAATAAAGTTGTAAACAAAACATCATTAACGATTCAATAAACATAACCAAGAAAGCACATAACACTTTACTATGGAGCCTAGTTCACGATTTGTAACACTTACGTTGCATTACAACCACGTCTTCTTTTGTGAGTCCTCTGCTCCAGGCGGGAGGCGACTGGTTAGGATTATGAAGCGGTGCGAATTCGGACACTCCAGGCACTGCGAAATCATCAGAACAAGGGGACCCATTATCGGCCTGCGTCGCGTTATTGTTTCCATCACCCATGGTAATATTAAAAGTTCAAAAGCAAATCGGTTGTAACCGAAATGCCAGAAATCATAATCCGATACGTAATGGACGGAATGACAACATCATGGAAGAAACCAAAATCCCGCGCTTTTTGAAAATTAATCTGCTTGGGTTATGACGAATAAAACGTAATAAATATCTTTATAGTCTTACTTTGTTCAGGCCATAGCTCTGGTGATGCACGATCAAGCTTTTCTAGGCTCAAAAGGCTTTCCTCGAGGGATGCCAGAGGAATATCGTCGGGTGCTGCTTGCCCTAGAACGTAATGAAAACATCACCAACAAAGAACAAAGGTTTAGTACCACGAACACGTAAGTTGTATTGGACAATGATGTATAACAAGTTATGCATTATATAATGCAAAATAACTTAAAAATGAGTTAGTTTAGCACGTAATTTGCAATATTATCACCTTCTTGTTCCATTGAACTCTGTTTCGCGGCCATTTTCCAATTTATGACAACATTAAACCATAGACTCTACTGACTCTAGATGGTTAAATTCATGTAAAGACAATGACACACTTTATGAATTTTATGATTATTAAGTTTAGTAAATGAAATAAACTAATAGCACCCAATATTTTATTATATAATTACAGTCAATTATTGATGCATATTTTTATTAAATAGCATATTGCCGCTCATCAGTGTCTATGGATTTCATTGATTTCTACCATTATGGTAATTTAAAACAGTATATAATTTTATTTTGAATGAAATTGCAACTGCACCTAATTGTCCATTAATATATGCAGTATAAATCAAGTTTCTGTTTAAGTTTTCATAATAAATTCCATTTTATTTATAAAACAGATTAATTCCTTAAAAAAAAATAGTAGATTTCATAGCATTACAATGTCAACACTGTAAGTTTTTTTTTTTCGTTCTTTCTTCCGGTTGACAGCCAAAAGCAAGGTGGGTTATAGCCACATGGGATTTTCATTATTTTGTGAAATTATAAAACAGTTCGGTATATTTGTGATATTTGAAAGTTAAGGTAATATCGTGACTACCGTTTTGTGCATTTTGCCTTTGAAAGAGCAAATTACTTTCACACTCTAAGAGTTGGCGTATTCGCCAACTGAACTGTCATGACACGAGCGTAGATGCCATTCCATTCGTTTTTCTTATTTTTCAGCAAAATTACCTTCTCGAACACTCGTTTAGTGAACTATATCTGATATTCTTCTGTAACAGTTTTAACATTGACTTTGACGATATATTTATTATAAACAAAAATGTATTTCTTATAACATAACCTAACTTTTATTAGAAGCACGAAGCGATTCTGGTTCTTTAGTTGAAAATTCGTGGAGTATTCGAGTAGTACCGCTTAAACGATAATTAAATTGAATATATTTAATATTTCAGATGCGTTCCGTCACGCTTAAGGATGTTGAACAAGACAAGGTCGTCAAGACCGTCGCTGCCCACTTGAAAAAGTAAGTAATTTGTGATTATTTGTATTATTTTATGCTTAAGGAGTCTGTATGGTTGGATATCACCAAATCACAACAAACCAAACTTCGTACTTGCCAATGAAGCATGGAACGAAGCATGATGGGAAAGAGGAAAATAGATAAAATCAACCACAACATAATCAGGAAAGTTACAAAGACCCAAGTTGTGGTGCTAAAACTAAGAACACTTAAGTGGAAATGGGCTGGCCATGTAATTAGAGGAGAAGACAAATGGAATAAATCAGCAACACTATGGTACCCAAGAGAGGGCAAGAGAAAGGGAGGAAAACCTTTCAGAAGATGGGAGGATGATCTGGTAAAGCCAGCTGGAAAAACCTGGAATAGACTGGCACAGAAGCAAGAAGATTGGAAAGTGTTGGGGGAGGCCTTTGCCAAAGGGCACACAGAATTAGCAATGGAAAATAATTAAACAAACGATACCACATATTCTGATACAAGGCTCTAAAATAAAATAAAATGAAATGGTTGGATATAATATAATTGCTATAATTTGTGACCATTTGATTATATTCCCTGAAGTATGTACTTGTGGTCACATCAAATAATGCATTACATGATAATTAGCATGAATAAATGAAATGAAATTATTCAGGTGTTTGTTTGAAATAACTTTTGTGGACATATTTTGTAGCAGTCGCAGGAAATTATGGTTCCATTTTTACTTAAATTACAGAACTTTTACAAAATAATTATAAGCACCTTCAAATTCAATCAGATTTATATACAGTTATGATCAGAGGGCGGAATTGCTCATGGCAAAAATCAAACGCCCATAGAGTTGGTACATTGAATTTTATCGATTTTTTCAGCTATCGATAAGTTCAGTCACCTTTTACATTTTATACAATGAAAATTAGTTCACAGGTGATTTGAATCCTTATGTTGTATTATTGAAACTTAGGTAGTTTTAATAATGCAGTACTAAGTAGTTTTTAAAATTATTGTTTTATATTGTCTTTTATTTAAATGTTATTCCGTAATGTTCATATGAAGTCTATTATTGTTTGCTTATGGATTTGAGGTTGAGGTTACTAATTTTCATCATATAAATTGTAAAAGGTGACTGAACTTATAGATAGCTGAAAAAGTCGATAAAATTAACACTTTCGCAACCAGGCAAAATTTCAAACAATACCCCAGAAACCGACAGTACTCGCTAGTCGGGCAACGACGTGCAACTCAATGCCGCACGCCGCGAACCCGCTAGTCGGGCAAGCGGCGGACGCTCAGGGCTGTGCAAAGTAACTTTCGTATAAGTACGTGGATAAAATTAAATCTGCTGTCTCATCTGTTTAGGCTCCCCGTTTTGTTCTTCTCCTAATTCTAACTCCTATTGATACATACCCGTGTATGCAATTTCACGTAACCAACTAATAAGAATTTTTATTTTGTAATCGCATTAGGTAAAGCGAATAAAAATACAAAGTGAAGTAATAAAATATAATAAACCAACCACCACCAACCCAACCACCAACCTGTACTGTACCAACTTTTCGACCACATAATAATCAGAAGACTTACAATTTTTTCTGTTAGTGGCAGTGGCAGCCCTGAGGTAGTGAAGATGCAATGCTTGCCCGCCTGTCGGGCACTTCGGCGTCGCGTGTAGGTTTATAGCTCTTGCCCGACTAGCGGGTATGCCGGCATCTGAGTAAAGTTTACGAGTGCCCGAGAGTCGGGTACGCGGTGTCGAATGTGTTAAACGTTCCAACTCTATTGACGTTTGATTTTTGCCATGAGCAATTCCACCCTCTGGTTATGATTTACATATATCCAATACCATGGGCCTTTGCCCAGTGGTGGGACACTTAGATAGGCTAGGAAAAAAACAAAGCATAGCGTGGGTTAAAAATTTCAATGTTATTCTTCTAATTACAGGACGGGCAAGGTCAAGGTCCCAGAACACATGGACCTTGTGAAGACCGCTCGCTTCAAGGAGCTGGCTCCCTACGACCCCGACTGGTTCTATGTACGCTGTGCCGCCATCCTGCGTCACATCTACATTCGCTCCCCTGTCGGAGTCAAGACTGTCACCAAGATCTTTGGTGGCCGCAAACGTAACGGTGTCACACCCTCACACTTCTGCAGGTACAGATTACTACTTAAATTAAACTTTTTTGTTAACACAGTATGTTACATTAGTTACATTACATACACATTTCTTGCAGATTGTACAAGTGCACATTTGACCTAACATTTATTTCTTATACACGCTTTTTTTTAGTTTCACTTGTCCCTTTCTGTATGTCTGTAATAAAATCATGGAAGCTAAATTAGACTTACTTCACATAGGTATGTAAGTTGGGTGACAATGCAATATTATGGTACCATCAAGTTGATCTGATGGTGGAGACTGGAGGTGGCCATCTGGCCATAGGAACTTTGTGATATATCAATGTAAACTCATTGTGTTCCCTTCGGTCGTGTTTTACTGTATCACCACTCATTGCGAATTTGCTATTTTCGGACATGTAATGTACTATTATGACACAACATAATTATTTTAATTTATTTTTGATAATCACAATATAGGTTCTTATAAACTAGTGGCTCTGTGAGCTGTAGCTTAAACCTGAATAAATGTATGGCTCTGCCATTTTGAAAAATTTCCAAAAACTGAATCAACAAAAAAACCTATTTCATTATTGAACCTGTTTGAAAAATTTCACGAAAATCGTTTGAGATTTGCGACCTGTGCTTTAGAGGAGAACATCTGGAAATACAAAAGCATTTTTGGATAAGCTAGAATGGAGACGTTCACTAACGCTAGGTCACAAAAAAAATAGTAATAGGTACAGAAGACTCACTCTGTAACAAAACGCGTCTGTTACGATCAGGACAGATATGGCCGCTAAGTGGCGACAGCGCCACGCGCGGCTTGGCTTGCCACCAAAATTGGTGTGGAACGGATGTACTTTTAGCTACCTGTTGCAAAGCAACGAAATCGCGGAGTGAGCCACGCCTGGCTAGGTCAAATATTGACATGTATGTAAATGTAATTTGAACTACAATCATATTACCAAGATAGTTGAAATAAATAATGATTAAAAAATAATTTTAATTTTTACTGTGGTCCATCTATAGCCACAAAGAGAGTCCCAATATTCTCAACCTCATATCAAAGAAGCTACAAATTTTCTGAGAGAAAAATAAGTTAGATAGCAAACACATGCGCTAGGAAACTGCCCTAGTGTATGACTTTCATGATGATAGCGTTTTCTTTCTCTCTCACTATACTGCTTTTATGAAAGCTTGGAGCAGTTGTAAGCCGAGCACGGCCAAATAATTGAGTGAAATAATACTGTAGGCACAACTTTAATTTGCTCTATTTACACTAAAGTGCGAGAAACATTTCCTTCAACTAAAAAACATTATCAATTTCAGATCGTCTGGCAGCATCGCCCGCAAGGCGCTCCAGGCCTTGGAAGCCTTGAAGCTCGTCGAGCAGGTCCAGGATGGTGGCCGCATCCTCACCGTCCAGGGCAGGCGTGATCTCGACAGGATTGCCGCTCAGGTCAAGCTAAAGGCCAAGCAGGCGGCCAAGCAGCAAGTCATCGTGCTGTAAATCTAATAAAAATATAACAAAATTTGTTTGTTTCATTTTTTTCTTAGTACCTCAACTGCATCGTCAGTTTCACATTCGTCCTCATGAGGTGCAGCATGAGGTGTGCCGACCGAACACTGATAAATTCGAAAACTAGTCACATTTTTTAATGTATGGCCTTTTTGGAGTTTTGAATCTGTAGCCTTCTTATTTCCGTTATAATAGTTCAATATCCGAATTGAATTTGTCCTTTTAAGGACATTGGAGTCACTTAGGAGGATAGAGATCGAAATATAACTAAAGGAAACTAAAAGTTTAAATTTTTGGTAACTCGCATCTGTAGGAGTAACTGGTGCAATACTGGTCGAGCAGTATCGAAATCTCGTACTGCCCTGCTTAGGGGCTGTCCATAAATTACGTCATCGATTTTTGACGATTTTGGATCCCCCCCCCCCTATAATCATCCAAAAATCATGCTTCAAATGACCCCATTTCCTCCTACTTCACGCTACCGTCATCCGATGTCCAGACCCCCCCCCCCCCTAACTTGAAATGACGTAATTTATGAATAGCCCCTTATTGTATATGCAGTACTTGCATGAAAATCGTCGTTTAAATAAAGAACGTATTCAAAGAGAACAAGATAAACAATTGCATGACTTTTCAACTGCGATTACTGCAGTGATTACTGTTACTTGTTAGCACGGCAGCGTACAAGTAGCTTCTAACTAATCCCAGTGAGTATTGTATTCTTTGGTCCAAACCATGAATCTAGTATATAACTGGATCTGGCATGAAAGGTGAGGGGGGGAGCGACCGAACAGGATAGTCTTATGTATCTTTCAGTAGGAGTAGCAGCGAAAGAGCTATTATTGTTTGTCCGTCGTGGGTTTCCTTCGACACCCTTTTGAGGGGGGTGTGAGTGGCCTCTTCCGCCTTTCGGCTGCAGAGGCTGTGTTAGGTCGCGCCCAGTCGCGCCCCACCTTGTGGGGCGGTCGTTCGCTCGTCGTTTTGAGGACGGCAGTGTGTCTATTGTGGACCAACTTTTTCGCGACTTTTGGCGACATCCGGTGTGGTGTGTGCGTAGGGTTGCCAGATGGTCGGGATTTGGCGGGATTCTCCCGATTTTTAGCATGTGTTCCCGATTCCCGACAAAGTGAAAATTGTCCCGAAAAACAGCTTCACGTTATAAAACAATAATTTCATGTTCCGAACTGTCCTCGAGCGAGCGAGCGAGCGACCCGCGTTGATTTGTTCAAGATCTCAAGGAATTTATGCTATTTTTATATAAAAACGTCTATGGGCAGAGCAGCAGACGTAGTGCCAATAATATAAAATATCGTTGTTTTTAATACAATTACTTTAAATTGAATGTCTTTTTTTCCCGACTTAAGTCCCAAAATCCCGAAAAATTGATATTTTTTCCCGATAATAGCGCCTTTCGATCTGGCAAATCTATGTGTGCGTGTCTTCTTCTTCGTCATCTTCTTCTGTGGTGTGTAGGAGGGCTCGGGGGAGATGCCGAGCCCCGTGTAGGTCCGGTGGCCGCGTGTAGTGCGGTGCGATTCCGCGCAGGTGGTCGTGGCTGGAGTTGTCCGCGCGGTCATACATGACCCGCGCGAGACGCTCGATGAAGTCTTCTAGGCTGCTCCACTTCAGATGCTCGGCGATGGCTGCGTTGCTGACGTACCGCGTTGCTGCGACGATGTTCCGTAGTGAGAGGGTCTCCTGGCGCCTCATGTTCGTCTTGATGGACCTGCAACAGAAAGAATACCAGGCTGGTGAAGCGTAAGTTAGTCGCGATCGGACGTAAGCTTTATACAGACCGAGTTTGGTCCGTACAGGGAGCTTACTGCGGAAAACCGGGCAGAGGTTCATACGAGCGGTTTTCGCTCGTATGATCGTCTCTGCGACGTGTTTCCGCATGTTGAGCTTCCTGTCTATGGTCACCCCCAGGTATTTCACTGTGGGTGACCATGTGAGCGGCTGGCCTAGAAGAGATAGAGCTATTATTGTTTGTCCTTGTCACGGTCTCACATTTTATTTGTTCCCCACCGTAAATTTAGTATGGATTATAGTGGGCATTAATATCATAAATAATAGCATAAATTCGACCAATCACAGTGTCGCATTGCGTATGTTTTGTCCCTCCCGGAGGCACGCGTATACCGCTTCTACGATCCTAGCTTCTATGGTCGAAACGCAGTGTGCAAATATATCGTGTTCATGTCTGCATTTGGTCTACATGGTGTGGACGCACCTCGACTGACGCGTCTATATTTATTACGTATGGTAACCCTATTAGAAACGTCACACGTCATTGTCAAAATTGATTGTAATGTTCCGCGACTAACTTCATGTTTTCCAATATTTTTCTCACGGCGGCGCAGTCAGATTAGTTTAGTACAAAACAAATTACGAGTCAGTTCGGTTGGATATGCAGTGAGTGATGACAAAATGTTGGTGACACTTGATCTACGTATCGGTATATTGGCCGTTATATATTTATTTACTTGTGCAGTGTGCATACAGTATGGAAGCCCTGGGAACACTTTATACGTGGCAGAAGAGTCTCAAAGGGGCTTGGGTAAAACTATTATGATAAACAGAGCTGAAGAGGAGGGTTCTAGTCTAGAAAGGAGAAAACGGGATGCGTCCGAGTCAACGCCTCCCGCACTTCAAAAGAACATAACTACATGGGTAACGGTCTATTTCCTTATTAGATTCGATTAACCCCCTTTTGTTATTTATTTACTACTGGGCCGGCGTCGTGTGATTTATCACTCACTGCGGCGCACTCACCTTGTAACGCTCTTTCCTATATTTACAAGATGACTTTACATATTTTTGTTTCTTTGCTTTCCTCGACCTTGACATATTATTGTTATTTTTGTCAACGTAGTTTGTATACTATTTTTGTTTGCAACAACGACAATGTTTTCATCAAAATCTAATCTAGTACTTTTATCTAGTATAGTATTTCTTTATCTAGCATTGCTTTTGTGTGCTAATAACTTTTTTTTGAGGAAAACATGATCTGGTTTCAAATACGATATGAATACTGGACTGTTGTCCTGCCAGTTTGGCAGAAGAAGAAACTGTACAAATAGGGTTTACTTTGCCTGAATAAATGTTTTTTTTTTTTAAATAAATTTACAGGAAACTAATAGTTTTCCATCTTTCAGACTACCCATCTAAATGACAGCCATCAGCAGCTCATGGTGCATTGGGTGGGCGAGGGCTCCAACGTCATCATCTGCCTGGCTCGGGACTCCAGCCCTAAGAGTAAGGGGGTCTTCTCACCCTCCGCCTTGTTTATCTCATATGACTATGGGAAGAATTTCACAAATAAAACGGACATGTTCAAACTGGATGACACACCAAACAGTGGATATGCCCAGTTGGATAAGTTCTTTAATCATCCCAAGTACCCAGAGTTCGTAAGTATTCAATTGATATATTTATTTTAGTAAAGATAAAAGATAAAAAATAGTTTATTCAAGTAGGCATATTACAATGCGCTTGTGAACGTCAAATAAAGCTACACCAGCGGTATTAATTTATTACCCTCTTGTGAGAACTGATGATATTTAACCTTTATTGCACAATACAAGAAAGTAAATGCCAGATTCAGGGGCGTATTTACCCTAGGGCAATCCCGGCCATGGCCCGGGGCGCCAATCCTGACGGGTTGCATTTTGTTTTTCTTCCTTGACTTCTGGGGCGGTCAAACGTATTGGCCCGGGGCGCCAAATTTCAAAATACGCCCCTGGGCCCTGACTTAATGTTTTAAGGCATTCTCTACCAATCAAATATTCAATTATTTAAAAAAAATCTAACCATTACAATGCACTGGTGCAACCAAATTACAAACTATTTAATGCCATATTAATTGATGTAATAAACCAAAACAATAATAAACAATTACGGTTAACGATAATTAATTATTATCATGGATTATTAACTAATGATAAAATATCAATTTAATGACTAATTGCCTGAACCACAGTTTTCCTTTTAGGTATAATGTGTTTTATTAAATTGGTTTCTTAATGACTTTTGCACAAGTTCAACAAACTTAGGTCAATGACCTTTGCAATAGACAATTAATACAGATGGTTGAACTAATTTACTGCCTGTTTCAATAATAGCATGACAAGCTCAATATAACTCATGATAATGCAACGTTGAACCAATTTGATGCAATAGGGTATTTTCCTACTAGTCAAATCAGTTACTTTTTTAGAACTGTCAAAACAATTTGCTAATATGGAATTTATATGAAACATTACATCGTGACGTCACGGTCAACTCACCTACTTATTACATTTCTATCCGATTTATTAAATAGAACTTGTGTTTTAAAATAACTCCTATCTGTGTTTTTCTAATAATTATCTGGTGCTTAATTTCATGCATGGTGTAAAATAATTTATTTCAAATACAGTATAATACCCTATTAGAATGTTATCAAACAGTTCTAAAGAAGTTCAGTTGATGTTTCTTTTTGATTCTATAATATTCTATATGACTATTACTGTATCTCTATTGTAATTTATGATATTCTTATGACTAATATAATCTCTCTTATGAATGAAGAAGCTGGTGTTATCAATACGTAATAATAATAAAGGAATCAAGTAGTATTACATATTGTTTATGAATTGATTTGTAACTGACAATTTAAATCATGGATAAGTATAAATTTAGAAGAATTGACAATTGTAATTCATATTCAAACATATCTATGGACAGACAGGTAGAGTCTGTGCAGAAAGAGAAGAGTCGTAGAATGTATGGGAACCAAAACATGTCTCCGTGCATACTCTAGAGTTAGACCAAGAAAAGTCTGCAGAGATTTTGATAGCCCACGCAGTGTGTTATTTTAAACGTCAAACTTCTATGAAATTATGACATATAAATAACAATGGCACTGCGTGGGCTATAAAATCGCTGCAGCCTTTTCTTGGTCTAGCTCTCTGGTTTTGGTTTGTTTTTAGATATGTCATTTAATTTCAATAATGTTGCTGTTTAAATTGATACACATATTTCTTTGTAGTGTGTATTTGTGGACTCCAACAACAAGAAATTGTTCTACACAAACGACAACGGGCAACACATTAATCGTTCAGATCTGGACTTCCACCCCAGCGAGTTGGCCTTTGATGAGGAGTTCCCCAGCATATATGTGATCTTGGATAAAGTGGACTCTAACAGACATGTAAGTTTTATAAAGAAAAGAAATAGAGGTAGACCAAGAAAAGTCTGCAGCGATATTGATAGCCCACGCAGTGTATTTGTTATTTTAAACGTCAAACTTCTATGAAATTATGACGTATAAATAACACTTTCACTGCATGGGCTATCAAAATAAGCATCATATTTTCATGGAAATTTGACATTCATAAAGATATTGCGACACTTTGTTATTGCAAATGCCATGCACAATTAACTTGGTCCTACTCTAAGCGCCACTTGCACCATTCACTAAACCGAGGTTAACCGAGGTTAAACCTGGAGTTACCATAGTTACCAGTACAATTTGACACGGGGTTAACGGTTTAACCGGTTAACCCCGAGTTAGTGGGATGGCGCAAGTTTGTGGCGCTAAGATAATAAACTACTCTCTTCCTAGTTTGTTGCTTAGTGAATAAAAATATTTTTAACTATTATACTTTTTTACTTAGGGCAAAAAAATCTTCTTTAGCGTCAGGGTCATTCAAGAGTAACGCGAGTCATTTTATTGCATGTTCCTTGTTTTCATGACGCAAATTTAAGTGTTAGTTAATCCCTAGATAAGTGTTTTTGTCCCCAGGATAACCCAACGTTTATCCTGGGGACAAAAACACTTATCTAGGGATAAACTACGCACTACTAAGGCCCACTTGCACCATTCCACTAACCCGGGGTTAACCGGTTAAACCTGGAGTTGCCATGCATACTAGTACAATTTGACACTAGGTTAACGATTTAACCGCTTAACCCCGGGTTAGTGGAATGGTGCATGTGGGCCTAAGCTTACTTGCTTGTTAAATATTGTAAATCTTTGTTAAAGGGCTAAATTATCTGAGTAGTTCAAATATGGTGTAGTGTTTATTAAAAAATAGGCTGTGACAGACGGACGGACGAACGGACAAACAGACGCACGGTTGATCCTATAAGGGTTCCGTTTTTTCCTTTTGGGGTACGGAACCCTAAAAAATACTAATAACTGAATGTAATAATAATAACGTGTTGATGTTTGAAACTTTGAAACTCTATAGTCTATACCGTCCATAATAAAATATTTGTAATATAAGGCATAAAGGCACTGTTCATTCACTCTTTTAGCATAATGAAAACTTAATGCTTGTTCATTGTGAAAAAAGAAACTCCTTTGTTTCCTTATCAGTTCATTGACTGCAGATCGAACCAAAGATAATTAAAAACGATATACGCACTTTTTTTTCTTTTCCTGTACTTTCGTTGGCGTGTTATTATTTACATTGATAAAACCAATTACCGTAGGTGATACCTATCCATATCATTTTAAAATTAGCGCGACGAATTTACGTTTGCTTTATCTTGGATATCATTGTAAAATTTAAGTGTTAACATTTTTTTTAATGTCATGGTGCTTCTCATAAATATTTTCACGACTGAATTATATTATAATGTCCGAATCGCAAAAGATTTATTTAAAAATAAGAGGTGCATCAGCAAATTCGTTATCCCTTACGAATGTAGGATGATCCCGATATACGCGGTAAATTCCATCATTAATATATCATAGTCCATTTTGGGAAATGCCCGAGATTTGGTCGTGATTCGGAACTCCGCGAACACACGTTGTTTATATAATTCTGAACATCACAACATCGTCGAGGATGAGATATAAATATTATAATCGTGTTATTGTAGCGCGCCCCGCGTTGGGGTCCGGCTTTAGCGGGAAATCCCCTAATGCGGGAAACGACTATCTTTAAAATGTAAACCAGCCATACTCTAAGTGTGTTCCGCGGAACCCTAGGGTTCCGCGACATCCCTGCAGGAACCCCTGCAAGAATTTAGAACACTATGCTTTAGTCGCCTCGAAAAATTTTACTATGCAAAAAACACACTTCTAAAAACTATTGTTTTATTGTAGGGTTCCATCAAGTATTTCGCTTTCCAAAAAAGTTCCGTCAAAAAAAAAAAAAGATTGAGAACCGCTGATGTAAACGATTAAAGCATTGCATCCTCTTTGTGCATTTTTTCTAAACCAGAGTCATTACAACATTTTAGCGCCGAGAAAGTAAACTCACCTGCCTTGTGTTGTTTGAAGACACAATAAACTCAGAAAATTATGTGCATTATTTATATTATGGTTTATGTACCTTCCATCGTTAAGGGACTTCCCCATACCATACTGATAAAAATAGTGCATGCTGTTTTAACGGGTGCATTACATTTGTTATAACTACTTTTCATATATTATAGTTTGATATATCGTTATTTTGAATAACGTAATAAATAGCATAGTACCGTAATACATAATTAACGGTAAACATAATGTTATTATTGGTATAATGGTCATAAGGTATATTTACACTTCGTCTAATATACATTGTCATAATTATTACATACTCTAAAGCATATTATTTGTTATAACAAGTGACATCATATAATTATTCGTGTGGCATAATAGTTGCATGACATAAATGGGTTAGGTTAGGTTGGAACTGCGACTCCGCACTAACGAATAACTACCTAACAAAAGGAGGGTTAGGTTAGGTTAGAACTTTGACCCTCCGTAGAATAAAATACTCTAACAAAAAAGTGGTTTAGGTTAGGTTTGAACTGAGCCCCCGCAGAACGAAAACCGTGAAAAAATTGGTTAGGTTAGGTTAGAACTGTGACTTCCCTAGAATAAAATAAGTAGGCCTGCGTACTAGTTATATAAATTAAGTAAAACTTTACGTTATCAGTAAATGAAATATGACAAAAAATATTATACAATATATGTATTTATACTTGATACAATTGTATGAAGTATTACGTTATACAAAAATATAATATAATAAATGTCATTATAAAACATGTCTATATACTATTTGAAAATTATATTAATTAGGCATTATATCAATGACAGTTTAGATGAAATGACAATATAATAAAGGAAACGTATAATAAAAATTACATTACAACATACAATAATATATCAAATATCGTTATAACAAATGTATGTTAGTTTTTTTATAATTATATTAAGCATTACACACCCTGTTTTAACACAAGTCTGAATTTAACGTAATAAACAAATATGTACCTTAATATTTGTTCCAGCTATATCTAACCATGGACGGGGGTAAATCCTTCAAGAAAATCCAGAGTTATGTCAAAACGTTCATATGGGCGTCCGGGCCGGGTATCCAGAAGACGTTCTACGTAGAACGTTGGAAGCCGAATGGCACCAGCACGGTTCTCAGTGCCAGTGACCCTACGGACTTTGAACATGCTACTACAGTCTTTCAAGATGCTAAGGACTTTCAGATCAAGGGCGACTTCATGTTTGCGACGAAGCTTAGTAAAGAGGTAAGTGAAATAGTAGATAGTTAACCAAGGGATGAAAGGCACACATTTCTGTTGAGGTAGTTTATATAGCAAATAGTCCGAGACTGAAATGTCTCCTTTCACCCGAGTTGAACACTCTACTTTTTATTTCGAAATTTTCGAAAACCAGAAATACTAAAATAAATACTTTTCTGGTATTTTACTAAATACCTACTATGTGTATTAAAAAAAAACACGGCTAAGTATACACTTCAGTAGTCTTTCTTGAAAGTACTTTTAATAACAATTTAGGTAGAAATATCGTTAGTCGTGGAATGGGGAGTTAATTCTTTATTCAAACAAACACTAGGTATAAGTTTACAGCTGAATGGAAATTGTACAACAAATCCATTTAAAATAAAAAAATGAATTGCGTATGTAATGGTTAAAAGAAAAGAAAAAAACGTAAAATAACGACTCACTTTCAGAGCATGAGAAATGAAAACGAATTAATAAAATCAACGTCATGTTTTTATCTATTATGTCCCCAATTTTTCGAAGATCAGATAATGTTATTAGCCCAGGACCTGATGGGATTTTACAAAAACGCATTTAATTAATTTGCAAGACCGAAGTGATCCCATAAGTGTTCCGTGAACAAAGTTTTGTACGGAACACTAAAAATCGAGGGAAGTCTCCAAATATAGCACACCTATAGTGATTTTGAGCATATTTTTTTGTAACTTGTTCTCGAAAAGAACTACTTATTGAAGTCGAACTGGTAATGTTCACCATAAAACAATGACTTACCTATAATATAATTTATAAACTGTTTCGTGATGTCGATACTTTTTGTAATTATTATAGCTAGGATTATGGTTGATAAAGGGAGGAATGAGTATTTTGTTTTAATGCCGTACCGATAAAACTGATTTTATAATTAAGGGATATATCTAAACGTCTCGTGAGACTATACGGGGTGTGGCCTGTAACCCGAGCAAATAATTAAAACATAGATTGTACTCCTCAGACGGTGACACATTTGTTCAACAACTTTTAAAAATTATGAAGTATTTAGACTCCCTATTTTTCATACAAAATAAATATTATCTTCAATAGACGCCATCGTCACGCCATATCATTGTGATTGACGTTGCTTGTCACGCCTTAAACATAACAAAATTCGCAATACATTGCGTCTTAGAATAAACTTTAAAGTGTATTAAAAATCCAACCACAAGTTATTTTTTGAAGTCGCTGAACAAATGTTGGTCAGTATGAGGAGTACAGCCTACAGTTTAATTTTTTGCTCATGTTACAGGCCACACCCGGTATAAATAAGACCTTATTGTTGAAAATCGATCATTTTTGGTCCGTGTCGAAGGTACCTACCAGAATATTGAATTAAAGAACCTACAACCTAATATCTGGCAAAAATGGCGGTGAAATTAAATTAAAAACAAAAATTAACAACTAGCACAGTTTAAATAATAGTATATAGTTATATGTACTACCGTACGGAAAGAAAACTTCCTACAAAACCGAAGTTTGACAGCGGTTCAGGGTCGCAGGGTTGTCAAAATTCAAGCCATTATCTTATCTGTGCTCGTACACGCAATGGGACGTCAAGTTGTGTCAACCTTAATTGCTCGGAGCAATGCTAAGCCTAACGGAGCCGAGTTTGCCCGACGGGAGGAGTTTCGCACCCCCAGCAACTAGGTACTTCGTTTCTATTACAAATAGGTATTTGTGTTATGATATATGCTCTTGATACACATTTTCCTTTACAATGTAAACTCGATTAACCATTTTAATATGTCGCTGTGTCTTTAATATCTTTATTTATTGATATAACATGATTCAAGAATGTCTCGAGTAGGTAACATTTCCAATCACAATGTTTCAAATGAACCAATTATGCTTCATAACTGGAAGCAATATTTCCTTTGTTATTATCATTGCATAATGACATTAATCGTTTCTAACAATCGATCGTCATTATTGCACATAAATCCAACAATCACTATAATAGTAAATATAATTCGGCTGGACATTTATGGAAAAAAAGTCCAATGCGTACCCGCATGCGTACCCTGCGTTCATGGATACTTTGGTATTATTATCATGAGCACTTATTATATGGCGCTCCGCGTGAAACTTGAGACGGAAGATAGGGATATCGCGCGGAACAACAAGCATATGAGAAATAAAAGATTTACCCCAATTACTCATAAATGATTTCTAGCTAATTTATACTAAAATTGTAATGCTATGGTATTGACACTTATTACCTAAAACAGAGAGTCGATATTTCAGCGATGTCGTTGTCAACTGGATGCTTTAGGTTTATCGTCCGGTAAACTGAGGAAGTGGGCAGTCAAGTGAATAATACGAGTGATACGACAAAATTGTCCTTGCTGACGCCTGATTCCTGTCGCCTGTGAAAACAGTCATTTTTATATGTGAATCGATCCTGGGTTTTCCGATGGCTAAATGTTAGATATGAGACTGATTAGTGATTACACGAAAATAATAAACATAGCCCGGTTTTTCGGGGGCAAATACGTACTCTTGCTAGTGATGAATTAAATACAGACTTAAAATTTTATGGATATCGCTGGAAATCAATTTCTGAATCAATGACAAATGTGACTCATCCTTGAAGTAAACATTATTATGTAATTGAGAAATAACCCAGACCCAGATAACGGGCTCTATCGACCGATACCATAAGAAAATTAGTTTCCAAAATTTCCATTCAACTTCGTAAGTTCGTATCTTTCATTGCGTTACCGTCATACAAGGTATATAGAAAATGGTGACAAAATATTCTTTCGGCTTGGCGGCGTCTAGACTAGAGTAGATATAAATACTAAAAAATCGATACCTACGTAAAACAACTGAATTGCGTTTCAGGATTAACGCGCATGCGTGTCATGTTTTTTAATATAAAATGTTCAAAATTACTGTCGGATGGACGGACAGACACACGAATGATCCTCTAACTAAGGGTTCCGTTATATCCTTTTGAATACGGAACTCTAAAAATAGAGTTTAGGAAAAGAAGAAAATTTATTAAAAACAAACATTAAGATACGGTTTTTTAAAATTAGTAACAGATGTACTGACTTGATCGTGTGATTCATAATTTGTGTGACTCATTTGGCGACGGTTTGTTTAGTTTGAAGTGCTCTATTTTCAAGTTGTCGTCAAGTATGCTATTTGATAACTTATTCATTTACGTATAACGGATGACTTACGAAGGCGAAATACAATCTTTGATTGAATGTAAGAGTAAGTGCACTATTTATAACATAACTATACACCGTGTTTTTTTTATTTCCGTTAATTTCAAGGGTGCATGCCTGAACTTACATCAAGTAACTTTCTCAAAGACACCGGTATTCTAATTAACTCTATTTCGGAGATAATTAATAATGTGTTTTTTTCTAATAAGGCCCCTACGCATTTGCCTTAGAGCCTATTTTTACATATTGATTAGTGTTTAGTATGATATGAGTTCATACATTTGCTATTAAACTTAAGTAAAAGTCATTCATATGTCACAGCTTTCAATTGTTTGGTTGTATAAATACGTACCTATTGTTAAAATTCTCACTATTCTCAGTATCGTTAGCACAGCTGACTGACACTTTGCAGTCTTTGCACAGTGTGGGCATGGTCTAATAAAACATGGTCTTCTATTCCCAGAGTGACACGGGCCTACGTCACAATAACATTGCCACTTTATTTCAACATAACATGTTACATGGGTACATTATACCTATGGTTAATAAGTTAAAATATTTCTTTATAATTTTATAATTTTCATTTATAATGTATTTTATCTTAAATTATACAATAACACGTCATTTTTAATTATTCGTTAGCAATATCTTCCGATTCACGAAAGAAATTTCAGACGTTCGGGTAATTCTGTTTACATTACTGGCAACACAGGATAGCGCTGTCACATTTGACAATTCGGATCTAGATAACTTCATGCCCTGACCGTCATCCTTGTCGAACGCGTGTTAATTGTTATTTCCTTCTCGCTCAGTGTCAGCAGTCGCAGTGTTTTCCAAACTTTTCACGTCGTAAGCTTGGTAATTAATGTGTAACTGTGAATTCGTTTTTTAAACGTTTGTCTTGTATAGATAAATAAAGTTTAATTTAATTCATTAGATTTGTTTTATTTTACTATGTTCTACATGAATAACTTAAAATTAATGCCGTTAAAATAATTTTCACCGTTGATTAAAATTCTCCCACATTTTAAAGTTTGAGAACCTGTAAACAGCATGATGACGTAGGCCCGTGTCAGTTAGGTCATACGCGAATCTCGGAATAGAGTACCAGGCGGAGTATATTATTATACCATGAGTGTGGGTATTCACTCCGCGTATCTATGGTATGGGACATATTTAGCTATCTGACAGGTGGCAAATAATATGATGAAATTGTCTTTTTGTCCCATGAAATTACACTTTTTAACCACCTCGTGCGTTGTTGTCGCTTGTTTCCCCTACCATACACTTCGCATATAGTCAATAGAGTGAATTTCTTTTTTTGAGATAATAAACAATAGATAAAAACATGCTCTAGATCGTATGAGATTTAGTGTCTCACTATATTCGTATGTCTAGTACACTCTAGTATATTCATATGAGCGATAAAAACTAAACAAACAAAATGTACTTTCCTATATGTAGTTCTAGGGCAGTACCTACATTGTCGTGATAATTAGACAAATATTTACACCTTAAGGCGATATGATTCGACTCATAAACGAATCTGAGGGGGTGAGGTGCGCGGCAAACCGTGAAGCCCCGCCCGCGCGTCCCGCGACCCGCTCGCCGAGATCGTGAGCGCGCGTCGCGCACGGTAAACATAGCAGACGGGTCACAGTATAATGATCTTATGATGGCAGTATTTTAACTAGACCGGGAAATGGTCACGTTTTAGAGTTTTTATTGTATATGTATTTATGTATTTTTTGCATTACGTATTTCTGATCATTTCATGTAGAATTATTATTTTTATATAGACATGTGTACTTATTATTGATCAGTAAAGAACGTTTTAATTTCATGGCAGCGTGTTCGAGTTAAAGTACCTAAAGGAAAGTAACAATTTTAAAGGAGACGGTCAATTAAGGGTTCTATTTATAAAGGTTATTAACCTTAATCAATAATTTTACTTTACAGATTCCTTTAAGTCAATAACGCTGCCGTGAAATTAAAACGTTGTTACTGATCAGTAGTACTTATTTATAAGCTCTAAAACAAAAAAAAAACAGTCTCAAAGTAAATTTCTGATAACTTTTTGTCAGTGCAAGCCTTATGGTTTCTTCTTGGCAACATTTTACATGAAAATGTTTTTGGTGGGTCTCATTATCACAATTTCCAATACTTTTGTTGCCTAACTTAATAAATTATTGTTTACAATACCTATCGACTTTATACCTATTTTAATGATCACACAATTTTAACGAAACAATGTTTTCAAGAAAATAATTCAATTAAGTGCGAGTCAAACTCGCGCACCGATGGTACCTACATTTTATTAAGTACATTATATATATATTTTTTTAATTAAGTTGTAACTGACTCATCATCATCATCTCAGCCATAAGACGTCCACTGCTGAACATAGGCCTTCCCCTTGGACCTCCATTCCGGTCGGAAGCGACCCGCATCCAGCGTCTTCCGACGGCCTTAACAAGGTCGTCTGTCCATCTTGTGGGTGGACGTCCTACGCTGCGCTTGCTAGTCGTGGTCTCCACTCGAGCACTTTTCGACACCATCGGCCATCTTCTCTGCGCGCAATGTGGCCTGCCCATATATATATATATATATATATAACATTTTCAAGAAGTCTGGTCGCATGTGGTGAAAAAAAAATGTATGGAGAACAGAGTGGCCAACTTTCTTAAAAATAGTTTATCTAATACTGATTCTAAAATGGTATAACACATGCTATTTACATGTCTACAAATAAAGATATGGCCTAGATGGTGTTTAAAGTGAAGTATGGTGCTAACTAGTAAAAAAGACAAAAGTGCGATTATCTCGAAAACCACGAAACTTACTAGACCTATAAGTGCATTTTCTGGACCAGCCTTAGCTGCCCTGTCGATGGTTAGAAGGTTGTCCATTAATTACTGGACATCCTGTATAGAGATGTAACTAACCCAAATCGATAGTCACAGCAAGCGATTACGATTGGATGGCACGTAGACTGAGGTATCGAATTGTGACGTATAATGAATTTTTATTTGCGATTTAAATAAAGCTAGAATTATATGATTTCGCGCAAGGCATTTAATACACCGACCGAGTAGGTCGCACCCATCGTCAAAATCTAAACTAACTGGGGATCTATTTTAAAGTTTATTTATGTTATTTCTGTGTCAAATTTGTTGTCTGTTAGGTGACGATAAATATATCCATATTTACAGTTGATTATCCACCTTTTCCTTATTTTTATTAAAAGAAAAATGAAAAATTCATATCGATTTACTTAGACGACTACCGATTCATAAAGGTGGTGTCCGGCTAGCCCTAAAATTAAAAAAAAGACGTAGGACGTAAACGTTCGTAGTGCAATTGTTTTCCTTTGTGATTTCGATGTGCGAGACATTTTACGTTGTATTGCTGTTGTGAGTGACAGATGTCAAATAACGCAAATAAATATGCACACAGTATATGTCGGTGACTTTAGTTCGTCTACGGATCTCCTCATTTCTGATTTGATCACTCAGAGAAACTCCGAGCATAGCCCTCTCCATAGCTCGTTGAGCGACTTTGAATTCTCAGATGAGGCCGATAGTGAAAGACCACGTAACTGACGGAATAACACAAAATATTAAAAAAAATTGTCTTATACCCGCCTTATTTTGAACTCCCTGTAATCACACCCCGTATTCCGCACCCTTCACAAATAATCTGATTTAGTAAAGTTTACTAAATGTTTTTTTTTATATATTTTTTTATACACCTTTAAAATTATATTGAATGTTACGTAATCGCTTTTTCACCCCGAAAATGAGGCGTGGAGGACTGTGTTCAGCGTTGAATAAAAAGTATAAATAATGGAGATACAGTCCTGCAAGTATATAATGTTGTATTGGAAATATCCTCCTCTTTAATAATATGAACTAGATTTTGCCCTGTGCGCGGGGCCCGAGGGCCCCGCGGTACGCGTGTTGTTTGCTGTTGGTGCTGTTGTTGACGTGTTGTTGTTGCTGTTGTTTGTGCTGTTGTAACTATTAACCTAACCCACTTTTCTGGTAGCAGTCCGTTTCTGTCGGGTTCTCAGTTCTAACCTAACCTAACCCACTTTTCTGGTAGCAGTCCGTTCCTGTGAGGGTCGCAGTTCTAACCAAACCTAACCCACTTTTCTGGTAGCAGTCCGTTTCTGTGAGGGTCGCATTTCTAACCTAACCTAACCCACTTTTCTGGTAGCAGTCCGTTCCTGTGAGGGTCGCAGTTCTAACCTAACGTAACCCACTTTTCTGGTAGCAGTCCATTCCTGCTGTTGTTATTGTTGTGTAGTAGTTTGTTTTCCAAAGGGAGAAATAAATAAAGTTGTACTTTTGATAGAAAGAAAAGATCCGCATGCGAGAACTTCATTCCCGCAGCTCGGCCTTCGGCCTCGCGTGCTTGGGAAATCGTAACTTTTCCTATTGGGTCGTGTTTCAGCACCAACTTCCTCCTCACGTGTGACGCTTCGGGCCTTCGGCCCAACGCGGAGCTCGGCCTTCGGCCTTCGCGAGCCTTGACGCTTCGCCGTCGGGCCTTCGGCCCGCCGGCTCCGCTTATCAAGAAAGTTGACTTTGTAGGACGTTTGGAGGAACTGCATTCACGCAGCTCGGCCTTCAGCCTCGCGTTTTGGGAGTCGGGGTGGAAGCTCCGGGCCTTCGGCCATCCACTGGGGTCGGCCTTTGGCCTCCCTGCCTGAAGCTCGCCCTTCGGGCTCGCTTAAAACACTTTTTGTATAGGATTTTGCTTTGTTCGTCATTCCCGCAGCTCGGCCTTCGGCCTCGCCCAAAATTACTGGGGGGGGAGGATGCTTGGACATTCGAGATAAAGCTCCGGGCCTGACGGCCCTCCATGACGCCCATCTCAGCGCGCTCGGACCAACTTGAAAAAAATTAAAAAAAAAGTCGGCCTGTTTGAAAATTTTTAAATGCAGTTTGATTTGTCTTGGGGCCCTCTATGACATTTGGTCGAGCACCCCCCACCCATCTCGCACCGTTTAAAAGTTGCCATACAAAATTAAAATGACCATTATTTCATATATATTATACATATATTATATCATATAGGAATTTAGAGGCCTCTATCTTTCGCCATGCCAAATCTCAGCGCGCTCGGACCAACTTGAAAAAAATAAAAAATAAAGTCGGCCATTTTGAAAATTTTTAAATGCAGTTTGTTTTGTCTTGGGGCCCTCTATGACATTTGGTCGAGCACCCCCCACCCATCTCGCACCGTAATATGAATACTTTTTGAGATATTGGGGAAATTAAAGATCTCTACTTTTTCCCCCTTTTTTTGCTTATAACTTTTGATATTTTGTGTGTGCTACTACACGCTTCGAATGCATTTTTCTAGGCATTATGACGAATCTAATGAGGTATCACACGTATTTTTAGGAGTATTATCTCTATTTTTCACCGTGTTCAGTTTCTCGAACAAGACTAATACAACCAAGCGCAAGATGAACTGCCTGTAGGCACCTTGAACTCTCAATTATATTTAATTCATGTCGATCGTGGTCAAATATTAAAATTAGTGATATGTATTTAGTTCTTAAACAATTGTATTGCGATATGCCTATTAGGGTAATTTTTTCAATTACTTCAATTTGACATTTTATATTTATTTAAATTTATGATTATGATGATGAATTTGCACGCTTGACGGGCGTGGCGCGTTGCATGCGATCCAAAGCCGGGCGCCTTCGGCACCCTCATACTAAAAGCGTAACACTATACATATATTGTAACATCCCCATACTGTATCAATCCAAATAAATAATTTCTGATTTTCAAAGGAGTCAAAGAGCACGAAGGAATGTAATCATTTTGCAGATCGGACGTAGGTATATCAGTAAAGGTGAAATACTGTAAATATATCATACTTACATACTCACAATTATATTATCTAGGAATATAATATTATTTACCTACATTGAAATTGGTTGCTGACCTAGTGAAAATACTGAAATATTTTAACTGTTGATGTAGGAAAGCTAGGCGCTTTCAAGCACCTCGTAAAGTATTAGATGCTTCTGTTATCAGAAAGTGTGTTTTTATAGCACTTAGTGACTTTTTCTTACGTTTCATATGCTTTGTTTCCCATTGTTTGTAAATGGTAAAATCACGTGACCGCGCGGAACATACTGACGCAGGTCCGTCCTCTACAAGCGCTGCCGCGCGACTGAAGAGGGCGTAAGTGCGTTCGCGAGTGATGGCGGTTGCGGATTTAGTAGGTATTGAAACATAGAAATGATTTTAATGATGTTACCGAGACAAAGTGATCCAAATCATCTAGATTATCTTATTACCTATACATTTATGTAAAAAACAAGTCAAAAAAGTTTGTATTGTAGCTCTGAGATTGATTTATTGTTAAAAAAAGGCGTAACTTTGGATTTTTTTTCTATCGAGCAAAGTTTATCTAATCATGTTTTTGAGATCCAAAACATATCTGCCAGATCCTTAAGTATAAGATATATTTTTTTCACAATTTTAAAACATTGTTTCTTATATTTCCGATGGATTCAAAAAACTGGTTCGCTTAGCTCGTACGGGAAAAGCACGCCTTAAGCCTACGCAGTATACGATGTGATATTTGGCTGAGCCCTAAGAAATAATATAAATAAACCCAAGAGCACTATAAACTAGTAAAAACGCAAGTTTCGTAGAGAGGTACAAAAATACCCATTTTCATAGTTTTAGATATTTTGAAGAAGTGTTATTTGGTGGTCCTCGTCTTAGCTATTTTTCGGTTGTATCCTAAAGGAGTCCTCAAACCGATTAAGCAACCTAAGCCCAAAAATAATCTAAGTAGGATAGTAAATATATCATAAGCAGATTTTTTTTAAATGTAGGCGCGTAGGGTTGTTTTCCCATAGAAAATTAGAATTTCGCGCCTTTTTCTACTGACAAACTTGGTGTGCCAGAGTTTTGCATTCCATAATTTAATAATTTTGTTACAGCGCAACACATTGGACCTCTACATCTCCCACATGAAAGGTCCCTTCTACAAAGCCGAATTCGAAACCGAACTCGACATGAAGAAATTCCACATCGCCGACGTGACTGACAAACGTATATTCGTCTCTGTCATGCACACGGAGATTCTAGCGGATCTGTACGTGTCGGAGATCAGCAATGATTTCACTCGGTACAACTTTATGCTGAGTTTGGAGCAGATCCTGTGCTATTTTCCGGATGGGAACTGGAAGGATACTTGGCTAGAGTAAGTTTTCTCTTGTATTTCATATATCTTTTACCCCTTGAGTCTCACGGACTAGATATCGAGTCAGCAATGATAATCAAAATTCAATTCTAACTTTAGAACCTCAAGGTAGTTTTTTGTCTGGCAAAATATCCCCGGGACTTAAGGTTTTAAGCACTGCTTTTGTATCCTGGATGGGTACTCAAATGACAATTCAATTGGCCAATTTACTATACAATCATCGTGCTCGCAAGAGCACCAATTTACTGATATAACAAATCGGTCGGAAAAAATTGGGGAAATCGGTCTGTCATTTAAGTATCTGAGATGTTAAATCAAGGATTAGAGTCTGGCTAGCCAAAAATTGTTGACAGATATTTCGTTGTTGTATCACCAATTGTCTATGCTTTAAAAAAAAAGCTAAAAGTCAGTCGTCAATTTATGTCATTCATTCAAATTGTTTGCGGTTTATAAGGGGTTTATTTTAAATAATATTAATAACATCTATACTGAGTGAGATTCGCAAACTATTATTTAAGCTCGTAAATAATTACGACAATGTGCGAAGTCTACGTGTAGCGTTGTACATATAACGAAAAACTGCAATATTTACAACTCCTAACCAAATGTAAACAAATTAGGAGGTTGATGCTCTATAAATATTTTGATACTTAGCATTTAGCATATTTGGCATAGTACTTATGTATTTTTTTTTGTGATGGATTAATATTACGGTATTATCGGGCTAGGTTTTATTTACACTACATTTCATTTTTCGCCTTGTTACAATGAGGAAGTGTTAACATACGTGTTTATCGTTGACTGTACTTTACATAGTGGTAGAAATAATGTGAGCTGACATTGAGTGCACGTCAACGTATATTTAACTTATATCCTTAGGTACCTTACGTGTGCACAGAAAATCTAAAATATTTTCTAGTATCAAAACTATAATTCCTACTACACAAAGTGTGACCAGCCGAAGATTTTTTGAATTTCCCGCCAAACATTTGTGTAATATTTCAGTAGCCAGACTCTAGTAAAAAAGGTTGTATCTCTTTCTGACAGACACACATGTCTAAATGGACAAGAACTATCAAACTAATTTTATTTTAAGTAGGTTTTAAGGTGTTTGTTCATGAATAACGGCGTTACTGTTCACGGTCTGTTTGTCTTAGTATTAAAGTAGTAAATCAACTTTTTCTTGTCACTAGTTGCCATGGTTACGGTCTCCTGGGTCACTTAAAATACTAGTTTTTTCGTATTTAAATGAACCAAACTTGAATTTTTTGGTATTTATAAGGCCTTTCCATAATGGGACATCTACTAAGCACGTTTGTGGTACAGCAGTTCTTCTAACAAACTATGCTACTATTGTCTCCTGGTTGATGGGACAGAATAACAACAAGAAATAATTAATCGACCCAATTACCTCTCTAACAAAGCAAATAAATTTCGTTCTGTGTCCGGTTTATTAAAGCTACAACTACAATCTGAACAAAACTGGCAACACTAGTCAAAAGACCGCTCATTATTATTAGCCGCGCGAAGCAAGTGTTAATCACATCAATGTTGCCGGTTTACACCTGCAAAATTGTAACTTTCTACTTTTATTTAACGGGGGTGGATGGGACTGTAACTTTATAAATCAGGACCTACAGTTAAGAATTAAAATTAAATTACCGTCTCTTACAAAAACCAATGAGACTTATTAACTTTTACAAAAGGTTTTCCGAACATTATTAAGTAAAAATTTTATCGCAGGGATATGACCGAAGACCCATTCACGGACCTCTACCGCGTCGAGGGCCTCAAGGGCATCTACATAGCGTCCCGAGTGGACTCCAAGGCTCAGGTGTCCCACGTTGGCCCGGAGCACCTTATATCGCTGATCACCTTCGACCACGGCGTCACCTGGTCGCCGGTCAACCCGCCTACTGAGGACGAGAATGGTTCGTACTTTTTTCTCATACAGAATATTTGGGTAAATTAACTTTTTCTCTCAACTATTATACTCTGTATCTTTAGGTATTTAAATAAAAGTAAATAATTGGTACATTTTCGGTTAGTTATAATATTTATTGGTTGACCAACCAAATACAAAACCACCTGGATCTGTCACTGAACGACCTGACTTTAACCTACATTATTTGATCGTGTAATTTTTTTAACTACCCTCAACTGGCTTGAGGAGCCATTTGAGGGTAGATTTTGTGTACTTTTATTTAAATACCTAAAGATACAGACTATAGTTACGGTCACCTGGGTCACTCTTAAAACCATGGTTTTACGGTATTAAAAATAATCAAACAAGCATTTTATGCCAGTTATAAGCCCTCTCCATAATGGGTCATCTACTTAGCACAGTAGAACGTAAGTATATCATTTCTTCTAATAAACTATTCTACCATTGTCGCCTGGCTGATGGAACAGAATAACAAAAAAAAGTGGATCCACCCATTTATACCTATAGATAGTAAGTATCAAAAAGAGTTATCTGACAGCAGTTTGAAAGAAAAATCTCTGATTCAAGTTTATTTACCTATTTATTTAAAATAAGTGTTCCATGAACAAAGTTTTGTACGGAACACTAAAATTGATTGAGAAGGTAGAGCTCCGTAAATTAGAGTAACTGTAAGTCATAAAAAGTAGAAGAGGCATAGGCATACTATAACGCGGTAACCTACTGACAATATATGCCCGTAACTGTCAGTTTACTAGTTCGAATTCTGGATACAAGCAGTTTTAAAGGGGCAGTGTAAAAAAAAAACAAGAGACAGCTAAAATTCCTAAGAACCTCGATGTGGTATAGGTAGGTAGGGAATACGATAATATGACCATAAATATATAACATTTCCGTTTATATTCCTCGTAATAGTGAACTCAAACATTTAATCTGTAGGTATATCGCCCGAATACCTCTCATAAATGGGTTGTATTATGCTTTCATTGAATTACTAATCTTGCCTACAGTCCGCTCTTTGGAAATGAGATATCCTGTCACTTAGAGATGTTTCAATTACATGTGAGTCATATGACACGAGTCATTTGAGGTCGCGAAAATAAACACCGCTGTTATGAGCTCTTTGTTACTTGTCGCTTTAGGAATGCCTTTATACCTTGTTCTAAGGTTATCTTAGCCATTATAAGTTCAAGAATATTATAATAAACAAAAACTATAGTTGGTCAAACCAATTTGTTGGTCAGTAAGAACCAGGAAGACTACTCATCCTTTTCTTTTGGGTGCTAGTACTAGTGTAAGACAAAGATAGTATGAGTCTCTCTGTCTATGATTGAAATAAGACAGTCCTTTGACAAGCTATATGTAACTTAAAAATGTATACCAATAACATGGTACGCAATATGCATGTATGGTAAAATTATTTATTCGCAACGAAATATTGCGCAATCGTATCATTGATTATCTATTTATTTCTAAGTACATTAATAATACAAAAGGGGTACTTAATGCCTAAAGAACTTTCCTCTACCAGTCAACCATCATAGGTAGTCGTAATAATCATTAATCGTTATGCTTAGAGATTTATCAATAGCGCATATATTTATGGAATTAAAAACTAATTTAATTTAATTACCAATACAAAACGGATAATATAACGACTACTCTAAACCGTACCTAATTAATTGAATTTTCCGGTTAATCTTTTAATTTTTATTCATTCGCGCGACGTATTGGGAGAAGGCTAGGAGCCCTAGATCTTCATTTTCAAACACCAAGGAGAACATGTCGCACGAGTGACTAAAACACATTTGTTAAACCATAACTTAAATTTAATGTCAGTATGACTATGACTCATGACACTTCGACTCATAATCATAATATATATTGCTACTCGTCACCTAAGGTTGCGAAAATAAACTTTATTGGTTGTCGTCTTAGGCCTGAAGATGTCTCTATAATTTGATCCTCTCTGCCTGTGTCCGTTCGGTACTATCACGTTTAAAAAAAACTGAAGATAAAACACGTTTACTAAAAACATTCTGCATGTATTCTAAAGTTATTCATGCGAAACGAAATAAAGCGTAATCTCGTCAATCATTATGCGATTAATAAACGTTTATGTTTTGGTTGAATTTTTACATTTAATTGAGCTTCGATAACACCTTTAAAATAATTGGGGGCAATAAGTTATGCGTATTATTTATAAATAAATAAAAGCTTATCTATGAATTTGTCACATGATTGGTTCTGATCTGATAGGAAAATAAAAATACCTAGGTATTTACAGTTAGGTATACTGACGTAATAATTATAAATAAGTAGTAAAAGTATGTACATTAATCGACCATCGTGTATTTATAATTTTTAGGGTTCCGTACCCAAAGGGTAAAACGGGACCCTATTACTAAGACTCCGCTGTCCGTCCGTCCGTCCGTCCGTCTGTCTGTCACCAGGCTGTATCTCACGAACCGTGATAGCTATCACGGTCTAGCTAGACAGTTGAAATTTTCACAGATGATGTATTTCTGTTGCCGCTATAACAAAAAATACTAAAAACAGAATACAATAAAGATTTAAGTGGGGCTCCCATACAACAAACGTGATTTTTGACCGAAGTTAAGCAACGTCGGGCGGGATCAGTACTTGGATGGGTGACCGTTTTTATAGATAATGGTACGGAACCCTTCGTGTGCGAGTCCGACTCGCACTTGGCCGGTTTTTATATAATATACACATAGGTAATTTACCATCAGGCGATTCGTCTGCCCGGATGCCTCCTACATTTAAAAAATCCATAAATTGTCAAAAAGACAGCTTCTTACCGAAAAACAGAGAAGTGATCCGGTGCAAAAGTGCCAATACCGTGTGTGGCATAGGTATTACTCCAGACACAATATCTGCTGTTCCTTGTAAAATTGGGTGAAGGAAACCTAAATATTACTAATAATATTTAGGTTTCCTTCACCCAATTTTACAAGGAACAGTAGATATTGTGTCTAACTAATATTTATTGTTGTTTTTTCAAGTACAATACAAGGATAACCCGCAATTTAATGAAACTAAACCACAATAGATAATAAGGAATATAATACGAATAATAGGTATGTGTCAAATGTGTCAATCTATAACAGCGGTCGGCAACCTGCGGCCCGCGGGCCGCATGCGGCTCGTGAAACCGTCACTTGCGGCCTGCTTGCCTCCCTGGCTATGTAATACTGACAAACGACAATGTCTGATAAAATCATAAAAATTAACAAAGTGCGGCCCGCGTAAACTTACTCATCGTTAACTACTATGTGGCCCTTGGCTGCTAAAAGGTTGCCGACCGTTGATCTATAACAATGTCATGAGGAGTAGCACTAGTGATTATTAAATTACATAAACATGTAACAGATAAATACATTGTGTAAATAATGGTGTTGTGTTTGCCGAGACACGCTCTTTGCCCAAAACAAATTTGTGTTAATCTACTTACAAACATACATACTGTTATGAAAATACTAAAATGTATGCTGACGGTATAAACCTAAAAATGCTTCTTTTAACACTCCCACACACTACTGACTTAATTACAAAATTAATTAATACCTCCATTTTGACATGTACATTTCCCAGTGCCTGGAAGTTGGCCGTTGTGCAACCGCTGCCTAAAACCGCTAACCCATCTGAGCTCCGAGACCTTAGACCGATCAGTATATTACCCTGCATCTCTAAAATTTTGGAAAAGGCTGTGTGTTTTCAGCTCACAAAGTATCTTGAGACCAACAATATTCTACCGGATCTACAGTCGGGCTTCAGAAGGGGTAGAAGTACAACTACAGCTTTGCTGGATGTCACCGATGGTATATTGTGCTCTCAAGATAAGGGAATGTGCACTCTGCTGGTTTTACTTGATTTTTCCAGGGCTTTTGACTGCTTAAATATAGATCTACTTCTGTCTAAGCTAAGTTTTTATGGATTCGAAAGCAAAACTGTAAGATGGTTTGAAAGTTACCTCAGGATGCGCAGTCAACTTGTAAAAATAAACTGTGGTGGCTCCAACTTAACCTCTGACCCAATTAACTTAACCAGGGGCGTCCCCCAGGGCTCAATTCTCGGACCTATCCTGTATATCTTATACTCTGCCGACATTGGCTCACGCATCACTCACTGTAAGTACCACATCTATGCAGATGATGTTCAAGTGTACATTTCATGTAAGCCATCTGATGTTGACGATGCTTTAGTCAAACTCAACACTGATCTCCGTAACATAGCTTCCTGGGCTTCAGATAACTGCCTGCTGCTCAATCCGAACAAAACCAAGTACCTAGTCTTCGGTAGCAATCATCAGCTGGCTCGTATCACACCCTCTGTGAGAGTCACACTGTTGGGAGAGCCCATTGAGCATGTTTATGAGGCTAGAAATCTGGGTCTCATGATGGACAATGGTCTCCGTTTTGAGAAGCATACTGCTGATGTAGTTAGGAGTTGTTTTTATAAGCTCAAGGTGTTATACAAAATCAGACCTTTCATTAATGAAACACTGCGCATTAGGTTAGTAGAGTCACTTGTATTATCAAAGTTAAATTATGTAGATGCGGTAATTGGGCCACGACTTCTTTGTAAAACCAAGAGACTTATACAACGTATCCAGAACGCGTGTGCTCGCTATTGCTTCTGCATTCCTTTGCGGGGCCATGTGTCACCATTCCTTAATCAGCACAATATTCTAAAAATGCACCACCGCCGTAAGCTGCACCTTGCTTCTTTACTCTTTGGAGTAATTAACTGTCAGACACCCATTTATCTGTACGAGAAGCTGTCCATAAGCAGGCCACGCGAGGGTCGGCGGTCTGCGACCCGACTTCTTACTCCTAGGCACGCATCGGCAGCCTTCCGAGGCAGTTTTCGCTACGCGGCCACCCGATGTTGGAACAACATTCCTCCTCCCATCAGGAACCTGCAAAGTATTAACAGTTTTAAAATAACCCTAAAAAAATTCATGCTTGAACACCAGCTTAGCGAGGAATGCCTCAAACTTGAGACAAGCTGCATTTAAATATTCATGTATGTATAAGTACTTACCATCTTTTTCTGTCCCTTCCGCAACTGCCATTCAAACTCATTTTTATTGTTTTACGTAGTTCTTAATTTAATTCTCAATATGTTTTGTCGTAGTTCTAGTAATTGTAGTTAGTATGTATTATTTTCGCTTATAAAACTTTCCAACACGTGAACTATGGCTCACGTATATTTGTTGTTTTTGCTGTTTTTGCTTAACGCGTTTTAATCCTTGCTGTGTTGTAACAGATGGCGCCAACTGCTCGACACTTATGTCACAATTGGTCGCGTTCACATTTTAGTCTTTCGCCATTATTTCTTTTTGTTTTTATTTTATTTCCATAAAATGTAATTATTTTATAATATTAATGAATTACTGTTATTTATTTATTTCCAACTCGTTTGTTTTTTTGCCACTGTTCATTATTTAAATGTTGTGTACTATCCGTTTCCGTGATTCACTCGTCCATGGCCCCGACGGAAGACCAGCGTTGGCCCATTAAGGCTAACACCATGCTGAGTCGGGACCATTTCGTGGCTATTTACTTGTTCTGTTATGTAATGATATGTGTTGTAATGTTAAGTGTAAATTTTAATTTTCGTTCTTCTTTTTTTTCTCTTTTGTCTGTTACCAATTTTTTATGCCACGAATAAACTATTTCTATTCTATTTCTATCTATAAAAAAATAGATTTTGAGGTTACTTAATTTAAAGAAATACGTCGTCACGTCGCTGAGTAAGGCTCTCTCCTAACATAGCCTTTTTCCCTTTTAAAATTATATTAAATTTGAACTTTCATCAATACTCAGTTCTTCAAATTTTTTATTTTGATTTTTTAAATAACAGCCAACTTCGTATAAGAGGCATGTCAAGAGACGTTAAATTCCTAATTCCCACTAAGTGTTCATTAGCTAATCGAGGGTTCCACTTAGCATAAACAAAAACAGATGGCGTATTTACACAAGTACCTATTAGTTTATGGGCCAACGATATAGGGCCATTCCACTTATCATTCTTAAGTTAGTTAAGTTTTACGTAAAATTAATGCGCTATTGTATAATAATGTATAAGTTATGCAGGCAAGTACCTAGTGCCAAGATTATATAGTAGCAAGCATAATACCTATTTCAAATACTATTTGACTGTTAGAACGTTTTTGAAGTTGATCGGTAAATCTGTATTGCATAAAAATATCTTTAAACAGAACCTTGTCAACGAAGCAAGTGTATCTTTGGCAAAACAGCTACGCATACAAAATACGACACGTCAGTGCTACATGCCTACGTTGTGTTCTTAAATATTGAAATTATGATTTTAGCATAAAACATTTACCCATTTCAAACCAATTTCGGTACAAACTGCAGAGGGACTTAGTAGGGGACTTCAATAATTCGTTCTAATCTTATCGCTTAGTATAAGTACGTTTTATAAGGTTTCGTGCTCTGAATAACTTAGGTTTTCCATGAGTCATATTCACTAAAACCTACGCAAAACTCGTATGGCGCCGAATAATTATCTTCTGTATAAATATCTACATTATAACCTTACCGTGGTTAATTGGTTTTTCTGTTCCTTAGATACGCCTTACATTACGCACAGCATAAACCGTTGAATGTGATTGTGCGTGGATTTTTTTTGTTATTCTATCCCGTCAGCCAGGCGACAATACTTGCATAGTTTGTTAGAAGAAATGTTATGACTAAGTTCCACTAATATGCTTAGTAGATGACCCATTATTTAAAGGCATTATTCTTCTTCTCCGTCGAATTACTCTTGGCAGAGCAGTAGTGGTCACGTTGAACGACGAACGATTCTACGCCAGTTCTCCCTGGCAGATGCTTCTCTGGCACATGTGTTAAGTGGGGTGTTAGTATAAGGGCTTTTATCTGATCCGTCCAACGCATTGGGGAACGTCCTCTTGACCTATAGCCATTGATCCGTCCCTGGACAACAAGTCTCTCCATGGCCTTATAACTGCCATAAAAATGTATGTTTGGTTATTTCAAATCAAATACCATAAAACCAGCGTTTTAAGAGTGACCCAGGAGACCGTAGCCATGGCAACGAGTGAGTGTACAATCGTGAAACTTGTAATTTGAAACAGCAAATATATCCTTCATATGTTGTAGAGTTAAAAAAAAATTTTTAGAAATTCAATCGTGAAAATGGGGTTTAAACTTCCTACACAAAGGTCGCGAACGGACGCTAGTCTTAACATACATTATGAGCCAACGGCCATTGCCCAGTTTGTTTACTGTTTGCTCAACCTGTTCGTTAAAACGACCTTGTTTTCAGGCAAGCCGCTGAACTGTCACATCGAGAATTCGTGCAGCCTCCACTTATGCCAGAAATTCAGTCAACTGTACCCGGTGACGAGGTGAGAATTAATTATTATTGCTGACTGAGATGCTAAAGCGATCGTGTTTTGGTTTAGATACGCTGTTTCAACATTGCGTACCATGCCAAACATTGCTTGGCTTGAAAAAAAAAAACAGTGATAATCATAGCTTATGTAAGCCGTATTCCTATTAACGATCACCCTCTTCCCATTATAAAGAATTAAATAATGACAGCATTGTTTTTAGCCAGGCAATTTTGTCATGGCTAGGCAATGTAGAAGCACTTGACGGTATGTGACATTACTGCAACATTCCCTGTGGAAATGTCTCAGCTTTTGTGTCTATTTTATTCAATCCTACAGGGAATTGTGTTTTATCGGTATAGAAATATTGTGACTCTCTACTTTTACTTAATTAACACTTACTTATATTTTTCTAGAAATTGATTAGAAAAACAAATTAATATTTTTCAAGGGATTATACGTATCTAATAGATGAATCACCATCAACCTCCCTATAATAAATGTCAATATTCAAATTCAGACAATGTTTTCTAAGAATCAGCAAATAAGATGAATTTAGTTTTTTGTTTTACAAGGAGGGCACATTAATGCGAGGATATAATAACTGTAAACATCAAACAAAATCTTAGCCATATTAAATCCAAACGTATGTTATTAAATATTTATCATTCAACGCCATTATTTAAAAGCCAATTTTACTAGCAAATATAATAAACGACTCAAAGATTGCATCAAATTACTTTGCCACACATGTGGATAAAATGCGAATTCTGATCAGTTTCCGAACAATCGACAGAGTATTCACGAGCTGAGGTGTTAATAAAATATAAATAAATAAGTATAACTACTTATTTAAAGCTCTCATTTGCTGGTAACATGAGCGTAAATAACTGATCGCATCTAAACTCTGTTACTTAAACTGGATCTTAATCGGTTACAAATGTAACTAGCCGAAAAAAACAGACCCATATACCCTTGCTCTATAGAACAAAGTATTGTTTTTAGAAAAAAAAGATATACAACATAATTTCGGGCTCGTAGCCAATTCGCAAGATTTCGAGATTTCCCGGGATTTTTATCTCCAGTTCCGGTACTGGATGAAAGTGCCCGTTCCCGAGAATTCACGGGAAAAATCAGTCTCGGGAATTCCCGGGAGCATGCCCTAGTATCTATGCATGCTTTTTATTTAGTATTGCGGCGATAGCATGGTCGCATTTTTATCGCCCGTGTCACCATGTCTGTCACTTTCCAACAAGTATGGAAGTGCGAAAGTGACGCATAATACGACAGGCGATAAAACGTGACCATGCTACCGCCGCTGATATTATATTAACGTCCGGTTATTATGAATATGTTTATTGAAATGTCGCAAAATTGCGTACCTATTTACCTAAGTTGTCATTTGAATTGTGACTCTTCCATCCTAGCTAGCATTAAATAATTGTTATGTTTACGCTGCAATCGTTGTTTACGTAACTTACATATGTATATATATAATAGGTATTATTTTCTAATAGTAATTTCCTGTGCTAGCCAAACTAATTTGCCAGTCAACAATTTTGGCTGCTTTTGTCAAAATCGGTTTAGTAAGCTCTAAGATACGGTTGGACGAAAACAATACAAACATAGTAATTTACCTACCTACTGTTATGATTTTAGCTTTTCCTTTTTCTTTGCCTTACTTTTGTTTTTCCTTACCTAGCCATTAAAAAAACAAAGATCGGTTTACACTTAGCAGTTACCATTACCAGTCATTATTTACGTTGCAAAGGCTGTTACAAAGAAACTAGCGTTATCAACAACTCTCGTTTCACGATAAAGTGTAACATTACACTTGACAACCGCTTAGTAGCGATAACATTGTTTGACCTCGAACTCGGAATAAGGATGCGGGCAGTGAGCATTTCAACTTGTGGTTTGTTATTCTCTCAGGCAAAACGGTTGAACAGGCTTAGATGAAATTTGGCACACTTATACAGTTTTTAGGGTTCCGTACCCAAAGGGTAAAAACGGGACCCTATTACTAAGACTCCGCTGTCCGTCCGTCTGTCACCAGGCTGTATCTCATGAACCGTGATAGCTAGGCAGTTGAAATTTTCACAGATGATGTATTTCTGTTGCCGCTATAACAACAAATACTAAAAAGTACGGAACCGTCGGTGGGCGAGTCCGACTCGCACTTGTCCGGTGTTTTTATTATTAGCATATAAGTGTCTCACTGCTGGGCTAAGGCCTCCGCTCTTTCCCGCCATTTGGTCCTAAATGGCACACTCCTGCCATAGGATATAATGGTGATATTAAAACCTAGAAACCTAGTTCTAGGGGGCGTTCTTATAAAACGAAGCCTTACGTCTGTGGCCTGTTGCTGTTGCAAATAACGTTTAAAAGTGCGATTATCGTAGTAAGGATACTTGGCCTGAATGCCCTGATATGGCTTCACTTTGGCCTGGGTTAATCTTCTAGGCCTGATTGTTCTAAAATAATTGATGTATTGTATCGCGAAATCGCGATAGGCACAAGCAAATTGGCTTGTTATTCACAAACAAAATTTATATTTAGATTGATTAAAAGTAATCAGTGCCCTTAAGTTTTCCTTCAATCGAATAAGTATCAAAAGATATTTCGTAAACACAATAAGTTCTAAGAAGCAAAATACGTCTGCAAAACTGATTATCGGTTGGTCTTTGCTATAGGTTTACAAACAGATGAGTTTTTAGACTAACCTCCTAAGTCCCCATGTCCTTTTTATAGGACAAATGGTTATAGTACATATGCCTATAAACCGTGACCGTTTGTATTACATACCGTAAGATTACTAGAGCTATCAACAAAATCATGAGTCAGTTAACCTACTGATAAAGAGTTTCCTTTCGTTCGGTTCGAAGAAATCATCGGCTCGCCTTACAGTCCATTGTAGGAAGTGAACTTCCTGCGTGTAGACCAAATCACTGCACTGGTTAGAATCTTCATGGTGTATATAATAGGAGCATTCCATGAAATTGTCTACCGTTTGTCCCGTACAAACGCGAATTTTCTGAAGATTTGCAGGTATAAGAGTTTCCTTTTCTATAACAAATGGTCAAAAGTATGCACAGAAAAATAATCGCCTGCTTTAAATGCCGAAAAAAAAAGTCGCAACACACGAAATAAAATGCGGTTTGTACGAGGCAGCCCGTGGAATGCTCCAATAGTACATTACGATATAAGTGCGAAAAGTAGGAAATTCGCAACGAGGGGCGATACACTGAAACACGACCGAAGGGAGTGTTTTAAATCGACATGAGATGCAAATTACCTTTGCGCACGTATATTGTACAACGTTTTACAGTACATTTAAATTTTTGACATAAGCACGTATTGTCCTTAATCCCGCCCTAGGGCGGTAAAGTAGTCTGTGTTACGTTGTATGTATCAATTTCTCGTTGCTCAGTTTCAGTAATATCAATATAGCCACGAATTTTGATTTAGTCTGGCTGAAATATTTCAAAGATTCGTAAACATTCGTTAATTTAATTATACTCGTATGAATATTTATTTTCCGCAATACTTTACCTCAAATGAATTTAATAGACTAATGTTATGTACTTATATAAAATATGGTACCCATGCATACAGACCAGATGTTCGGGTGCGGAAAGTTTCCAAAAAGTTGGAAATTTCAGGAAAGAAACAAGGGAAAATTTCATTATAGAAATGGAACATTTGAGAACATACAAAAATGAGGAGTTCCCGAAATTTATCTATGTATGTGGAAATTTTGCAATTTTGCCTGACGGCACATAAGTACAATCCATATTATTCTGACCCCATCGGGACATGGCAAAGTATAGTAATATTTTCAGTATAACAGTGTGACAGAACAACAAAGGGATCCATTTCCAAATACACTTGCACTTTTTGGCGTATTTGTTTATAAACACTGAACAGGATCGTATTCTGTACAATCAGTATTCTAAGTGAATCATATGATAGCGACGTCTCGCGTTCGTTCGTTGAACTCCCTCATTGTGCTCGCCTACGATTTATATCATCTGCTTGATAATGCTACTCGTCTTTTGTGAATGATTCCTTTGTAAGGGTTAATTACCTACCTGACTAGGGGAAAACCGAAAAAGGTTTATGATTTTGACTACGACTACTTCTTCTTCCTAGCGTGGTGCGTGGTGTATTGATTTATTGACATTAAAGTTAATTGTTGTTGTCATTATTTTTATAAAGTTGTGATTGATGCCAATAAAATTTTAATAACGACTATTGTAGAGTTTCGGAACCATACTCGGATAAGTATTAGGAAATGCACAAATCATCTCGTTTATTTTGATGAGGATGGAACTTGATAATACCCTGTTTAGTATTTTTAGACGCACGAATTTGATTGCATCATGCATAAAATTCAATATCCATTCGTTATGAATGTAAATACAGTCTGATCGTTCGTAACCCTTATTCTATAGACAATAAGGTCCAATAAATGTTATTTAAGCGTGTTGGTACATTGTAAAGCAGACAACAGGATAAATTACAAATTGTGCGGTTGAAGGTTTTTTGCCGCCAGCTGTGATTCGCAGAATCTATTGGTTTATCAATGCCATATTGGTTTTCCTGGTTGAAAGATTGTACCTTTATTTTCCAATACCTAAGTCTTTTTCCAAAGCGTAAAAAATATGTATGTATAACTACGACGATGGCAAACCAGCGTGCGGCAGACATGCGATGTGATGTGCCAAGGGAAAGTTTTAAATTTCCCGAAGTTTTCATATTTCCGAAACTTAAAATTTCTACGGATACTTTATTTATTCTTGGTAAATATTCCAGAGGTTTCTTAAACTTTTGGATATTTTCTGCTACTTGCACATTTGTAGGCCCACGTGATGGTAAGCGGAAGCCGTTTTTTACGTGTGACATTAACTCAGTAGGTGCATAATGCGCGTTGCCAACCTGTACGTATCCGAATCTTACTGACACCTTATAAATCTTATAATATGTGTATGTTCATTATGAGCTTTAGAAAAAAGCCAGGGCAACGCTAGGCAGATGAAGATGAAATGTAGCGCAGTCATTATCTATGTAATAAAATATTGTAAATGCACTTTTTATGTATAGCAAATGACTAGGCATTGTTTATATATATTGCAGCCCTCCAAGGAATGTACGCAACAACCTAAGGTAAATTAGTGAGGTGTAATCATAAAGTGTTTTCACTAGTTGGCAAATTGAGTGAAACAGTCTTTATTATAACATATTGCTTTTTGAATTGATTGATTTATAGTCTGTATCTTCAGGTATTTAAATAAAAGTAAACACACAATTTGTACATTTTCGGGTAGTTATAACATTTATTGGTTAACCAACCAAACACAAAACCGCCTGGATCTGTCACTGAACGACCTGACTTTAACCTACATTATTTGATCGTGTAATGTTTTCATCTACCCTCAACTGGCTTAAGGAGCCATTTGAGGGTAGATTTTGTTTACTTTTATTTAAATACCTAAAGATACAGAGTAGTAGTTTAAGTAGACATAATAAAATCAGGATAGAAGTGTTGTGATATGACAAGATGAGCGACATGAAGATGCTTACAAAGTGTGTGGAATTTGACTGAATCTTAAATCGCGGAAAAAACCGAGTTCATTCGTTTTTTTTAGACTAGGCTGTAGACTAATTTATGTATAAAGTGTATTCCTCCTTACGTATCTTATCATGTAAACAAACAAACGTCAAATCCATAGAAAATCTAGACATCGTATCGTAATGTCAGATGTTTTTGAGCTCATCCGTTCATTACTGCGATTATTGATGAAAATTTTATAATAAAATAATAATAATAATATTTAACTGATATTAAAACTCTCCAAGGGGCCTCTATGTGTTTGATCTATATCCCCACGCAAGCCTATCAAAAGACCGGGATTTATAGGCCCGTGATATCCAAGGAGATCCAGTGGTTATTTGGTTGATTTCAATACTTTGCCCGTTTCTTTAAGTATATAAACACATTTTATGTGATGATTATTGTCTAATTCCAGAGAAAACTGTGATCATTATCATTATCACATCGAGAAGTGATTCTTTACATGATAGGACAAGTAAGGATAAACACACTGTAGAGACCAAATTAAATTGGCAAAAGGTGATACCAAACCGATTGTACACCAAGTTGACATCTCAATACAGACTTTCTCAATTGCCCCGGGCATTGCCCATCGACTGTTTCATTTGATTCGCTAACGAGTATGTTTTGTAATTGTGCTTAACAGGCTAAATATCGTGTGTCTATGTTTTGCAACGATTAATTTTTTATTTATTTACGTAGGTTCATTACAAAAAACCTAGAATTCGATTGATTTTATTTGTGGGTTTTTTTCTCACGCTTGTTTGCATAATAATTTACACTTTAATACATATTATTATTTATTGGTGAAGTGTCAGTATGTCATCATTATCCTATCAAATGCTAAGAAATATTGAAATCAATTTAACATGAGTCTGCTATTATAAATTATCCTTTGTATCTCTACGCTCAATATAAATAAAGTATATAAGGGGCTATTCATAAATTACGTCATTTCAAATTAGGGGGGGGGGGGGGTCTGGACATCGGATGATGGTAGCATGACGTAGGAGGAAACGGGGTCATTCGAAGCATGATTTTTGGATGATTTAGGGGAGGGGGCGTCAAAAATCGTCAAAAATCGATGACGTAATTTATGGACAGCCCCTAAGACGTAGTGTTGATATAAATATGAGACATCAAACATTATATTGAGTTACCCAACTATTAGGTTTGCTTACTACTCTGATAAGAACCTGTTTAATATCACATAAGAATACACACGTGTTGAACATTTCAATGTTGTTATCATAAAACAACAACAAACTAACCCAATCTGTGTTGCGTGATTATATTAACCCGGCCATAATTTCCAAATACGTGGTTGGTTTTAACTGCTTTTTATCACCCCGAATCATTCATGATTAAAAGTAATAAACAATCAAGAGACCATCATACCCAGAAGCGCGATCATGGTCGCATTTTTATCACTTGTCATGCCATGCGTCACTTTCGCTCTTACATAATTGTTAGAACGTGACAGGCATGGTGACAAATGATAAAGAGCCGACCATCTTAGATGGTCGAAATTATCCACGCGATAGAGTGATACATAGTGATAATGTCAATGACTGTCGCTTTCAATTTTCAATCGAGCGGTGTACTCAAGTTTGTTTTGTCACGTAGATAATTCCATCCTTCATATGCTCACACGACGTTCAGTAGACATCCCAATAAGTAATATTACTAACCCAACATTTGAAAAACATGACGGTGATGGTTTTTTTGCTAGTTTTCAATACTTTTTATAATTTAAAATGAACTGTTGAGTTATTAATTATATCGATTGTAAATAATAATGCGTTAATAATTTGCCTTGTTATTATGAATACAGTGTGAAATGGTGACGCATAGATAGTAGGTTATTTGTTTTGCCATGTAGTTCATGTTTTAATTAATAAATTAATACATGCCTCATTTGAGTAGAAATGGTGACTCATGAGGTCATTGTTTATAATAGTCTTTTTAATATTGTTATTAAAATGATTACGAACCAATATCTAAGTCCAGGGACCATAGGATCCATGGAAGTTGGTGGCTTGCAATATAGGCGGAAGTATTTTTTACAAGCTTTTGTTTTCTACTACCTGCCCCGGTTTTTGTTTGTTTATGATCTTTGCAAGTTAAATTTTATAAGAATAAGAAATATTTATCAGGACAAGATTAGGTTATGTTACAAAGTACATAGATTACCAAATATTTAATTGTAGATAGAAAATTGCCAATGCAATTGACAATGTCATGCCATGGTACCATCACTTTACCGATGTTGGCCATAGGAACACTAGGAACTCTGTAATAAATATACATATTATGCTCATCTATTTTGGGCCTGCAAGGGTATAGAAAATATTATAATAAGGCAGTAAAATTTTTTACCAAAAATGATAATTTTTACATTTTAGAAAAATACTTCCGCATGTACTAAAAGTTACGGTTCTCGTTAGTGATACAAAAGACTCGAGCCTTTTAGCTCTTTTTTTAGGGCTCGCCTCATCTCTTAATGCCTAAAAGGCTAAAAGCCTTTTCTATTTAATTAGTAAAATAGGCTTTTAGCCTTTTAGGCGTCAAGAGACGAGGCGAGCCCTAAAAAAAGAGCTAAAAGGCTCGAGTCTTTTGGATCACTAGTTCTCGTTAAAATGCGTGACATCTTTGAAAGCATATTTATAAACGAAATATTTATTTCACAGATCCGCAAGTATCATGAGTTCAAAATCAGCGCCAGGCATCATCATGGCCACCGGTGTGATGGGCAAGTCTCTCAAAGGCATCCCCGGCGTCTACCTCAGCCGCGACGCTGGTCTAACTTGGAAGAGAATACTTAAAGACTACTACTTCTTCAACTATGGCGACCATGGAGGCGTTCTGGTGGCTGTTAAATACTTTAAACTGCGCGGGGAAACGAATAAAATTCTATATTCGACGAATGAGGGGATTGAGTGGAATTCTTATCAGTAAGTTTTGTTTTGTTCATTCTTTCATGTCAGCTGAATTATTTAAGTTACTTAAAGATTTCCACGACAAGTGGTTGTGTCTGCCGCCTTTCAATAGTTCCCGGCTATTATGATTGTCGGTCCATCTTGTTGAGGTAAATTCTATCTTGCATTTTTTGGTGCGTTTGAAATAATAACGACTGATGATCCGGAAAGAGGTACATAATTTTGAGAGCAATGAAATCTTGGGGTCCTTTGCGTGCTTTTATTGCTAAGAGCCTCTGAATGATGTTCATCGGTGGAAGTCAGTAGCGGATCAGCAAAGAGCTCTAGGTTCTGAGGTCATATATAAACCGCTTACAGCAATATACTACGACTATACGTTTTCTTTACCGATCTTGGACTATTAGGTGGCAATTTGGTTGCCACCAAATGTGTAAAATATATAACGTAAATAAGTAAACTTCGCGGTGAAACCAGAAACGCTATATTTAACAAATTAGGAATGCAAGTGGAACTCTTATCAGCGATAGCTTGTGTTTTGCAATTAGCACGTAGTAGGTATTTTACGTGCGTAATGTGTAACATAGTTGCGATTTGCTAAATTCTTTATTTAAAGTGAATATACTAATATTAATTGTTTCTAAACATTGCATGTCCCTATAATTTTGTATAGAAGTAAATTTCGATACTTCAGTAGACATTTTAATACTTGTATCTTGTGATCAATATGAGGATAACAAACATATAATTTCGGACTTCCTACGTAACGTAACAAATAAATAAAAAATGTTAAAGCACTTCTTGTTCACTCAAAACAAGCTAAATAAATGCTTAGTGTTGAATAATTGATTTGTAGTTTCCCCAGAGAAGATAAGGAAAAGAGCACCGAAGTTTTTATTGCAATGAGATATCTATACTTAGGAATGTGTTTGCATATCAGACGTTGTACGTATTTGTTTCCCTCCTCTGGTGACGTCAAGTGTTTTTGTTCATGTTTGTGGATTCTGATAACTTACTTTTACGTATTCTTTTGTTTTGGTGAAGTTTTATTGACTGAGTATTATATAAATGATGTTTCATACAGAGCTTCCCGTCAGTGACAGAAGTAACTATTTTGCCTCATTCATGCGACAAATGCTCCACAAAGTTTAATAACAAAGAAATGACACAGTCGACTTTTGCGGCCGACTTCAATCGCACATTTTCCTTGTATGCCAACAATATGCATTTGCATCAATAATTTACGATAAATTCAACATATCTAATTCTTTGCAGGTTTAACGCAGACGATCTCCGCATATACGGGCTAATGACCGAACCAGGAGAAAACACCACAACCTTCACTATGTTCGGCTCGGCCAATGAGCAACATCAATGGATCATCATCACTATAGACCTGCAAAACGCCTTCGCCAGAAACTGCACCCTGGACGACTACAAATTCTGGTCACCCTCGCCCCCTAACTCCTCAGTATCCTGCGTATTAGGAACTAGAGACACCTTCCAAAGAAGACTCGCACATACAAATTGCTACAACGGCATTAATTACGATAGGCCCGTTAAAAAAGAACTTTGCGAATGCAGCAGAAGAGATTTCGAGTGTGACGTCGGCTTCCAGTTAAGTAATAACGCATGCGTTCGCAATAAATCTGCCAAGCACGACCCCTACGCTACCCCGTACCCGTGTCGACCCGGCACCCTTTACCAAAGAACTAAAGGATACAGAAAAATTGATGGCGATGTTTGTAAATCATCAACCTACATACCTTATGCGCCTGACATGGTACCTTGCCCGTTAGACGAACCCACAGAGTTTATTCTAGTTGCTTTAAGAGATAAAATCGCGCGGATAGATTTATCTGACAATTCTACGATATTCCCAGTCAAAGGACAGAGCAATATAGTCGCTATAGAGTTTGACTTAAAGAACAATTGCATTTACTGGGCTGACATTGAAACTGATAAAATTAATCGGCAATGCTTTAACAACGGTACAGTACAAGAAGTCATTGTTGATACCGACTTAGCGAGTATTGAAGGAATGGCTTTAGATTGGATTTCAAATGTGTTATTCTTCGTCGATGGAATGCGTAAAAAAATCGAAGCCGTCAGAACTGACTTAACTATCGCAGGCAGAATGAGGGTCACTATTCTCGACAATAAGGTTTTATCCAAACCTAGAGGTATCGCTGTTCACCCCAAAGCAGGTTACCTATTTTGGACTGATTGGGATAGAAGCAATCCGACTGTCTCCAGGTCTAACCTCGATGGTAAGAATGTTAAGAAGCTATTCGGAAAACCGATAGTCCAATGGCCGAATGGTATAACTATAGATCAGATGGCTGAGAGAATATACTGGGTAGACGCTATGGAAGACTATATAGCCAGCGCCGATTTAGACGGCAGATATTTTAAACGTATTCTTTGGAGAGACGAGAAAGTATCTCATCCGTTTGCAGTGGCTGTGTTAAAAGGGAAGATGTATTGGGACGATTGGAAAGCGAAGTCCATATTCATTGCCGACAAGGATTCCGGGGACAACGTTATAACGATTAACAATTCTTTCTCTGGTTTGATGGATTTGAAAGTGTTCGCGCATTTCGTTCAGCACGGTAGCAATGCGTGCTCGTACAAGAATACTAGTTGTGACACTATGTGCCTGGGCGGGCCTGGGAAAGGGTTTAGTTGCCTGTGTCCGAATGGGTTTACTATGACGAATGGAAAGTGTATGTGCTCTAACGGGTTGGAGCCGTCCGCTAATATGACTTGTAAGAAGAAGGACGGAGCTTCTTGTGATGCTGTAAGTATTTGATTTCTATAAATAAGTTAAATTCTTTCACAGACAACGTTAAATTTGATTTACAAAAATTAAAATATATTTATTTATAAAAAAAAAAGGATACATTTTACAATAATTATGTACAAAACTTAAGAAACTAAAACCCGTTCTGAGCCATGCCCGGTCCAAAGGTCCCCATCACCCCATTACAAAAATATTCGAAACTGTTACAAATTCTGGTGCAATCTAACAATTTTGAATTACATGAAATTGACTGAATATCGAGATTAGTGACATCATAAAATACTTTTGAAGGCTGGCTTTGATGAAAACTTAGGTCAAATGCATTTCTTTGTAATTTAGGTATATCAGTTAGGATTTCCGCATAAAAAAATGAATCATGATTACGGGTCAACAGTTCGAGGATAATTGCATTATGTAGGTATATATGAATCAGATGCAATTTATTTGTGCCACAACAAATCAGAGCGAGAATTTGTTTTCTCGGTTCCCTTTTGTTTTGATAGGCTAATGAGTTATGTTAATAAGCCATATTAACAGGAAATTTGATAAGTTATAAATTACCTATTGAACTAATAAGGACTATACTTTATATGTTTTGTTTTTCTGTTATTATAATACCACTATCGCGAACTGTGACACTTTTGACCGAACTAGTCAGGTCTCGCATATACAATGTAAAATGCAGATTGAATTTACTCCGTTAAGATTTAATCAAATTAGATCATTATTTTTATTGTTAAAATCTATGGCATAAAAAGAAAGTTAAATCACGTAGGTTTCAAAAGTGAGCGTTTTCTACTGTGACTTCAGTCGTGTCCACGCAAGCGAGAAATGTGGAGGTGCTGTTAGTTACCGTTAACTAGGAGGTAGCCATTTCTGACGCTGTCTCAGAGAAATACAATATTAGTAACAGGGATCAGTGTGACATATTAATTTCAAGACGTTTGGAATAATTTTAGGGAATAATTACTTTACTCTCTCAGGAACAATTCACCTGTGCAAATGGCATGTGCATCACATCATCATGGCAATGCAACGGCAACAACGACTGCGGGGACTTGTCCGACGAGATAGGGTGTCCCCTCTGCGCTGCACCCATGTTGTCCTGCGATGATGCGTCTCGTTGTTACCTACCGCAGTGGAAATGTGACGGAGAAGCGGACTGTCCCGACTTCAGCGATGAGAAGAGTGAGTACCGTTGGCTATAGCGTATGTTACTGTTAGTTATGTTAGTATCTCTGGGGACCTGCTGACGGGATAGGGTGTCCTCTCTGCGCCGCACCCATGCTTTCTTGCGATGATGAGTCTAGGTGCTATCTGCCGCAGTCAGAATGTGATGGTGAAGCGGACTGTCCCGACTTCAGCGATGAGAAGAGTGAGTACCGTTGGCTATAGCGCATGTTACTGTTAGTATCTGTGGGGAAAAACGGAAAAAGGGGGACAAAGGTGATGTCCAGTATTTTAATCTTAGCCAAAGGCCTGTGCACACCGGGGGCGTCTGCGTAGACGTGCACGTTGTAATATATAGATTCCTATAAGAGACCACCGCTTGCGTGACGTGTGCGTGCACGGCTCCAACATTTTAGCGTACGCGCACGTGCATATCTGCCGGTGTGCTCTGGTCTCATAAGTTCAATTGCACCGATTATGAAATGAAATGAAATGTCGAGACTCTTCGCTATTAGACCGTTCACTGGAACGACTATCGGGACAATGATCGTCGAATCAACATCCCACATGGCGGTTATCTCGTGAGCCAAGTCTAGGTACTTACTGGACTTGTCCATCTCGGCTTTCACGAGATTCTCATCATGGGGGATGGTGATGTCAACGATATTATATTATTTTGTTATCATAAAATATGCCAAAAACTTTACATATGTTTTTCTTTGTTTTATCAGACTGCACGAGACCGAACTGCACCGAAAGTCAGTTCCAATGCGCCACGGGCATGTGCATCTACAAGAAGTGGGTGTGCGACGGAGACAACGATTGTCACGACGGCTCGGACGAACGCAACTGTAATGTGAGTTTTGTGGGTTATCAGTTTTTGTTTCGTAGAAAATATAATTATAAATATTAATATTACGTTTTCATGTGCCCTGTAAAATACTTTGCCTGACGGCAAATGATACAGCCCGGCAGGGTCGCCATGTGACGTAGAACGTTAATGATACGCCTAGAAAATTCCGACTATTTATAAACGGTTTTAAATTCAAATTTCAATGTTTTTTTACTTGTCCCGCAGTCGACATCAAAACGGCCCACCATAAGCACTTGCAACGAAAACGGTTTCCCCTGCAGCAAGGACGCCAATCCCATCTGCATTCCCAACTCGTGGGTGTGTGACGGAGAGAGAGACTGCCCCAGCGGCGAGGATGAAAAGGACGACAAATGTCGAAACTCGACATGTGCGCCGTCTATGTTTAGATGTCCGAGCGGGAAGTGCATATTTAAGTCTTGGGTAAGAAATCAGCACTTAGTGTCTCTCGGATCATTCTAGAAACTATTGTTGACAGAAAACAATCCACCAAAACAGTTTTACCTTGTTTGTCCCTAATTTAAGACAAGTTATTATGATTTGTCTACTTAGGTCCTAAAATAAGGTAAAAGAATATAACTTTATTTTCATCCTATTATTGTCCTTCTATTTGCTCATTTTTTATTGCAACATCTAAAAGTGATATTTCAAAAGATTCTTCTGAACATTAATAAAACAGCCCTACTGTTACTTTTTTCCTTTTTATTCATCCATTTATTCATGTTAATCAAGTTTGAAAAGCACCAACGCGCATGACCTCTGGATTTGTAAACGCATCCATAGGCTACGGGAATCGCGTCAGTATCAGTATGCTTGTTTTCCACGGATGCATAAAAAAAAATTCTTACAGGTATGCGACGGCGAGAACGATTGTTCGGACAACGATTCATCTGATGAACAAAACTGCACATATCCAGGGACCAGTGGGCACTCGAAACTGATCCCTCGGCCGCCGGACAGGCCAGACTTCCCGTCAAACGGGACTTGCTTGGATTGGATGTTTAAATGCGAGAACAACAACTGCCTGCCTTACTGGTAAGTCTGGGCGTAGTTTGCATCATAAAAAAAGAGTAAATATAGTACACGAGTAGAACGGCACATATCCAAGGACCAGCGGGCCCTCGAAACGAATCCCTCGGCCTCCGGAGAAATCTGACTTCCCGTCAAATGGGACTTGCTTGGATTGGATGTTTAAATGCGAGAACAACAACTGCCTGCTTTACTGTTAAGTTTTAATAGTGTAGTTTGCTGTCTTGTCACAGACAAAAGAATTATAGTAGACGTAAAATATCTCAATTTGCCGGCCAAAAAAGGATCTTGAATTTTAAGTTTAGGATTGAATTTTGATGCTCTTATGTCGGCTGTACACACTCGTAGAGAGTCTCTCGCCGGCCGGAGAAGCGCGAGACGAGACAAGGAAGAGCGAGACGAGACAAGGAAGAGCGAGACGAGAAGGGAGCAGCATGTACACACTCGTTGTTTTGGGCCTGTCTCGGGATCTCTCGACGAGTGTGTACAGCCCGCATTAAAGTCGGTGGGTATCAAAATTGTATAAAAAATAAAACTGTTTAATTGATCAGGTGGCGTTGCGACGGTATTAACGACTGCGGAGACAACACGGATGAATTAGGCTGCGGTTCCTTCGTCATTGACGCTAGCACGCCAGCGCCTGAGCCTGAGATTAAGGACAAGAAGTGTTCTAAGACTCAGTTCACTTGTTCGACTGGTAAGTTCTCTTTTTTCAATCGTCTATAACTCTATACTATACCTAAGACTGTCGTTGCCATAATAGAAGAACGAACAACAACGACACAATTCCGTAATCTAGGTTGTGCTTCCCTGATTAATGACGCAGTTCATGTCGGCGCCTGAGGGTTCAAGGCCAAGAAATGTTTTAAGACAAATGTCATAAGTGATAACCTTATAACATTTTTGGTAGATAAATCTATTATCTGTGGAGATCAAGGGGAGAGGCCTTTGCCCAGCAGAGGGACACTATAGCGGGCTAAGAAAATATAAGTTTATTTTTCGATAAACCGTTTTTAATCTTTCTTAGTATGGGTTTATAGTGGGATCATAAATAAATGCTCGCGCCGTTAAATCATCCCGTATATTATGGCTCATTTTTTAACCTTTTGAACGCAACAGACGGCAATTGACGTCAACGCAAAATCTTGACAACGACGCCAAAGACGGCATTTGATGTCGATCGTTTTTTGATGAAAATCTACTGAAAAACACCCCACTTTTAGGGCGGCATTATTTATTCACAAAACTAAATTTTACCCCCGTGGCGTCAGTGGCACGGCAAATGGATGCGCCGTTTGGCGTTCAAAAGGTTAACTAGCACATCCCCTTTCCTCAGGCTTATGCATCCCCCTATCTTGGGTGTGCGACACGGCCTCCGACTGCCCTCACGGCGAGGACGAGCGCGGCTGCCAGCGCCGCGGGCCCGGCTCGCGCCGCGGCCGCTGCGGCGCCGACGAGACGCCGTGCGACGACGGCCGCGGCTGCGTGCGCGCAGACCGCATCTGCGACCGCCGGCAGGACTGCGCCGACGGCAGCGACGAGGTGCACTGCGAGGTACCCAGCCCAAGCCTAATCCTATGCTGATACGCAAGCGATGCACCACGCAGCGTAGCAGATTTTGTAAAGTATGGAACGTCCTTTATACTCTAAATCATAATTAGATTCCAAAAAAAGTAAGACAATGTTGCCACTTTTTACTAGCGCGTCTTGTATTTATGTAAAAATAAATAAATAAAAGTACTTTTTTAAATCGTATGCGTAAAATTACCAATAAATAAATTATCTTAGCGTATTTATTTATAAAAAGGAATTTACTATTTTACAAACAAATTATTGCAGTGGCAACATTTTTTGGAATCTAATTATGATTTAGAGTTTAGTTACGCACGCTGCGGCGCAAGGACGTTCTATACTTTACAGCTACATACGTTCTATACTGCGCTGCGTGGAACTGCGTCGCTTGCGTCTCAGCATACGCTTAGCCCAACTATAGAAGCCTGACTAGAGCTCAGAAATATATAGAGCACGTGTGTTGTGCCGCAAACGATCAACGAAATGCGTTCGCCGCATCTGCGTAGGACGCAGATGCGGCGAACGCAACTCTCCCCAAAACTATTACAGTACTAACACTACTAACTTCCAGGCCAATTTGAACGAACACTGACACCATAATGATGTTTGAATCGTGTTATTTAGCTATCGTGCGTCTCACCTGCGCCAAGACAAGTACGAGCAAAATGCACGGCAACTACATAACATGATTCAAATAACATTCTGATGTCAGTGTACGTTCGAATTGACCTGTTCTTTATTCCTTAACTATTAGCGTCCCACAGCCCTAATACCAAAGACATATGTAACTTCGTATAAGACGAATAAAGTCTAAGGAAAAAACGTGCCTCGGAATTCAAGTAAAAGTCATTCTCGAATAGATGCCGCACACACCTTTAGCCTATCCCCGGCTAGATGGCGTGACGACACCGTTTCATATTTAACAATTTTAACACATAGATATCAGTGAATGAACATGGATCAAAATGATATAAAAAGAATAAAATCATTTATCCATATATATACATTTTTTGATAACTTTATACGTTTTCATTTTGAGTTTTAGTCGTGTGTCGATAGATGGCAGTAAATTTACAGTGACTACAAAATTTACAATGACAGGACCCCTCTATACTATCTATTCTTTTTGCTAATACTAACAGAGTTGTTGTTATTTGTATCGTTCTATTTTAAAACAACAAATTCCATTACATTTTCTGATATCATTTATTCTTTGACTGACATTTTTTATTGTTAGCCGCTAGGGAATAACTTCATTTTTATTAGTTACTAGCTGTGCCCGCGGCTCCGCCCGCGTGGAATTCGGTCTGTGTCAGTAAGCGGCTAATTTCTAATCCTAATTTCTCTCCCTCTCCCCTGGAGGCGGAACTTGAAGTAAAGTTGATAGATGGATATGCTAGAGCAGCGATCGGCAACCTTTTTTTGCGTAATTTTAGTAGCGTAGTTAACGATGAGTAAGTTGACGCGGGCCGCACTTTGTTAATATTTATGACTTTATCAGACATTGTAGTTTCTCAATATTACATAGCCAGAGAGGCTCGCAGGCCGCAAGTGACAGTTTCACGAGCCGCATGCGGCCCGCGGGCAGCAGGTTGCCGACCGCCGTGCTAGAGGACTGTAGTCCAGATAAAATATTTTACAGTTAGGTACCACTAAATAAAACTACACTCCAAAATAGTTATTTCGCCCTTATAAAAAATTTACACGTGATTTAAACTTAGAGATTATAACCAACATCTTATAATGTAAATGAAAACGCGAGCGAAGCGAGCGCGAAAATTTTTCGATATATAAACGCAATTTGATAGACAGTTGTACATTTTTACTTTTAGTATGGAAATCAGTCACATCATTTAATCACGAAAATTGACAGTGCTGCAGCAGTAACGTTGCAACAGAGTATTGCTGCTACAGTCCCCACCCGAATGTCACCTTTATCATATCTTAGAAAGTTATTGAAAACGCGAGCAAAGCGAGCGCGACAATTTTTCGATATAAAAAACGCAATTCGATAGACAGTTGTACATTTTTACTTTTAGTATGGAAATCAGTCACATCATTATATCACGAAAATTGAATGTCACCTTTATCATATGTTAGAAAGTAATTGAAAACGCGAGCGAAGCGAGCGCGAAAATTTTTCGATATAAAAAACGCATTTTGATAGACAGTTTTACATTTTTACTTTTTGTACCGAAATCAGTCACATCATTTTATCACGAAAATTGACAGTGCCGCAGCAGTAACGTTGCAACAGAGTACCTAATGCTGCTGCAGTCGCCACCCGAATGTCACCTTTATCATATCTTAGAAAGTTATTAAAAAAACGCAAGCGAAGCGAGCGCGACAATTTTTCGATATAAAAAACGCAATTCGATAGACAGTTGTACATTTTTACTTTTAGTATGGAAATTAGTCACATCATTATATCACGAAAATTGAATGTCACCTTTATCATATGTAAGAAAGTTATTGAATACGCGAGCGAAGCGAGCTCGAAAAATTTTCGATATAAAAAAACGCAATTTGATAGACAGTTGTACATTTTTACTTTTAGTGTGGAAATCAGTCACATCATTTTATTACTAAAATTGACAGTGCTGCAGCAGTAATGTTGCAGCAGATTAATGCTGCTGCAGTCGCCAACCGAATGTCACATTTATCATATTTTAGAAAGTTATTGAAAACGCGAGCGAAGCGAACGCGTAAATTTTTCAATAATTTTTGGTGCCCCCTAGACATGGTGCCCTAAGCAAGTGCTTATTTTGCTTAAAAGGGTTAATCCGGCACTGCAAATGACAGAGGTCAATGTTTTTTTTTCAAAGTACCCACCTTCGTGGCCATTATTAAGTGCTTAAGGAGGCGATACGTATGAATATGGATTTGATATGGATGCGATATAATTACGATTAGGTATAATTCATGACGGAGAAAATAAATAATTTTATGCAATTATACGCGTGTTGATGTGTGTTTATTTTACCACTACCTACGTAACTATGTAAACTCATTTTTAGTTTTCTTGGTTACTTAATGTTTACTCAGCTCCCCAAAAGATGGCACTGTGCAATGAGGGGCAATTAATTTACTGTCGTTTAATTTTGTTGTATTATTAAATCAACACAATTATTCAATTAAATTTGTTGATATCCGTACGATGGATTGATATTTTAGAAGAGGGGTCTTCTAAACTTAGAGTTAATTTGGCAAAATCCTTCCGCGGTGGCTTATTTATGTCACATAGTATTAAATTCAGCGCCATCTGTTAGTTTACCAGGGTACTCTATAGTGTTAGCACATATTTGAAAAAAGTTTGCCCCTCCTTCCTAAGTAGCGCCATACGATTCAGGGGCAAACTTAAGTCAATCAAGTGTTGTGGCTACCCCCCCTTTTAGGGGTTGATTTTTTATAGCCTATAACCTGGCCGGGGATTTTCTCGACAGATTAGTAAAGTTTTCATCAAAATCCGTTCAGCCGTTTTCACGTGATGCGCGTTCAAATAAACAGACAAACAGATAAACAGACAAACAGACAAAAATTCTAAAAACTGTTGGAACGTGTTCTGTTATCAATTCTAAGTATCCCCAGCCAACTTTTTTTCAAATATCTTCCATGTACAGACTTTCGACCCTCTTCAGCTTTATTATATGTATAGATTAAGAGAGTAACAAATATTTAAATTCCCGATTTTTTGTTGTCAGGGCCTATATAACACACCTTTTCAACAGGGCCGACCAGACATCACGAAATGCCCCCAAGGCTACACGCTCTGCGGCGACGGTATGCTCTGCATATCGGAGGTGTCGTTGTGCAACGGTCACCAGGACTGCTACGATGGTAGCGATGAGAGCAACTGCACAAGCGAAGCTCCTGGGCACGGTATACAGGTATTTTTTTAAAATCTGGTATTTAAAAAATAAACAACATTTTGCGTTAGAACGCATAACGATCTATTCTTTAAAAAAAACCTTTCACAGTACATCCCCTCTGCATAAATTATCCTTTCGCAAAAATTCTTTCTTTTCTCTTCTTTTGTCATAAAAAAAATATACGCATCGAGTTAAAAACGAAATTACCTTGAATGTAAGCCGATGGTACAACCGTCCTACTATCTCTTAGTGTAACTAGATATGAAACGCAGACATTCTAAAGAAACGTTAATTTAAATGTTCAGGAATCAGAATCAAATCAGAAATGATTTGTTTGCATTATTGATACAGTATAGGGATACTAGCATGTATAAAATACAATCAATACAATGACATGGTTACGTTACCACATTTAGATGTTTTCAATGTGTTGCCTGTTCCTAATAAAACTAAAGCTGACCATACTATAATTAAATCTAATTTATATGTCCATTCCTCAGATCCTAGGTATCGGCGTGGACCAGCCATCGATAAACGCCAGCAGCTTCCTCATATCGTTCTGGATGTCTCAGCAGAAGATGTTCATATACAGCTTCCTGCCCTCCATATCGAAGGTGTCGGACGGCGTGTGGACCAACAAGACCTGGATCCATGAGAGCACGTTCAGGTAAGAACACAGCAGTTTCTTAGTTCTGGATGTCGCAGCAGAAGATGTTCATATACAGCTTCCTGCCCTCCATATCGAAGGTGTCGGACGGCGTGTGGACCAACAAGACCTGAATCCATGAGAGCACGTTCAGGTAAGAACACAGCAGTTTCTTAGTTCTGGATGTCGCAGCAGAAGATGTTCATATACAGCTTCCTGCCCTCCATATCGAAGGTGTCGGACGGCGTGTGGACCAACAAGACCTGGATGCACCAAGACATGAGAGCACGTTCAGGTAAGAACACAGCAGTTTCTTAGTTCTGGATGTCGCAGCAGAAGATGTTCATATACAGCTTCCTGCCCTCCATATCGAAGGTGTCGGACGGCGTGTGGACCAACAAGACCTGGATCCATGAGAGCACTTTTAGGTAAAAATCTTATACCGTTTTTCAATAAATACAAACAGCAACACTATAGCAAAAGTGCGAAATTGTCATTTTAGGTACCATACTATTCCACCCGTCCAAATTCTTTGTCCAATGTAATTGCGTCTCACTTCCTCATTAAGCAAAATTGTGAGACGAAGTACACATTGGACAAATATATTAGACAGATGGAATACCACCCATAGAAAACAAGCCTTGTCCGCGACTTCGACCACGTCAAAAATATATACTCCATTTCCGACCCGAGTTTCAAAATTCAGCTTTGCAATATGTTCTAAAGGAATAGGTATAGTATAAATATGTGTCATATTTCAAGATTTGCGGTTTCAATGGTTTAGGCGGTGCGTTTTCTATCAGCTATAACGCGAAAGTTTTATATTTTTAAATGAAAATAAATGAAGATTCTTATTTTCAATTGTTCCAGATTTACCGATCTGGAGCCTTACACACAATACAATGTGACCTTCTACATCCAGGACACCAGAACGAATAAAACTTATCCGTCTTTGAAGTTTGTGAATACTTCTACTGGCGAAGGACGTAAGTACACCACAGAAGATATTCTATAATATGTATTTTAACACTACCTTTTGCTCGCGACTTCGTCTGCGTGGAATTAGTGACAGCAGCTAAATTAGGTATAGCGCCTGGATAATACGCAATTCGCGCATTGCTGACTTCAATTATTAGGCAATACATTAACTCTTTCAATTCCAGCCCACTTTGCACTCTCTTCAGGGATGATTTCCCACATAAAAACTATCCTATGTCCTTCCCCGGGACTCAAACTATCCCTATACCAAATTTCAACTAAATCGGTTCAGCAGCTTAAGCGTGAAGAGGTAACAGACACACAGACAGACAGACAGACAGATAGACAGACACACGGGAGTTTGGTCCTTGGCACACTTTCAAATTTCCTTGCAATAGAATATTTAGGGTATTTAACTGTATTTAAAATAAATTATTTTACACCATGCATGAAACACCAGATAATTATTAGAAAATCATAGATAGCAGGTATTTTTAAACACAAGTTATATTTAATAAATCGGAAAGAAATATAAAAAAAGTAGGTGAATTGACAGTGACGTCACTATACTCGTTTTCATATAAATTCCATATTAGAAAATCGTTTTGACAGTTCAAAAAAACAAGCTGATTTGACTAGTAGGAAAATAGCCTATAGTATGCAGATTTAAATGTCTAATAACAAAAAATAAATTATTCGTTTTTTCTCTTAGAACCCTCACCACCCTTAAAAGTGAGCGTAGTTCAGCTGACTGGCAGTCGTATCCTGGTCGAGTGGGACCCACCGGCGTCACCCAAAGGACAGATTCAGTACTACACGGTGTCCTACAGCCCACCAGTACCCCCCATGGACAAGAAGACCAAGGGGGATGACACGAACATGACCATCAATGGTTACTTCAGACCGAACATGAATTATTCCTTCTGGGTAAGATAGAGCTTAACGGTCGAATGGGACCCACCGGTGTCCTCCATGGGACAGTTCCAGTACTACACGATGTCTTATAACAGTTGTGTATCCATTACTTGCCAAGAAACCGATAAAAAGACGTTAAATTCCATTGTAGATATATTTTTTTGTTTTGGCAATTTTTGATTCGTGGGTGACTAAAGGGTATACATAGACAAACTGTCAACGTCAATTTAAATTTCATTCTTATGTCAATGTTGTTTATGCTTATGTGTGTCTGCGTGTGATTCCGTCCAACCATAATACATACGTTTATTTTGCCTTTTCTATCTACAATCAAGATTTCTAACGAACCATTCTTGAACCTTATTACAACGAGATAAGCTCTACCAATAGCCAGTAATACGTTCTTTTCTCCTTAACAGATAACAGCGACCAACGGCGCCTACACCTCCGACCCGTCCCCCGTAATGACGATTACTTTCGACGACGTTGGCGATGTCGACGATCTCAACCACATCGGCGTCACACGCATTAATGAAAGCACAGCACTATTGACGTGGGATAAAATTAAAGGCATCGAGGGCTTTAAACTGGTTGTGAGGCCGCCAGCGCCGAGCTATGTGCCGTGGGACCCTATAATTACCAACGCGACTAATATCACATGTAAGTATTGTAGACTGGTATAATATTTTCAAGTACAGTTACTCACTTGGGACAAGATTAAAGGCATCGAGGGCTTTAAAGGGGCCCACAGATTACCAGTTCGCCGGACGATATTAGCCTGTCAGTTGTTCGGAGCTGTCAAATTTTGCGTTTAACTGTCAGGCTGATATCGTCCGGCGAACTAATCAGTGGGCCCCTTAAGTTAGTTGTGCGGCCGGCTGCGCCTAGGGTAAGTATAATAGAGTACTGTATGAATGGTATTGGTAGGAAGGTTTCTCAAACATATCAGTGACCTTCCCTTCCTACTACATCCTTTTAATATTTAAGTAGCAAAATCCTTCACATTTAAAGCTGTCCAAAGTAGTCGTATCAACAGCCCTAAGAACTCTAATAGAATAGAATAGAATAGAATAGAATAGAATAGAATATCATTTAATCAAGTAGGATTTTACAATCGCTTTTGCATCGTCAAAGTACATTATAAATTAATTAAAATTAAATTAAAAAATAAATAACAGCTTACAAAATACAAAATTCAACAATTACAATTTACTAGTGATAATACATTTCATAACAATTAATTCATTTATTAATAGACGGCCATGCGTGTTTATCATTAACATAATCTTCGACTGTGTAATATGCCTTATGCAGTAGATTAGTTTTGACATATTTTTTAAGTCTAGGAATAGTTAAAGTGTACGCTGTTTATATTGCACCTATGTAAGGTAGAGGTAAGGAAAACAATCTACATGTATCAAAAAGCGTTCGTTGAAAAACCTTAAATAGGTGTCGCCACAATACCTAGAACATTTGATAAAAAAATTCTAATCATTGACCGCGCACTTCACTCCGGTAATAACGGCTACGTTCTTAGCTACTCTGGAGGGATTTTGGAACTGTTATTTATAGCTGACAGCTGGACACTTTTGCAACTGCCCGCCCATAAAAGAGTTGTCTCCTTACCTCTACCAAAGACATATGTAACTTCGTATAAGACGAATAAAGTCTAAGGAAAAAACGTGCCTCGGAATTCAAGCAAAAGTCATTCTCGAATAGATGGCGCACACACCTTTAGCCTATCCTCGGCTAGATGGCGTGACGACACCGTTTCATATTTAACAATTTTAACACATAGATATCAGTGAATGAACATGGATCAAAATGATATAAAAATAATAAAATCATTTATCCATATATATACATTTTTTGATAACTTTATACGTTTTCATTTTGAGTTTTAGTCGTGTGTCGATAGATGGCAGTAAATTTACAGTGACTACAAAATTTACAATGACAGGACCCCTCTATACTATCTATTCTTTTTGCCTCTACCCTCCATAATTGCGCCCTTTATCTTGACGCATGAGTGGCGTTTTCTTCGTAAAGGATAGCGTTCACAGGTATAATTTAATACTCCAATCTTCTTCTTCTTATGGTGACGTCTCCTGCCGGAGATTGGCTATCATTAGGGCTATTTTCACTTTTGACGCTGCAGCTCGAAACAGCGATCTGGTGCTCGTCTTGAACCAGCACCTGAGGTTTTTGAGCTACGAGGTTCGTCTTCTTCCTCATTTTCGTTTACCCTGGATTTTCCCCTGTATTATCAGCTGGAGGAGATGGTATTTGTTTTTTCGTAATATATGACCAAAGTACTGCAGTTTCCTAATCTTTACAGTATCAAAAATTTCTCTTTTCTTTTGCACTCTCTGCAGCACGCTGTCATTGGTTACTCTATCCGTCCATGAGATTTTCAGTATTCTCCTGTACGTACATCTCGAACGCCTCTACTCCAATAACATTTATTTTCTTTCCAGTAACAAACCTACCAACCGGCGTTCACATCGACGTCGACATAATGGCGTACAAAGGCACCATCACCGGCCACCCTCTGACCATCTTCCTCAAACCCGAGGGCACCATCGATGACGTCATCAACAGCACCGCTTACCTCATCAAGGAGAAACGGACTTCGGTCAAGTTGGAGTGGTCACCCCCGACTAGTGACAGATATAAGGGGAAGGAGTTGGAATACGCGGTGTATTACAATGATGTGATGCATACTAGGATTCCAGGGAAAGAGAGTAAGTATTTTATAATGTAAACTTTAGGTTATCGTATTTCATCAAGGAGTAACGGAGTTGAAGTGGTCCCCAACTCGATGTACCGTTGAGGCTTAACGTTGAGCCCTGATAAGCACCTTGAATAACGTCACACTTATTTTTAGGGTTCCGTACCCAAAGGGTAAAAACGGGACCCTATTACTAAGAGTCCGCTGTCCGTCCGTCCGTCCGTCTGTCACCATCAGGCTGTATCTCATGAACCGTGATAGCTAGGCAGTTGAAATTTTCACAGATGATGTATTTCTGTTGCCGCTATAACAACAAATACTAAAAACGGAACCCTCGGTGGGCGAGTCCGACTCGCACTTGTCCGGTTTTTTTTACACACGTTATAGCTACTTTCAAAAGAATCACACTGTACAAAGAGATGGCAATTTCAATGTGACGTCCCAACAGAGTGGCCTACATGGAACGTCCAAATTGAATGGAAGGTTCTTTTCCTTGTTCTGATGTCTCTCTCTTAAGTATGATAGTGTATAGTCGACCTCAAAGATATGTTTACATTTTTGCCTTATTACAAAGGAGTAAGGTGCAAAAGTGTAAACATATTTTTGATGTCGATTGTACGCCGTCACTGGCAAAAGTTTTCGTTCTTGTGGAATGCCTCAACATCAACAGTCGAATATTAGATTCAGATTTCAACGCTCCGTTTATTTTCCAGCTAAGATTACGACCAAGCAGACGAGCATGCAGATCGACGACCTTCACGCGTGCGAGAGCTACATATTCGCCGTCACGCTCGCCAACGGACCCATCGCCAAGATACACGAAATCATGACCCGTGAGAACGCCAAGTAAGTGTTATTGACTTTATTTTTATTTTAACCACCTAAGGCCGTACAAATGAAAAATCCAAAATTTGCCATTTAAATTTGAACCTATAGTGTAGGAAATAGAGTTGATTTTGCGTTGTTTTAAAATTGAACTAAACAAAGCAAAAGCGACTCTGTTCCAATTGAATAGGATTTAAATTTCATCGAACTGAAGAGGTACTATAGGGCCTTAGGAGGTTAAAACAGGCGAGACACATTTTAGTCGACTAAATTATTTTGATCCGTTTCCAGGATCATCAACCGATGCAACGCCAGCAGCAAGTGCACGTCATATACACAAATAATTTAAAGTATAAAGCGGCCTTTTGATAAAACGGTCAAGGTTATACATAAACCTTTTTATGATGGCATAAAAAATAGATAGTCTAAAAATTGGAATATGGAGATCTTTTGTCATTAAACAAACTGATGACTTTGAATATTTACCGTCGACTTATGGAACTAGATATCAAACGGGATGAGCTGAAAGCCCGACCACCAGCGGCTATTAGGTATAATTACAACAATGGTGTCCTTACCTGCCCGTTGTGTGCACGGGTCTTTGTTAATAAGATCGGCCACGCAAGCCAAACGCGGGCACTCCAACGTCTTCAGCAGCGGAGTTGAAACAGTCGCCGTGTTCGATATCGGCTGGGAGAGTATATATACTCTAAAAATGGCGATGCCTTCCGATTCGCTCTAGGGGCCGCGGCCGTGAAAGTTGTTGACCGTGGTCAAAATCCCATTGCAACTTTAAAAAATAATTTTATTTATTTACAGGGCCCCGATAAAGAATCTACACGTCGTATTCAACGCCAACAAGACTAAGATGGAAATCTTATGGAACGCAAACTGTGACGTCATACACGAGGCAGTGGCCTACAGAGTAAGAAATTAAGTACATAGATTTATTTTGAACTTTGTGCAGTAGAAATTTTGGCGCGTATTTAGTCCAATGACACTCACTGTCCAAATACATGTTTTGTCTGAAGTCCCCTCAGGGCCACTTGCACCATTCACTAACCCGGGGTTAACCGGTTAAACGGTGGAGTTACCATGGTTACCAGTACAATTTGCGGTTAACCTGGGTTAGTGGGATGGTGCAAGTAGCGCTTAGTCAACTATTACACATCGGAGGGGGGAGGGCAGCACGCGACGCACATAAACATTTTATATTCTCGTTTAATAAAGTAACAATTGATATATTTGAACCATCGGCAGTTCAAAAAAAGTATCCATTAATTATGGGTTCTGTGCAGTTAGATTTAAGGTTCACATTCGTTTGTTGTAGCTGGACATAACGGAGCTGACGCGCAACAAAGTGAGCCGCTACGAGCTCAAGCCGACGACGAAAGTATCGCTGTCTCACTCCATCGAGAACGTGGCGATCGGCGGCCGGTATAACATCTGCATATCTGTAAGTATAATTCCCCTTATTCATTAGTACATTATTGTCGAGGCTCGGAAGTAGCTACTTGCAGGCTGAGGATTCGTTTTAAACGGACGACCTTGGGAGTCCGTTTAATTGAATCCGAAGCCAGCAAGTAGCCTTCCAGCCGAGTCATATATAGTGCTTTTCTCAAAAATGGTGCAAGAAATATAAATATAATAGAAATATTTTACAAAAGCAACGTTCTTACGTATATATTTTCACAGAAAAAAGTAGAAACAATTGAAAAAGTTTGCTTTGCCGGCTTTTTATTTTTTAATTTTAAAATAGAAGTGTATTTTTCTGCCGAAAATACGCCAACCTATTTGAGACAGCTAAATAGTCGCGATACCAACATTATAATAATAAGTACTTATCATCTGTTTGGCTGTTTAATGGGCCTGTGCCTTTATTTGATATGGCCATTTAAACTTTTAAAAAGTTTGGAACTCGACAAATAATGGAATTTGTATGCAACATTGCAGTCCCAAAATCGAGACTGCAATGTTTTTAACTTTTTAATTTTTGACTGACCATAAACTCCACACTTCGCGACCTATTTTTTAAATGGCAAAGTCGACTTTGCCGTCCATTTTTGAGAAAAATACTTTACGGGACTGATTTAGTTAAATTATGTTATATCCCTTTCTTACAAATACATAAGTCAAAATGATAGATAAGGACAAACGATTCTTAGCTAATTATTATTTATAGTGCGTTTATATAGAGGGTATTTGTATAAACGCTCTAAAATTATAGGCAAATGTGCCGTTAGTAAAAATATAGGTAAAAAAACTTTGCTAAACCCCGTTTGTATGTGTGTAGCGGTGAAATGAGACTTTGTTATGAAGTTGAATAATCTTGTCCTCTTCAATTTTTTGTCAATGTCAGAAATATTTCGAATGAAATTATAATTCAAGTGAAAGCACACATTTCACCCTCGAACTATTGGTGCTCTCTCCATGGGCGCCAAAATATCTCGACTGCAATGGGCCACTTCCAACCCTTGTTAATAATGAACTGTTACTTTGTTCACAGGCTAACGTGCCGTCAGCGGCCGTGACGTGTAAACACGTCCTCGGACAACAGCTGCCGACGCCGTCCGCCGTCGTGGCGTGGCTCGCGCCCAACGGACACCTCATGGTCAACTGGGACAACCGGCTAGAGGACAACGACCACAAGTGAGTTAACCTTTAAGGGCGACTTGCACCATTCACTAACCTGGGGTTAACCGGTTAAACTTGGAGTTGCCATGGTTACCAGTACAATTTGACACTGGGTTAACGGTTTAACCGGTTAACCCCGGGTTAGTGGAATGGTGCAAGTGGGCCTAAGTCTAAGGGCTGATGTAAACGGCGCGCGAACTCGCATGCGATTTTAGTTACATTGCGGACTGTTGGTTACGTCCAATTCAATCGACCGATCAAAACCAGCAATGTAATGAAACTCGCATCGTCTAAATGAGCCCTAAGGGTGGTATGTCCAATATATTGCGTCTCACATTATTCTTAATGAGAGAGACGCAATGACATTGGACAAAGAAATTGGACAAGGGAAATACCACCCAATGCGCGTGTACAATAGGTTGTGCTCTGAAAAATTGTTTGACATGATGACGGTCGCTTTTTAGGGTTCCGTACCCAAAAGAACTCTTGCACTGCATTTTATGCCAGGTTTTTTAGAGTTAGCAGCGATTGCTCAGATTCTGACAGTAACTTTATACGATTTCAACTAAATTCATGTTTTATTTCAGATACAATTACGAAATCATAGTCTCCGAAACCGAAATCCCTGAAGACCTGCTACACCCGACCGCCTCAATGCGGACGGAGATCGCCTCACACTCCCCTCGACTCATCACCGTGCCCGTCGCCCGCGGGCCGCTGTACTGCGCCGTGCGAGTCGTGTCCGAAGACGGGTATTACAGCGATATCAGTGAAGTGCATACATTGGAGATGTTGGGTGAGTGTCAGGTTTAACTCATAAAAGTAAAATTTAGCGCATGTGTCGAATGCATTGAGAGTCGGAGATCGCCTCACACTCCCCTCGACTCATCACCGTGCCCGTCGCCCGCGGGCCGCTGTACTGCGCCGTGCGAGTCGTGTCCGAAGACGGGTATTATAGCGACATCAGCGAAGTGCACACTTTGGAGATGTTAGGTGAGTGTCGTAAGAAATATCAGGTTTAACACATAGAAGTAAAATTTAGCGCATGTGTCGAATGCATTGAGGGACGGAGGTCGCTTCACACTCCCCTCGACTCATCACCGTGCCCGTCGCCCGCGGACCGCTGTACTGCGCCGTGCGAGTCGTGTCCGAAGACGGGTATTATAGTGACATCAGTGAAGTGCACACTTTGGAGATGTTAGGTGAGTGTCGTAAGAAATATCAGGTTTAACTCATAGAAGTAAAATATAGCGCATGTGTCGAATACATTGAGGTACGATGATCGCTTCACACTCCCCTCGACTCATCACCGTGCCCGTCGCCCGCGGGCCGCTGTACTGCGCCGTGCGAGTCGTGTCCGAAGACGGGTATTACAGCGATATCAGTGAAGTGCATACATTGGAGATGTTGGGTGAGTGTCAGGTTTAACTCATAAAAGTAAAATTTAGCGCATGCATTGAGAGTCGGAGATCGCCTCACACTCCCCTCGACTCATCACCGTGCCCGTCGCCCGCGGGCCGCTGTACTGCGCCGTGCGAGTCGTGTCCGAAGACGGGTATTATAGCGACATCAGCGAAGTGCACACTTTGGAGATGTTAGGTGAGTGTCGTAAGAAATATCAGGTTTAACTCATAGAAGTAAAATATAGCGCATGTGTCGAATACATTGAGGTACGATGATCGCTTCACACTCCCCTCGACTCATCACCGTGCCCGTCGCCCGCGGGCCGCTGTACTGCGCCGTGCGAGTCGTGTCCGAAGACGGGTATTACAGCGATATCAGTGAAGTGCATACATTGGAGATGTTGGGTGAGTGACAGGTTTAACTCATAAAAGTAAAATTTAGCGCATGCATTGAGAGTCGGAGATCGCCTCACACTCCCCTCGACTCATCACCGTGCCCGTCGCCCGCGGGCCGCTGTACTGCGCCGTGCGAGTCGTGTCCGAAGACGGGTATTATAGCGACATCAGCGAAGTGCACACTTTGGAGATGTTAGGTGAGTGTCGTAAGAAATATCAGGTTTAACACATAGAAGTAAAATTTAGCGCATGTGTCGAATGCATTGAGGGACGGAGGTCGCTTCACACTCCCCTCGACTCATCACCGTGCCCGTCGCCCGCGGGCCGCTATACTGCGCCGTGCGAGTCGTGTTCGAAGACGGGTATTACAGTGACATCAGTGAAGTGCACACTTTGGAGATGTTAGGTGAGTGTCGTAAGAAATATCAGGTTTAACACATAGAAGTAAAATTTAGCGCATGTGTCGAATGCATTGAGGGACGGAGTTTGCTTCACACTCCCCTCGACTCATCACCGTGCCCGTCGCCCGCGGGCCGCTATACTGCGCCGTGCGAGTCGTGTTCGAAGACGGGTATTACAGTGACATCAGTGAAGTGCACACTTTGGAGATGTTAGGTGAGTGTCGTAAGAAATATCAGGTTTAACCCATAAAAGTAAAATTTAGCGCATGTGTCGAATGCATTGAGAGTCGGAGATCGCCTCACACTCCCCTCGACTCATCACCGTGCCCGTCGCCCGCGGGCCGCTGTACTGCGCCGTGCGAGTCGTGTCCGAAGACGGGTATTATAGCGACATCAGCGAAGTGCACACTTTGGAGATGTTAGGTGAGTGTCGTAAGAAATATCAGGTTTAACACATAGAAGTAAAATTTAGCGCATGTGTCGAATGCATTGAGGGACGGAGGTCGCTTCACACTCTCCTCGACTCATCACCGTGCCCGTCGCCCGCGGGCCGCTATACTGCGCCGTGCGAGTCGTGTCCGAAGACGGGTATTACAGTGACATCAGTGAAGTGCACACTTTGGAGATGTTAGGTGAGTGTCGTAAGAAATATCAGGTTTAACTCATAAAAGTAAAATTTAGCGCATGTGTCGAATGCATTGAGGGACGGAGATCACCTCATCACCGTGCCCATCGCCAGCCGGCCGCTGTACTGCGCCGTGCGAGTCGTGTCCGAAGACGGGTATTATAGTGACATCAGTGAAGTGCACACTTTGGAGATGTTAGGTGAGTGTCGTAAGAAATATCAGGTTTAACTCATAGAAGTAAAATTAAGGGCAAGTTTCAAATGCATTGAGAGTCGGAGATCGGCTCACGGGGTCCCTTTGTTTCCCATAAAGTTTTAAGTCATAATGTATTGTTTGTCATATTATCGTTAGTCATAAAACTGAAACCGTTAACTTTTCAGGATTTTCGTAAGGTTATTCTGTAGATAGGTTAGGTTAGGTTTGTTTTATGGCAATCCTGAAAAGTTACGCGTTTCTGAGAAAAACCAATTATGACTAACGAAAATTCGGACAAACAATACATTATGACTTAAAACTATTTGGGAAACATTAGAGACCCTCGCCTCACACTCCCCTCGACACATCACCGTGCCCGTCGCCCGCGGCCCGCTGTACTGCGCCGTGCATGGCCATGCGAGTCGTGTCCGATGACGGGTATTATAGCGACATTAGCGAAGTGCGCATTCTTGAGGTGTTAGGTGAGAGTTTTGGGAATAAACCGGAATGGAGAAGGCAAATTAACAAACGCCACTTAATTGTATCGTCCACACTGTTAATAGTCCATCGGTGGACCTTATGCTTTTTGTAATAAGGTCCACTGATGTACAGTCACCTGCAATAATATGTTACTCTTCGAAGGCCGCAAAAATATGTGACACGCTCTTATGACTCTACAAATAAGATCGTGTCAGATATTTTTGCGGCCTTCGAAGAGTAACATATTATTGCAGGTGATTGTACAGTAAGGAGTGTATTTGGGTGTGTGTGAGTGGGGTTCGTTAGAATTATCTCGATGAATGTTACTCGTCTGTCAAAAGAAAAGTGCAGTCAGCGATAAAACCATTTTTGTCAAAAAACTTATTAAACATTTTTCTCCGCAGGTTCGGCAGAGCCGGAGGTGTCGGCGGCGTCGGCGCTGTGGTGGGGCGGCGGCGCGGCGCTGCTGGGCGCGGCGCTGCTGGGCGGCGCGCTGCTGCACGTGCTGCTGCGCAACCGCCGCCTCGCCCGCTCGCTGCTGCGCTTCAGCTACGACAGCCGGCGCGGCCAGGCTACCATCGGCGACCACGGTATTATAACTAACTTCATATTAGTACATAGGTTTAAAATCGCGCTGTTGCGGAGCCTTAGGGCTCATTTAGACGGCGCGCGAACTCGCATGCAATTTTAGTTACATTGCGGACCATTGAGGTTACAACAATTCAGCCGACCGATCCAATGACGCAATGTAATGAATCTCGCATACGAGTTCTCGCACCCTCTAAATGAGCCCTTATGCTCGCGCGATCGTGGCTGCGCTTCAGCTACGACAGCAGGCGCGGACAGGCTACCATCGGCGACCACGGTATACAATATTTGATATACTTTTACAGGGGTCGGAAAACTATTGAATCACCAATTTCAAGAATCCCATTTTTTTTTTTGATTTATTAATTTATATATTTAGAAAACCAAACAGTCAGATAAACAATCAAAAATGCAATACAAAAGATGTACCGCAACAAAAGATACAACAAAAAAGACGACCTCAAAAGCTCCAAGTGAATTAGGAGTATGAGATTAGTGTGTTATCATATAAATTTTATACTTTTAATGACTTTATGTCTGTCTCGAATGAGAAAAAAAATGTGTGTATTTTTTAATAACAACGCCGCAATAAAATAAAATAAAACTTCTGTCAATGTACTTTTCCAAATTCTCAGTATAAGTCAGTTGATTTTTAAGTCGATATAGCATTGCATTTCAAGTGGTATTTCAATAAAACAACAATGGTTTGAATTATTTTATTATATTCTAAAATACAAACAGACAAACACTACCACTAACTTATTTTAAGAATACTATTCAAATAGTAAATTGTATGCAGACTAATGACCTTGACTGTACAGCCAACAAAGTATTAGATATTGACACGGACAAAGTGTCAAAAACATGTGTACCTTATTACCTATACATTAAGGTAGTGTGTACATATTTTGGCATTTTGTCCTTGTATTAACAACTGCTTAGTATAAAGAATTATATGTACAGACAAGGTATATATTAATATAGCTTGTCTGTACATATAATTCTTTATACTAAGCAGAGATAATGTGCTCGCGAAATGACAAAATTATTCACTGCAAGCAACATTCAAACTTGCGTACAGATGTAATGCATAATTGTTTTCCATCGTATTTTCTCGGAAACGTTCGCATTTGTCATGCTACTTCAGTCAACCTCAGTACTTTTTGTACCGAGACTGACTGAAATAGCAAGACACTTTCGTACGTTTCCGTGAAAACCGATGGAAAATAATTATGCAGTATATTGTAACCCATCGGACTGAGTCCATCTTTACTAAACTGAAAATCGTAATTAGATTCCGAAAAAAGTAAGACAATGTTGCCACTTTTTACTAGCGCGTCTTGTATTTATGTAAAAATAAGTAAATAAAAGTACTTTTTTAAATCGTTGGGGTAAAATTACCAATAAATAAATTATCTTAGCGTGTTTATTTATAAAAAGGAATTTACTATTTTACAAACAAATTATTGCAGTGGCAACATTGTCTTACTTTTTTTGGAATCTAATTACGATTTTCAGTTTATAATGTGTAACCAAATTGTTTGTTTCCAGACGATGATGACGTTCCTCCAATCCACGGGTTCTCCGACGACGAGCCGCTCGTGATCGCGTAGTGAGGCCATGTCATTAGTCAATAGCTGGGGACATAACAATGTTACATGAACGAACAACATAAACGAGGCCACCTTATTGTAAGTTACTCAAATTCCATAGAAAATTTTCGATGTTATATTATTGGTTCTATATTGCCGACAATTTTTGACGGTCCGTGCATGGCACGCGACGGTGACGAAACGTGCAGCATAATCATTATCCATCGTATTTTCACGGAAACTTACGAACGTGGCTTGCTATTTCAGTCAGTTTCGGTACAAAAAGTACTGACATTGATTGAACTAACATGATAAATATAAACGTTTCCAAGAAAATACGATGGAAAACAATTATGCACAAAACAACAACAACAATTATTATTGCAATTATTCTGTAGTGGGCAGTCTCATAGTTTTCAATACAAATATTTTTTTTTAGCCTGACACGTTCCTACTACGGTCTTGGTATGATACGGTGTAGTGGTCAGAGACCTTAACACGTTTACTGTCCCAATATGAATTGTTAACATTACGACTTTGTAATAGAGGCTTGCCATGACCCATGCACGGGGCTCAGCCAGTGAACGTGTTAACTTATTGCGCTAAAGTCTCTTACAAATTGAGGTGTTAATAACTTTTTTGACGTGAAACTTATGTTCAGGCCTTTAAAGCGTCACATTAAAAAGCATAACATCTACTACTTTGGATAGCTGGGGCCATTTCTCGAGCGGTATTAGACTAATATTATTAGTCCAGAATCTGTCAACTCATATGGGTTACCATGGCAACACACTAATAATAATAATATTAGGATTCTCTGCCTCTGGCTTGCCTTAGCCGGCCGGCCAGAGTGGAGTCGTTAGAGCTATAAGCTCCAGGGGTGGAAGTGAAATATGCATAAGACGCGAGTTGGCACAGTGGCTGTTAACAGCCACTGGGTAGAAAGCGGCGCACACCTCTCGACACCCCTGAGCCGCTCACACCGGTGTTGCCCTTGAGCCATCCTAGATGTCGCTTTTTGTGGGGGCCCATCTTGTGAGGGCGAGTCACCGTCTGCCGGAAATAAAATTGCATACCGTTTTATTAGGCAGGCGTCCGGTTTTTTACCCCATAGCTCAGTTCTTAGTCCATCGCTTTCACCCAATAACCTAGTTCATTTTAGATTCCATCAACTCTCAATAGTCCTTACACCCTGGCGGGTGCTGCCTCTGCGTGCGTCCCATGACACTGGCAAGGGCAGCCTCCGCTCGGTGTACCCCTTACATTTCATTAAAGTGTCAAAAGGGCCTCTACGTGTTGGCTTCGGCTCCACGCACGCCTCCCAAAGGTCCGGAACACCATTGTTCCGTGATGGGAAAGACATACAAATAAAAAATAATATTAGACTAATACCGTTCGAGCAATGGGCCACTGGCAGAATACTACTATTGGTTATTACTATTATATATAATAATACTATTATTATTGATAAATTGTCGCTATATTTTGCTTTTTAAACGACTGCCCAATGTCAAAATAGGGTTATTTATGTCATTATTATTTTTCTTAAGTATACATTATAATATGTAGCGCGGTAAATTCTAACTAGCTTTTTTGACTAAAGCAAAACAATATTGATAAATGTGATTTAGATATTTACTGACTCTGTGTAACATTTTTATATTCCTAGTTTAGGGTGGTATTCCACCTATCCAATGTCTTCGTCTCACATTTTACTTAATGAGAGAGTGAGACGCAGAAATTGGACAAGTGGAATACCACCCATAAATAGTAACGCATACGCCCTAACCGAAAAAGACCGTTTGTATCGATAATGGGTTAGGGCGGCTGGCATATTACAGAAATTAGTGTCTTATTACAAATACAATAAGGTTGATGTTTATTGTCATTACTCGATGTCTCAAAGTACATGTGCTTTTTTTGGTACAGCCAACTGTAAAAATATGGGTGTACAAACCATCTCAAAAATATGTTCCATAACTCTTATGTCAGTGAATTAACAACTATGGGACATATTTTTGAGTAAGTTGTCTACACCCATATTTTTACAGTTGATTGTACTCACTTCAACTATGCAGATCGATGTTAGTTTTGAAAACAGTTTTACCTAAAATGTTTATCTTCTAAATGTGTTACGCATTATAAAGAAAAAAATATAATAACCTTCAGAATTAAAATTAGAGTTCTAAAAGAAGTAAAGACGCTAAGAACGAAAATTTCATACAATGACCCTCCGTTTCCTATATCTATCGTACGCTATAATTTGCTGTCTCGCTCGCACAGTAGCATAGACCACCGGCAACATGAGCGGGACAGCGAGAGCGCGTGCGATAGAGATAGGAAATGGCGAGTCAATGTACGAAATTATTTGTGCTTACTTCATCCTCATTTTGTGGTTCGAGAAGTTGAAAATCTACGTCAATCAGTTGCGTTTTCGTAAGTTCTCATAATTATAAGAAATCTCAAGTATTTTATTTGCCAGTATGCGTTTAGGCTATATATATATTATTTTTAAATTATAATTTTATTTTTGCTTTGTATTGCGGTTGTTGAAATAATTTATGTGACAGTTAAAAAAAACGAATTATTAGTTTTACAACAACTTCAGTACATTATAAATTATTTATGTTAATAGCTATTGATTAGCCCAGAGTATTATTATGTTGTAAACATAGTTATTACAGGATGGTGGTTGTAAAGGCCAGGCCACACCGGCTGCGTGTGCGGAGCCGCGCACGCACACGTCACGCAAGCGGTGTGCCGTCTCTCATATGTAACTGTATATTACAACGCGCACGTGCACGTCTACGCACACGCACCCGGTGTGCACAGGCCTCGTTTTTCTTAATATGAAAAGTTCGTATTAAGAAAAATGTATAATGAAAACGGGCTGTAACATGTAAGACTTGTTGTTTGTATTGTTTAAATAGGGAGGTCAATTCTAATTTAATAATTTGTTATGGTGTTGAACCGATTTTGATAATACCTTCACGATCGCCTTGGTTATAGGCAATATTACGCAAAACTCTGTCTAGGGGGCGCCACTACCACTATCCATCACTATCTGGGGGTCTACCGCGAAAGAAAATCGAAATTTCGTTATCTAACCTCTTTATCACTCTTGCATATTCGAGCGATAAAGTGGCAGATAACTAAATTTCGATTTTCGCGTTTCCCGATAGGTTAACAAACCGCCTTGATGCATCAATGTCATATTTTATTGTCTGTGAAAACTTGTCAAAAAACAGTTTAAGGCACAGTATGTATAAGTTACTCTATGGTTTACTAGCTAGCTTAGTGCTGCACTCTGGCGGCACAACATTGCAGTAATACCCCCTATTGGCGCGCCTCTCACGCACCTTTCACTTCATTTCTCATTCACCAATCAGCGCGAGCGTTCTTCAAGGTCGTATCATCATCATCATTCATCATAATTTAAGAGCATGGCTCTTGTCGGTGGAGTATGCGCCAGTTCGCGGTCCTCGGCCATGTTCTTTAGGTCCCTGTACGACACGACATTTGCTTTTGCCTTTAGTTGTTGTGTATAGCTTGCTCGTGGTTTTCCTCTTCCTCTCCTAGCATAGACTAGGAATCCTCTAGACGGAGTTTAGAGCAATTATTTCATGAAACCGATGCTGCCAAAAATACGGGGGTGCGGGGGACGAGGTGAGCGATGTCCCGTGCCGTGATTGGTCCGTTCAAAGACACGGACGTCACACAAAGACACTTTCGACTCAAAAATGGAGTAAAACTACCGTATGCGTGGCAGAGGGGGTAAGCTACTATGCTCAGTCTGGAGGATGTCTTGTCTGTGTCTCCTAGCTTCGATCTTGCCTTCTAATATATTTCAAAAAGGAAGGTCGTATCAAAACTAAATCAAAACTGTAACAGGTTGTTGAATCTGAATTGGTCTCGGTGTTTTATTTACCTTGCTCATTTCGATATCGTTGTACAGTCAGCAGCAGAAGTTGCTAAGCGGGCGAGGTGTTCAAAATTACCTTGACACGCTCTTATTCTCTTAACAAAAAAGTCGCGTCAAGATCATTTTGAACACCTGGCCCGCTTAGCAACTTCTGCTGCTGACGGTAGTTTTAAAAGACAACTCAACTTTTGAGTCAGGTACCACGCCAAAGACCTATAATGTAGAAGTACAATTGTAACTAACGTATTCGTGATACAAGATCTCTGAGGTACTAGTGTGATATGTTTATCCCTGTGATGATATACGGATATAGTGCATAATATTTTCCTTCGTATTTTTACGGAAACGTACGAACGTGTCTCGCTATTTGGTCAAGTCTCGGTACAAAAAGTACTGACGTTGACTGAAGTAGAATGACAAATACGAACGTTTCCGAGAAAATACGAAGGAAAAGTATTATGCACTACATCTTTATCACTTTTTCCAATCAGTTTAGTGTGACAAAGTTGGAATTATGATTGCAATAGACATTGAAATAACACGAACGTTTGTTTATTTAGTGTCAAAATGTAAAGAAGTACATTTTATGCACACAATCTATCTCAAAGCTTGCACTTGTTATTATATAATCGCACTTATTTCGTTGATAAAATACCGTTGATAAATAAAAACAGTATAGAGCACGTCTAAGCTTACTCTGCATCAACTTTGCAAGCGACAGAGTGTGGAACTGCCATCACAAACGTCAAATGCTGCCATGTAGTGACCCTGCCTGCGAAGCCGATTGTCCTGGGTGCGAATCCCGGTAAGGGCATTTATTTGTGTGATGAACACAGATATTTGTTCCTTAGTCATGGTTGTTTTCTATGTATATAAGTATGTATTTATCTATATAAGTATGTTTATATCGTCGCCTAGTACCCATAGTACAAGCTATGCTTAGTTTGGGGCTAGGTCGATCTGTGTAACATGTCCCCAATATATTCTTTATTTATTTATTTAAATTCCTATGAAAATATTACCTTGCCTGAATGCTCGAAGGTTGATATTGCGTTGTAGCCGCGCGCGTCAGTTGACGTCTTTGGCGGTCAAAACGCTAAAGTGGCGCTTTCACACTTTGTTGCTGCTAAGTTGATGCATATATAGACGGACTATATGTGACGTTATCTATGAAAAGAGACCTTATTGTCGATGGCGCTTACGCCATTATTAACGATGCTCCGATATAAATACAAGGCCCTGAGCGGCGTAAGCGCCTCGATAATAAGATCCCTTTTCATAGATAATGCCCCATATGCTGTTATTATTTATCACTTTAGTAAAATGTGGTTGTTCAACAGTTATCATGCTAGGACCCTCGTTGGACAGGGATCGTTAGTTTAGATCTCGACATTCCTTCAGTTGTGTCACGTAGAATAATATGCTTAGTTCCTATAGGACATTTTGTAAAACGCTGTTTTATTATATGTTTCTTATGATGCGTTCGATTATTTTTTGTTAGGCACGAGTTAGTCATAAAATTGTAAACAAGTAAATGGAGAAATAAAACTATGATATTTATATTGGTATTTTCTTTTCATAGATAGTATATCCCTATGTGCTGTTTCATTTCATGAGATGTTTTGGTCAAACAAAATCATGAATTTGCTCAATTAGATCTTAGTAGGTAGGTATGTTATAACACTTTGGTGCCCAGTGACATCATACAATGTCGTAATGGAGACGTATAATATGTCGGTATAATAAGATATATAAGTACATAAAAATGTGGGTTTCTAAGGGTTGATGCCGAGTTGGCATCCTACGATTTGGCGTAATCTTTTAAGTATTTGCGGGAAAAGGTGTATGTACGAGTATAAATACTAGAGACGCCATGAATATTCGGTAACTATTCGGTATTCGGCCTATTCGGCCAATTTGACGAATATTCGGTATTCGGCCGAATGTTGCCTACTATTCGGCCGAATACCGAATATCTGTTGCACCTACCTAAAAAGAAAAAATACGCAAAAAATAACCAAAAACTAGGTATATTTAATATTTAAAATGTATTCTTGGAAAGTAGTTAAATACGAAGGCACTTTCTTGAGCATTTGTTGATTACAAAATATTTTATTTTTATCATGGGTCTGATTGGATTGACTCTAACTACATTCATGAATTCTGTTCAACATAAAAATATTAAGATATATTTTTAAACGTTGTGCTTTGTTGGCGAACAGTTTTCATAATAATTGTAACTCGAAATGTTCGCTGCCGAATATTCGGTCGCGGAATATTCGGTATTCGGCCGAGAGTGGGGCCGATTATTCGGTATTCGGTATTCGGCCAAATTCACTATTCGGGGCATCTCTAATAAATACCTTGTTCAACGTATACGCAGCGCGGCGATGGCCCGCACGACCCACTCGTGGACAGGCAGCAACACTAGAGCAGTGTCCCGCCATACAGCTACGCCCACCACCGAGTGCCGGTCGCCTATGTTGCACGATAGACCAGTCTGACGTGAGTAATACCTTGTTCATCGTATATGCAGCGCGGCGATGACCCGCACGACCCACTCATGGACAGGCAGCAACACTAGAGCAGTGTCCCGCCATACAGCTACGCCCACCACCGAGTGCCGGTCGCCTATGTTGCACGATAGACCAGTCTGACGTCAGTAATACCTTGTTCATCGTATATGCAGCGCGGCGATGACCCGCACGACCCACTCATGGACAGGCAGCAACACTAGAGCAGTGTCCCGCCATACAGCTACGCCCACCACCGAGTGCCGGTCGCCTATGTTGCACGATAGACCAGTCTGACGTGAGTAATACCTTGTTCATCGTATATGCAGCGCGGCGATGACCCGCACGACCCACTCATGGACAGGCAGCAACACTAGAGCAGTGTCCCGCCATACAGCTACGCCCACCACCGAGTGCCGGTCGCCTATGTTGCACGATAGACCAGTCTGACGTCAGTAATACCTTGTTCATCGTATATGCAGCGCGGCGATGACCCGCACGACCCACTCATGGACAGGCAGCAACACTAGAGCAGTGTCCCGCCATACAGCTACGCCCACCACCGAGTGCCGGTCGCCTATGTTGCACGATAGACCAGTCTGACGTAAGTAATACCTAGTTCATCGTATACGCAGCGCGGCGATGACCCGCACGACCCACTCATGGACAGGCAGCAACACTAGAGCAGTGTCCCGCCATACAGCTACGCCCACCACCGAGTGCCGGTCGCCTATGTTGCACGTTAGAGGACCGCCCACACCTGTCTGAATGTAAGATAAATTTATGTCAGCCAAGCCTCATGAGACAGTTTTTAGAGTTCAATTAGGTGATACATTTGACAGTGTCCGGGCTTAACCTTGTGGACGCCAATGATCGATATATCCGCACCGCAGGTCCAACGCCAAAGACGGATTAATCGGTCACAGACCACAGAGCAACATAGAACTACGTGCATATACATAAAGTTCAATTTCAGTTTTGACACTTCGGTGACGTAGCGTCCGAGTGACAGCTTTTGTGTTTGACACGGCGTTAAAAGGTTCAACATCTAACCTAAGCAGCGGGCTCAGCACGGTTCCATTTTTATCGACTATCACTATGCGCGTCCCTTTCGCACTTACATACTTGTTAGAACGTGACAGGCATGGTGACAAGGGATAAAAACGCGACCGTGCTAAGCCGCCAGGAGGCAGTTAATACATCCGAAGGTAAATGTCCTTGTATTTGACAGCTAGTTTGTCACCTTTGTTGCTTGGAATTCGGATTGAAGGTGGCAAATATTGGAATATTAAAGTGTCTATCACTGGGATTTCTGTCGTTCACTGTATAAACTGTGTTGTAATGGAGTGCCATAAGAACAATTCTGGAGAATCAATTCGTTTTGTCTGATATTTGTTTATTTTTTCTGACTTTTAGATTGAGCGTAACTCACCACAGACGATCGGGACTCTATAGAAGCGCAGAAAGTGTCAGGCGGTAGTGTGACGCGGTGCTTATTAGACGAGAGCCTGTCATTACACTGCCGCGGCGTCAGGATCGCAGCTCGCTGCCACCGCGGGCGTTCTCTGATAGCTACAAAACATTTTTTTTAAGTAGGAGGGAGGAGGCACTGCGGAATACCCTTCGCGAATCTGGGCTTCTCAGGCGTGATAGATAACAGAAAGAAGTATGATTATTATAGCTCCTTTATCAATCAATCCTATTACCGCAACAGGGAATAAATTTAATAACGACGAATATGTCATCATCAATATAACATACGTACATTAACATTATAGGACATACGAGTATTACTCCCCTTTGGTTCTCTTCTCTAATAGTTCTCTTAACCCGAATGGAGGATAAATGAGGAGACTAACATGATGTTTAGTTTAGTTTCTAGGTACCTTGATCGTAACCGCCCCAGCCCACGAACTTGCAAGTGTCACCTACGTGAGGGTCCGCCACGCACGCCGGCTGAACATTCACTCCTAGCTTTAGAGGTCGCTTCCAGTGCTGAAATGTAATTATTAAAATGAGTATTGTGGTATATAGAAACTTAGCCGGCCCATCACTTCAACTCTCTGCATAACATTCTCTAAAAGTTGCTGCCAAAACCGGGCTGGCAGTATCCAATGAGGATTACCTCCACCTCTGCTAAAAAAAACACTATCTTGCCAAGTCGGTACGGTACAGTTAACTCTTTTCGATCTGTTTACATACATCCCCTTCATAATGAACTTGAAATAAAGCTGGTACCTAGTTGTTTACTAGGTGGCTAGTATTAGATATAGATGACCACCAGGACGAAAAGCGTTAAATAGGTAAACTGCAAAACGTAATTCAAGACCAAATAAAGTAAGATAATGTTGCCATTGCAATAATTTATTTGTAAAATAGTAAATTCCTTTTGATAAATAATCACGATAAGATAATTTATTTAACTCCTACGATTCAAAAAAGTACTTTTCTTTACTTATTTTTACATAAATACAAGACGCGCTAGTAAAAAGTGGCAACATTTTCTTACTTTCTTTGGTCTTGAATTACGTTTTGCATTATAGTTTTGATGAACTATCTCACCAGCATCGCAAGGTTGTGAGCCAAGTTCCCTGGCTTGTAGTGCTTGTCGATGTGAATCTGAACCATGCGTTGCTGTGTTCTCACACTGCTGTCGTCTTCCAGGTCCCAAATGCCAGCTATAAGTGTCACTTCCCCTGGGGAGGTCCTGCTGCAAATTTCATCATTTATTGACAATTGTTGTGAATAGATGGTACAGATGTAGTGCATACCTAATTATTTTCCATCGTATTATCACGGAAACGTACGAACGTGTCTTGCTATTTCAGTCAGTCTCGGTACTAATAGTACTGAGGTTGACTGAGGTAACATGACAAATACGAACGTTTCCGAGAAAATACGATGGAAAACTATTATGCACTACATCATCTGTAAGGAATATGTATGGTCGTATCGTATACCTACCCGGTCGTACTGTCTTGTCATTAAGGTCGTGTTTACCTTACACTTACACATTGTCGGCGCACAGCTGCATCATTATAGGGCTACTGTTGTATTTATTGTTGTTTGCAAATCTATGTGCCAATATCGGCAATATCTGTGTACCTATCAATACGTGCTTTACTTTAAAATACTTTTAGTAGTTTGTAGCTTTACCCGTAGATGCAATCGGCAGCAGTGACTGCAGCACGCGGATGCACAAGCGAGGCATAGCACAGTATGCTCTGAGGGCTCTTCGTGAGAACCGCCAGCGCTAGCCAAGGATGAGACCCTACGTCCGCTTCGCCGGTTTGTTTGTCTTTGGAACAAAAAAATACAATTATGGTTTGATTACGTATTAAATTAGGTAAAACAAATGAAGCGTAGAATAACATCTTTGAGATGGTAATTACGATTGAAGTACCTACAGGAGATGTGATGAGAAGCGTTTTTGAAACCACCATAAAAACCACTATTGTAGGGACTATGTAGAGGTGGATGGGACTCTGCTCAAGACTAATACGGGGAGAGAAAGCTAGCAGTGTAGGTAATTGGTATTCATGAAAAAGTAACTCTGTATGTTTGTAACCTTTTCACTTTAGTAGATATATTAGTAGGTACCTACTATTTAAACTGATTTTATGAAAATCAGCATAAAAAACAGGCAACTTTATTACCCAGCCCTAGCAATGCACTCACTTTCCAAAGTTGCGAACTTTCCACATGATAATTTCTCGGTAACTTCTGAGAATGTTCTCGAGAACGAGAATTTATTTATTTATCGTAGTTTATACCATGAATATTCATGATAGTTTAGGTGTAGTCCTTACCCCCAGAAAATTCCGATATTTTTGGTCTACCGCTTCCAGTCAAAAAAATGTATGACGGCCCGGCCAAACGGTCAGACCTAAGTGGGGGGTGCTCGACCAAATGTCATAGAGGGACCCTGGCAGTTTTTGACGCCGCCATTTTTTTTCAATATGGCCGACTTTATTTTTAAATTTTTTCAAGTTTGTCCTAGTGCGCTGGAATTTTGGTCACGGAATCTCGGGGGCGCCTAGATATCTATGAACATTTTTTTTTGGAAAAATGCTACAATTGCGGGAAAACTGGCCACTTTTATTTTGTATGGCAACTTTTAAACGGTGCGTGATAGGTGGGGGGTGCTCGACCAAATGTCATAGAGGGCCCCGAGACAAACCAAACTGCATTAAAAAAAAAAATAGCCAACGTTTTTTTTTTTTTTTTTCAATTTGGTCCGAGCGCGCTGAGATTTGGCATGGCGGGAGATAGAGGCCTCTAGATTCCTATGAATGGAAAAAAATCCAAGATGGCGGAACAATAATTTCCATGTTGCAGGAATGTTCTGAGAACATTCTCGAGAACGTTTCCTCTTTTTGGGAATGTTCTGCAATTTGTACATTGCTACCCAGCCCTAGGAGCTGATCAATCATTTATACACACTGATTGCTAGTAAATAAATAAAATCTTACCATGTTCACATTCCTTCAACGGGTCTTTCGAGGCTTTACCGCAATCTCCGAAAACATTAACATTCACGTCAAAAACATCGTCGTATTCAGAATCCTCACTCGAATGCACCATTATCGGCCTCGTCTGTACACATTCAGAACTATCCGCCACCCTTTCCGTTGTGGTAGACCTCCGTCCATTCTTGGTGTAGACTCTACTTGTGTTTCGTACCAGATTGAGGAGCTTGAAGCCTTGAAGGATATGAAAGTCTGGATGTGCGTGGTAGTTGACGGTATGGCTTTGACTGTCGTATGAGATTTCGTCTGAATCTTCAGCTATAAATCCTGGTCTTCGTTTTGGAGGTTTAGCGGTTCCTATAGCTTGACGATCAACTGTAATAACAATAACAATTTAAATAAACTAGGCCTGACTTAAATTGCTGTACTGTCGGTATGCGTACTACCTATGTACCTAATATGTATAATGTGCCGTTGAAAAGTTTTAAAAATAGCAAAATTTTTACAAGGGAAAAATTTGCAACCTTATGAAATTGTGTATGACGATTGAAACTTTTCGACGTTTCCGACTTTTCTAAAATAGAAACGTGTCAGGACATTTCCAACTTTTAGGAAATTTTCCGCAATTTTGACATCTAAGTATATGTTTGCGCAACGTATTTTTTGGGAAATAGGGACACGGCTATTTGTTATTATGAGATTAATTAACAATGACATCAGGTAAGCTACTTACCGAGCCTGGGATCAAACGTAGAGTATCCCGGTGCCTCATCATCATCCGTATCGTCATTATCATCTACTGTACTGTACGGTGAATCCGTTTTTCCACTGCTAACATAAGTCCAGCTTGAACCAGGCCCATGATCTGAATACAGACCGACTAAGCCAGGTCTTGGCAATTCCACCACGTAGTCTTCCACATAATCTTGGTTACCGTATTCATACTTCGTCTCAGTAATTGGGTACGGATTGCTTGGTACGTAGGATTTTTTGAAATTGGAGTTTTTGATGTTTGCGTAAGGATCTACATAATCTTCTTCGGGTGTGACAATCTTATGGGTTACTTTAGAAGGTGTAGGTAACGTCGGAGTCTTGACTTTGCGAGTTGGAACAGGAAATCTACGACGCATTAGAGCGAGTCTTTGTTTCAAAGCTGTTGACATGTCGCCGCTGTTAGTTGATCTTTTGAAGCGCTTGATTGGAAAGTTGTCAGCAAAGTAAATTTTAGTTGGTTTGTCCGACGGTAAAGGAAGAATGCAGCAAATGAATTGCGAATCACTTGGTGTCTTCTTAGGGGGTACCCTGAAAACGATTACTTTAATATTTAGTAATATAAACCAACAACATGGAGAAAGGGTTCATGAAACTTTTTTAATAGGGTTAAATAGGTGAGTACCAAATGTAGGTACCAATAGGTTTCTTTGCATTTTTTTAATACTTTATACAAAGGCCCATGGTGCTATAAGTTATAGTTAAAAATAATCCTTACCTGTCTCGTTTAATATAAACAAGTCCATTTCTGCTCTTGCATTCACTTTTCTTCAAATATGTGCATATATTTTGCACTTGAGTCGTCTCTTCCTTATACACTTTGAAAGTTACTTTGTCAGTGATCAAGACGGTTTTGTTCTTCGTTGTATTTGCTTCACTGGTAATTGTAGGAGTTGGTTGTGGTAGTGTATGCCTGTTAGTGTTAGTGACGTCTTTCCAAATGAACTTATCGCTGTCCGGGAATTTGAAGTCGAGAACATCTCCGATTGTTGTGTCAGCTTTAATAGTAGTGCTTGGTAGTACAGTTGATTTGGTTTCCCGCTCATTCGGCCATGTTAACTTGGTACGATCTTGAAAGTGGATGTTCCATTTATCATTGCTCCTGGCTTCTTTGGCAGAGTTATCATCATTGAACACTACTTTGTCAGTCCCATCATTGTCAAATTCGCTGACTTCTTCAAACGTCGGTTCTGGATTGGCGCCTTTTATTTCAGCGAGCTTGTCATTGAGCCACCAGAATTCTCCGTCGATTTGCGCGTTGGTGATTCCTACGAGGAAGATGATTAAGAGCATGTTGCTTAGTGGTTGGTCAGTTGGTATTGTGGTTTATGTGTCAGTTGAGTTCGAATAAAAAGGCAACGAGGCAGAAGCGCAGGATGTTGCAGGTGCGCAATTATTGGACAATTTGCGAGCAGTTAGTCGCGTATTATTTCGCGACGATTACGTTTATTCGCGATCGTGCGAGCTCACGCCCTGTGACCGTTTGTGGCCGATCACTGAACTGCTCCTCTTTTGTTGGGGTACGGTCAGCAGAATATACACGGAAACTGGGTCACGAGGATAATTACTATGTTATTAATTTAACACATATTACATATAGACTGGCTTTCAAATAAATATGCTTCAAGTTTTTACTTAAAATCTTGTCTGACACGTTCACGATCATATCATAATTTTTATACATTTTGTTTGCATACCTAAGTAAATAAACTGGAAAGTGAGACTCTAGGCACCTACACGTAATATCGCGTTACATAAATCAAAGTAGTTTATTAAATAAGTTAGGTGCACATAAATTTCGTAAATATCATTATTACGTAGCACGCAGTTCTAGGATATATTTTTTTTGGAATCAAAAATATCCTCTTGTCCTCTAAGATGATTCGATGTAATGAACAACCGAATATATTAACCGAAATATTTAATTTTATTCTACGCAAACATAAAATTTCATCCCTTTTTTGCAGACTGTATCAGATAATAATTAAGTAATTACAAACAACAATTTTGTACCCGTGTGTATTCGTAGTGAATACGGGATTTGTTATTTCTCTGAATGTATCTAGCGTCCGTGACACACTTGTTTAAATATATATGTTAGTAATTATAATTAAGACGTAAACAATTGGTCAGTCAGATTTGCAGGAAAGTAACTAGGTCATTGTTAGACGATGGTATCAATGTGTTTGTTATGGTGTCATAGGTCATTAGGTCCATATTGTATTAAATTAGTTAGGTACCTACGAAAGAATAGTTCAAAAAAATTATAAGTGCACTTAATTTATAATGAAATTTAATAATTTACAAAATAATGAGTTGGATTATTATTATTTAACACTAAATTATTTATTAGTGCATACAAACTTGATATACCTACATACCTAGAAAAAAAAACTTAAATAACTAACCTACAAAACTTAAAAAGGAACTGAAATTATAATTTATAATTAATATTTGATTAGGTAAAATAGAGCAACTCCACAGAAGGAGGTAATGGGAGTTAGGTAAAACTAGAAATGAATGGTTTGTTATATTTATTTGCGTATTTATTTTTCCGGTGGGAGAGTAAGTAGGGTTTGGTGACTTTGACGCTTATTTTATTATTGTTATATTGATTTTCGCAAAGTAACATCTGTTTCAATGAATTATATTTTTATTCGCTTAATCTGTAAACTTACATACGTGTGCAAAAAAATCGTCTCGTCGTTGCAAATAACAGGATCAATAAAAATAGGCCATTTTACATTGAATATCCATGCAAAGTTACCCATTTTCAATGCTCCAGAATGTATACTGTCCAATTTATGCGAACAAGAACCCTGAAGCGTAAATCAGATACGTCAGTCGCACGCAAATGCCGCCGACATTGCAATTGATTCCGAAAATGAGCGCACTCCTACTGTGTGCAATTTGTGTGCTGATCTCTGTTTAGCCTTTGGAAAATTATTGGCTATCTCTATTTAAATGGAAAGTGTTGTAACAAACAGATACGTAATTTTAGACTAATGATAAAATGTAGGAAATCTGCTAATAAATGTTAAGATACTCAATAGTATTGGTAACCCATCTTCAATTCAGTCAACGCTAAAAGTTTATATCGTTTGTTATTAGTACACAACAAATCTTATGTTGTCTGTGTAGGTACTATTACTAACTATTTTACTAACTTACTTAGATGCCAAAGCCATCTAACTTAACTTTAATTTGTGACGTGGCCCAATGTGTACTTATTTGTACCTACATACATTTTTGCTTTCAAAATGATCCGTATTACTTTTTTGCGGCTTTTAGACATACATTTAGCATTTTAATTCTCTGAGTTAACAGTAATACTTAGGTGTTTGTACCTTGTCTTCAACATCATTATCGAAGTTAGCTGTTAGCACATACGCTGTTACGCATTTTAAGGATACTTAAAGTCGGTGGCACTAAGTAGCACTAAATCGCCTGTCACCGTTTTTAAATAGTTTCCTAAATATATGTTGTATAAAACGTTTCATAATTCACTCCTGAGGTGTTAAGTGTCTTTGGTCAATTTTTACAACGGGCCTTCTTTCATAAAAGAAAATCAGAGGGGTTGTATTTAAAGCATATGTGGTAAATGCCATAGTTATCCTGATAATGGTTTTCTATTACCTACCGTGTAATTACGTCAGTAATTGCGACACAGGATCGCATAATTTGGGGGCAGGCGGCGGCCAAACGGATTAAATGATAACGTGATCTTGATTAAGAGTCGCTACTGGTTTGTTGTATACTGTTAGGTACCTACTATACTTACTTATTTAGGTATGTCTGTTTAAATACTGGAGGATAGGTACGAAATATGTTACGTTACAATAAGTGTTTCTAATACAAGCTTAATAGAGCTACTACGTTGCACTAGAACAATTATGTTGATGATGCATTCCTATTATCCTTCATTAGGGACATAGGGCTCGCAGAAGAATATGTTGTGTATCTAGGTACTTAAATACTAATATACATTAAAAAAAATATTTTGGAACACATATTTGCACTCATCACAAGCAATAATTCCCTTGCCGGGGTCCGAAGCTAGGATCATTCAATTTCGTAGACACTCTCAATACGATTATCGAACACAATATTTTTTATCGATCATCGTCATCATCCCACGCAGAGGAAGTCGCAGGCAGAAGCTAGTATTTTATAAATAAAGCTGTCATTTCTACGGTTTTAATTATAGTGTCGTTAATAATTGATGATCACTCGTAGCTTTAATAAACAGGGCGCAAGAGGCAACAAACCGATTGCACACGAAGGCGGATGAGGAAAGAGAAATAATTTCCAATGTGTTAGCTACAGTGTATAGCTTTTATACAGTATCATTCAAATTTTATAACGTCTTGTAATACTAAACAACTATGCTGGTAAACAGGGATCGTTAATTTTCCAGCAATTTTGGTGCAGCATAGTAGAAATAAAGGATTTTCTTCAATTTTTTTTCTAGGGAGGTTAAGGTTAATATTACTGTTATTAACCTTAATTATCTATTCCACCTAGAGTAGGGCATAACTTTTAACCAACAATGCTGCACCAAAATTGCTGGAAAATTAACAATCACTGCTGGTAAAACTTAGCACACTTTTGGTTGACCGTGGCTCTCAGAGCGTTGTTTTTACAGCGTAAAGTCATATCTCGAATACCAGCAATATTCAAATTAGTGATATTTAGTTATTAATTGTATTGTGACATGCCTATTGTGTTAATATTTTGTTATTTTTTCAATTATTTCAATTTGACATTTTATATTTATTTAAATTTATGATTATAATGATGAATTTGCACGCTTGCATGCAAGCTAGGTACATGATCTGTAACACCATATTGTAACATCCCCATACTGTATCAATGCAAATAAATAATTTCTGATTCTTCTGATTTCCGTACAATTTCTTACACCAATTAGGTAGCTACACATGAGTAAAGAAAGTGTGAAAAAAAAAGTCTCTTAAATAACTTAGGGTGGTATTCCACCTATCCAATTTCTTTGAACAATGTGTATTGTGTCTCACATTTTGCTTAATGAGAGAGTGAGACGCACTGACATTGGACAAATAAATTGGATAGGTGGAATACCACCCTTACTTAAATTACATTTATTAAGGTGCCAATGAATCATATTAGTATACATAGGTGCTTAATAAATTCCATGCCTAGTGTTTTCCGTGTTTAACCATCTTCAAACCTCTTTACCTTCTACGTATCAATTCGTCGGGATCCTAGTTAGTTAATATTTGTTCTCCGATTTCTCGAAGAGGGCTGTACGGATATGATAGTCGTTCTTGTCTACGTGACAGCGTGATAAAACGGTGTCCGTCACTTTCTATCCCACGGTGTTAAACAGTGACAGTTATTTTATCACGTGGATAAAGATGGATAAAGCTATCCATAATACGGTGGCTGGACTGATAAGGATCTTTTTATGATAATTTTAATACTCTGATTTACAAAGAAAAATTATTTAAAGTAATAGAAAAACATTCATTGAGCCTGTAAGCTGGTGTGGAAAAACAATCCTTACGACCAAGTGTGATGAATAGAAAATTTAACAAATCGGTTGTAAATTAAACTTTTCTTAGTGACTACGCAATATGAACTGCGGCACTCCACTCAGTTCATCGGCTATTAGACTGCATGGCAGGACAACGCTGCAGCCTCATACAGTTTTTCAGGTCAAAGAGATTGCAATCGGAACTAACGACCCCATTTGCAATGTCTGACGTCATTCTCTTTCTCTGAGACTGAAATGCTTGATTGTTCGCCTTTGCATGTTGATTGGTTTGCCGGTTTGCCGGTTCATCAGGCGTTCTTTTACATGCAACTTTACTTTTCCGTTGAATATCACGAAAATGCAAATAGGTGGATATCATTGTTGTTCCGCTGTTGGTTTAACTAGTTTCGCCGAAAATAAAAAGGTACTGAAATTGACTGTGTTTTTACCCGAGTCCGGTAAAGCTTTAAAATAATTACAGTAATATTAGCCGCCTAAAGATTTTAATATTCTATTCTAAAAACTTTCAGTGCTATCCTACCCTCTAGGTGTTAAATTGTTTTTAAATCGCAAATATGCTCAGATGTTTGAAATGCTGATGGTACTTACTACCTTCCAGCCAAAATAACGGATATCTGAAAGTTATAATTAATTAGTATTTTCTTCTCGAATAGTATATATAGTCAAATCCATGTCTTAGCGTAATATATCGCCTAAGAGATTCAGCGCAATTCATTCAGCAAGAACCGTACCTAGAATACGTAGAACTGGGTGGGTGCACTAGATTTCGATAAGACGAGGGGAAGCAAAATTGATGACTCCAGAGATCACTTGCATTCTAGATGGACTATCAAGGTTCGCGGTTGACAGACATTGGCGGTGCTAACAAAATTTGAGCGACAGCTAAATTCAGTCGTGCCCATACCTATTTTGCGCCTTCTGGAAACACTGAATTGAATTGAATTTTGTGACAGGTACAACTAAAACTCTATACTACTTTCATGTTTCTCCTGTCACACGATATTATAATAACGTTATATGACAGCCAGTGTGGCTCCACCTTCACAGCACATAAGAATTGTAAGTAGGTACCGCACGAATGATTCCGACATTTAAATCTTAAAGAGTGTATAATAGTACCAATGTGTATTGTGCGGGACTGTGAAAATGTGGAGAGTCTATGAGTGGTAATCCATGCTAGGATCTCTTAAGGTATTACTGGGTCGAGAGTAGGTACGCTGGATTGGAATGGTAGGTATCTTATGGTCTAGATTATTTGAGATTCCTAAAGGGAAGATATTTAAAATTTATATAAAGTGCAACAACAAACACAAACAAATGCTCTTTATGAGTTTTATGACACAACTCAAAATAGATAACCTCCTAATGCCCATGGTCCTTTCCGTAGTACTAATTAGGTATAGTTTGTAGCTTTCTAATAGAGCCCGACTGCTAATCCTATTGTCTATTGTTAAGTAAAACCGCACGAGCAACTTACCTGCAAAAAAGGGTCTTAATTATTCTATTTGGCACCTGATCACGGGCTAGTCCAACGCAAAGAGAATTAAACCACAACGCTCAAAAAACCAGTGTAGGTGCGCTCTCCGATAACGCGCCTTTGTTACGCATCTCGATGACACATTTTAGACTGGTTCTGTAGTGTTCGACTCGCCGGCGCTCAGTAACCGAAGTACTGAGTGCCGGCGAGTTGAACGGACCACACACATCCTAACAAAATATTTATCCATTAGTTCATTTTGAATCTTATTGCAATTTCCATAGGAGTTGTAATTCAATTACCTGGGTAAAGTGAACGAACATTTTTTATGCAGGTGGTTGTGGCACGTGGCACGAGTTTACTTAACAATAGACAAAGGATTAGCCGTCGGGGTCTATTATGCACTTGTCCCATCAAGAGCGAGTAAGCGATTAACTATCGGCGATTTTCTCGCCCAAGAAACGAACAAAAGATTAGGATCCTGTGTTAGTAAAAGAGACACAGTCATATATTAATAGTTCATCGCTGGCTGTTCACACTGCCGGCGAGAACACTCGCTCTATTAGTTTGTCGCCGCGATAAGATAAAACTAGCTCAGCGGTACTCGCTCGGCGATGCTCGCTTCGTAGTTAGAACTCAAGCTGCCAGACCAATCAGTCTGCGTGTTCGGCTACGCTGCACCGCCCGAGCGAGTGACGCGAGTAATAGCCCGTCGCACTCGAACACTCGCCTATAGCCGAGCGACAAAACTATTGGAGCTAACACTCGCTTCTCGCCGCTCGCCCACTCGTTTCTAGTTTATCGTTCTACTCGCTTATCGCTCATCGTCGGCGGTGGGACAAGTGCCTTAGAAAGCTACAAACTATACAATTACTTTAATGTTTTTAAACCATTTTCAATTGGAATTATGCATTTCTATTGTTTCGTTCGATTTTTAAACAAAAAATATAACTATAATATTTGCAATTTTGGATGATGGGCATTATAAAGACGGAGGGAAACAACAGACTTATAATTTGTGGCTTTAAATTTTTTATATAACATTGTAACACTTGATCAGTTTCTCTATATCTCCGAATAAGCAACATTGTATAGAAGAAACAAGGAAATCCCAATTCCCAATCGTTAATCCACGAAACAGGCAATTTGCTATTCGTCGGAGCCAGCACTAGAAATATTGCAGTAAATACGCGCAAGAATTCCGCGCCGAATAAAATTCATCTTGAACGAAATCCCGTACATTGTTTCCGAAAGGTTCTAAAGTTGAAAACGGTGGATGCTGTCTGATAGTGTTGCCAGGATTGGCTAATAAAATATCTTGATCGATTTAATACCAGTAATTTTGGTGGAAAGTTTTTTGGTAGACTAGTTTGTGTTGAAGTCAACTATTACATCTCCTTTTACACTTTTTCTCATTTCCACTCAACGCAAAAAGGAACCAATCCAAATTTGTCAGCAGTAGCTAGCTTAAATAACGAAAAATCCAAAAAGATTGATCGAAAACACCAGTGTTGTAGATCTTGGCTTTTTAGAGCTGGAACTTATAAAGTTTGGACATACCTACGGAGTAAAAACCTTGGTAACTTACAAGATGATTCACAAGAGCTGGCACGAATAGAATGAATGAGTGAATGAAAATATCTATGTATGTAGTATGTATCACATTAACCAATAAAATGCTGGCTCTGAATTCATGTATACCGATACGGGTGTCACTCATACAATTAAAGTTTCCTTCATTCCATTCGCGAGTTTTCGTGAATCAATCTGTACTACAAGCTCTGATAACTTTTTTAGTGTAAAGATTATAGTTTATTGTAATGATTCCAATGTAACTCTTTAAATATGCTACTAATAAAATATGCTTAGAGTTTAAAAAAGCCAGAAATGGTTAAATTCTTAAGCTAGCAACCCCGTCTCCAGTGTGGCGAGAGAGATTTGTGTGTCGAATCTCGCGAGGAAATAGCCGCATGCACGGAACTCACGGAACTCACGGACCTACTTGAAGAATGGCGGCGTAGGTCACTTCTGAATCTGATACATTATTTATATAATGTATAGGTACAGAAATGGCACGTGAATTTACAATAAATAGGTCTATTTAAATTTACTAACTGTAAGGGAGTCTCACCATTTAGTTGATTATGTCTCTTTTTTATCCAGTCTAAAACTACCTACTTGTCGGGATGACACTACGATGTTACCACTTTTTAATTTCTACAATTTTTTTTCGGTCTATAACCCATAACTTAAATAAATAGGTAAAATCAAGTAAATAGGAACTATCTATATGTCTTAGTGATCAATGATTTTACGGAATACTTGACGAATGGAGGCGTGTGAGTCCTGAATCTAATGTTACATTATTTATGGATAGAAACAGAACGTGGCAGACCTATAAACATTGACAAATTAAAGGTATTTATTTAGAAATTAATGTCATTAAGGGTTACTCATGCTAGACCGGGCCGTGCTCGGGCTGAGGCGCCCCACGTGTCATTTTTTATGACGGCTGATCACGTGATCACGTGGTGCTTTCCATAGAAAACAAAGCGAAGCTCCGGCCCGGTCTAGCGTGAGTCATCCTTTAATCTCAAAATGTAGAGCTCACAATAAACTTTAACTTCAAATGTTACAAATGTGACTAGACATGTTCTTTCCGCGCACCTTGGAAAATATTTCTTACTAGGTATTAGGTTTGTATCGACTGTGGTATCGACGCACTGACATAATGTACCTACTTCAGAGCATTTCATTTTGCTCAGTGCTAACACAGTGCTAGTACTCCGACCAACCATAGATTACGGTGAAAATGTAAAGCAAAAAATTTTATATTGTGTGGTCATTAATTTATCAATCGTAAGTATTGCCTATTTAACTACTTAATACTAAATGGTTTTATTAAAATCATCCGTCGTGAATCTTACCCCAATCGGGTACCGTAAAATGTGGTGAGTAGGCGCAAAACTGACATTCAAACCTCGATAACACTTTATTTTTACATATGCGAACTGAATGGTGTATATAATAAGTGTTCCGGACGTTTGTATTTTAGTTTTTATTTTATTTTGGGTCCCAAATCCCAGGAAGGTTTTTTTTATTATCAGTATTTACTATAGCTCCATTTTAAATTGGAATACATTATTTTTGTAGCAGTAGCCTTAAAATCCCATCTCACCCGCCTTTCATGCCTTCTCTCCCCATTTCACCCAACTCTCCCCGCGAACCCTACTCACCCCATTTTACGGTATTAATCGAAGTTTTTGTTACTTCGTCGCTCGTTCGACATACAATATATTGGATTCGCTTTTACAATTAAAACCACAATCCTGTTTTTGTACAATTTCTCCACAAATTTAATAAGTTGGGAAAGGATGATGAATGGCAGTCCATCCAGTTCATAAATATTTGCGTTCGATTCCGTTTGGCTCAGTGCACCTGATTAATATTTAAAACTTTAGCCACAGTGGTTTATCCGTAACGATATTATTTTATGGCATTCGATCAATTTTATCCAAAATTGGTTCAATGTGATAAAAGCGGATTAATGAAATATATTGACTGTGAATATGGTCGTAGTGATAATATTGTTTAAATATGTATAACAATATGAAATTAAAAAGACAAATTTTAATGATTACGTTTTGCATTTGAGTCAACTGCAGATTTGCATAAGTTGGAAAATAATGGAAATAAATAAAGAATATAAAATAAGTTTATACGTCAATATAGCCAACATTGCCCGCTTTTTTCGAAAAAACACGAATTTCTCAAAAAAAATATATGACATCGTATGACTTTTTTTTGCTCAGCATGTCCATTGTAATCAACCGCGTCAGTTTACTAGAAGAAAAAAAATTTAAATCCTGTTTTTACCCACTTTTTTGGCGGGCAAAGATATCCGGGGTTGTGGCCAACATTGCCCACGTCAATTTGGTGCTGAAATACAGCTCTTATGATGATGATGTCTAAGAATCACAAAAGTGTTTGGGAAATCCTACCATTCCCTGTTAATAACTTATCGATAAGTATGTAAACTTTTGAATAAATCGGGTGGGCAATGTTGCCTACCCGTTTTTGCCCTTTTCCATACAAGACTCACCTAAGCATTTTACAAAGGCTAGGGTTGTCACTTTAGAGAAAACCTGTTACAATAGTTTAATGGCCTAAAATATGAGTTTTGCTGTATTTTTCATGCGTAAAAGGGATAAAACATCTAAATAAAGGATAATAAGACCAATCAAATACAGTATATATTTATAAACTTACTTTAGTCTACAAACATAACCTTCTTTTACTTGCGAAGTTGGGTAAATTTGTCAAAAGTGACAACCCTAAACCGTTTTTGGTGGTGGGCAATGTTGGCATCCATAGGTCTGTAAATTACCGGATTACATTGCCCACCGCCAAAACTTTTGTGTCTTTAGGCCTTTTTAGATTAAACCTCAATGGACATAATCTATGCTTCATGTTTTATAACTGAAACCCGGAAATATTTGTCAAAGGGTTTTCAATTTTTTTCTACATGCATTCATTTTATAACAATTTTTTGCCCGCCGAAAAATACCCTATATTTGACAACTCGCTGAAAATTCCCAAGTCAAGTTGTGCACATGTTTGGTGTATAGTTTTGTCACAATTTTAACCTATTTTCTGCTTAAAATAGCAGGGTGGCCATAAGTATTTTAAAATTTTCTACATTAACGAATTTGCTTAAAAATGTCGTTTTGGGCAAAGTTTCCCCTGGTGGCAAAGTTGGCTATATTCACGGTACATAGAATAAGTCATAACATTAACACGTTGATGTATAGAGCCGGACCAAGCCAGCATGACATTTGTAAGATGCCAATGCTAAACTTCCAAAGAGTTAAGATAGGTAGTTTTCTTATAACTGTCACCAAATTTGTCTAGAGTTAGACCAAGAAAAGATTTTGATAGCCCACGCAGTGCAAGTGTTATTTTAAACGTCAAACTTCTATGAAATTATGACGTACACATAAATAACACTTGCACTGCGTGGGCTATCAAAATCGCTGCAGAATTTTCTTGGTCTAACTCTAAATCAGTTGATCCGTGAAACTTGTAGAGGCTTTTTCAAAGGGTTAAACAGATGACTGTTGAAAGAAAAGTACTGTCGACGATAGTATAGTAGCTCGTATCAATAAAAAAAAATTAGTAGTGTAAAATGTAGTTCATTAACCTTAATTAACCAACGAAAGAACGTGCTTTGTCGTTGCTAGTCCATGATTACACTTTGAACTACACAACCTTAGCGCCTGGCTAAATAATTCAGTTAAAAAGTAGCTTGGAAGCATAATTGCACATTTTCTTTGTACAACCCCGTCCAAGACAAGAACTTGGGGATTAATTCGATATTACCGTCTGCAAGGCAATATCGGAGGATTAGAGGTTTAATTAATGCTAGTAAACGAAGGTCAAATGTTTACGTTTAATTTTATGAGGAAGATATGAAGATAAGATTTACAGTTTTGGTAATTTTTATAATAAATACTTTACCTTGTTTAGTTGTATCTATGTTATAAAATAAGATTTGAAAATATGTACTTAGTTCCTAATGCATTTAAAGCAAATTATATGGGGTCATTATTGTTATTAATTTCATTCAATTAAAGTAATCGCTTTCAGTAATTAATGATCCAGAAAATGCTTAACATTTTTGGAATTCCCTTTGGAATTTACAGGAGCAGTATTCGTACTGTAAGAATCTCATTTTTATTTGATGTTAGTTCGATATAGCGAGTGTATATTGGCACTAATGAACCCCACTGACAGTAGGTATTATGTAAAATCAAAATCAAACAACATAGGTACTTTCAAAGTCCAAATGCCTTTAGCTCTAATGTCGTTGTGGCTTCGAACAGAATCAGTGTTAAACAATTAGTCGCCCAAGCCACTGAAAGCCGCTCGGAGGCGACTAGATCCCCAAACGGGCATATTTCAGACGCCCTGCGGCAGGCCTTTACCGGCTTAAGCACGCCCGCAGCGCTAGTTCACTGAATTATATCTACTGTGTACAATTTGACACTGTTAAAGGACTGTTAGTAAATCTTGTTGTGAAGACATAAGGCCGACGGGCGGTCTATTGAGAGTTGGTAGTTGTGACTTGTGAGAGGATTTGTCATTTAACATCATACTAAACTTTTGATGCAAAATAACGTCATATTGTTTAAATATTTAGGCCTATCTGTATACCTATGGTTTCAATTAGCTATTGAAAACAGTCTTGAGCAATCGGCAATTGTCTACCTAACGTTAAGTACTCTTACTTCATATGTCGTGGGTATACTTACATATTTCTTTTCCAGGAACCGAATATCAGTATATCGAACAAAATCAGAATGCTACGGTTATTAGTTTTGGAACTACGCTACGCTCCGGTACACAATTGCACGCAACGTCAAACTACCTGTTCCACTTCCCGCCATGCATCATAAAACTTTATTAAAACCCACGAGGGCATTGTTACGATTACGTTTCAAAATTAAAAGCCATCTATTCAAAACCGGCTGCGGAAGTAAATAAAACTGTACGGCCGTAATATCACTTGCATATTCACAAACTACGCCATTTAAATTCACTGCAGGCGCAATCCAGCCCTGAAACAAATATAAAAATATGCTTATGCATCGCTTGGTCGCGAAACGAGCATCGCACCCCGTTGCGAGCTCACGCCAATTTAAACTTTAACACAATTATAAAAGCTCTAGTTTCATTTGAGAGGGTTGGGAGGTTTTGTCGGTTATTTTGAGTTGCGAGAGGGATCGGCGGAACAGTCGCGGTTTGCTTACATCCTAGTTCTATTTAACATTCACGAGTGAGGGCTGCCGTGAAAAACTACATTTTTAATGCTGCGCCGACGAGATCTCGTAAAGTCACATGTGTTGGGTAATTTACGGGTGCGAAATGTCAATAGTTTATCTGCTAACTTACACACCACTCATAAAAAATTAAGCATTGAGGTGAAATTTCTCAATTTTAAAACATTTAAATAATTGACCGAAGCGAAGCGAAGGTCTACGTTTTGACTCGGGCATTTTGCTTTCGTATGTCCGGATGTTCTCCTCTACAGGTCGCAATTCTTAACCGATTCTCGTGAAATTTTGTGACCGAATTTTATGACTAAATAATTTTTTTTTGTCAATCCGGTTTTTGGAAATTTTTAAAAATAGCGGAGTCGTGATACCTGGCGCCTAAACAAATAGTCGTATCGATATCATAAGAGTTTTTTCTTTTTGAGACATGTTTACAGAGTTAATAGCAAAAAATGCAGAAAAAAATTATCGCTGGTTTAGGCGGTATTTAGATATTTAGTTTTGTATTTCCGGATGTTCTCCTCTACAGGTCGCAATTCTTAACTGATTCTCATGAAATTTTGTGACCAGATTCTATGACTAAATAATTTTTTTTTGTCAATCCGGTTTTTGGAAATTTTTAAAAATGGCGGAGTTGTGATACCTGGCGCCTAAACAAATAGTCGTATCGATATCATAAGAGTTTTTTTATTTTTGCTATATGTTTATAGATTAAATGGCCAAAAATTCAGAAAATTTGTATCACTGGTTTCGGCGGTATTTAGATATTTAGTTTTTACTTGAGAATGAGTAGCTAAATTTCGTCAGCTTTAGTAAAAACTATCATGGCGCATTTTGCAAACGTTCGCTTTTTTGTTTGCATAGGGAGGTCCCTGGTTCCATCCCCAGTAATTGTATGCTGCTACATAACTTTTTGTATTTTTTTATACTTAAATTTCGTATCAATTGTTGTTTTTTATTTTGAAAAAATTTAAAATATCGTATTTTTATTTATCAATCGCGGGCTAAGCGCATTCGTTTATTTTTTGCAACAGATGATGGCTTTTTGCGCTTTAAAGAAAATTTGATTCTTGAATATACGGCGCCATACCTTTGGCCTATGCTCGTCTAGATGGCGACACCATTTTATATTTAACAATTTTTACTCATATCAGTAAAAGAACACGGGTCAAAATCATATGGCGTTCTAAAAATAAAAGAAATCATTTATCCATACATATATACATTTATTGATATTTTTTTTTCATTTTCATTTTAATCCTGTATCGAAAGATGGCAGTAAATTTACTGTGACTACAAAATTTAGTATGACAATAACCCTCTACTACATATAGGGACCGTGCGCGTTGGAGGGTCTGCCATCTTGTGGCCTGAATCGGAAACATGTACATTGCCAAAACAAGTTCTACCATCTACCGTTCTTGTAGGTACGTTTCCTTATGCATAGTAGGTTCTGTCATCTTGTGGGCTACATCGGAAGCATAAACGTCACATTTACGCCTCACGCCAAAAATCTGACGGCTCCTATGCTACCCCCTATAGTTCACGCACGCCCACTATAGGGACCGTGCGCGTTGGAGGGCCTGCCATCTTGTGGCCTGAATCGGAAACATATGTGCACATGTATATTGCCAAAGCAAGTGCTACCATCTACCGTTCTCGTAAGTACGTTTCCTTGTGCATAGTAGGTTCTGCCATCTCGTGGGCTACATCGGAATCATAAACTACACATCTACGCTTCTCGCCAAAGATCTGACGGCTCCTGTGCTACCCCCTATAGTTCATGCACGTCCCCTATACCACAGTATAAGAACAGTAGTGAATCTTCATAGAAATGTGCCGCTGCCGGCTTGAATGTGTGCGCCGGGCGCCGTGTACGCACGCGCTGCCACGCACACATTAGAATAATATACGGGGGAATACGGTGGCGGCAGTGAGGGCCGTACCGCGACTGTGATCGCGCGCATTCGAGTACGCTACCCGCCCGCTCGCATTTGTCTGTTCTGACGGTACGCCTTAATTTTTTTGCATTTTTCGCATCATTTTTTTGAACAGAGGCAATAGTATAAGTAAGGTACTAGATTGAAAAGCTTGATTATATCACTATTGTATACAATACTTTTTCTACGAATCAACAAAAATAATACTTTAAACTAGTAGAATCATACAAACAAACCAAACCAAAAGTATACAGCTAAGATACGGGAGCAGCCGCGATACCTTCATAATACTGGTACGCGCCCCGGCCGCCGCGACCCGGCGGGCTGGTCAACGACACCTCGTAACTCATGAGGCCCTGGTACTTGCTCCGCGCTAAATTCAATTTTTAGACACTTCTTTTCTCGATTTTGGCCACCGTAGCCTATGGAGACTAACAAGCAACACTAAATGGTTTTCGTAGTCTATGGATGTTGCTATATTAAGGGTGTCACATGCGCGTTTCTGATTTATGAACCAATTGTTTCTACTATACAACCTAAAATAAATAATTAATTTGAGCTATGGTTTTGTTTCGTCCTCTTGACCGCGGCGAGCTGTGATTGGTCATTTTCATTATAGTTGACTAAACTGTATCGAAATGAATATTATAGTTGAGTTGGGAGCCCGTACATTAAAAATACCCATTTGCAGTTTGGTATAAGAAATCTTAATTCAAAAATTACAGTCGTACAGTAGAAAAAAAATATAGTGTCTCAATAACGACTCCTCAAACCCGGACTTGTCATTCTTCATAATACCTACTTGCCCATGCTTCCCTAAAACCTTTTTACTATTAAAGTTATACGTAAGGATGAGAATTTACTTTAACCGCTAACAATAAAGCGTTCCGAACATGCAGAAACCGGAGGAATATTATTCTGTATCGAATTTATAATTTTTTTAATAACTGCCATTTCCTAATGTTAATATTTAAAAAGCGTTTTATTTATACTTCATTTATGAATTGATAGAACATTTCATTATATTATAATAAATAGAAACGTAGTGCTACTCATAATACGCAAATAATATTTAACTAAAAATAAAAGTGACAACCCTAAGCGCCAACGCAAGAGTAGGCAAATAACTTGCCGAGCGGCCTTAGATTCACTACTGTTCTTAGTGTACTGTGCCTATACACTTTATTCTCTTTAGATTAGATATTTAAATTCTTACTCGAGAATAAGTAACCAAATTTCGTCAGCTCATCTAAATGCTATCATAGCGCAGTTGGAAAGACGCTTACAAGCAAGGATATGGGAATAGGTACCCGGTTCGATCCCCAATAAATGCAATTTTTTTTATTTATTTTTTGCACTTAAACATAGGACAATTTCACACAGATCAATCTAGTCCCACGGTAAGCTCAATAAGGCTTGTGTTGTGGGTACTAGACGACGATTCGTCTAGTACCCACAACACAAGCCTTATTGAGCTTACCGTGGGACTAGATTGATCTGTGTGAAATTGTCCTATAATATTTATTTATAATATTTATTATATATATTATATATAAATACTTATATACATAGAAAACATCCATAACTCAGGAACAAATATTTGTGATAAACACACAAATAAATGCCCTTACCAGGATTCGAACCCGGGACCTCCTGCTTCGTAGGCAGGGTCACTACCGACTAGGCTAGGAGGCCGTCAAATAAGGCCGTTAGATGCTGATTATTATGGAAACTAAATATAAAGTTTAAATAATTCAGCTTGTTTTATAACAAATAAGTGTGTCAGCACTTCATAATTCATTATCTACAACGCAACGGTAGTTCCGAGCAATTGCAAGTTTTTTAAATGCAATTATGCAATCAGCGCAGTTGCAGTTGTAGCTCGGTAGTTGCAGTTACCGCGGTGTCGGAGATAATGCTTGAGAGCAATGAGAGATCGTTTAATGGTGTACAGTCGCCACCAGATATATCGGAGCGCCAAGGTGCTCAAAAATATCTGAACACGCACTCTAACGCCTTGACAATACAGGCGTGTTCAGATATTTGTGAGCACCTAGGACGCTCCAATATATCTGATGGCGACTGTACTGGAGCTTGAAGCCGAAGCCCTTCTTTGTACGAAGTTTTGGGGTAATTCCTACGGATAGTTGACTTATATGACATGTATTTATATAAGTATAATAATACATAGGCATAATAATGAAAAATTTACTCGTAGGCTAGAAAAGGGGTTTCAATCGATGTGTGGAAGGGCGGCACCGTCGTCGAACCCAAGTCACATGGCAGTGGACTTAAAAGCGGTGGCGTGCCACGGATGCACATGCTGGTGGCGCGTACTAACGGCGATACTGCCGGCCTAGCCAAGCTGAATATAGCTTGCGCTTCGCCATCGAATCGCTTTGTGTCTCTCTACCACTCCACTCCCATATTAGTGTGACAGTGACAGTTGCGTTTCGTTCGCTTACGGATAGCGATTGGCATGTTGTCTACGGGGCCAGACCCTGCATCTCAGCCAGCCCGTAGTTGATAATAATGACTGAATGTTGTTGGTTACAAACCCTCAAGTTTAGAGATCGTGTTACTTAACTTGAATAACAAAACAATGTTTTCCTTTTTTTTATATCATTTATTTACATACAATATATATACAGTGGTACTACTAAACGAAATTAATAACTAGCTTAAATCTAAAATAGGCCCTTGAGGCATTGAACCAAGGATGCTGGCGGCATTCCCTCGCTGTATCGCAATGCTTTTGGGTACACAGGTATAATATTATTACTTTATTAAACGTGTCTACCCGTAGTTTCCTAAAACTTAGTAATACTCGTACCTACGTACAGGGTCGTGCGTTAAATTTGTGATGAGCCAAAACCCGTCGAGTCTAGACGCCGTGTGCCTTCCAGAACAAGTTGAACGTTGTCTGCTAAGCCTGACATGGGGAGAGGATGTTTGAAGTTTTGAACCAACATTAGCTACTTGAGATTACGGGTTTTGGTACTAGGTACCTACATCTTTTTTTGCTACAAAATCTGATATTTTTGAAATATATTAAAATGAAACTTCACAATGCAAAACCCTTTAAAAATTAATGCCAGTCAGTGGTGGCAAACTAAGGGTACCTAAACTTTCCTAACTCTTTAATTTATGTTTCTTTTTAACATTAACCTAATTAATTTCTTTTTTCATTTCCGAAATGGCGAATGAAGCGACAGCAAAAGAATTAAAATTAAAAATAATGTTATGCTTCAGATGATGAGCAAAATTAACATCTATGAATTTTCAATTCTTTTCACTTTTGTGCAATTATTTCAAATAAAAAAATTCGAGGATGATGTCAAAAGTGTATAAAAGAATCTGCTTGTACCCATCTTTAAATGATCACATCCATAGAAATTGCAGCCCAATTCCAGACATCATCAATGGAACGTAATCAATGGAGCTTTTCAACGCTGATCGAAAACAGATTTAAATGAATGAAGCTGTCCGTCCCGAAATCGGCGATTAGTGGCAAAAAGAAAAGCCATCGCTTGCGGTCTCCGGTGCCGGACGGAGCGGATTACGGCACGGTGTTGCGACTGACTCTTTTCCGATACTGACTTTGTATTCTACTCAAGGTTTGCAACAATGGCATGGGATTTTAGATCATCGCTGGCTGTATGTGCAACGAATTCAATCTATCGATCAAATGCCGCAATGTAACGCAAATTGCATGCAATTATCGGCGACGTTGTAGAGATCTTCAAATTAATTTAATATTTGTTTAATATTAAACGCAATGCAACTGGTAATAATCACTAGCGAAATGTATTGCTAGAAATGTCATGTTGGATTTTATATAACTGTTCGAATATGTCCAACTGATTTTTTAATAACTTTAAGTGCTTGTACGAAAAACACTTTTGAAAAATAAGTCACGGCAAATATGTAACAATTATGAGTCATATACGATTATTTACATTCTTTTGCTTTCATAAGTAATAGTTACTGATTAAAAAAAAAATCGATTTTCAATTAAAAGTCGCGTCAAGCTCGCGTAGTCGTTTTCTAATGCTAAAAAAACGAACTATATATAAGTAGGATATCACTGCGCCATTATTTTACCAACATAGATAAGTATGTAGTCACATAACATTAAGCTCTGTTTTATTATTCCAGATACGAGTGCAATCAGACACATATAGTTAGAAATGAGAGTACGATTGCCTAATCTAATACAGTTTTCCCAAATGGTTTTAATACAATACTAGAAGAATTGAAGGGATGTTTACAAAAACAACATAAATGACTACACTGGTTGACACCAGGGCCCTATTTCACCAAGCCGACATTTGTCAGTGACATATGTCGAGTGACAATTGTCAAGTGACAGGTGACAAGTGACAATTTCGTAAACTGTTTTTGTATAGAAGTGCTTATAAACTTGACAGGCATTTAGTTACAATTGTCAATCTTTCATTTAATAACAATGATTTGGTGAAACAAGAGTAGTTTTTATAAGTCGACATGTTTGTCAATTTGTCGGTAATTCTTGACATGAAATCGGAGCTGTGTCAGGCTTAGGTGACAATTGTAGTGTTTTCGTTGTTAGCAAACCCCGTTATTGGCAAACGTTGGCAAAACTTTGTACCCTAAATTCGCCTTTAGGGTACAAATAAAAATCGCTTTAAATCGCTTTTAAATTCTTCTTAACAAGCATGAAATCATAATAACACTATAAATAGTAATTGTTGCCTACGAAGGCGTTTAGTACTTCAACATTTAGGATTTGGATTTGGAATAAGTCTCAGTATAGTTTTGATTACGTTGGGGACCGGTAGCGAAATTAGGTATGTTTAGTTAGGTATTGTTTTTTTTAATAATTTACTTGGGCGAAGTTGGGCACTAACGGTAAAGTTAGGGTTTTGGTTAGAAAATGAATCTCCGCGAAAGCAACAGAGGTGATATATAAAGTAGGTACGAATAGATTTCTACTTTGACGTCACTGCACTTTGCATTTGCAGAAAAAATAACTTAAAATAACAAAAAAATAATGCATTCACGCCTTGTCAACAAATAATGTAGGTATACGCTGCATTAGATGGGGTTGGGATCTCAATCAATATCATGTTAGTGATGACACCACGACACATTGAAAGCAACTAACGATCTCTTGTCAATAATTGACAAATATATCGACTAGTAAAAATTACCCTTGTTTCACAAAATAATTGTCATTAAATTTAAGATGGACAATTGTACCAAAATACCTGTCATGTTTATTTGAAATTCTATACAAAACAATTTACGAAATTGTCACCTGTCACCTGTCACTTGTCAATTGTCACTCGACATGTGTCACTGACAAATGTCGGTGTGGTAAAAAGGTCTGTCATTTTTTGACAATTGTCGTACCTGTCGTACTTGGTGAAATAGGGGCCAGATTAACGATTAACAATGTTCTTAAAAAAGTGTCGACCGTTCTAAGCAGTTATGTTGTTTTTGTAAACATCCCTTCAATTAAGTATTTAGGTAGTACATATATTGTGCACTCGAAATGTAATTTTAGTATATGGGATATAAAGCCAGAGTTAAATTCAACTTGCGCATAGCCAATACGAGTCATAATATTTGGGTATAATGCTTTGTCAATACCGAGTGTATCTAGCACGAGCGGATTATGTAAACTGGCTCGCCAGCGTTCGGCGGATTAGTGGCTCTTTAGTCGATGTGTTCGCTGTCGGTAAGCAGTTGTTTACTCCAATATTGTTCTTTGGTTTTCATTAGATTATGAGTAGGTACGCAAGATGAATAAAAAAAATATTGTTAGTACTTTAGATTGACCGTTTCAAAATGTTAGTCACCTTCGTTTTGGCCAATTTGCAGTTTTGGAGTTAGTTAACTTACAACTTATAAAACAAATTTTTTCACTATCAAAAGCTTTCTCAAGTTTTAACAACAAACATAAGTCTAAGTTATGCTTTGTTATTTCTTAAGTTAATAAAAAATGTACCTAATACCTATTTACATTGTTACGCCATAGAAAAGCTCGAGTTGGTAGAAAAGTTTCAAATCCTTGCAGTTACAGATCCGCGGACATAATCCACTCATCTCGATAAGAAAATGTAAATTCAGCAAAGAACTGGAAACTTTTTACAAAGTACTTGTGATGCGATGCCAGGCTGATTTGATTGTATATTTTTCTTCTATATCAAACTTGGTACCAAGTTTGCTGAACAACTGTCATAACTACTTCGTATCGCATATTACGATTGTAAGCTACCGTGGTATCATGGTACGCATACATTACAGTTTATTTTAAGTTTTATAATGAGTTAAGTATAAGTTTAGTTTTATTTATTGATTAGTTAGTCTAATTGATTTTAAATTTTACTGTATATTGTCATTTTATGTCCCATTAATACGAGTTATTTATATAGTTATTTATGCACACGCTGCCCAATGGGTGAAAATTTAGATATCGTCTTGTAAATATTGTAATTGATAATTAGCGACTCTGTAAATGCCATACGAATAAATAAATTTATATAGCAATGTATGTAAAAATAATTATAAGATGTAAAACATATCAATTACTCCGTAATATTTATTTATTTGAATAGACAAGGTAATCATTTATTTATATAAAAAATAATAAAAGTAATATTATAGAAATTTACAGACTAGGGTCGATAGGTACCCGGGTACTCCGTTAAGATAACACTTGCTGTAATATGGTAACTTCCAAAAGGAAGTTTAGAATGTAAACAACCTGTTTTTTATAGTAGTTTACTTGTCCGCATAGCTTATTTTTAGGGTTCCGTACCGCAAAAGGAAAAAACGGAACCCTTATAGGATCACTCGTGCGTCTGTCTGTCTGTCCGTCTGTCACAGCCGATTTTCTCCGGAACTACTGGACCAATCAAGTTGAAATTTGGTACACATATGTAAGTTTGTGACCCAAATACGGACATGTAACGTAAACAAATGAATTTTAAACATGGGGGCCACTTTTGGGGGGTAAATGAAAAAATGAAAAAAAAAATTTTTCAAACTATATCATGTTACATATCAAATGAAAGAGCTTATTGTAAGGATCTCAAATATATTTTTTTTATAATTTTCGAATAAACAGTTTAGAAGTTATTTAAGAAAATAGGCAAAAAATGACCATTCCCCCACCCTTATCTCCGAAACTACTAAGTCTTAAATTTTTAAAAAAATACATAAAATAGGTCTATACCTATAGATGACAGGAGAACCTATTAGAAATGTACAGTCAAGCGTGAGTCGGACTTAATTACAGTTTTTGATCCGACCTCTACGGATTTTTTAAAGAGATTTCATTCACGTTTCACATAAAAAATACATTGTTAACTGCCGGATTACTTAGAGTAGTAGTTTTCTTAGAGTAATTGGTGATAATTTTCTGATAAGATAGTCATTTTAAATATTTAACGGTCTTACCTACTTACGAGTAATTGTAAGGTCAAATTAAAAATAATGTTTAAAAAAATATGTTAAATTGAGAGCTAGCTCAAAGTTTTTTGTACTCGTCGACTTTAATGGTTGAATTAATAAAGACTTTGTAACCAATAAGCAAAACAAGCACGTGCTTACGGCACCACGTTCAGGGAGGGCACCAAAATGCCAGGTTGAAAAAGGTGAACAAATTTTAAAATTAGGGACAGACACATCGTTTTTACCACACGATTTTTTTAGCTGTCCAAAAGCTAATTTGCAAAAATAATGGCGCGTAATTCTTTGGGAAACAATCGGTAGCAGTAGAAGAGTCGTGATTACATGCATATAGATTCGATTTCAACCCATTCTTTTGCGGTTCGGCGTTAGGTCTTATGCGAGGCCTTCTGCCTAACGGCAAAGTTGATCTTCTGCCATAATTACACTTGGGCGTGGATCCAAATCCAAGCTTTCCTCTTTCGCAGCTGGGCCTACTGCCTTTCTCACACTTCGCCAATTCAATTCCAAGCTCTCTGCTTTCTTGCATATTTTATGCATGAAAACAACCTCGCTGAGACCCTTAAATATTGAGCCCTATGCGAAGCTAGGCTGATAGAAAACTGTCCCATCCCTTCTCTGTATGAAATCCTGGATTCGCGCCTGGTTGGGACTAAAACTAAAATTGCGTTTTTATATCGAAAAATTTTCGAGCTCGCTTCGCTCGCGTTTTCAATTAAGGTCACTGTGGGCAAGTCCGTCTACAAGGCAAGTCCGTCAACACGTTATAACTTTTGAATTTGAAGGCGTATGCGACTTTGGAGTCCAGTCGATTAACCAGTTTTTCGCGCTAGTTCCGTCACTGTAAAACAGATGGCGCTGTGCCAACCAACTTCAGAGCAATCCGCCTCAACAAGTCATTTCGTGTTTTGAACTCGAAGTCATAGTGCGACAGCCGTTCGAAAAAAAATTGTTAAAAATAGTTTTTGAAAAGATTGTGCATCAGAAAGTAACTACGTAGGTAGCATAAGAACCAGTTGTCTTTATTCTATTTTTAAAATATCAGAAATTAGCTTAGTTTTGTAATTATACGTTCTACAATTTATCATATTAAAATTTGACTAAGTTGGGAAGTCCGTCTATTATGTTCAAGGCAAGTCCGTCATATGCCGGACTTTCGTTAAATCAGAGATTGCCAACTGTTTTTGCGACTTTAATATTATAACGATTTGATAAGGTATCAAAAAATCCTCCTGACTTTACGCATGACGTTACTTTATTAAATTTTGATCTCAGTAAATTAAAAGAAACGATTAAAATTCATTTTAAAATTACTATTGATCTTTTATTTCGGAAATCAAAAAAATAATTATGTTTAATTATTTGCCAAAAAATGTTTACCACCCCATTTTGGTAGTATATGCCGGACTTGCCTTTGTTTTAGAAAAATGGTGTTTATTTCGAATCTGAACCGTATATTAACAAGTTTAAAATACACTTTTCATTGTCTTGATCCGTTCTTTTTAGGAATTTGACTACGAACATATACGCACCCATAGATTGGCTGATATCATAACTAGACGGACTTCCCTTAAACTGCACGGGAAGTCCGTCTACTCGCCGAATTTTAAAAAATGCCATTGTTTTTGCTTAATTTGTGCTTGAAATGATCTGTCACTAAGGCTAAACTATTAATTATTAAATTCTTCATCGTATGCGATTACAAGCAGTAACATAGGTGAATATTTAACGGAACTAGATCACTCCAAAGTCAAAAAAAAATAAAGTATGCCGGACTTCGCCACAGTGACCTTACTTTATAAGGTATGATAAAGGTGACATTCGGGTGCCGACTGCAGCAACATTACTCTGTTGCAACGTTACTGCTGCAGTACTGTCAACTTCCGTGATAAAATGATGTGACTGATTTCCATACTAAAAGTAAAAATGTACAACTGTCTATCATATTGCGTTTTTATATCGAAAAATTTCCGCGCTCGCTTCGCTCGCGTTTCTATTACTTTCTACGCTATGATAAAGGTGACATTCGGGTGGCGACTGCAACAGCATTAGGTACTCTGTTGCAACATTACTGCTGCGGCACTGTCAATTTTCGTGATAAAATGATGTGACTGATTTCCATTCTCAGCTGTAATGCGGCAATGAAATTCTCTCAATTTACCAAAAAATCAATGTAATCTTGATGACCCTAGGGAGAGGGGGCACCTAGAAATGCTTAGGGCATCAAAATATCTTATTCCGGCACTGATTGTTAAAAATTGTGTAATATACGGAACCCTTGGAACGCGAGTCCGACTCGCACTTGGCCGGTTTTTTAAGGAAATTCTATGTCAGTCGTTGTATACATTAGCCGTTTACACGTGCCACTTAATTTGAAAACATTTCATTAGCCAAGTCAAAAGCGTTTGTGACGTTAATTAAATATTGACGTAGTTATACACAATACACTTTGTATTGCAATGTGACCTGATTTCCTATTATAAATTGAGCCCTAAATACAAAACAACTGTATGTAGTTGCAGGTCTAACTGTAACTGCAAAATAATTTGCAAAGCGATTAGTAAGTGTTATGAAACTTATGAAATATCAGAAACATGAGCAGCACAGCGCTACCGATTGCTTGAACGAATTACGCTTGATTACACCCGAAATTCGGCTTTGTTTACTGGTATATTATTGAAAGGAATCGTATATAAATCCATTTATTTTTAATTAAAGAGCCTACAATTTAGGAGGTTAAAGAATCAATAATAATGGCAGATGATTGCGAGTCGAGAGTAATTAGGTGTGGAATTTAGCACCGCGGGAGGCTGGGTGTTGGTGTTGGATAATCTAGATTTTTGGAGGTGGCATATTATATGCGCTGGCAATTTGTAAGGTTCGAAGGTATGAGTGAGTAATGAAATTACATCGAAATGACACCATCACCATACTACCTATACATTCTAAAAACGTGTCTGTTGTTGCATTGCATTCAAGTATATATGAGCTCTATTAAAATATCATAATATGTAGAATTGAATTTCAAGTTCCATATTTTTACGCAATAATAACGTTTTCACAGATTATTCCTAAGAATTTGTCCTAAAAAAAGTTTATCTTTATGCTTGGTCGTTGTTATTAAAATAGTGTTTTATTTAATCAAAAAAAGTGTATTAAAACATTTAAAAGTAACGACGTTTTACTTTACGTCTTGGGCAGTAAGTCGTGCTTAGCAAACCGCCATGCGGTCAGAACATCCCCGCTTGATAACAAGGACAATCTCAACAGTCTTTCTTTATTTTACGGGCTCAAGTAGGTATATAATAGTTATTTACGATATGAGTGCGGAAAAGAGGAAATTCGAAACGAGTGGCGGTAAATTAAAACGCGACCGAAGGGAGTATATTAAATCGACACGAGTTGCGAATTACTTATTCGCACATGTATCGTACAACGTACATTTGGCCCTTTAATCTTTTGACATACGCACGGAAAGTGCTGTTTCCCGCACTAGTGCGGGAAAGTTGGACCATATGTACTGTAAATAAATGTATTATACTACGCTATCCCCTAATAAGTTCTCGTGCTCAACAATAATATAGTTTCTCTGTGTTTTTTATCTGCGGCTATAACTATTATTATATTATGCTATTAATGTGCACACGCATATTTTTTGTATAATACCTTTTTACGTCTTTATATTAACCTACTTATTGAGTGAAGTATCTGTAATCAATTTTACTGAAAATATGACAAATAATATTCATTCAAAGTTAGGACTTAGTTCTTAAGCTCCATCGTCGCTCAACTTGGTCTTTTAAGCCTTCGGTTTATCTTAGTGCCAATGTTTGTTTGTTTGTTGTTTATAGTTTGTTTATGGGCGACAGATCTCAAGCACTACCTACAAAGCATAAATGAGTCGCTTAACTTCAAACTCGGGTAAATCCATCTGTCAGATTATGCGACTTTGGTATTAAGAAAAGGTAATAGGGTAGATATTTGCTGAGAGGGTCGAATGGATTTACCCGAGTTTGAAGTTAAGCGACACAAATCTTCGTGTCCTTCATGTAGCTAATCGGGTGACTATAATGTAACATATAGTCGTTAGGAGGGAACTTCTAGCGATATTACTTACTAGATACGAGTATATTACACTATACTATATGGTAGGTACTACATACTTATTGCTTAAACTGCCATAATAGAGACCGCATCGAACGCAATAAGACTTTTATTTTACCAAATTATCGATTTAATACATATATTAGTATTACATTTTTTCAAGATATTTATTTAATATTTTATCAAAAATTACTAAAAGACATAAACACGAATATAAAACTAAAACTAACTACAATTAAATTAACTAAAACTAAAAATTAAAAATACCTATCAAAATTTGGTGCCCTCGGGAGGGTGCCCAACACGCAGGCAGCGTTCCCGCGCTGGATTGCGATGGCAATTCTCTGCGCGAGAAAGCTGCCCGCGCGGGGGTCGCCCGTTGCCTCCCTCAGCCGTTTCCCGAGCGCCTTATGGAGCATCTGTGCACCTCTGCCCCACGAACCAAGCGTCTCGACGCCAAATGCGACGAATTCGTATTGAGCGCCGAGACAGCTGTATTTAGCTACCTTTTGACGCTCCAGAGTGTCCGCCGCCGCGCCAGCACGCCTGCTGGTCGATGGGACGTAGGACGCCGCTACCGTGTCAGCGCAAGTGGCGTCCCATACCAACGCACGACCCATCTTCCAGGGAATCAATGACATCCCGTCAGGGCGCTTACCGTCGTTCCGCACTATTTGGGGCTCCAGGGCGGCGGGAACGCCGGCACTGACGAGCGCCCTTCTCAGGATGTCATTGAGGGCGGAATGGCGAGACAGGCGGCCGGCACCCGAAGAGCAGGCGAGCCCGTGGTGACCGAGGCTATCCACTTCAGATCCACATGAAGCGCAGTTGTGGTCGGCGCAGACAGCAACACCTAGCCGGAGACCAGCGGCTATGCGTAGCGTCCCTGGGTCTATAAAGGTGCCGGTGTTAGGTGAGGGGTACGCGTGTAGCCACTGACCCGACTCTGGCCTAGATGAAGCCAGAAGCCTCGCTCGATCCCTGCCTATCGCGGTGTCCAGAAGTGAGTTTAGAGTAGAGACTGAAGCTATGTTATCCCAGGCCCTTTGTATCTTCGGTCGAGACGGAAAATTTTGACTCGGTCCAGCTAGCCAAGCATTCGACGCCTCAACTAGGCACGCGATCTCGCAGTTTGTAGCCGGAGAGGCTTTGAGAATATTACCTGCGAGATCGGAGGTGCTATGAATTGAGGCCAAGAATGCTGGCAAAGCAACACTTGAAATTTTACGGGTACCCAAGCCACCATACCTTATCGGTAAGGTGGCTTGAGTCCATGCCTGCTCGCTAAATCGGATGTTCAAAATTGATTCAATTTGGGATTTTAAAAGTAGGTCAAGAGGTCGGAGTAGATGGGGGTATTTCCAGATAGGACAACAGCGGAGCAGGTAGGTGAATTTTGGAATGAGTAAACAAAATTTTAGAATAAACAGTGCAGAATGACTGCTAATTTTGAGAAGGCGGTCCGAATAGTCACTAAATTTTGAAATAGATTTACTCAGAAGGGGAGGGATGGCTTCATTGAAGATGGGTGCTCCGAGAAGATGTAGACTGTCTTTAGTATTACATGTTGTTTTTATCAAAAATATTTTATAAATATAACATTCATTTTATCTACAAAATACAAAAGTATACAAACAAAAAACAGGTAGGCATACATAGAAAGGTAATGTAGGTAGGTAGTAGGTATTTATGAAATTATACTTAAACCAATGTTAACAATGAATTTTGCTTTAGGGTAATAACCAAATTTAAATTAATAACCAGAAAATTTAATACTAAAATATAATTAGGTACTTAATTTGAATACACCCTCAGTTTCTTACTCCCTGTAATCCCTGTTCCAACTGCCGTTGAATAAGCAACTACATATCTAGACTAGCTACAGCCTTTGCAATGCATAGGCCAGCCCGACTGTCCTGTTGCGGTGATTTATAACAACGGTTGAACATAATCTATGGCCCAAGTGCACTCTACGGAAAAAGCCAGCAAACTTATTAAAAAGTTCAATCTTTCGTATTATACTTTATTAATACTCCAAGTTTGCAGTTACAAAGAGAATGAATAGATCATGACGCTTTATTAAACTGTTAAATAAGTATTTAAGATTTAAACTTAACACTCAACTTAAGAAGCTGTTTAAGGTTAAAGTATCATTTTGTGTATATAGTAGCGGTGTTTTATCTGCTTGTGCCAGTCGCCTGTTTCGAACGGATACCTACTTATTTTAGACATTTTAGTATTTCTTTGCTCCATTCTATTATAAACGGTAGCATAAAATCGTCAAAGAGTATACCAAGGACGTAGAATATAAGGAACTGTCTGTTTAGTATTACAGGATTTCAGTGGTATGAAATATGAAATCGCTGTTTAAAAGACAGTTCTTTTGAGCAATACAATATACAGCGCGTGAAAACATCATTACCGGCTAAGGCTGGGAAAATTGTATGAAAATATCTTCTCAGCGGCTAAATTGGCCGATTCGAACTTTAAGATACGTCAAATATTACGTCTAGATATAGATACGATATGGATTAGATATGACAGTGTCAAAAGTGACGTTTTTGTTTGAAGGAACGTCACTTTTAACACTGACATTTCTAATCCATATCAGGGGTGCGAAACTCCTGACTTCGGTCAAACTCGGCTCCGCTCGGCTCAGCATTGCTCCGAGCAATTATTAGGGTTGGCACCACTTGACTTCCTTTTGCGTGCACGACCACAGATAAGATAATCACTTGATTTTTGACAACCCTAAATAGCCGAAAGGGATAGTGCCATATATTAGAAAGGGGCAGCATGATTCGACCCTGAACCGCTCTCAAACTTCGTTTTTGTAGGAAGTTTCCTTTCTGTACGGTAGTACTATTAATTATTTTGTGTCCATATCGTATCTAGGCGTAATATTTGACGTATCTCAAAATTCGAATCGGGCAAAATTCGCGGCGCCAAACCCGATGTTTCGCGATCCAATACTACGAACTAATAAACTAGATATTTCTTGCACAAAGGAGAAATAAGATTACTTTAAAACAGGGTTAGTAGCAGTAATTAATTTATTATAGCATGAACATGCTCTAGCAAGTTAAACAACCGGCACTTTGAAAATGTTAATTAATTTATGATAGTTTGTTACGGTTTCATGAATTAAGTGGGGTCAAATTAGTCGCTGTACCTGTTTCACGAGAATTATGGCCGGTTAGAATAATAACTATATTAATTACTTCCATTTTGTCATTAAGGAATTCGCTCGGGGCCGGATAGGTCTGAGCGCGGGCAACCCCATTTCCCGCCGAGGTATGTATAGTGCTTTTCTCAAACATGCAATGAAATAAATAAAATAAAAAATCCACGAAACCCAAGTTTTATTTATAGAAAAAACTAAAAGTAAACTACACCCAAAATATAACCAACACGTACCTATATCATTATCACGCGTATGTTTTACACGAGTCGTGTATATTTACTATCCGTATATTTTCATGTATCTTTGATTTTTTCGCCTTGTATCCGTCTGACTGTCGTTTTCGTCACATAAGTTTACATAGTCTTTCATGTTGATATCATGTTTCACATACATCGTTGCTTTTTGCACGGAGTAAATAAGTATAATTTCCACAGTGTTGACGAATTTGTAGTTACATTCATTTAAAATATGCCACAAAACTGTTTCTAATAAACTGTAAGCCATTTTTCTTAGTTTCTCAAATAATAAAATTGCCATAAGCAACCATATACATACTTCGTCTTTGACTTGGCGGCAGAGGCAGCAAGTTATTAAAATCAATTCTGCTTACGCTGCCAATTCCAACGCCTACGATTACAATTAATACTAATTTCATTATTTCGTCGGAACTCATATTGAAGTCAAAAAATTAATTAATTAAAAATTAAAAAACACGACTGCGAAAAAGCGAACTGAAAAGACAAAAATAATTTTTAGTTGTGTTAGTTACTCAACTTAATGAATGTAAAAAATTATTAGAATATGAGTGTTTAGTGAAGGTTATAAACAACAAACGCAAAAGTTTTATGCTCATTTAGGATCGTGACTGTACCTGTGTATTTTATTTCAATTGCAGTCGGGGACCTTGATGTATTGACATTTTCCCATTTAAAAGGTCCCCGACTGCAATTGAAATAAAATACACAGTCACGATCCTAAATGAGCATAAAACTTTTGCGTTTGTTGTTTATAACCTTCACTAAACACTCATATTCTAATAATTTTTTACATTCATTAAGTTGAGTAACTAACACAACTAAAAATTATTTTTGTCTTTTCAGTTCGCTTTTTCGCAGTCGTGTTTTTTAATTTTTAATTAATTAATTAATTTTATTTTATACTTTTTAGAATTTTTACATTCATTAAGTTGAGTAACTAACACAACTAAAAAATATTTTTATCTTTTCAGTTCGCTTTTTCGCAGTCGTGTTTTTTAATTTTTTATTTATTTAATTAATTTTGGGGTCATGATTTCGTTAATAACCATTTGAAGTCACTTTATATTACTTTTGCGAGGGCGTCCTCAGTACAGAAAGGCACGCAGAGCGCCGCATATATCGGGCTACGCCCGACTACTTTGGAACGCGTACAGTGCGCCACGAACGTCGGGCTACGCCCGACGCTTTGAGCAAGAGGGCACTGAAGGCGTCTTGGTAAGGGTACAGCGTGTCACGTATGTGGGCCTACGCCCGACACTTAGTATGAGAGAGTCGAAGGCGCCTGGCTTTGAAACGCGTACAGCGCGCCACGTACGTCGGGCTACGCCCGACGCTTTGAGTATGAGGCCGGCTTTGGTAATCATACAGCGTGTCACGCTACACCCAATACTTTTAATATGAGAGATTTGAAGGTGCCTGGCTTTGGACTGCGTGCAGCGCGCCACGTACATCGGGCTACGCCAAAACCTTTAAGTGTGAGGGCGCCGAATGTGCCCGGCTTTGGTATGCGTACAGCGTGTCACGTACGTCGGACTACGCCCGACACTTTTAGTATGAGAAAGTAGAAGTCGCCTGGCCTTAGACCGCGCGCAGTGCGCCACGTATGTACGTCGGGCTACGCCCGACTCTTTTAGTATGAGGGCGCCGAAGGCGCCCGGCTTTGGAACGCGTACAACGCGCCACGTATGTCGGGCTACGGCCGATGCTTTGAGTATGAGGGCGCCGAAGGCACCCGGCTTTGGTAAGCGTATAGCGTGTCACGTACGTCGGGCTACGCCTGACCCTTTTAGTGTGGGGGCGTCTTTGGCGCCTGGCTTTGGACCGAGTGCATATACTTGGACAAGTTGCAGGAAGCGCACATCTTTCTTACGCTCTGAGCCGTAGGCCCTACGTGGAGCTCACCCTTCGGCCTTAAAAAAAATGTCATCATCATCATAAATGTTAAAATTAAATCAAACCATACGGTTATAATGATACTTTCACGATTTGTTCTGCCAAAGTCGGTGCAGAGTTAGCTTAGACGGACTCTGTATCGTATCGATTAATAAATAGAAGTTATATTTTAAACTTTTCGATTCCATAAGCGCAATTACGAACACGTTTTAAAAACTACGTTTTAAAAACTATGAGTAGTATGTACCTACCTAATATAATATACTTAATTATATTTTTTTATGATCAGCGGTCAAACCCTTTCCTTTTATTTTAATAAGTATCCCATTCAATAATAATATTTGGTTTTATGAGATTAGCTTCTCTTAACATATTTTGTCAATTCTTACTTTCTCAAAATGAAACTTAAACCCACATGTTGCATATATAGTATCAATCGGCTTTCAGCCCTTCATTTTGATACCCTACTCGATAGGTTTGCACGATATTTTGACATTGGAAATGTCTTTTCGTTCGCTCCAGTATACGGTCCGATTTCACGAAAAAGTGCGATCCCCTTATATCTCGGAAAGTTGTGAAGATATGATATTAAAAAATAGGCTCAAAAGACGCATAATCACGAGAGCTGTAAGGTGCAAAAATAATTATTCGAGAAAGTCAAAAACAAAAAAAGTTATGGTCGAAATAGTGAAAATAAAATTAATTTTTTTCCGAATTTTTGATTTTGGTGCTCGATAATTTGGAAACGAAGAATGATATTAAAAATTTGAGAAAAATGGCTCTGGACAATTTAGTCAGCTACAATTTGAGCCTAAAACAAAGACGATCGGGTTAAGGGTTTGCCCTGTAGCCTAACCTTAAAATAGTCAAAAAGTCAGAACGACATTTTTCACAGGACATTTAGGACTTCATGTTTCGCAGAGTTCGTTATCGGTGTTTGTTGTGAATTATCGGGATTATGACGGCAGAATAACACTTGCACTGCGTGGGCTTTCAAAATCGCTGCAGATTTTTCTTGGTCTAACTCTATCTAGGGAGAGGGAGAGGGAGAGGGAGAGGGAGAGGGAGAGGGAGAGGGAGAGGGAGAGGGAGAGGGAGAGGGAGAGGGAGAGGGAGAGGGAGAGGGAGAGGGAGAGGGAGAGGGAGAGGGAGAGGGAGAGGGAGAGGGAGAGGGAGAGGGAGAGGGAGAGGGAGAGGGAGAGGGAGAGGGAGAGGGAGAGGGAGAGGGAGAGGGAGAGGGAGAGGGAGAGGGAGAGGGAGAGGGAGAGGGAGAGGGAGAGGGAGAGGGAGAGGGAGAGGGAGAGGGAGAGGGAGAGGGAGAGGGAGAGGGAGAGGGAGAGGGAGAGGGAGAGGGAGAGGGAGAGGGAGAGGGAGAGGGAGAGGGAGAGGGAGAGGGAGAGGGAGAGGGAGAGGGAGAGGGAGAGGGAGAGGGAGAGGGAGAGGGAGAGGGAGAGGGAGAGGGAGAGGGAGAGGGAAAAGTGCCACGAAATGGTCTCACCTCAGCATGTTGCTGGCGGCTGCTAGCAGATAGCTGATGCTGAACCCTGGCAGTACCTAGTGGAGCTCGGGTTTAATACAACATAAACACACGCTGTTTTGGTCATCGGACTCGTCTCGATGAGCACTTAGGAGAGTAGTTCCCAAGATAGACCTGATGCTGAACCCTGGCTGTACCTAAAGGAACTCAGGTTTGTTGCAACATAGGCACACGCTGTTTTGGTCATCCGACTCGTCTTGATGAGCACTTAGGAGAGTAGTACCCAAGATAGAGCTGATGCTGAACCCTGGTTGTACCTAGCGGAACTCAGGTTTGGTGCAACATAGGCACACGCTGTTTTGGACACCCGATTCGTCATGATGAGCATTACCCAAGATAGCTGATGCTGAACCCTGGTCGTACCTATTGGAACTCAGGTTTGGTGCAACATAGACAAACGCTGTTATGGTCATCTCTCGTCGCGTCAAACTGCTGTCAAGAAAATTTCATAATTTGCAGCAAATGGGCCGCTGCCGATCACCACTTCTCGAGTTGACTACGGATTTGCCATGTAATAATTTTCTTGTACTTTGAACATTAATATATCCTGCTTATTAATCGAAAAATGAAATATGTACCTATACTTATGCGCCACGGCGACAATTATTCAAACTTGGATACGCGTGTGGAAATTTTGCAATTTGTTTGTTCACATGCGTTATGTCCAGGATACTTGTGTTAGTCTAAGAATAAAATAATTATCATTCAACGTTGTAGTTTTATTTTGTAACTTTTTCCTTATCCAGACTTTCTCGTCGCTCAGCGACAATATTTTTTCGAATTCCGTAGATTCATTTCCAATGTGCTCGATAGTCGTGTGAGGCACGAAATCTGTGATTTTTTTCTAAAGGTTGCGTAATATGGCGTATTAAGTCCGGCATATTGTTTTTATAATGACGTCACATAGCCTATGTTACCCGGGATGACGTAAGGATTCTAATGATGTATCATACGTCTAAATCGGATAAGGCATTCAGAAGTTAAGGTGGAATAAAGAAACTCACATACATACACACATGAACGCTGAAAACAATACACTCTTTTTGTTTGGGCAGTCGTGTAAAAAATTAACAACGCACCATAAATCCAATAAAACAGAATGAATATTTTTCAACTTTACCTCCATAACAATTTAAAAAATATAACTACGCGTGTTTGAGTAGACCTTTTTACCGCTAACCTTTAGATGAAATATTTTAAATGTTTTTATTTGTGTAGTTAAATTTATAATTTAAAATTATAGAATGTATTATTTATTAAGTTCATGTTGATTTTATACAAATAAAACTGCATATTATAGCAAACATTGTTTTTTGTTTTTTTTTATAGGCGTAGTGGCAGAGTGTCATTACGAACCATAAAGCAAATACTGCCTCTAGTTTTTTTTAATGGATGAATGCCACGATGCTGTGTCACAAATATCTGTGAAATGAAAATTGAAAAAGAGGACTTTGCCGGCCTAGGCCTGCAAGATGTGTATGAAATTCCATTAACGACCTTTTGTCCTAGCCGCACCTGAAACGTCGTACTTCGCAGCCTATTATAAGGAACATAACATCAATATTTCATTGCATGTTTGAGAAAAATTACTTACTGTCATGAGTATTAGCGTATAAATACACATTTCAATCTTGCGGTACTGTTTTTAGAGCTTTGATAATGCATATCTCCATTACGAATAAGTAAAGTAACCTAATACAAAAAAAAAATTGAGTTGATCTTCTTATTTCAGTGTGTTTCCGTAAATTTTTCACAAAAGCTGTGAAATAATTTAATTTAACTTACTTAACTTTAATTATTGATCACCTTGGCAACCGCTAAAACGCACGCTTTGAAAACGTTATCAGTGAAATTAATATTAAACTTATTTATCCCCTGTTGTTTTACAATAGCAAAAGTGTGCAATAGTTTTCTAACCAACGACAATAATATTTACGGGTCGTAACTGCAGTTATATCCATTAAAATTCGTCGCAACGAAGACGCAGCGGATTTGGTTCAAAATGACAGACGTCAGAGCCAAAATCACAACAAAATAATACGAATTGTAATGATTGTTGAGTGTTTTCAATCATTTATTTATGTAAACCTTACTACACCCTAGTTTTGTTTGTGCAAACAGTGTATTCTGTGAATCCCATAAGTAATTGCTCGCACTGCGCTAACCAATGGATTATCAGGAGTATCTAAGACGTACAGCCACAAGGAAGTCCTGCACATAGAGAGAGGAAGCCCCCCAGTGTCCTTACCCGCTGAGCTGGGGCTCGCGCCAGGACACCTATCGTCTTTATAATTATTTTTATCCTTTACACTTTTAAGCATTTTGTTATAAGTACTGTTAGTTTTATTATTAAGTTTATTTGTAAGTAGTTTAATTATTCACTTTTAAAACCAGTCCTTTGTTGATGCCCCTTTCAAGCCTATCTTGCCCTACTCCACCCACTGCATTGCCAGAGAACCTTGTTCGTTGCCCTGAATGCATAGAACCGAGCTTTTTTAAAGGCCCTAGAGGCCTAAATATTCACATCGGCAAAAAACATAAACAAGGCCTCAGCCAGCCCACACCTTCTACACAATTTCAACCTAACGCCGTAGCCAGTCCCGATTCCCAGTCATCTAACTCAAATGTACCTTTCTGGAAAATACTAAGCGACCTAAAAAACACCCGCCCGGTCCTAAAGCGCATACCGCGCGGTGCGCGCGTGTCCGTCGCCAAATTTCTAAGTGAAACAATCAAACCAATAGTCTCAAAAAATTCCATTCACAGCTGGGAAAATTTACTAACGTTCACCTCTAGAGTGTTGCACATAAAACCGGATCAGAATACCAAGTCACTCACGAAAATTATTAAAGATAATTGCAGCTGTGATTTTTCAAATTATCCCGCCGGTGATGGTTCTAAGCGCTCGAGCGATAATATATTCAAAAAAGTAGAATGCAAAATCTCCGATGGTGACATCAAAGGTGCCGCCCGCCTTTTGTTTTCTGACGATGCAGTGGCCCCGGCCAATTCGGATACCCTCGCAGCCTTACTTGCTAAACATCCACCCTCAGACCCGAACCTTCATCTTCCTGATCCCCCGCAACCCAACGACCCCAGTCTGCGTGCATCCACCGATGATGTTTTCGCAGCCATAATGTCGTTTCCTAATGGTTCCGCAGGAGGCCTCGACGGTTTGTCACCACAACACCTCAAAGACCTCCTGTACTGTGGCTGTGGTGACACCAAGGAAAGTCTCTTGAAGGACTTGACGGCCCTTGTAAATATCATGCTGGCTGGTCAAGTCCCTCTAGAGATTACAGGCGTTCTGTACGGAGCCAACCTATGCGCCTTAACCAAAAAGGACGGCGGTATTCGGCCCATTGCAGTTGGTACTACCTTGCGCCGTCTCACTGCAAAAATTGCTTGTCACTCCATCCTCAAGGAACTTAGCTCAGAATTACAGCCTGTGCAGCTTGGTTTCGGTTCCAAGAGCGGCTGCGAAGCCGCTGTGCACGCTGTGCGAACCTATATCGAACATCAAGCAGGAGAGGTTCTTCTGAAGGTGGATGTCTCCAACGCATTCAATTCAGTAGACAGGGGCGCCTTGTTGACCCAAATCAAAGATAAAATTCCGGCTACCTATAATTTTCTTTGGCAGTGTTATAGTTCCCCTTCTAAATTGTTATATCAATCTAACCTCTTGGCTTCATCCGTAGGATGTCAACAAGGCGACCCGCTCGGCCCAGCAATTTTCAGCCTCGCCATCCATCCCATAATTAAAAACCTAAAGTCAAAATTGAATTTATGGTACCTTGATGACGGAACCCTTGGTGGTGAAACGTTTTCAGTTCTCGGTGATTTGGAAAAATTAAAAACAGACCTCAGTATTATTGGCTTATCCCTTAACTTTTCAAAATGCGAACTCTTTGTTACAGAATCTTGCCCAAACAAGGAACGAACAATAGAACAGTTTGAACAACTAGCTCCTGGAATCAAAATTATTAAAAAAGAAACGCTTCACCTCCTTGGTTGTCCCATCTTGGACCAATCTTTCGAAAATTTTATAGATACAAAAATTCAAAATTTTAAGGCATCCTCACATCGTCTGATCAAAATTAATATACATTCGGCGTATTGTATCATAAAACATTGTCTATTCGTCCCAAAATTCACATACATTCTCCGCGGATCACACCTTTGGAAACACCCTTCTTTGTTATCAAACTTGGACAACTTAGTTTTAGAAACCCTCACCACCATTTTCAACATTTCTTTTGGCGAAAGAACATGGACCCAGGCTAGCCTACCCATTAGGTTGGGCGGCCTGGGCATCCGCAAAATTTCCAGCGTGGCGTTACCCGCTTTCTTGGCTTCGGTACACGGTGCTCAAAACCTTATCGGGAAAATTTTAGCCCCTTCCCTTGGCGTCCTGGAGGCTTCGCACTGTACCGAGGCCAAGAACGTATGGCAGTTAACATGTCCTAACACAGACCCGCCTATCAACCCATGTTCGCAGAGGCAGTGGGACGAGCCTCTCTGCCGTCTAACTAGGAACCGTCTCCTAGATTCGGCACATAGTCCGACAGATCGAGCTCGTCTTCTTGCCACTGCGGAATGGGAGTCGGGTCTGTGGTTACAGACATTACCATCCACAACTGTTGGCACATTTTTGGATAACACAACATTCCGTTTGGCCACATGTCTCAGACTAGGGGCACCAACAAACATGCCCCACCGGTGCCAATGCGGAGATATGGTTGATAATCTGGGCCACCACGGCCTCTCATGCAGCCGTAGCGCTGGAAGGATCCCCCGCCACGCCAGCCTCAACGACGTCATTCGAAGGGCCCTTGTCAGTGCCAAGATACCGGCAGTCCTCGAGCCCAACGGTCTGGCCAGGGTCGATGGCAAGAGGCCTGACGGAATGACGCTGGTGCCTTGGAGTATGGGACGGCCACTTGTCTGGGACGCTACCCCATATTCCAAGCACCAAAGTTGGCGCTGGTGCGGCCGCATCCTCGGCCGAAAGCCTCAAACGCCGCAAATATGTCACACTAGGTAGTAGCTACATATTTGCGGCGTTTGGAGTGGAAACCCTGGGGCCGTGGGGTCCTAGCGCGCGTCGCCTCTATGAGGAGCTGTCAAAGCGCCTCATAGAGGCCTCCGGTGACCAGAGGGCTGGCCAATATTTTGCCCAAAGGATCAGCATTGCTATCCAGCGGGGCAATGCGGCCAGCCTTCTGGGCACCCTACCTACAGACCACGATTTAGGGCAAATTTTTTATTTATAAGTTTTCGTAGTGTTTTTATTTTGTTGTAAAAGTCCTGAAATAAAATACAAGTTGTTATTGAATTGCAGTTATGGTTTTATTTTACGGTTATATTCCTTGTTATTTTTTACGAAAAAATTTGTCAATTACACAATGATTTTAAACAGTTGTCATTTTACTTTATATAATTTCAGCGATCTCTACGGAACTCTACGATTGGTTTGACTACCAAGTTTTGTGTGCAAAGAAAAGCAAAATGGCAAATGCTTGAGTGTGTGTAGATAATGTTTTTTTTTCAAAACTATTGGTTTAGCAAGTTCTTCAAGTACGGTTTGACTGAAGTAGATCCGTAGAACAAACATGGAGTGCGCCTGAGTGTTTTAATTTCCTGTCGACTAACCGGGCTAGGCGGGAACAAAGGCCGACTCTGGAGTTTCTACAGTCTCTGTAGAGTTTTTCTACACAGTAAAATTACGAATTAGATTTCGATACACGGTGCGGATCAGTGGACGCACTTGTGTGACTTTCTATACTTACAAAGAATACTAAAATCTGTTGCGTGCGATGCGTCCAATACGTGCGATGCGGCCCTGAGGACGTCTACCTTTATTTCGTATATACAGGTGTGGAAAGATAAGTCGGGCCCTGGAGGGAAACTACCTTAAATCCTTAAACTGGCTCATTTTACTTAAAGGAGACATTCCTTTATTTTTAAAAAGAAACAAAACTGCATTCAAAGAATTTCTAAAACTCGCTTGCTCCGCCCGGGACTCGAACGGACTAAAAAAAAAAAAAAAACTCGCAATTTTATTCTACCTACTAGTCGATACAGTTAATGTTAATGATAACATTTCTTCAAGAAACATTAGGTCTTACACTCGCCTGTCGTACAAAATATCCATAAAATCTAATATTTAGTACTCAAGATTTTTTTAGACAAGCCAAATTGAAGAAAAAAAGAAAAATACTTTGAATGCAGTTTTGTTAAAATAAAGGAATGTCTCCTTTAAGTAAAATGAGCCAGCTTAAGGATTTAAGGTAGTTTCCCTCCAGGGCCCGACTTATCTTTCCACCCTGTATATTTTAAACCTTGATTAGTACGACTAGAAAGGGTACTTTGTTTTTATTATTTTTTCTACCACTAGAAATAGTACCTCTTTCATTGTACCACTATTGATTCTGATTTTTTCTTCATTCTGTTTTATATCTTCGTAAACACTATATTTTTTTAGTCCAAATTCTCTTTCATTTTTTTTAATTTAAAACCGTACCATATTTTCAGCAGGTTTATTTTAATCGTAATAAAAACTAGGAACGAACATTTTTTGTCAGAACGCTCCCCTACATGTAATTATAATATTTAAAAAAACCAAAGCTTCTCCAACTTTAATACGCAGCACACTGACCCCGGACCATTAAATTTAAAGTAACGTAAGAACAGCGAAGTCGAGGGAGCCATTATTGACACCTGCTGACGGAGGTAAAAGCCTATAAATTGGCCGAATAGTTGTTTGTCCGTGGGAAATGCCACTTGCACTGGCTAGGGAGGTAGTGGAAGTGCCAAGTTGTAAAGTTTTACCTAGTGTCTCATTTTTAAAAACAGAGTTTGAATGTCTTAAAACGAAAGAGGCGAGTGTTTATATATGTTGAAGCTCTGTGTCTGTACAGTACATTGTAAAATACTTCTTTGTGCAGAACAATTTGTAATAAAGCCAATATCTTTACGAGTATCTTTGCCATGTAAGATTCTTTTTGTATCCATATGTATACAAGTTGTGTATTTAGATCTATTCTCAGTAAATTTTCCGGTGGAGCCAGTTTCGGCAAAATATATTGAATACTCTCATGAAAGGAAAATTAGCAAGATTTAAAGATATATCGGATGAGAGGTCAAAAGTATTGCAGGTTCGTTATCGTTGCAGCATGTTCGGGTTTGGTTTACTGAAGTTTTATAATAAACGTCTTGTGCTGAAGGTATCTTTTATAATTAGTCGTTTAGTTCTAGAAATGAAATCTTCTGCAATTTTATCTATTGTAATTTATCGAAATATATTAGCTACCTAGGAAATAAGTAAAGAGTAAGATTTAGGTACTTGCCTTTTTTTTTAAAGTCTAATATCATGATATCCGTTTCATATTTGGTACGAGCCGCTAATGGGATTGCACTTGATGTTGAACAGCGCTACTTAAAGTATTCGACGGGATTCAATGTGAAAATGAGTTATTTAATACTTCTTCTGCTAAGTCAAGAATCTTAGTAATTTATTGTTGCCAAAGTATAGAGCTTTTTGCAATTACAAAAGTACCGTGAGACTCAAGCATATTAAATTCTTACATATATGTATTATATTAAAACGGGCCATTCACGTGTACCTACTTACAGGCGTCTTTTAAAAGTACCAAAATTAAATACCAATTGTTCCGGGTCTTCTTATTCTAAGTAGGTATCTAGTTGAATTTATCTCGGGAAATATAAATGGGAGTAAAAAGGATCGTATAAAAAAAATCCCACAAAAACTACTCTACTTTATAACCCGGAAAGTTTGAGAGCCCATGATTTAGTAGCAACATCAGACTAATGGCCAGTTTTCTTAGTGGATTTACGTTTCGTTTTATTTTGGACCTCAGGCTCGCTATTCGGTAATAACTCCTTTTTATTCTTATTACTTGCGAATTTAATTATATGGTTTACGGATATTTATGCCGTGGAACAGAGTAATAACATTAAAAGAGGAAAAAATAATCAACTAGGTACCTACTTGTTTTATTTTCCGTTACGAGGAAAACTCCGCAGAAGTAAAAGTTTAGTTCTCTTCTCTTTGAAAGGGTAATATTTAAAAAGTAGAAACAACTGACTGTGGTGTTACGAGTATATCTCGGAAACTATTTTACGATACCGCCTTCAATTAGACATTATGCTCAAAGTACCGTAGAGTTTCGTATCTTCGCCTGGATATTGACACTTTTCCCAAAAAATCTCTGAAATTTGAAAGCATTTTAATCAGTTAAGACGAAAAAATGTTTTTTAGTACTCCCAACTATCAGTATACACCACTAAAACTTAGAATTTCATTGGTTAAGTTGGTAATAAATGGCCCCAAAGGCAATAGGCGATGTTTGGGTATTTTTCCCAATCTTCGCCTATGGCATGCCTAGCCGCTAATACTTACTTTTCTGTGACTTACACATGTTAAGTCGTATCTCCTTGGAATGTGCTAATATACTTTGAACCTTAACTACACCAGACTAGGCATATTTTTAAAAAACGGGGTAGTGGGCGAAGTTTGGTAACAGTCTGAAGTTGTTTTCATACATTTTCTATAATGAAGCTAGGGCTGCCAAAAATTAACCAACATGCCAAATAAAGGGGAGTAATGGTTTATAAGTAAAAAAAATAATATTTTTAACAAAATTGTATAATTGTTGCAAAATTGTTGTTATTATCGTAATTGACATCAAATCAACCTTATATACACAAAGTGAGACATAAAAATACCTATTTGGTACCTACTCAACATCGGTAAGAGTAGAAATAAACATTTGCATATAGCATAAACTAAAATAACCAAACATAAGATAATATGTAAATTTGGAAACAAGTAATGTCATCCACCAATGAATGTGGTACAAAAAAATGGTCAACCCTAGAGGTAGGCGAAATTTGGCAACAAGATGGACGCAAAGTACCCTCACCAATGTTTTATCCAATTGTGACTTCGAAACGTAAGCTAGCCATTAAATAATAGTTTCATATGAAAAATAAATAGTTATAGGATATGATCATGTAAAAAGTTTATCATTACCGGGTCCAAATCACCGTTTAAAACTGAAGTTAAAACACTGTTTCATAAAAACGTGTGGTCGGTGTCACGAAAAAACCTCACTAAAGGTCAATTGTGTGAAGTTAGCTGCAGATTGTTCGAAGAATGTTGACACCCGTAAAAAATACTTTGTATTTAGCAGTTTTATGTAAGGCTTACATTAGAAACATTTTGTTAATGGCAAGTTATGTCAAACTAGGCGAAAATAGGTAGCGCAGGCAAAGATACGAAACTCTACGGTAGTCATAATAATTAAAGATGTGGTGGGTATTTTTAACACAACATCTTTTAGGATATTGTATAAAAACATTTAATTTCAATTACTTAAAGAAAACCATTTTTTCAAGGAAAAATTCTAGCTAGATCGTGTTATCGTTGTATGTTTTTTTTGGAAATCGATATATCTACAACAAAATACCTAATATAAGTAGGTAGTACCTATAAGAATAGTACTTATTATGATAGGTATTGTAATTCTTTGTTAGTACGAGTTAATCATGCCAAATTTTAATGTAATATTTTACTTCAGAGCATTGCTAACAACTAAAAAACAGCTAATATCAAATATTGAGATGAACAAACTTCAATTAAACTTAATCTTCAGAGATAAAAGCCGTAGGTACTTACTTACATATTTCCGCGTTCACGAACCATCTTGTGTCTCGACCTTAGAGCATTTAATAACCGGAGTCGCCTTTAAGAGCTTACTCCTCTGCTGAAAACCTTGCACAATTGTGCAAACTATTGTATGGACTGACATGGCTATTTGTACGTTACGTACAAATCATGTAGTAATAGCAATACATTTGACGTCCCCTCCCACGCAAAAATCGGCAGACTGTTTTGTACAGTAAATGACAGTCTTGGCTTCTCCAGTTACTAAATGTTCTAAGGTCTCGACACTGATGATTGCTTTCCGCCAAGTTTACATAAGCAGCTTTGCGTCGACGTATCACAAATCATAAATGTTCAATATTACAGCCGGGAACATTTAATATCTGTGGTACAGGTGCCTCTTCTGTCCCGCAGGCAGGCGATAGCGACACGGCGCGTTTTATTAAAACTTCAACTATTCTAATATATTCTATGTAAATTTTCTGTTCGCGGTTATTGTCGGCTTTGGTTTGTGTAAAAGCTTTCTGTACCTTTTAAACATAGTTTTTTTTAAGGATGGAAGTGTTATGTACATTCGAACATATTATAGGTAGAATATCATCAGGCAGATTTATAATAGTGTCACAATGAATTTGATCGACATTCATCTCTAAAACCTGCTTTTCTTGTGTTCTGCTGTAGATAGTGCTGCTCTAATTTAGATTTTAGAATAATGTCAATATTAGGTAGGTACCTATAAGAGAGTTAAATTGTATGTTTTGTTATAAAATACTATTATTGTTCATTGTTTTATAAAAAAAAATGCTTTCTGTTTCTACCTACGAGAAATTTCGCAAAACAAATTTCCCGCAAAGAAACCTAGTAACTATTTTTCGTCTTTATAAATCTGGATTTTTAATTGCTAGTTTAAAATTATGTATTCAACAATAAGTACATCAACTAGTGACTTAGACCATCTCTTAACTAATTCCTTCCCCCAAAGTGTAATTTTCAATAACAGGTGCGTTCAACGTCGTCCCGTATTCATTACGGATTCCCGATAATACATATTTTTTTACGATAAATCCCAGGAATTCTTAATGATTAAACTCGGCCTTACAAAGTTCCTGAGGTTAATTAAATATCCATAATTATGGATATTTAACCGCAACCCGGGGACTGTAATTGTACTTAATTATACGGAAATGGAATTAGGATTTCCTAATATTTGAAAGATATGATTACAATTGTAATCTGATGAGGGGAGAGAAAATTGATAGCAGCTTTCTCAATGAGACATTGATGTAAAGAAATTATTTGATGAAGCTACGAGGAGATCGAAGATTTCATTTGTGATTTAGAATATTATATTAATAGAATATCTAACATCTACTTACCTTAATTGGAAATTTCGCTTCTCCGTTTTAATCTAACCTCCTAAGACTCAGAGTCATTTTTGCAGTTTTGAATTTGGAACCCTCTTTTATTCCATTATAGTTCAAAATTGGATTTTAATTTGTTCTTTTTAAAGGACCTCAGGACTTAGGAGGTAGTGACTTTATTTATGCATAGTTTTGTACACTTGACACACTGAATTCTGCCAGTCGTGTGGAACTGTAAAGTCGTAACAGACATTATTTTCCTGCAGCTGCACGTCTTTTCAAGGATGGAAATGCTTAATTATGCAGGATGGTGTTAAAGCCCGTGTTTTGGTGCACGGGCACGTGTTGCCTGTGAGTAAACTTCACAGGCAGCTTCCGTGACGTGGATAAAGATAAAGTTAAACAGTGTTTATGAAGTCTTACCGGGTGTACCGGGTACAACATATTTTATAGCTTGAAGTTTTTAAAATGACGTGGTTAACTGTTGTTATCCTGAAAAAATTAAAAATAACTACCAGAATTTTGCGCCCTTGGTAGGGTGCCCATCACGCAGGCAGCGTTCCCGGGCTGGATTGCTATGGCCAATCTTTATATTACAATTTCTAGCAACGAGAATGAACACCATACATATTGTAGATTAATTATTATGTAGATTAGATGATTATATTATAATCTATCTATCTATACATATAATAAAGCTGAAGACGGTCGAAAGTCTGTACATGGAAGATATTTGAAAAAAAGTTGGCTGGGGATATTTAGAATCGATAACAGAACACGTTCCAAAAGTTTTTAGAATTTTTGTCTGTTTGTCTGTTTATCTGTTTATCTGTTTGTCTGTTTATTTGAACGCGCATCACATGAAAACGGCTGAACGGATGTTGATGAAAACTTTACTAATCTGTCGAGAAAATCCCCGGCCAGGTTATAGGCTATAAAAATTCAACCCCTAAAAGGGGGGGTAGCCACAACACTCGATTGACTTAAGTTTGCCCCTGAATCTTATGGCGCTACTTAGGAAGGAGGGGCAAACTTTTTTCAAATATGTACTACCACTATTGAGAAAAATTTTCGCGCTCGCTTCGCTCGCGTTTGCTATTACTTTCTAAGATATGGCGACTGCAGCAGCATTACTCTGTTGCAACGTTACTGCTGTAGCACTGTCAATTTTCGTGATAAAATGATGTGACTGATTTCCATACTAAAAGTAAAAATCTACAACTGTCTATCAAATTGCGTTTTTATATCAAAAAATTTTCGCGCTCGCTTCGCTCGCGTTTTTAATCACTTTCTAATATATGGCGATTGCAGCAGCATTACTCTGTTGCAACGTTACTGCTGCAGCACTGTCAATTTTCGTGATAAAATGATGTGACTGATTTCCATAATAAAAGTAAAAATGTACAACTGTCTATCAAATTGCGTTTTTATATCGAAAAATTTTCGCGCTCGCTTCGCTCGCGTTTTCAATAACTTTCTAAGATATGACGACTGCAGCAGCATTACTCTGTTGCAAAGTTGCTGCTGCAGCACTGTCAATTTTCGTGATAAAATGATGTGACTGATTTCCATACTAAAAGTAAAAATGTACAACTGTCTATAAAATTGCCTATTTATATCGAAAAAATTTCGCGCTCACTTCGCTCGCGTTTACAATCTATTTCTGAGATATGGCGACTGCAGCAGCATTACTCTGTTACAACGTTACTGCTGTAGCAATGTCAATTTTCGTGATAAAATGATGTGACTGATTTCCATACTAAAAGTAAAAATGTACAACTCTGTCTATCAAATTGCGTTTTTATATATCGAAAAATTTTCGCGCTCGCTTCGCTCGCGTTTTTAATCACTTTCTAAGCTATGGCGACTGAAGCAGTATTACTCTGTTGCAACGTTACTGCTGCAGCACTGTCAATTTTCGTGATAAAATTATGTGACTGATTTCCATACTAAAAGTAAAAATGTACAACTGTCTATAAAATTGCGTTTTTATATCGAAATATTTTCGCGCTCGCTTCGCTCGCGTTTTCAATAACATTCTAACATATGTTAAGGTGACATTCGGGTGGCGACTGCAGTTGCATTAGGTACTCTGTTGCAACGTTACTGCTGCGGCACTGTTAATTGTCGTGATAAAATGATGTGATTCATTTCCATTCTCAGCTGTAATGCGGCAATGAACGTCACTCAATTAACCAAAAAATTCAATGTAATCATGATGACCCTAGGGTAGGGTTGCCAGATCGAAAGGCGCTATTATCGGGAAAAAATATAAAATTTTCGGGATTTTGGGACTTAAGTCGGGAAAAAAAAACATTCAAATTAAAGTAATTGTATTAAAAACAACGATATTTTACATTATTGACACTACGTTAGCTACGCGCTCGACGCGGGTCGCTCGCTCGCTCGTCGACAGTTTGGAACATGAAATTATTGTTTTATAACGTGAAGCTGTTTTTCGGGACAATGTTCACTTTGTCGGGAATCGGGAATACATGCTAAAAATCGGGAGAATCCCGCCAAATCCCGACCATCTGGCAAACCTACCCTAGGGAGAGGGGGCACTATGGTCTAGGGCATCAAAATATCTTAATCCGGCACTGGTCGTTTGCAGAGTCAAACGATTTGGGACTCGCATTTTATACGCATTACCATGCATTCCCGAAAAAAATCGAATCATTCCCGAAAGTCTCGCAACGCATTGAGGTTACAAGGGGCACGTGGCCTTCCTCAGGTGTCTGATGAAGACCACGGTGAGTGGCGGTCTAGCCAGGCAGGCCGCTTCGCTTTCGCTCGCGCGCGTATTCCTTAAGGGGCCCACTGATTAACAGTCCGCCGGACGGTATCGGCCTGTCAGTTAGAACAAAATTTTGACAGTTCCGAAAAACTGACAGGCCGATACCGTCCGGCGGACTGTTAATCAGTGGGCCCCTTTACGGCTTAGGTACTGTATCGTCCGATAGGTGTATATCGGACGATACAGTACCTAAGCCGCCACTACTCTGTCGTTTAAGTCACGTGTAAAATTTGAATAAGGGCGAAAAAACTATTGACTTTGGAGTGTAGTTTTATTTAGTGGTACCTAATTGTAAAATATTTTATCTGGACTACAGTCCTCTAGCAATCCATCTGTCAACTTTACTTCAAGTTCCGCCTCCAGGGGAGAGGGAGAAAAATTAGGATTAGAAATTAGCCGCTTACTGACACAGACCGAATTCCACGCGGGCGGAGTCGCGGGCACAGCTAGTTATACATATGTTAATTGAATGTTCACGTTAATTTATTTCAATATGAACAATTAATTAGCTATTTTTTTTAAGGATTTAGGTACTTACAAATAAACTTTCAATATATACATATAAGATAAGTATTTAAGTACTTTTAACAAAATTAAAAACGAATCTAAATTAAAATGTTATTTCAGAAAGTCATATCAAAATGAGAGATTATATGTCGTGACTCTTAGGGCCACTTGCACCATTCCACTAACCCGGGGTTAACCGGTTAAACTGTTTACCCGGCGTCAAATGGTAACCATGATAGCTCCAGGCTTAACCGGTTAACCCCGGGTTAGTGGGATGGTACAAGTGGCGCTTAAACGAATGCGTCTGCGAAATCTGCAATGAAATATCAAAATAACACTTTCACGTCACGTCACTTAAAAAAGGTAAAGCGATGTCAAAAGGTGAAGAAATCATATTTTCTAATCGCAGTGATTTTTACGAACACCAAAGTCAAGTTAAAATCTTTACGCAAGTAAAGTGGTCTACAGATAATCCAATTTCCATTTTACGAGGCTCGGTGGAATTCAATTTATTTCCTTTGCCTTTTGGGGATTGGAACGCAAAAATCAACTTATTTAAGTTTTTTTTTCAACGTTATGTAGTATAAAAGAAGATTTCGTAGTAAAACAACAAACTTGTTTTAATTATTTTTTATCTTTTGGTTCTTAAATGTGTCATACAATCATGTTTTGTGATTCTTCAGAACACAAATTAACTTAAATAATGGTTGTGTATGATATTGTATAGGTATTGGCACTTTGTTGTATGAAATGTGTAAGAAAAAGTATACAATATTTATTTAACTTTGGTATTACATTTACTATTTAATTGCTAAAGTGTGGTCACCGTGCACGAATAATTTCGAACTTTAACCTGTCAGTACATACTCGTACCTATCTCTGTATATCGCAAAAACTTTATTACTGCCGCACGCGACCAAAAAGGCGAGAGTATGCGACGGCAATACAATTTAGCTACGGCAATATACAGGTTGATTCTGTTATGTGTGACAAGAGGTACTGTGTCACTAAATATCATAGTGAGCAATTTATTACTATGATGCCAACCTCGAAATCGTTAAATCAGCTGTTCCACAGGAAACATCGACATAATTATAACTCTGCACGAGGTTGGTGGTTTATTAAAGGTACACTGAGGGAGTGCTTCCCCGTGATGACTCCAGGCGGCCTAACCAAGATGACGATCGCTTGCGTTTCGCCATCGAAACGCTTTGTGTCTCTCTATCACTCTTCCATATTACTGTGACAGTGACAGTTGCGTTTCGTTCGCTACGTAGCGTTAGCGATTGGCATGTTGTCTACGGGGCTTGTAGTATGTATAGTATTTAATTGTTGTAACACCAGTCCGTAAAGTCTGTCAAAGAGCAGCACCAGCTGCCCGGCTCATTAAAATCCATTCCAAAAAAAAATCTGCTGTAGTAGAGGTCAACGTACAAAATTATTCGTGCACGATATCGGTGGTTTATTAAAGCTACACTGACGAGTGTTTTCCCATGATGACGCCCATGGTCTTGTTGTACCTTCAGCTCTCTGTCGTATAAAGGATGACTCACGCTCACTCACGGGCCTTGGCCGGGCCGGAACTTACGGAGCTTCATTTTCTATGGAAAGCACCACGTGATCACCGATCAGCTGTCATAGAAAATGACATGTCGTACGGCCCGGTCTAGCGTGAGTCATCCTTAAAGGTCAATTAACGAAAATGTTCGTGCACGTTATCGGTGGTATATTAAAGCTACACGGAGGAGTGCTTCCCCGTGATGACGCCCGTGGTCTTGTTGTACACCAGTTCTCTGTGGCCACCGTTATTGGGCCGGTCATCGGCACGTTCGCCTTCTGTCACTAGCAGCCCTTTCTTGTCCCTGAAATTATGAAAAGCGTTTTTACTAAAATTCAATTTAATTCCATACATGACTAGCACAAAACACCAATCTGACATAGATGGCGTAGTACCTGGATTTTTGTTATTTATAAATGTCTGGCGGATGAAACGATCTATCAATCTGGATTTCTTTAAGTATGTATGTAATTCGTTATACTTTAAAAACTCGCGATGATCTCGGCCACTTGCAGTAGCATGTATTTTCAATCTTACCGGGAATTAATATTATCAGTTTTCTTCTTGTTCTTCCTAAAGTAGCAGCTAGCGATGATGCCCTGCTTCCTCCAGCATAGTAGGAGCAGGTCCAACACGAGAAGGCAGAGGAACGCCACCACCAATACATATACAGCACTTACCGGGAATTCATACTCGTATTATCAATTTCGACTTGTTCTTTCCAAGCATAGCAATAGCAGATCCTATATGAGCAATGTCCTAAATAACAAACTTACCGGGAATTAAGGTTGTCAGTTTTCTTCTTGTTTCTCCTAAAGTAGCAGCTCGCTATGATGCCCTGCTTCCTCCAGCATAGTAGGAGCAGGTCCAATACGAGAAGACAGAGGAACACCGCCACCACCGATATGCCGATGACGGCGCCCGCTGATAGTAGGCCTTCGCCGAATATTTTCGCTAGAAACAGGTGTAGTAGTAATAGTAATCAGTTTATTGTATACAACACAGTTTTACAAAAATAAATTACAGTAATGGAAGTACAAAGGCGAGCTTATCCCTATAAGGGATCTCTTCCAGCTAACCTTCGAGTAGATGAGAGGAAAACTCCAGTCAGATCAGATAGACAGGACAGGGGAGATAGGTGTTTATTGTTAAAAGGTTTGTTCATGAAATATTTTAACGTATTTGTTTAATCTAGACTAGAAATCGCAGATGGATATGGACACCTAGGCGAGATCATACTATGGGCCTATTTCTCGTACGTTACAAGTCTTGTAATACAAGTGTGTATCTATGGAAACGCTTGTATTTCAATATTTTTTACAAGTTTCCGTTTCACGTAAATGTATAATTGTTACAAGAGCGGGGATAAAAGAGTTTTCACAAGTGTTGTTGTTTCACAAGTTGACAAACACTAGTAGATATTATATACTAAAATAGTAATTTCGTTTCTCAAAAGCAGTACTTTATACTTGTAGCTTGTGACTTATCACGAAATAATGAGGAGTCTCTATAAACTGCTAATATGCGTTTTTGGTAAAAATCGATTAATAAATAAATGAAGCTATTGCATTTTTAAGATCTCAAACGTGTAAGTTTTGAATGCACTTCGTTAAAATCAGTAATATTATTTAAATTTAGCTTTTATTCTCCAAAAAAAAACTGTAAACTCATTCCTATGAAATTATTATAATTGGGAAAGAACCAGTAAATGACCAATAACATAATAATTTTGTAACGAATTCACCCGTATTATAAAAAAAAACTGACCCACCCTGAAGCTTGTAAACATTCATAGAGTGACTGACGAAACTGAGTTTGATTTTACACTTGTAATTGATAATTTTGAGAAACGCTTTTCATTACTACTTGTATTATTATACGCTTGTATATTCCGAAAACACAAGTCAGCCATTTTATTTTCCTCTTATTAAGATTATGATGCATAACAGTGACATTGACATTAAGATAACATTTATAATGGCCATTGCATTTCCTTTTTGCATAGTAAACAAACCTATTTTCTAACTTTAGACAGCCGCCTTGTAGCACTTGTAGTAATCATTCCTACGAGAAACAGAATTAAAACACACTTGTACAATGAAATTTTAAATGTAAGCTTGTAGACTTGTGAACTTGTAACGTACGAGAAATAGGCCCCGGTGTTCAAAAGGTACTTTGACACTAGGCTGAGTAGAAATCTTATCAGTGACGTTATAAAGTGTTTTTGTTAAGATTTTATTGTTTAAACGTGCTGAATTAAAGCTACAAAATACACTAGTCATTTGTAAAAAGGATTGGAATTTAATGTGGAACAATTTAGGTTTTTTTTTCTTTTTTTTTTTATAAATTAGATAGGGTAATAGGGTAATTAATTTTACCTGGCGTCCTTATCTCCTTATACGTGTAATCCGAGTAGCCTTGAGAGTTGTGTGCACTTATTCCGAACTTGTATTTAGCGTTCCTCTCCAACTTTTCTAGTGGGAACGTGGTTTCTGACACATTGTCTTTTTGGCAGAGCGTGTGGTTGACAGTTTCGCCGACAAACTGAAACATTGTAGTAGATTGTTAACCAAGGGATGAAAGGCACTTATTTTTGCCGAGGTAGTTTGGTATAGTTTGGCCAATAGTCCGAGGCTGAAATTATGCCTTTCACCCGAGTTAAGGCCTGTGCACACCGGCTGCGTGTGCGTGACGTGCACGTGTGCGTGCGGCGTTGTAGTATACAGGACCTTACGAGAGACGGAACACCGCTTGCGTGACGTGTGCGTGTGCGGCTCCAACATTTTAGCGAACGCGCACGTGCACGTCATGCACACGCAAGCCGGTGTGCACAGGCCTTTAAACACTCTACTTTTCATTTCAAATACGAGGAAAGTAAAATACATGTGTTTTTTTATGACTAAGTATAATTTTTGAGGGTACTTTCAATTAACCATTTAGGTAAAAGTATCGTTATTTATGGAATGGGGAGTTAAATATCAGAACAGAAATTGTATAGCCAATCCATTTAAAACCAAATTTCAATTGCTTATTGCAATTATAAATCCACTAATCCATTTTGCGACAAACGTAGTGTGGTGTGGTACCTAGTGTATTTTAAAGAAACTTTGAAAAATAAACGAATGCATATCTCCACAACGAACCATTCGACAATGACCTATGACTTTTCTCATTCACACATATAATAAATAAAAAACCGGCCAAGTGCGAGTCGGACTCGCGTTTCAAGGGTTCCGTACATTAAGTCCAACTCACGCTTGACTGCACATTTCTAATAGGTTTTCCTGTTATCTCTTCTTCTCTTCTTTATATTTAAGAGCTGTGCTCTTGTCGGTGGAGCAATCTCCAACTCGTCCGGTCCTCTGCCAACTCCTTAACCTTCTGGTATGACACGACCTGAACCTTTTCTTTTATTTGGTTGAAATAATTTATTCTCGGTTCCTGTTATCTATAGGTAAAGAACTATTTTGTGTATTTTTTTTATAATTTTAGACCCAGTAGTTTCGGAGATAAAGGGAGGGGGGATGGTCATTTTTTGGCAATTTTCTTAAATAACTTCTAACCTACCTATGTATTTTAAAATTATAAAAAAATTCTCAAGATGAGCTCTTTTATTTGATATGTAACACGATATAGTTTGAGAAACTTTATTTTTTTACTTTCTCATTTACCCCCCAAAGCGCCTCCATGTTTAAAATTTATTTGTTTACGTTACATGTCCATCTTTGGGTCACTAATTTACATATGTGTACCAAATTTCAACTTAATTGGTCCAGTAGTTTCCGAGAAAATAGGCTGTGACAGACGGACAGACAGACAGACGCACGAGTGATTCTATAAGGGTTCCGTTTATTCCTTTTGAGGTACGGAACCCTAAAAAAGCCCATTTACTCGTATTCCATAACCAAGTCACATCAAGTTATAGGTAAACGAAAAAAAAATACAGTTATAATTTTAAACTAATTAACTGACATAAAATAATTAATTCGATCTATTTAAAACTAAGTAGGTTTGGTCTAGGCCTCCTCTAAATCATGCCATTTCGCTCTGTCTTGAGCTACTTCCTGCCAGTTAATTACTTTTCAAACATACCACAGCTTATTACGTCTTACCTAATATAATTATCTAATAACTAACTAAACATTTGTATAGCCACGCCGCTAGCCACGCCGCTAATAACGCGTGACTACACCTTAATTAATTGGGTGTCTGTTAATTGTTTACACTGGCAACATGACATAATACAGCAGCCCCACGGCACTTCTGAGGTCAATCTAATGAAGGTCAATTGTTTCAGATACCTACTTGTATATATGTAAGACGGATTTACCCAATTTCATGAACTGTTAAATTTAATGTGCATGGGTATTGCGTAAGGATATGGGCCATTGAATATTATGGAATATGAGTTGGAGTTGGACCATAAACTTATGGTCAATTTATGTCGAATGATATAAATTAATCCTCGCTTAAAGTACTTTCGGCGCCATTAGGAAATTGTATGACATATAAATGTGTGTATTGAACGGTGATTGTTTGTTTAATGTGGGTGCACATATTTTCATAAGTATAGTATCATATTTTATTCTTACGTACTTACTTAGACTTAGCAATTAAGAAGCACATGCATCTAACACGTATTTTTAAATGTTTTGCATAAATTTTCGTCGTTGCGCTTGTAAATTTCGCTTGTACCTAGTATAGTTTAAAAGTTTTGACAATAGTGTCATAACCTCCTAAGGCCATACAAATGAAAAATCCAAAATTAGCCACTGAAATTTGAACTCATAAAGTATGAAATAGAGTTGATTTTGCGTTATCGGAAAATTGAACGAAACAAAGCAAAAGCCACTCTGTTCCAGTTGAATAGGATTTAAATTTCATCGAAATAAGGAGGTACTACAGGTAGGACCTTGGGCCTTAGGAGGATAGTGGAATTTAGAAGTGTCTCGACGTTATCATTGATTGAGGCAGACAAACACCGATAATGTGCAAAAATAAGTATGTATATGTTTACACAAGACATAGTTTTTCCTAAAGAACGGTATGGTTTTCAGTAGGTATGTGTAATAGTGGTAACACATTATCGCACCGCACCGCGACCTTGGTGCGTCGCACCCATAAGTGAGATCGAGAAAGAGATATCTGTTTCTCGCTCTCACTTATGTGTGCGACGCACCAAGGTCGCGGTACGGTGCGATAGTGTGTTACCACTTTAAAATATGCAGCTGTAATGCTCAGCCAAGGTATGGTTGGACCGGACCGATACAGTGTTGTGAGAGTGTGTGACCGATACGATGCTTGTTTTATATGTATAAATAATCTTAATTTAATATATAGTCGTTATGTTGTATCTTCTTGCTGTGTAACTTTTTTCTTATTTAACTATTTGTTTACTGTATGTTATTTTTATGTATTTTTCTTCTTGTCTGTTACCTTCCGTGATTTTTCTCACTTGATGGTCTCATCGGTTGATCCGCGCTGGAAGCCACCAACAACATGCTGAGATGGGGCAATTTCGTGGCATTTTAATCTTATTTTGTGTTTTCTTTTATATTATGTACTGTCTCGTGTTTGTGCTTACGAATAAATTCTATTTTATTCTAAAAATACCATCAAATCCCGATCCCCAATAACTATTTGACCGTTCCATATTAGCGTTGACGATCGAATAAGCACTCACCGGGCAGAACTCGACGCTGTAATGGTCGATGGGCTCCCCGTTAGGCTCGGGCGCCTTCCACCTGAGCTTGCCTTGATTGCCCCACACTTCTGTGGGCGGTTCAGGAGCGGACCTGAGGCATTTCGATATTGCTATAAGAAAAGGTAGGTTAACAAGAAATAGGGTAAATTTACTTTGATTGAATGATTGACCATCCGCCGATGTATACCGTAAAATGGGGTGAGTTGGGACAAAAATGAAGTACAAACCTCAATAAAAGTTGATTTTTATACACTTTGATTTATATACTTGAAAAATGTTCCGGTAGTATGAACTTTAGTTTTTCAATGATAATCTGTCGTTTAATTTCATAGATTCAACGATAAACACAAAATAGTAGGAAATCCCAGCTCACCCCGTAGTCGGGGTTAGGGGGGATAGGAATTGAATGAGATGGGACGGTTGCTAGAATTGACACAATATTAAAATAGCTTGGCTTCTCAAGATAATAAAGTTACGTAACAATGTGATAACTCTGGTCTAAAAATACCATCCCACTCCCCTACCATCCCTCCTCACCCCATTCATAACCCAACTGCCCTCGTAATCCCTACTCACCCCATTTTACGGTAGTCGTACATCATTCATTTAATACAACTAGGCACATAACCTTAGGATAAAATAATATTATGAATTGCATTTATCGGGTGGGTTAGAATGGAAATAAGAAATTGGGGGAAGTGCTATGATATTTTTTCAGAAATCTGTTTTTGGCGGTGTACTACGTGTGCAGTTGTCCAAAATTATAAAAAATTCGTCACATTATTAAAAACAACGTTGCCTATTTTGTCACAACTCCTTCATTCAACAGAGCACAAGCAAACTTATTCATTAAACAAATCCTTACGATTCAGGTGTCACGAATTCAAACGGCTCCGACCACTCGCCATCACCAACCGCATTTTGGGCTGCAAACTTAATCGAATACGTCCTATTGGGCTTCAGCCGGTCTATTGTAAAGTTCCTTTCCACGCCGCAATAGCTTATGTTATGGTGGCTGGTGATGGCATAGTTCTCAACTAGGTCGTATTCTGCGACGTAGCCGCGTACGGGGGCGTTGTCTGCGGCGTCCGGGCCTTGGATTTGGAATGTTACGGACGTTGCTGTCATGGTTATGATTGTTTTCTGTGAGAAAAATGATATTGTAATTAATCACACAATTGTAGCAGGCGCCAATAATAGATTATACTCAATGCAACTTTAAATGGGCTCACAAAATTTAAATGCTTTCGCCGGACGAAATCAGCCTGTCAGTTAATCGCAAAAGGTGACAGTTCCGAAAAACTGACAGGCTGATATCGTCCGGCGAACTAGTAATCTGTGGGCCCCTTAAGGCAGAGTCTGTAGGTTTTACATTTTTTACGACTCTTGAAGTTTAAGGTGTATTATAATATGAATATTGTAACCCGTACATTTTATTAAATTGTTGAAAAGGCCTTAATGTCCGCCTCCCTATAAATGTCTGAAGCTCCACGTACGGGAAAAATGGACTTAATAAAAGCAATAACAATATTTTAGGCATAATAATTATAAGTACATACTTACATTTTTGATAGCCGTCGGTTTAAACGCTTCTCTCAAGTATATTCTCTTCGTAGTATTTCCATAAGGATTGACAGCTGTGCACTCGTACTCTCCATACTTATTAGCGTCAATTTGCAAGGCTAAGTATTGTTCTGTACTGCCATCATTTAGTTCTTGAAGTATTTTATTAACTTGATCGTGTTCTGCTGTAGTCGTTTCGCGACTTTCACTTCCAAGGAACCTGATAAAAGTTGTAAGAATTTTAAATGAACTGAATGGGTAGCAAAGTTAGCTGTTGGCAACTCTAGATACAGAATAGGCGTGTTGCAAGTAACAAAGAATCATGGAAATAATGATTTCAACGAAACATATATGTTAATATGATTCTAAAAAATGGCCCAAGCTCAGTATAAACTGAAGGATTATTAATATATTCAATAAAATAAAAGTGCAAAATTCTCCAATCGGCCATTTTTACTGAAACGCCAATCAGAAACGTTCTAAACAGTGACGTCATCAATCCATAACATATTTCTTAGAGCAACATAGACAACCTCATTGACCGAAATCTATACGTGGGCACCAAAGAGTTCGAAAGGTGCAAAAAAAATGTTATTTCGCCACTAAACATTTATTACGTCCAAAAAATATTATTACACGATATAAAGTAGATATCTATTTGTTATTATTTAAATAAAATGCTAAATTATACGATATTTCAACAATAAACTTTTTTAATTATTTGGCTGAATGGAACTATCATTGCCATGTTGGCTGTCGTAACTAGAAAAAATGAAAAATTAAAAAGTAAAACCGGCGTTCGGTGATTTTCACTCAAAATTTACATGTAGTATCTAAATAATTCATCTTAAACTGCAACCGTGTGAGAGTTTTTGTGTAAAATGAGTTATTGTGATAAATTTTTGTAATGTATTTATCATCCCTAATCGTAATATATGGTGCTGAATTAACAATATCATTCGGATTCAAGGGAAATTCGTAACTGTAAGTATGTAAACAATATCTACCACCCTACCACCAACTAAATGATGACGTCACAAATGGCATGCGAGGCGTTTTCGCGCGAAGATACAAGATACAAGATATTTATTCATAAACAATGTCAATTGTGTTTGAATACATACATAAGTCAAAAGTACAATTTAAATTAAACTAATAATAACATTAACACAATAACAACATAATAAAAATAAAAGGAATGAATTTGTAATTTCAAAAATCGTCAATATCATATAAACATTTGTCAAGCAAGTATTTTTTTAACCTATGACTAACGAGTCCCTTTAGCTCAATTGGCATTTTGTTAAATAGTCGCACGGCTTGAACTCTGGTAGTATGCTCTACCACCACAAGATGGGGTGTAATAATGGGAGTAATGTTTTTAGTCCTGGTTTTTAGTCTTAAAGCCATTTGCTCATCAGATTCGAAGCGATATCTATGCTTGATTGCATCCGTCAACAGGACTAAAATATAAAGAGCGGGTACTGTTAATATCTCCAAGTTTTTAAAATGCTCTCTACAGCTATCCCATTGTGGAATTCGAACCATAGTTCGTATTGCTCTTTTTTGTGAGACAAAAGCACGTTGAATGTTATATTTATAACTATTGCCCCAAAGCTTAATGCTGTATCTTAACTTAGATTCGACAAGGGCAAAGTAAACCATCTTCAGTTGCTCCAGTGTCAGTTCATCCCTTAAGCAGCGAAGAGCATAACAAGCTGAGCCGAGTGAACTTTCGATTTCACTTAATTCTTCTTTCCAGTTTAAAAGGACGTCAATATGCACACCAAGCATTTTAGTTACTTCTACGTTCTGAATTTTTTCGCAATCTAAGTATATATCTAATAAATCTTTGTTATTTGTAGTTGTCTTGAAGAGTATGGCTAGAGTTTTACTACTGTTTAGCTTGAGATGATTTACAGAGAGCCACTTGTGACAAGCATCTATCGCAATGTTTGCCTTACCATTTAGGTCTTTAATTTCCTTTCCCGATAAAATTAGACTTGTGTCGTCAGCAAAAATTACAACATTCACATCACTTACTACGCTTTGCAGATAATCAATAAAGTCATTAAGATAAATTATAAAAAATATTGGACCAAGTATAGAACCCTGAGGAACGCCTTGCCTTATAGTGGTAAACTTAGATCTGTACACCTTTTCCATAGCTCTGTCGTCTATCTCCTTTATTTCTATGAATTGCTTGCGGTTACTTAAGTATGATTTCATCAAACTTAGAGCATTCCCTTTGACACCGTAAAACTCAAGCTTTTTTATTAGTATTTCATGGCTGATTGTATCAAAGGCAGACTTCAGGTCGAGAAAGATGCCTGCTACTTTTAATTTTTGGTTTAATGCAAGTGTTATGTCGTGTATAATGGTGTCGATGGCCTCTGATGTCCCAATTCCCCGTTGATATGCGAATTGTCTTTGATTTAGAATCCCCTTTGAAGAAAAGTGTCTCACTAACCTCGCTTTAATTATCTTTTCAAATATCTTCGATAAAATCGGAAGTAAAGATATTGGTCTGTAGTTTCTGGCGTCGGTCTTTAAACCTTTTTTGAATATTGGTAATATTTTTGCGATTTTGAGTTGATCAGGAAAAATCCCTTCATCAAAACATTTATTATAAAAGGAAGATAATGGCTCTGCAAGAATGGAGATATTGCTTTTGATTATGCTGATTGGAATATCGTCAAAACCACAAGATGCTTTATTTTCCATTAAATTTACTATTTTCACTATTTCAGATGGTGTAGTTGCCCAGTATTCCATATCACACTGTACTCGTCTTGCATTAGATTCGAGAAAACCAACTGCCTGTGGTGTACTATTTGTGGCGTTTAAAGCATTGCATTGACTCGAAAATTTTTCAGAAAAAATTTGAGCAGCATTGAGTACTTTTCTATTACCTACAACTAGAGTTATTTTCTCTTTCGAAGCTACTTTCTTTTTATTCCTATATTTATTTACAGTTTGCCAAATTGCTTTTGTCGAATTTTTTGCTTTCTCTATAATATAAGTTTAAACTAGCTATAATAAAATGCAATTATCTATGTTAAATCTTATGAGTATAACTGAAATATAGTGTTTTTCGGAACTAATACAAGTGTACCGACGATATTAAAAGGGTTTTCAAAATTTGTCATCAGGCCTATTCATTATACTATATTGCGCAGCGAACAATTTCGCTTTTTGTAAGTGTACCTACATGCAGCAATACTATTTGCTTGTTATATACATATATACTTTCTACTTTCTTGAGGATAATTCTAAATTGTATAATATTGTCACTCTCTCAGTATTGTATGTATTAAAGTTTTCGATAAGAAGTTTTTTATGATTAAGTTTTAGGGAATTCCTATGAAACCATATACTTCATAATTTTTTTAAGCTTAATATTGTGACCTGAGTAAAGCTGTCTACCAATTAGTTACTTGAATATCATACTTCCATACTATTGCGGACGGCGGGTTGCTTGCGTGGACGCAGCTCATGTTGACCGTGTGGTTGTGCCAGCCCCAAATGGTCTCGTTTTGAACGGGGAAATATGGCGCGTACAGGACGGTCAAGTACATTTCCTGCGTAACGTTGTTCACTGCAAAAAGAAAAAAAGACTAGCATCTTCTGGGGACAGGCTCAGACTATACAGCATTGTAGTATATATTTTGCTACAAATATAAATAAATATCTACTTCTTATTTTAAAGAAATTAGATAGCCTCATTCTAATTTTTTCTTGAAGTTTGTTAAAAAACCGGCCAAGTACGACTCGGACTCGCGCACAAAGGGTTCCATACCATTACGCAAAAAACGGCAAAAAAATCACGTTTATTGTATGGGAGCCCTACTTAAATATTTATTACTAGCTGTGCCCGCGGCTCCGCCCGCGTGGAATTCGGTCTGTGTCAGTAAGCGGCTAATTTCTAATCCTAATTTCTCTCCTTCTCGCCTGGAGGCGGAACTTGAAGTAAAGTTGACAGATGGATATGCTAGAGGACTGTAGTCCAGATAAAATATTTTACAATTAGGTACCACTAAATAAAACTACACTCCAAAATGTCAATATATGTCAATAGCCATGGCCAACCTCGACGCTTGGTCGGGGTTCGGACACGCGAAGTAGATGCATTTGCGTCATCTATAGTATATTCCAATAGTCATTTGTTTCATCATTCGATCGTTCTGGCCAAAGTTCTGGCCAATGTTTAGTTTAAGTTCAAAGTTTAGTTTTTTAAGGGTATTTCCGACATAAAATAAAAATGCGGAAAAAAGCCTTTTAAGAAACAAAAGCCAACCAACCTGCATTAGCTGCACTGCATCTGAAGATGCCCTCACATGGTCTGGAGACGTTCATAATTGTCAAATATAGCTCCGACGTGTCCGGTGTCGGGTGCATGATGGCTGTTGATACCCTGTTTTAGAAAAAAATAAATTATGGAAACTTGATAGAGTTAGATCAAGAAAAGTCTGCAGTGATTTTGATAGCCCAAGCAGTGCAAGTGTCACTTATACGTCATAATTTCATAGAAGTTTGACTTTTAAAATAACACTCGCACTGCATATGCTATCAAAATCGCTGCAGACTTTTCTTGGTCTAACTCTAATCAAGTGGTAAGGAGTTTCCCAACCGGAGTTCGCGAGTTCCAATTCCAACCCCGGTATAAAAATGTCATATATTTACTGTTACTCTTTGGTGAAAGAAAACATTCAAATAGTGCTTAATATCATATACCTAATATTGACAAAGTGCCGGCCTTGCAAATTTCCGGCATAAACTGGCTAACTATAAACTCCTCATAGATCTCAGTTTAATTCGTTATCTTCAATCGTCACTAAGCAGTTATACATAATTATAAGCTTATTATCCTACAGCTCTGTAAAATTTAATTCTCCTCCCCTGTTTAAGTAATGATGTAGACGTAGACAGTTCCATCTCTACAATCATTCATGCGATAATTTTATTTCATTTAATTTCTATGTTAATTTAAAATTATACATTATATTGTTGTTCAATTACCAACTAAGGAAGAGCGGTGCCTCTTAACACAGGTATTTGTTACTTAAAAAGAGGCGCCAACATTTACAACTGTATAAGTAATTCTTAAACTGAATAAACATTTTTTTCATTTTTTCATTTTCATTCATAAAGTGGTTTAGTTCATTCCACCTCGGATTTGAGCGTAGGTGTTACATTGGCTACTGAGATACTAATAGATCTACAGAAAAACTACACCTTTGATCTGTCTCCAATCCGTCCAGACTGGTCTCTATAATGAGTTCAGGGGCAGGCACTCCGGTAGCCTTGCAGGCGATCTGTGCTGCGTTGCCTTCCACGACGGTCACGTTCTCCAGGGACGTTATTACTGGCGGCACTTTGACCTAGTAAAATACATACAATATAATACATATTTGTAGAAATTAAAAAATCTTTGACTAGGAAAAGCTCTTCATCGGGGCTTACTATGTGAATTTACTCATAGTTAATGGTGATATTTTAATTAAAATAATTTAAAAGATAAAAAATCCTGTAGTAGAAAATTTCGTAAGTTTTATATAAATAGAGACCGGACTTATGGTGGTATCTTCAGAGCTAAGTATTTCACACATCTGACTCAAATAGTACAGTAGAATCCGCTTACAATGACATCGAAGGGAAATGACAAACACGTCATACTAAGCGGATGTCATATAAAACATAGTAGACATAGTAGTACAACTTCTTATTTTTGTTATGTTTTCCAAATTAATCTCAAATTCCTTTGTGAGAAATGAGTTTTATTAAACTTGTAACAAATATCAACTTGTCACTGAGAATCAAAACTAAAATACCTTACACGCCACGAACGCACCAAACGTCCTCGCAGGGAAAGACGTGGTGACGGCCAGGAAAACCAGCGAATGGGTCAGTATAACCGGACATAATTTCATGGAAATAGGATTTTTAGGTCATAGTAAGCGATTTGTCACTATAAGCGAAGTCATCTTATCCGAATTTGTCACAAAGAATTTTATATGAAAACCAAACTTCGCACACTAATTGCGTCATAGTAAGCGGTTGGTCAGTATAAGCGGAGTCATAATAAACGGATTCTACTGTATTGATATTTTGAGGGCATCAAATAGTATTGATATTTTTAGTGCATCAAATAGTATTGATATTTTGATATTTTTCTTCAGGGGATTCTTAAGTACATCGGATCTTTATGTGAACTTTTAGAAACGCATTGTGGGTGTGAATGGTGGATGAAGGACGGGGTAGTGGATATTCATGGACCCATTAAGTCTATATGGTAAAGAAGGCCTGCGGGCTTAGCAAGGTTGTACGACAAGGTAGTTATCACGCAATAGGTGTGGATAAAACGGCCGTTATCGTCGGTTTTATCATCCATACTATGGTTGCAGACGATATATGGAGTTATCCACATTTGACAGCGGTAGATGGTAGAAGACAATTTGCATAACATGGTCGTTGGATAAGATGTGGATAATTTGACAGATTGTCCCATTTTGACAGTTCAACTTAGTTAATTTTAACTACGTGCTTCTTAGATGACGATAAGCCTTGTCGTGAAAGCAAAAGTAGTGAATAATCATATTTTAAGGTATAAATTACAGGTAAATATCAGTTTTTCTATGATTATATTGAGAGTTATTAGTTACAATGTTCCGCTGTATATAATATTGTCAATATTTTCTTCGCAGGGAAGTCAAATTTTATTATTCCTACTCGCGGCTGCTGTTGAAGAAAAATATCGTAAACAGCTTTAAGAAACACTTGCAGCCCATTTGATATGACGGACGAAGAGTTTCGGCATATTTACAGAGTGCGTAAGGAGTGTGCAGTGCATTTACTTATGTGCCGAATTTAACGCCGAGCTTCAAAACGGTGATGGGTTACCTACCAAAACATCTCAAAGGTAAAGCTATAAAATTGCAGTGTTTCTTATAAAGTTAATATGTATTCTATGCATAGACCCTATTATATTTGAAATCATTGATTCTATGTAAAACAGACGTCTTAATGACAATGCTACTAAACTCTTCAATACTAGGTACCGGCCTCATTATTATATGTAAAAGTTAGTATGTTAAGATATCTGTTGTACAATCTCTTACTTATGCTACTAACCTACTAACAGAGGTTACTTAAGCTACTATTTACTTCAACATTCATATCCTAACCTCCAGGGGGAAAATCTACTTGACAAAATTAGATTTACAGTACCGGTCAGTAACATATCACCTTTGTGTGTTTTTGTATGAACTTGTAGTAGGTTAGTTTGTAGATTTCATATTTTACTAGTCATTTTATATAAATATGCATGTTTTTCTAGAGATGAGACCTAGCTAGATTGATTTTTCGCCCCCGAAAACCCCCATATAGCAAATTTCATCGAAATCGTTGGAGCCGTTTCCGATATCCCCGAAATATATATACATATAAATAAATAAATATACAAGAATTGCTCGTTTAAAGGTATAAGATATTATGAATACTGAAATACTGTGAACTACAATAAGAGACTCAGCATATTACTAAAAAAGCTCTTTAAAAATAATGAAGTTGACCATACATTAAAACAAAAAACCTCTATGAAAAAATCATTACATAGACCAATTTTTCTCATCACTGGACAAGGAATACTACTAAACTACCTAAAGCTGTGGAAGTCACTCACAAATATAAAAAAAAGTTATACCGTAAAAGCATGGAGGTGATATATTATTGGCCGGTACTGTAATTAGGTACTTATTTGATTTAGGTTCTAACAGTATACACCACACCAGCAGCACACCTACACCAGCAGCAGCGGCAGCTGCTGCTGGTGTGTAACAGTTACACCTGCTAGCTGATGGCAATTAACTACCAACGTGGGACTAGTCAAGATCATGGCTTGTCCATTGGAGCACTACTGACTGGATTGGCCACACTACTGTAAGCCTGAACCTCGAGCAGTTTGTAGATGCTGTAAACAGAAGGTAAGTTCTTTTGAGCACTGAATTAAGTATTAGACATAAAAAACTGTGACTTTCCACAAGGACTGTCTTAGTAACTTTTCCTTTTTTGAATAAGTATGAGTGCGGCTGTATTATGCATTGAGATATGTACCTACCCATTGTTTGATAGTTATGTATGATAAGTAGTTATCTCTGGGATATATAATCTGGGAATGCAATACTTATTAGGTTTAACTAAGGCACCTAGTTCTAATGTGCTGCCTTGTTTAATGGATATTATTCCTGGCGATTGTTTAGTATATATCTTGAGTGCACTAGACTGCACTCATGTGAAAATACTTACTCCATCGCTGCCACATGAACCTACTTTTACTTATTTCCTTCTTTTTCTTCCAGAAAACTTCTCGTGGATCAAGGGAAAAATTAGAGAAGACGCTCCTAAAAAACTTCCTAAGCATGCAAGCATGCACAAAACCGGCTCTTAATAAGCTTAATAAATACATATTTCGCCTATTACTATGTTTTACTATCACACAAATACCTACCTAATTTACCTATATTTCTATACAAGTAGAGACTAGTAAACATTCAAGACGGATAATCTTCACACAGAACACCATTCCCGGGCATGCTTCAATGTAGGTGTCACTTATTCTTATTTTTCATTTTAGCCTTATGCGTACAAAATTTGTGATATTATAGCTTCTAAATGTAAAATCCGACTCATATGCAGTATAGTACAATGAAAGCATAGGTAATAAAAACATTTTAGGCACGTTCTTACTTAAGAGGAAAGGGAGATGGCCGCTTCCGCTTCTCCATAAAAACGTAGTCCTCATTTTCCTCTCTGGATATTGACATTATGGAAAATATTTTTACATAATTTAATGTATATTAACCATATAGCTATGCCCCTACGTTCGAATTTTTGATTATTGTAAAAATTAGGACCGGAAGACAGATTACATACAAATTTTTAAATGCTTCTAACTCTTATAATAATTAAAAAAAAATAACAAACGTAGGGGCATGGCTGTAGTTGATGTTGATATGATATACAACAAATTGTATCAAAATATTTAATGTTATTATCCAGAGAGAAAAATGTGGACTACGTTTGTATGAAAAGACGCGTCTTAACGACGCGTCTAGTGAGTCTGGCGGTGAAAAGGTCAAATAAGAATATTCCTAAATGCTCTATTATGCTAATAAGTCTACTTTAGTGACTATAACTGCGGTCAGACTCAATACGCCAATAACTAATGTTGAATATTAAAAACTATGTTAAATTCCATTTAGGTAGATACAAGAATGACAATTCTCGTCACTTGTGGTGTTGTCAAGTCTTTTTTGTTTACTAAACTCTATAGATAAGTTAACAATTTCGGCTCTGTGCTAGAGAGAATATTATAAATGGGTAAATAAAACAACTATTGCCAAAAAATTAAACATAGTTTATTTACACATTAAATGTAGGTGTACAAACAAATCATTGGCTGCCGTACCCGGTGTGAAAGTGCCCATCATGCCAGCAGCTTTATCGCTGGATTACTATGAAGTATGAACAGCTTTTGTACCAGGAACGTCATATGGCGCCCGGGGCAGGCACCAAATTTGCGCCTCCCCCCCCCCCCCTCTCCGAAACGAAATGGGACCAACCCCTAAGTCGCGAAAAAAAATTTGGCTGTTTCATACATTTTGGCTGGTCCAATTTCTATGGGAGGGTAAACTATTTTTTTCGCGATTTCGAGGTTGGTCCCGTAGCAAAAGTTACTCGGTATAATCCCAAAACCTCCCTGGCAACGGGAATGTAGTTATTTTTTAGCCATCCTGTATAGTGTATAGGAACCCTCAGTAGTCCACATATCGATGAATGTCGTCGATAGACAACATGTCACAGATATGCAGCAGCAGCTATTGAAGCAGGTTCCGTCAACTACGGCTCATATGCGCCTGCCGGACAAAGGGCTAGCGATCCACTTGCATAATAGGTAGTCTATTGGACAGTCCATAAGATGGTAACTTCGACAGGAGACCCCTAACGTAAGACGCGCTAACACTGGACACAACTCTGAAGCACTTGGCCCGCTCGCCTTATAAAACGAAAGCATAGCAACTCCCGCCGAATATCCCTCTGCTTGATAGAAGTTTCTGGCATAGAGTATTCACACTACGGGATGGTGGGCGGTAGGGCGCTACCGTCGTCTTTCAAGGTCGAGTTCGATGCAAAAAGAGTTCCTAAAAGATCGTCTTTCTCTTTTGCGCTGTGGGCCAGATTACCATCCGCATTTCACACTTCACAGTGGTGGTAAATACGACTGACAAAAGTTTCCCTGCTGCCTTTGGCAAGGCGGAGAGGTAGTCTTTAGCCCATTTTGGCGCCCCCCCTTGGACGGCGCCCGGGGCACGTGCCCCCTCCAACCCCCCCAGTTTCGCCACTGAGCGGGGGCCCTTACCATTCTGTCTGATTCGACGGCCTAACTTACGTTGTAAAACGCTTAATGATAATACTAATGAACTGAAAAGGTTGTTTGTTGTTTTATTTGTGGATAGGTATGACACATATATATATTTTTGGAATGGTCTTCTCACTAGCTTTTATTTGATATCCATATTATTGTATTATTGCTATTTCATAACTGCTCATCTATAAGTTTCGTTTCCAATATAAATAGAATGCTTAACGGCGCAGAAAAGATCAACATTCCTCTCAGACCTCCAACAAAAAGGGGCCAAACTGAAAACCAGCGCTGGACGCCAGTCTAGCACATGCTGAGCTTGGTACCCACGGCCAACATGTCTTGCTAAATGTAATTAACTATATATAGAGTAGACAATAAGTTAGTACTTAACCTAGAATAACTTAGTACATACTTAACATAGAATTTATATGTAGGTATATGGTTTGTATTCCTAATATTTTTTCTACCATCAACTTATCATGTTTTGGCAATGGAGCATTCCATGCAATTGTCTACCGTTTGTCCCGTAGAAATGCAGATTTTCTGGAGATTTGCAGGTATAAGAGTTTCCTTTTCTATGACAAATGGTCAAACATGCACGGAAAATTAATCGCTTGCTTTAAATGGCGAAAAAAAAAGTCGCAACACAGGAAATAAAATGCGTTTGTACGGGACAGCTCGTGGAATGCTCCAATAAAGTGATTTCATTTCATATCATAAACTGATGAGGGCATTCAGAGTGTAGCCTTGAGGTTGCCAAGCCAAGCAACCAAGTCAGGTGTCACGGTCTTCAGGTCCTCAACAGGCCCAGGAGGTGGAGGAGGAGTGGAGTGGGCAGCGTTGGAAGATATGCTAAGTGGTCTGCATTCTGCATTCGCAAAGTGGGAAAGCCGTCTATCTCCATTTGTGTGGCTGAATTGCAGCGGCCATGTCCGGTTCTCAGGCGGCACCAGATTTTCCGAGGAAGGTCAAACCCTTTTGGTTTTTTAGTTGGGTCAGATATACAGCAACTCCGAGCTGCCGAAGCTGACCATTCCGCTATCCACCTATCCGAAATATTAAAGCTGCTCAGGCTCCCAGCTGTAGCACAGGGTCGGCGGGCAGAATTCCTCGTGGACAGGCATTGTGGGGTTATTCGTGATATTCTCAGCCTCCCTCTTCAACGCCTTGAGTCGTCGGATGTGAGGAGGGGCAATGTGACTCAATGCCGGCAGCCAGTGGCGGTTGTAGATCGGATAGTGCCTGAGATGCATCGCATGGTCTCGTTGAGCTTAATGTCCAATCTATGGGTATGTGCACTTTCAAGCCTCCAATATGTTATGACTGAAACAGAAACAAATTATATTAGATGAGGTCAGGCGCAGGCTAGTACTTACAGCGGTTCATTGGCAAATTATGTGAAATTAATGTCACTTTTAGAAAGCTCTCGTTTTTAAGCCAGGGGGATTTTTTTGTTACAGTTGTCCAAATTATTGATTGAAAATAAATTGAATTTTGTTCTAGTAATTATTTATCCGTTATTAAAGTTGTATTATGTATCAAGTGTAGTTCTGTACCACTTGCGTCATAAAAACAAACCAACGAACACCTTATTTACCAAAATGTATCTCAGATATTCTATGCTAGGGTAATATACGACACAAACATACCCACACACATACATAGGCTGCTAAAATCATTCCCATAGTCAGGTATAGGTACAATAGACCACTTTACCAAACACAAAAAAAATATTCCAGCTGCCAGCAGTAAAGAAACCAGCTTCTACTCCCAAGCCCTAACAATATAAATAAGTTTTTGGCAAAAATATAATTTTTGGTACAAGCTTTTATCGCTGACTGTACTTTTCTTTCAACAGGCAACTAATACTCCATGAGTCCATTCTAACAACACCAAGCACAATTAGTTTGCGTTGTTTTATCACAGTGTTCCCATGGCCACCTCATGTCTCCATCATCAGATCAGCTCCATGTATCATAATATTGCAATTGTCATCCGATTTACATATTGTTATGTATGCAAAATTTCAGCTCAATCGGAAATCGGGAAGTGGGTCAAACTTAGCTGTCAAATGTATATGGCCAGCTTTAGTGCTAACATAACTGTTCCTAGTATTCCTATATTACCTACATGTTATAAGTAAGAATATTGTACGAGTAGGTATTATATTATTTTATAATCTTAGTAGAATAGGTACTAATACAATTTATTTGTATTGAATAAGGCCGGCGCCCCACTGCTGCGCACGCTACATCCACGGCCCACGTTTTAATACAAACCGTGGGCAAGCCCACGAAATTTTGTATAGGAACGTGGGTCGTGTACATAGCGTGCGCAGCAGTGGGGCGCCGGCCTAACTCTTGCAGGGAATTTGTAAGTTACTTGTGGGTATGGCTACTTTATTTATTTAATTTATAAACTTTATTGCACAAAAATATAGAATTACGTAAAAATGGCGAACTTAATGCCAAAAGGCATTATCTATCACCTACTAGTCAACCATAGAAACAAATATGTGACGTTCCACGGCAAAAGGTACCTTATGGCGGCTGGCGCTTACGTCGCATAGCGCCGCAATAATATTGGAGCGGCGTTAATAGTTAATAGCGTAAGCGCCAACCGCCATAAGGTACCTTTACCCGTGGGACGTCACATATAAACACTAAAGGTTGGTGCAAAAACCAATCAAAAAGCAAATGCAGTAGGTATATCTTAGATATACATACTAACATAAACATACATATATGTTATAAAAATAAATGTACTAATATGTATATGGGATGATAGACACTAGACGAGACATTTAGCAGATAACTACCGAGCATGACTACTCAAAAAACAAATTTTCTTGGGGCTTGTCTTACAGGTAGAGGGAGTGCATTCCATAGATAGGTTGCCTGAACGGCAAAACAATCATACATAAAACGGTTATGAAGGGGAAGGACTTAAAGTTTAAGTGAGCGGGACATCCGGAACGGGCATAAAAACTAAATACTTATTAATAATATTTTATCTTTATGTCTTAGATTTATGGCATAAAGTGTGTCTTTTTCTTTTTCAATAAACTTTTATTCTTGCTACAAAACCAGCTTCTAGAATATACAAACAGAGTAAAAAAATATATAAGTTTTTAAAGTGAGGTCTACGGGTTTCAAAGATTTTAATATTTGTTAGAACCCTTAAGTATGCACTTTTTATGCAGTGTGAATAAATGTATGCATAGGTAGTGTTGCAGTGTAACTTTTACACATCATTGTTGCCATATCAACTTCCTGCAATTATAGTAGTGATAGAACAGGTTTTTAACAAACTTTTGTCACTTAGTAGAACATAATAGATAGAATGAGAAGAAATAGATATTAAGTGTCAATAATATTAAAAGGCACCAGAAACTTTTCATGATTTTAGTTTAAGAAAGGTGTACTTACATCTTCAATCCTTTCTTCTAGATCTTAGAACTTGTGTGCACATGCTGCACCATTGCATTTTGTATCTCTGGGTTCCGAGAGGCTCATGAATCTCCCTGTAGGTGTAGGCGAACAGGGGATGCTGAGTTATATATTTGGCTAGCATTTTCTTGTGCGCCGAAGCATCGACTGAAATTAAACATATTCATGACAAAACCAGTTAATGATCAAACGAACTATAACTTTTTCTATAAATAAATTAGAGAAACTTACATTTTGGGTGGCATTTCCTTTAGTTTACACAGCAAATCAGTATTTTTCTTCGACTTGGTTTGTATTTTCACTAAATTCACTGAATCATGCGCGTACGCGATGCTTGTCAATGTCAAGTGAATTGTCAGTTGAGAAAACACGATTATCCGTGCATGTTATAATGTAAGTCAATTTGTATAAAGCTGTCACTCATTTAAACATTTTTCAATTTGGAAGTGTAGTAATAAAACTAACTATTCGTTTTCAAACATCGTCCGACACACGTCCGACATTTTAATAAAGCCAGGCATTAAATGGATTTTTCATAAACTCTAGGCATAGACAATCGTGGTCACTTACGAATGATAGTGGATAACTTTATACGATATCGACGTGGTATTCTTATCGTAGCCCGTAACCATGTTCAGCAAAACGATAAAAATACGACTATCGTTAAAAGACGACAGTAGATTCCACGCGCAATATGATATAACCTTGCTAAGCCCGCTGGAAGACGGTAACGAGGAAACGAAGAAGAAAAATAACAATACAAAAATACATATATAAAAAACAGTTTATCCTTATGAGGCAGATATACTTACACTAATGGGTACGTTTATAGCTGCACTATCCACAGTGTTGGCTGCGGTGCATACATATATCCCTGCATCTTCTTTTTTGATGCTATCGAATTTTATTGTATTAACCATTGGTGTCCAGGTCGAGTTTGCATTTTCTATAGGATTTCCGAACTGGAAAAACATTACAAACGATTGTTAACATTATAAAGACATAATAATATAATGTTTGTTGAAATATTGTTACCTTCATATTACATTTAAAACTTTCGCGTTATGGACACATATTATATTAATTGAAGTTAGCCGCGACCATGACCAGTGAAACTTGTGTCGAAACGTCGGTAAATAAAGGTAACAAAATAAATTCGCGATATACCCGGTTTAAATATGATTTAATATGAAATACGGTTACGTTCGCCAGTAACATAAAACAAGATTTTTGTTAAGCTTTTGATAATTATGTTTAGTTATTATTATTAAATAGTTCCAAAAATATTAGAAACGTTCATTGTATAATTAGTTTTATGCAGAATGCAAATCATTTTATTGGTGTCTTACAATGGGTATGTAGGTAGATGTTATGAAAATCTTTATTTCAGGCAACTAATGGCCCATACATAAATACCTTAAAACTAGCATACATATTATATAAAAATATATTTTATAACTAAACTTTAAAAAACTAAACACTACATATCACATTATGGCTGGTTATGTTGTTGTGTTGGTGTTATGTTAATGTACCTAAATTTAATATGGTTTAAAAACGAGTAAATCATACCTCATCTGTAATCTTGGTCCAGGTATATTCGGGGTACGGTATGGCTTCCGCAAGGCACTCTACAACCACTGAGTTGCCGACAACTATGGTCTCCGGAGGAATGTTAAATTTTGGTTCAAATATCACTGGTCTTGCTGCTGCCTGTGAAAATAAAGTATTAAATATTTAGACCCGACATTGTTGTTGTTTGTTGACCTGAAAAAAAATTAATAAAAAAAGTTTTAAGTTTGTACGCAGTTTTTTGGTTATGCTCATTTGTTTAGTGACCATTGGCTGACTAAGCTCTACTAACTATTTTAAAGTAAAGATTAAAACTTCATGCAAAAAAGTAAGTCAAGCTTGTGCAAAACGAAATAATTGACAACAATCGCAACTACTTAGGTAAAAGCAGTAAGCAAAATTATTCGGTGTAGGTACGTTCCAACATATACGATATACGTGCGTATAAATAAATATTTTTTAACTATTGCATCAATATCATTTAACGTACCGGCTAACTTTAAATATGGTACCGCAAGCTGTCAAAAGAATAATAACAGATGCAAGTTTAAAGCAATCAGTATATTTACCTGTACATTGATACGTATTGGTAATGATTCCCCTATGACAATGTTATTGACTGTGCAGTTGTAGTACCCAGCGTCCTCTTTAGTGACGTTTCTGATGAGTAGCCCATGTTCAGGCAATATCTTGTACTTCATGTCGTTCACCAAAGGCTAGAAAAAACTACACTTGTTAATGCCATTAAACGCAAGAAGGAACATCCCTTAAGCTCCGTGAAAAATGGTCCAAACCATACTCACAAATAATCAACTGGATCAAAGTCAAAATACAAATATCAATCATTAGAGCGGTCTCTCTAAGAATTAGAGGAACGAGAAGAAGGATAGAAAGATTTGGATCTGAAGACGGCTGTGGAATACCCATCCTTGAAGATTAGATTTCTCTCCTTTCTACCGTACAACTGTTTTTAAATACGTTTAAAATTGTATTATTTAATGTAATAAATGTGTTAACTGGTAAAAATCGCCAGAAAGGCAAGGTTTGACGTCGCCATTTTTCTAGGTAGTGAATAATAAACGTTTTTGAAATTGTGGACATATGAAGGTCCCGGTTGACCTATAAATTTATTAAAAGAACTTATTCGTCGGTGTACCTATGCGTATTCATTCTTGAAGCATCTTTAGTTGCAATTTGAAACCACATTCATTCAGATTCATATGTGTGGCAGTTAACTATTTGATTGTATAATATTATTTGTATATTCGAATAATAAACAGTATGCCGAAGACCTTACAAAGAGGAAAGACAAAGTTGGAAAGAGAACTCTGTGCTCTGAAGTAGCTGTTGGTATATACATCATTTATTGAACTCTATACCCTTGGCAATAAAGGTTACAGCTACCAAAAGCTTGTTAGTTATTAAAAAAATCATACCACATCCGCTTGATCTGTGATTCGGTACCAAACTATCTCGTAGTCTGCGATTCCTCGCACTTCGCATCTAACTATAGAGTCTTCCCCGATGATTATATTCTGATCCTCAGTCGTGTTCACAAAGTACGGGCTATCTAGAAACACAGAATTATACGTAATAAACATATTTTAGTGTATCAAATCACTGGAGATACTTACAACTTATAACGAAGTTAGAGGGGGTTAAAAATTGCCCGAAATTTCTTCGAGAAAATATGCATAGTACGGCTGCGTAACGATATCACACTGTGTAACAGTAAGTAACAAGGGAAGTTACCTTGTGTTACCGTATTGCACAGTAGGTACCAGTGTAGCATCACAAAAGTTCACTGCGGCGTGGATGCTTTACGTCTAAGCACAGAAATACCGCGCTAGCACAGAAATAATTTTATTGAACGATGAAATTAAACGATTAATTTCCGCTACCCAAAGGTTGTCTGGAAGAGATCGCTTTTTAGCGATACCTAAGACCGCCTGTTGTTTACCTCTGCTTGTATTTCTGTTTTCTTTTGTATTGTCTTCTTTTATTGAGGTGTATTTCTGTTTTCTTTTGTATTGTCTTCTTTTATTGAAGTGTGCAATAAAGAGTATTTGTATTGTATTGTATTGTAAACGATGAGGATTGTACGATCAAAAGCCAATTAAAACGCTAACTAAAACGTCTTTCTATATAAAATTTCACTGAAGTTAGTTCTTTCTACTAGTAAAGAGCACCTTATTGTGCAAAAACTCAACCTCTAACTGGGATTAATTTTCCAAATAAACATGAGATTTCTACCTATTTAATCAAACAGTAATTGCTAAGTAGATGTGTTACAGTGTGTGACTCGCAAAAACTTTTCGTTAAAAAAAATCTATGGATTCCATATTTTATATAAATAAATAAATAAAATAAATAAATAAATAAATATTGGGGACATCTTACACAGATCAAACCTAGCCCCAAACTAAGCAAAGCTTGTACTATGGGTACTAGGCGACGATATACATACTTGTATAGATAAATACATACTTATATACATAGAAAACAACCATGACTCAGGAACAAATATTAGTGTTCATCACACAAATAAATGACCTTATTGGGATTCGAACCCAGGACCATCGGCTTAGCAGACAGGGTCACTATCCACTAGACCAGACCGGTCGTCAAAAATACCCAATATTTAATTACAAAATTAAATAGCGTAATACAGCGCGCATCAAGCTTTCAATCTAGGGGCACACATTTTTTCCCTACCTTTTCATTTCTCTTTCAATCTATAACTCTTGGTAGTTGCTGTAGGTAGCTAGTCTAGTTTGGTGTTCATACGTACCATATGCTTCAATATTATAAGTCTGGCTATACGTGTTTCCTTCGAAGTTTGTCTGGCAGGTGTAGTTCCCTGCCATGGACTTGCTGATGCTCCTCACCACGAGGCTCAGTATATTGTGATCTTTGATCTCCGTGTATATGTTCGGATTGCTCGAATCTGGTCTTAGAGAAACAATCGTTTATCTAATTAAATAAAAACAGTCTTTACACACCTGTACACATAGCTGATGCAATTTTAAGACCACGACAATAGAATATACGATTCTATTGTCATGTTATCAATGAGTATGTTGTTAGTCACGTGGGGATGACATGTATACTTAAATGTTAAGATTATGGTTACCATACGTACTAGTTCGTTAGTCCTCAGTCAGCAGTAAGCTAAAATGATTATTTCATTACCTGTTATTAGCTTAAAGTTGGCCCGAAAAAAATCACGAAAAAATTTAAAATTTTCATTTATTTTCAATTGTATATAGTTACCCTGCATTCCATAGCAGTATAATTTTTGTATAAAATACCTAGAGATATAGCCGAGGGATTTGACCAGCGAAACTTTAATCAGAAGTATACTTTTAGAGTCGTCGTGACGTCCGAGAACGTTTCAAGGCGAATAAATATAGTTGTCTCGGGGCACACTACGAATTTGTAGCCTTTGGCGTCGAGACACTAGGTCCGTGGGGTAGGGGGGCTCGGGGGCTCCACAAGGCGCTCAGCAAACGCCGAAGGCAGGCCACAGGTGACCCTCGTGCAGGCAGCTTTCTCGCGCAAAGATTGGCCATAGCAATCCAGCGCGGGAACGCTGCCAGCGTGATGGGCACCTTACCAAGGGCGCAAAATTTTGATAGGTATTTTTAATTTTTTAGCTTTAGTTATTAGTTGTAGTTAATTTTAGTTTTATATTCCTTTTAGAGTTATTGAGGGAAAACGTCAAAACCCGCGCGCATGTCAAATCTTCCGTCGCAAGTTTTTTGCGTGGCATATTTTTTGTTTCTTTCTAATTTCCTGGCTTTATGCGCTCTTTATTGTTGATGATGATATTGAATGTGATGCAAAAAATATCCTTACCCATTGATCGCGTTGCCGTCCGGGTCCAGCCATATCAGATGCTTCACCGAGTACCCGACTTCCTTGCATTCGCAGTTTTTGACATAAGTGGAGCCCGTCTTGCCTGGAAACTTTTCATATTCGTTTCCGGTAAAACAAGCAGTGCACACTGGAAAAGAAACATTTCAAAATTACAAATAAAAAAAGGTAACTATGCTAACCCGCTAACGGACAGACAGAAATATATTTAGATGAGCCTGACGAAATTTTGTGGGTTCCTTAATGACTAGTTTGACTACGGAACCAAAAAAGGATTTACAAACTATAGCGGTCCGATTCAAACATTAAGATACATCAAATATTATGTACCTCTAGTTACGATATGGATTAGATACGTTCTTCAAACAAAAACGTCACTTTTGACAATGACATATCTAATCCATGTCGTATGTAGACGTAATATTTGACGTTTCTTAAAGTTCGAATCGGGCCGTGATGTTTTGTTAACCAGTGACTAAGGCAACCATTTCTAAAGAGGTAGTTATTTTAGAGATATCTCACTCCAATAGAGCGCTAATAGAGTCAAAAAACAGTACTACTTTTCATGTCGAATACGAGGAAACATCATGACTAATTACAAAAGTTGTAGAACATAATTCTTGAGATAACTTTCACTGTAGAATTTACGCAACTTTCAACTTTTCTTGCAAACATAGGTAGTTCAAGTTCTGTCAAACGATAGCAATGTTCGAAGTTTGGGTTATTGATTTCTTTTGAAGAACAAGATTTAAAAAGTTGTACGGATCTTATTAAAGTTGGTCTAGACTTGGCACGCGGTAGATCGTAATCAGATGGGTTCTAGTAATGGTAGCCTAAAGTTTCGTAATATAAGTTCAGATTTTGTCATATTCGAATAACTATAATAGTTATACGCTACACTAAGGAAACTGTATAAATTGAGGATATAACAAAAATATTGGAGATTATATTAGGGCATATTCGGTATCGTGTTCTGATTAGGAAAAAATCGGTCAAGTGCGAGTCGAACTCGCGTCCCAAGGGTTCCGTACTGCACACATTTTCGAACGAGCGAGCAAAGCGAAGTTCATAAGTACATTCAACTGTTTATTCAATTTTTCCACACGCGGCTGGCTATCTATAATTTTGTTAGAAGTTCGCAAATTGCTGGCATCTCACTCTGTCACTCTAATTACTGACGGCAAAGACATATGTAACTTCGTATAAGATGAATAAAGTCTAAGGAAAAAACGTGCCTCGGAAATAAAGAAAAAGTCATTCTCGGATACGAAAACGCGAGTGATCTTTACGAAAAAACAGCAAAAAAAGTGCAAGTTCATATATATAGCTATAACTACAAAGCTGAGATTGACATTTGACAGCTGGGGTTGCCACACGCAATTATCAAAGACTTCCGACAGCTGTCAACAGCAAGAAAAGCTTACCTACCAAATTACTTTAGATCCTTGCAAACAGAATGGAATCGCAAATTTTGGAAACTCTCCTGGCGAAAATGAGGGAAGAATTCGATAAACAAACGGGCAGAATCACAGAAAGTGTCACTAAAAACATCTCTTCCACTATGGACGAGAAACTTAAGCCGCTCATACAGGAAAACAAACAACTAAAAGAAGAAGTCGTCGTTTTAAAATCTAGATTACATCACATGGAAAGAGAACAAAAGAAAGATAATATAATTATGTACGGCATCGAAGAAACAGAGAATAACCACGCACAACTTTTGGAGAAGGTGCTCGAAATCCTTAATAGTGTTAGTGCCAAAGAAGACACTGAAAAATGGGACAAGTGGGAAGTAAGCAATGTTTGCCGACTAGGAAAGCCTGACAAGGACAAAATAAGACCTATCCTTATATCAGTCACCCTAGTGTGGAGGAAAATAGAATTGCTCAAAAACAAAAAACTTTTCCCTAAAAATGTTTACATCAGTGAGGACTACACTAAAGATATGCTGAAAAAAAGAAAGGAGCTCAGAAGCCAGCAACAGGAACAAATAAAAATGGGAAAAAATGCTTATATTCGCTTCGACAAACTGGTCATAACAGACAAACCTGAAAATAATCGCGAAAAGAGGAAACGTATTAACTCTCTTTCACCTAAAAACCAGCAAACTGACCAAAAAGAAAGTGACTTAAGAGAAGAACCAAAGCGAACAAATAGAAACAGCATGAAGGACTATTTGTCAAGACCAATGACCGAACCAAGAACCGAAACCACTCCAAAAAACTAATTAAGAACAACAACCACAACAACCGGAAAACCAACAATGTACCAACAAATATACGTAGCAACTTCACTAAATGTCCCCCAAGCCGGATGGTCACCGTGGGGGCAAGAGACCAAAACCCTCCAACGTCAAATAAATTATACACCAACAAAAACATGAAACAACCTCATAAAGAAGATATAATACACATTGCAACCTACAACACGCTATCCTTAAGAACTGATGAGAGCCTAACGGAACTAATGTTGGCCTTAGAAAATATAAATTGGTCTATACTGGGCCTAAGCGAAGTTCGACGCTTGGGTGAGAGAATTGAGGACCATGGCCACTTTATATTCTATTATAAAGGAGAAACGCCAGGTTTATATGGAACAGGATTCTTAATAAAAAATGAATTTAAACCACTTATTGATGAGTTCATTGGCGTCTCAGAGCGTATTGTAATACTTAATATAAAACTACCTCCGAAGAATGAAAAGTGGTCAATTATTCAGGTATATTCTCCTACCGAACAATCAAGCAGAACAGAAATCGACACCTTCTACTCCACGCTGCAACAGGCAATAAACAATCACTCACACAGCAACTTAATAGTAATGGGTGATTTCAATGCAAGAACAGGGGCAAAAGGAGAAGGAGAACAAACAATACTGGGCCCATACTGCTCAGGCAAAAGAACAAGAAATGGGGAAAAACTTATACAACTGGCATACGAAAACAACTTAAAAATACTAAATACCCTATACAAAAGACGGGAAAGCAACAGATGGACATGGATATCTCCTGACGGCCAGCACAAAAACGAGATAGATTTTGTACTAACAAACAAAAGTAAACACTTTCGAGACTGCAGAGCTCTAAATAATATTAATTTTAACAGTAACCACAGAATGATCAGAGCAAAGTTACAAGTAAACACACTAAAAAGTAGACCCTTTAAAGCAAAGCAAACCGACAGCATAATACTAGAAAATACAGAGCTACTAAAAGAAAAGCTAGAGCAGTTCATTGAAAAAACGAAGAATCTAGACATACAGAGTAAATACAACAAATTCCAAGAACTTCTCTACAGCAATAAAAAAGATAAACTAGAAAACAAAGGCGACAGGCAAAAATGGATGGCAACCGAGACTAAAGAACTGATAAGAAATAGAGCAGACCTTATATCCAACCCTGAAAAGACAAAAACTACAAGAAAAGAAATAGCCGAAATAAGCAAGAAAATTAGAACACAGATGAGAAAAGACCGTCAGAGATACAGACTGAGACAGCTGGAAATGTGCATACAAAGAACAGGAGGCACTAAAAAAGCAGCAAAAATACTTTTGGAAAAACGAGACTGGATACCAAACTTAATAAATAAAAATCGTAAATGCGAAAAGCGACGCCCAGAAATAATATCAATAGCCACTGAATTTTTCAGAGAATTATATTCAAGTGAAAGTACTACACAGACAACAACCCTATCAGGAGACAGCAAAGTACCAGAAATACTATATGAAGAAATAGAAAAGGCTGTGAAAACTCAAAAAACAGAAACAGCTTCAGGATCAGATGGCATAAGTAACGAGTTCCTCATTCTAAATAAAAAACTCCTAATACCAATTCTAAAACACCTCTTCAATGAAATCTTACAAAACGAGATAATCCCTTGCCAATGGACAACATCATCTATAATACTTCTACACAAAAAAGGTGATAAAAATAACATCAACAATTATAGACCTATAAGCCTATCCTCGAATATATATAAAATCTTCGCTAAAGTTATACTCCAAAGAATAACCAATAAGCTAGAGGAAAGTCAACCAAGAGAGCAAGCGGGCTTCAGGAGCGGGTACTCGACTGTGGACCACATACATGTCATCAAACAATTGTTCGAAAAAGGCAAGGAATACAACATAACATTCTACTGCTGCTTCGTGGATTACAGTAAAGCTTTCGATACAATAGAGCACGAGAGTATCTGGCAGGCACTCAAAAACCAAGGTATCGAAAATAAATACATCAGAATACTAAAAAACATTTACAACAACAGCAAGGCCACAATAAAACTAGAGCAGGAAGGCAAAGAGATCAGAATAGAAAGAGGCGTACGTCAGGGGGACCCACTATCGCCGAAAGTCTTCACAGCCGTCCTAGAAGAAGTCTTTCGCCAATTAGACTGGGAGAAATGTGGACTATCTATTAACGGTGAAAACCTTTCACATTTGAGATTTGCGGATGACCTGATCATACTCTCATCATCAAGTGAGGAATTGCAAACAATGCTGAATGACCTAGTTAGAGAAAGTGGGAAGGTGGGATTGGTTATGAACACACTAAAGACCAAGGCTATGACTAACGACAAACAAAAACCTATTCTCATCAATAATAACCCAATTGATTACGTCAATGAGTACATCTATTTAGGCCAGATAATCTCTCCGGTAGATCTAACCTCAAAAGAAATAGATAGACGTATTGGAAATGCTTGGAAGACATATTGGAGCCTAAAGGAAATAATGAAAAATAAAGATATCAATGTAACTATCAAGCGGAAACTCTTTGATACCAGCATACTTCCTATACTTACTTACGGCTGCCAAACCTGGGCTCTCACTAAAACACACATTAGAAAGCTAGAAACTTGCCAAAACTCCATGGAAAGAAGTATGCTGGGGAAAAGACTATCGGATAAAATAAGAATAAAATCCATAAAGAAGATCACCAAAACAAAAGATGTCACAAAAACAATAAAAAAGTTAAAATGGAAATGGTCAGGACATACAATCAGAGGCAAAGAAAAATGGTCGAAATCGATAATGAACTGGTTCACAGGCCATAAGAAAAGGAAAAGAGGTAGACCATTTAGAAGATGGGTGGACGACATCAAAGCCACAGCAGGAACCACATGGACGAGAGTTGCCAAGGATAGAGAGGAATGGAGAAGGTTGGAGGAGGCCTTTTGCCAATAAATGGCACACAGACAGAAAAAAAAAAAAAAAAAAAACGCAAGAACTGTAGAAAATAATGCAATCTACTGTCTGAAATAAAAGGATTATTACATTACATTACATTACATTCTCGGATAGATGGCGCACACACCTTTGGCCTATGGTCGGCTAGATGGCGTGACGACACGGTTTCATATTTAACAATTTTAACACATATATATCAGTGAATGAACATGGGTCAAAATGATATAAAAATAATAAAATAATTTATCCATATATATATTTTGTTTTGATAATTTTATACGTTTTCATTTTGAGTTTTAGTCGTGTGTCGATAGATGGCAGTAAATTTACTGTGACTACAAAATTTACTATGACAGGACCCCTCTATACTATCTATTCTCTACTCTTTGCTTACGGTTTCATTGGAGTAAAAGCGATTTGCGAACTTCGGTGTTCGCGGTAGACCCTCTGATATACGGCAGTTCAGCCTTCTCATTTAGCTACTCGTACTTAAACCAATTATTTGTTCTGTTTGAGCACTAACATCCTAAAGCTCATCCTTCGACCTTGCGTGGAGGCGCACCTCTCTTGGATGCTTCAGGCCTTCGGCCCAACGCAGAGCTCGGCCTTCGACCTTCGCACTAGCTGTCCACACTACGTTTCACGTAAATCAATTGCAGTTGTGGCCCTGATAGAGCTTATCCGCAATTCTTATTCTTAAGTCCGGCTCACGCTTAATTGCAGACTTCGTTATACGTTTTTCCAGTAATCTATAGATAAAAATTTAAATTTAATTCTGACCGTAATCGATATACGTCCACACCAAAGAGTTTGGATGTTCAAAAACTTTATATATTTTTATTTTGCCATTAGACATTTATTACGATAAAAAGTATTGTTACACGATATAAAGTAAATATTTATTTGTTATTATATAAATAAAACGTTATAAAACTTTTTTATTATTTGGCTGAATGGAACTATCATTGCCACGTTGGCTGTCGTTAATAGAAAAAATAATAAATTAAAAAGTAAAACCGGCGCCCGCCATTTTCACTTGAAATTTATTAGTTGTATCAAAATAATTATCTTAAATTGCAACTATAAGAGTGTTTTTGCATGAAATGAGTTAATGTGGTTAATTTTGGCAATGTAAATCAACGCTGAACGTAGTTTATGTGTTTATGTTAGTGCTGAATATACAATATCATTCAAGTTCAAGGGAAAATTCGTAACTGTAAGTGCAATGCTCATGTTACCAATATTTGTGTTATTGTGATTTTTCGCAAATGTATTAAAAAACGTCGTTCAATGTACGTGTGAAAGTGTTATTATTTACTTGGCCCGTGCATCTCGGGACTCGTAAATAATAACATACTTTCCACACTTGCATTGAAATGTACTATTGTGATCCTCAAAATAAGCCCTTTCATTTAATATGTAACACGATATGGTTTGCAAAACTTTGTTTATTAATTTTCTCATATTCCCCCTAAAAGAGTCCCCTATGCTTAAAATTAATTTGTTTTTATTACATGTCCGTCTTTGGGTCACAGACTTCGATATGTGTACCAAATTTCAACTTAATTGGTCCAGTAGTTTTGGAGCAAATAGGCTGTGACAGACGGACAGACGGACAGACAGACGCACGAGTGATCCTATAAGGGTTCTGTTTTTTTCGTTTTGAGTTACGGAACCCTAAAAAGTAGAAAAAAATAATTTTTCACAATATTTTTTTTTATGGGGCAGGACCACCTCCATACAAAGGTTACAAATATTGTGCGTCAAAAAAATTTGCATTAATTTCGAAAAAAAATTGTGAACCGGAAGTTGACGTCACTTTCCTTGCACTATAAAGAGTATGAGATATAACCTTAGTCGTAATGAAGAAATAATTGTAATGAAGAAATTAAAAAGTTTGTTACATCCGGTTGTTATTTTGTGACTTTTGTTTTCGACGTTACTTTGTTTCTTATACAAGACACAAAAATAGCTAAGACTTTATTGGCTGTTCTACTATAATTAACTCTTTGCTTTATACTTAACGAGTAATATTGTAATGCGTATTGTATTGAGACATTAATTCAAACATAATGTCAATGCAACTGAGTACCGTCGGCATAATACAGATGATTGCGGTCAGCCATGATTTATGCACGAAGGTGAAGATTATTAGATGAGTTGCAAAATTATTTAATAATAATAAGACGTAGGTACGTAGGCGCTCGAATGGCCGATTAGTCGGCCGACTAGTCGGCTAGTCGGCCAGATCATTAGTTTCGTATAAGTTCAGGTGAAAAACAATAGTTTTGCTCCTTTGGTTGTGCTATTCATTATAATTTAGCTTGGCTAAAAGCTGTTCTCTACAGTTTCAAAGACCTATCACAAGAATCCTCGTTCAATTTCTGTCTTTAGTTCTTTTATTTTGCGATCCTGAGCAGACCGTCAGTACAGCTGCTTGTAGGAGGTATTTCCAAGGCTCTATTTCCCGTACGTAGTCGCCAGTTAAGAACCTATCCCCTGTGGTCAGCGTCTTTACGTGCAACGTGCCCTGACTAAGTCTCTAAATTTTGCAATAACATTAATAGTTCCTCATGGCTCCACCATAAAAAAAAAACTAAAACTGAATAATAATAAAAAAATTTAACTATCGAACTTGCGCATGAAATTACACGAGAATCAGTCGAGATCGACCTGGGGCCCGATTTTTGAAATTCGATCGCTAGATTTCGTCACTCGAAAATCGGTGGAAAACGGCGAAATGCTAATTTTTGAAATACGAGCGATAGAAATTTGGAATCGAGTGGTATTGACCACTCGTTTTCAATTCTATTAGTAGAATTTAAATGCCTAAGTAGTGGAGATATTATTGAACGAAATACACGAAATCGAGCGGTCGAATTTCAAAAATCGGCCCCCTGTAGAGGAAAACACCAGCCCACCAAGATATGATAACGATCAAACGGTCAATTATATGAACAAAAGTTTTCGTATGCACCATGAATAGGTATTTTAGTAAAATAAACATAAAACATATGGTAAATATTGACTGTTGATTTCTTTTTTTCCTGTTTTTCTTTCACTAATAAAGTGCCGACTAATCGGCCATTTTTGCCGACTAGTCGCCGACTAATCGCCGACTACAAATGTGGCCGGATAGTCGGCTTTCCCGACTAGTCGGCGACTCGTCGGTACATCCCTACTAGCAGTATAAAATAGTAATTAGAAATATCGTTATTTAAAAAAGTATCGTTATTTATACGTGATAAATGATAACACTGAAATTTAAAAATAAAATAAATTTATGATACCAATTTCTAAACCGTAACAAGTCTTGCAAGCAAGCAGTTCAAAACTTTGTTATAAAAAGCAGTTCAAAACCTTATTATTTACTCATCTATCCTCTATCAAATTTCGCTTTTAACCCGCTGACATCGTAAGCCAATGAAAGTTCTTTTTATCCCTACTCGAACAACGGGAAGCCTTAAGACAATCAGTAGGATCTAATTTGCTGACCGTACGTCTGTATTGGATATCAGAGTGACATTTAATCAATCTACTCTGCTGGCATACCTATGCCTTCGGTGTAGTTATAGTATGTAAATGGTATATAATCAACTTGCGCTTCATGTTTCGGACCGACGTTTGCATCGCACCCGCACAAAAATCTCCTGGCCTCAACGCTGACAATGGTCGCCTGACATTAACAATTCCCTGTACATTGTTGGCCCAACAAGTAAATATTTACAGTACATAAATACCGTTGTAATTTTACAACCAAGAAATTTGTACAGGAAATGGTCCGTGTATGGTATTCTGAAGTGAAATAGGCGCCTGATCGTTAACTATAGTACTCAAAAGCTTTGAATTAGGATGCGCAATGCATCCGAAATATGTTGTGTTAATTGAGATAACTAATCGTGAGTAAACGTGCTTAGGTCATAGTTAAATATAGTAAGAATAGAGTGCTCACTCCATACATCAGTTTTGATACCGAAACGACTATTATTTTCGCAGTCGACATCTAGCATCGAGTAGCGGAATTAGATAGTACCGCTACTTGATACTAGAATTCTCTAGTGTCGCGACTCACGAAAATTGTTTTGAACAACAATTTACAACGAATATTAAAAGCAGGAGTTAAAAAAAGAGTTTCGGTTAATCCGGTTATAATATTAGCTGAAAATTGTTGAGCATTAGACTTCGGTCGTCGGAACATCTATTGTCACGTAGCAGTACTGATAATTCAGTTACTCGATCCTAGATATCGACTACGAAAATAATAGTCATTTTGGTACTAAAACTGATGTATGGAGTGATCAGGGGGAATGGCAACCCCGGCTGTCAGGGGAATGGCAACCCCGGCTGTCAAACGATAAGCAGCTGATTTTGCTAGGTCCCTTGTAATTATTTTAATTTTAATGATATTTCATGTAATATTAAGCATTAAAAGTGTGAATCAAATAGTTTTAACATTAAGTTTTATGTATACATAATAAGTGAAGTGCTTTAGTGACGTTTACTAGTGTCTTGTAATATCTCAGATTTGTAGCCGTTACAGGTTATAAATTTGAAACCTGCTTTCGCCTTGGATTCCTTTCTGGGTTTTTTTTTTATCACAAATATTTACTAAGTGTGTTTATAATAAAGCGTTGATCATTGTACAGGGTTAGAACGCAGTGTAGATACAGTCAATCGTCACTATTTCACGTAAGTACGTACCTAAATATCACTTAGCTTGAGTGAGCGATTCCTTGTTTATTTTTGGGTTTAATTTCAATTGCAAAACTGTCTACAATGCTTACCCGCAGAGCAGCCGCAGCGGCTCGCCAGCAGGAGACTGATAAACTCCAACTTACCTTGCTGGAGTTGAAAATATCCAAGGAATCTTGTGCTCAATTGCTCAGTGAAAGGGAAGACAGTGAGAAGGAACTATTATTAGTACTTAATAGCAATGATAAGCTTAAAAAGGAACTTTGCTCATTAGAAACTGACTACAATAATGTGAATTCAGAGCGGGCCCGGCTTCAGGAGACGGTTGACAGGTTCACTGAGTGTAGTGCTGCGTATGAGCAGGCCCTGAAGGACATCAACTCATTGGAGAGAGCACTGCACGACGCCCACGAACAAATCTATGAGCTACAGGAGGCCCAACACAATGCAGCAGTGGCACACTCTCAGAGCTTGTTCGAAGAACTGGTCCGGCCCGACTCTCAGTTGGTTGCCGCACCAATTGAAAACCTTGTGGCCCCTACAGATTTAGCCTATGATACTACCACACCAAGGTTAGTAAATTGCAGCGGGAACAAACTAAAGAAATATATTAAATTAAATAGACTAATAAAAAAAAACCGAAACTTGTCAAAAATAAATAAATTGTTTTTTAAAAAATTGAGATTTTGTAAAATTAATGTTAATTTAGTGGATAAGTTAGATTTATATTCTGCCCAGTTAGAAAATAGTCAATTGCAATATGAAACCGACACACAGACTTTAAAATTAAAAATTCAGAGTTTGGAGGATTCCATAGAATCCTTAGAAAAAATAAATGAGAGTTCTAAAAAGGTGATTAATGAATATTCTTTGGCCATGGATGATTTAATATCCCAGATTAAGCTTAATTCAGAACGGTTTGAGTCACTGACCAATGCCCAGTCATGTGCAGTGACTGAACATTCGTCGACCAGTTTACTCAACCTAAGCCTGTGTGACGGTTTACCACAACAGCATGTAAATGATAATAGCTCCTTCCACACTACACAACAAAGCACACCTAAACCTAATGTTATTATGTATTCTGATGAAATTGGAAGCAATATGAGCTCATTTTTAAGCTTTTACCTAAAGGGACTTAGTACAATCAGCAATTGTCTGCCTCACAGTAGCTTTGAAAATATCTTAAAACAAATTTTAAATGACAGTAATATTAATTCTAAGACAACACTGCTTATTCTTATGGGGAATAGGGGTAATGTGAACAAAAATAATTTAATTAAATACTTTGAACAGTTAAACTCGCTTGCAGTGCATGAAATTATTTTTTTCACATTCCCCTATTGTGAGCAAATGTCAGAGGCAGAAAATACCACTAGACATAAGTTAAATATATCTCTATATAATCTTTGTACATATAGTAGTAAGTTTAGCATAATTGACACTAACAATTTTGTTAGTAAATACCATATGCCTATGGTGTTTTTGACTAAAGGCAAGTGTTGCCTTTCAAATTATTACAAAAGACAAATAGCTTTATCGCTATCATATTTACTTGACATTTCTGCCAAGAATTTGGCAGACAATTCTGCTCCTATTGAGCAGCCCAGTATGAACATGGAATTGGTTCCAGTCATAACCAATGATTTAATAGATTTAAACTAGGTGTTAAGACAAAAGATTCTGTCTCTGGCAATTTAGTTTTAAATAAATATAATGAAAAATACTGCAAACATGGAAAGTATATCCACCTGGTGCATCAAAATATTCAATGTATTAGAGGAAAAAATTTACAGATAGAACTTTTTTTGAATGATTTTAATATTGATATTTTATGTCTTACTGAACATTGGTTAAATAATAATGAATTAATGCCCCAATTTAATAATCACCAGGCGGGAAGTTCGTTCACCAGACTTAGTTCCATACATGGTGGGTCATTAATTATATTAAATAGTCAGTTAAAATTTAAGGAACGTAAGGACATTGTATCCATGTCTGTTGAACGGACTATAGAACTAAGTGCAGTAGAATTAGAGCAATTTATTGTTGTCTGTGTGTATAGGCCGCCATTAAGTAATTTTGAATTATTTGAAAACATAATGGAATCTGCCCTACTTAAAATATCATCTTCTAGTAAGAAATTGCTTATATGCGGCGACTTTAATGTAAATATTATGGAAAATTCAACAATGTCTTGTAGATTATTGAATCTTTTTAAATCTTGTAATCTCAACCACATGTTTATGGAGCCCACTAGAGTGACTGCTACTAGTGCAACCTGTATAGATAATATTTTCACAGATATTTTTCCTATTGCTAAAAAAGTTATCAGCAATTTAGAATCAGACCACTTAGGTCAATTAATGGTATTTGAGGCATTAAGGAAAAATACCATGAGAAAACAAATAACTTTTGTACCAGTAACCTCGGACCGCGTGGAAAGAATGAAGCTAAGTTTAGTTCAGGCGCTACCCTTTTTGTCTTCCGATATGAGTCCTAATAGTATGTATAATTCATTCTTTCACACTTTTATGGATCATTATAATGCGATATTCACCTCAAAATCGGTCGTAGTTAGTGGTGCATCAGTTTTTAGTGAGTGGGCTACTGCGGACTTACATCAAAGAAGACGTGAACTGTATGCCTTATATGAGGAACGGCGGTTTAATCAGAGTGATGAATTTAAAGAACATGTGAAGGAGTATTCGAAGAAGTTTAAAGTAGATTGTCATATAGCTAAGCGAAATTATCTAAGTCAGAAAATAAAAAGTAGTTCCGACATTGTTAAAGCAACCTGGAAAGTTATAAATGTGGAGACTGGTCGCTCTAAACACACAATTAAAGAGCTTAAACTAAACATTGATAACAAAATTATAGATTCCAATTTAGAAGTAGCTACAGAATTTGAAAATTTTTTCACCGAGGTACCAGTATCCACAACTAAGGATTTAAATTCATCACCCTCATCTGCTGTTACATTATTAAAACATAACGCTCCAGAGTGTTGTGGAGACCTTCATTTTGAACATGTTTGTACCTCAGATGTAATAAAGGCGTTTAAATCAATTAATGTCAAAAAAACTAATGACCTCTGGGGAGTCTCTGTCCATGCTGTCAAATCCTTAGTTGAAATTGTAGCGCCTGACTTGGTAGTTATATTTAACAACAGTGTTGATTGCGGCGAGTTTCCTGATCTAATGAAACATAGTAAAGTAATTCCTTTATTTAAATCTGGTAGCAGCTCTGACCCCACTAACTTTAGACCGATATCTGTGCTACCAACATTTAGCAAGATTTTTGAAAAATTAGTTCTTTCTCAATTAGTACGACATTTTAACGTTAATAATTTGATGCATAATAAGCAGTTTGGTTTTACACGGGGTCGCTCAACAACCGATGCCGGTGTTGAGCTAATTAAGCATATTTTCGATGCCTGGGAGGAGTCACGAGATGCTTTAGGTGTCTTCTGTGATTTATCTAAGGCCTTCGACTGTGTTTGTCATGAAACATTAATCAGGAAACTTCATTATTACGGAGTTAGAGGATCGGCACTGAATTTACTTAAGTCCTACTTAAATGGTAGAATACAAAGGGTCGATGTGAATGGACAGCGATCACCTGGGTCATTGGTCTCTATGGGTGTACCACAGGGGTCAATATTGGGGCCTTTCCTGTTCCTTATCTACATAAATGACTTGCCATTCCTTGTTAAGACCCACCATGATATAGTATTGTTTGCAGACGACACCTCACTTATTTTCAAAGTCAAACGACAGCAACAAGCTTACAATGATGTAAACAATGCCATTTCAAAAGTAGTAAATTGGTTCAATGTTAATAATTTATTGTTAAATGAGAAAAAGACTAAATGTATTAAGTTTGTCACTAGTAGTAACGTAAGGCATGTGCAAACAAGTGTCATTGTGAAGGATGAGGAATTGGAATTAGTTGATAGTACAGTTTTTCTTGGTATAACTTTAGATTCTAAACTCCAGTGGGGTCCCCATATTGCTACTCTTTCGAATAGACTGAGCTCTGCAGCTTTTGCAGTGAGCAAAATCCGTCAGTTAACTGACGTGAAAACAGCTCGATTAGTATATTTTAGTTACTTCCATAGCATTATGGCATATGGTATTTTACTGTGGGGCGGTGCTTCAGAGATAAATACCATTTTTGTTCTGCAGAAGAGGGCTATTCGAGCAATATACAAAATGAACCATAGAGACTCACTTAGAGATAAATTTAAGGAAATTGACATAATGACAGTGCACTGTCAATACATTTATGAGAATATTCTGTATGTACATAAAAATATTGTAAATTTTAGGAAAAATTGTGAAATTCATAATATTAATACTAGAAATAAACATAAGCTCGCAGTGCCCTTCACTCGGCTCCATAAAATTAAAAAATCATTCATGGGTAATTGTGTAAGATTTTATAATAAACTTCCAAACCATATTACTGAATTATCTATTAATAAATTTAAGAATTATGTAAAGCGTAAACTTATTTCTAAAGCTTATTATACCACACAAGACTACATGAATGATATTACAACGTGGGATTAATTGTTATTCGAAATGATTATTTATTTATTAGGTACATTTGATTATTGATGAGGAAATGGATATTCCGATGTAATACTATCTACTTCTTTTGTTACTTATGCTTTTTTTTGACATTTAGATTTTATTCTAGAAATTCTAGACTAGTATTTTTTTATACAATCTTTTTAATGTTTGACGATTCTTTTGTGAAATTCTTAGTGTTAAATTTGATATGTATAATAATCCAATTTTATTATGGAATAATATTAACATCAATAAATTGCTCTGATAATTAGATTAAGATTAATTACGATTCATAAGAGCTTGTTGCTAGGCCTACATGAATAAAGTATAATTTTGATTTTTTGATTTTGATTTTGATTTTGATCACTCTATGTATTTTTTTCTCTATGCTTAGGTACTTTAATACCTTACTATCAGTATGACTCACGATAGACGAATTTTAATTATGGTCGTGATCATTAATTTGATGTTTCATTATGACCTATTTTTTAAGAAACCATAAAATTATCCCCAGTACTTTGATTTCATAGCAGTCATCAAAGTTTAATAACAGTTTCCTGGACATATATGGGTTAATAGGCGAGTTAAAGCGTGTTATGAGGCGCGTGCCAACAAACTTACATTATGAAATGCTGTAGTTCTTACGTCGTTGGTTTTGAGTCCGTTTTTGCATAATTTACATGAAAATAACGTGGTTGAGCTATTAACAGGGATATTTAGTGTGAATGCATCGTCGCATTTCCATTTATCGATTATACTATTTGTCACCATCATAACGCGGTTAGTGAAACAGATATTAATTAATATCGATAGCCGGGTGCCTGACCGGGTCAAACACATTTTATTGTATGCTTAACTAGTTCCCGTCTTTCCTGTAGACATCATAAAGTTAAGGAGAATCAAAAACACTGCACCCTTACATCGCAACATTTATCGTCTTTAATGATATGTCCACAGAAGAGACATCTTTCTGAAATGTTATTGGTTCCTAAACTATACATATAGGCAAATTCGAGTTTTGGTTATTCGATCTGTTTCCGATACAATACTGGTCTGATATAATACTGTTGAAGAAATGTGACTTTTAATCACACTTTTAACACTGACAGAAAACATATCGGAAACAGATCGAATAACTAAAACTCGAATTGGCTTGTTAGTTTATAGCGTTTAATTTTTTTAAGACGGATAGTAGGGAATCTTTACAATTTGTATGTAAATTCGTTGTCTCTATGTTTTTATTTTAAGCCTAAAACGCATGGTACAGTCAGCAGCAGAAGTTGTAAACGGGCGAGGGCGAGGTGTACAACCTTGACACGCTCTTATTCTCTTAACAATAAAGTCGCTTCAAGATCATTTTGAACACCTGCCCCGCTTAGCAACTTCTGCTGCTGACTGTATGTTATCTACTTACCTAATTTCAATACACAAGTAAATAAATAATCATCAGTCAAGTCTAGTTTCCGGATAATTCCGGAATTATTGTACCTATTTCCTGAAGCATGTGACACGATATTATGACTCACGACATTTCGCACAAATACCACAAGTTGAATAATGTATTGAGTGTTAATACTATTGTTTGTATTGTGTTTCGGACGTGTTTGACATTGTTATGGTAGTTATGTGCAATATTATGAAAAGCATAATGTAAGACATTGGAATAAGAATTGCAAGAAAATGTAATATTTTCTGAGAACTTTCATGACTTGAATTAAAGACTACAATATAATATCTGTCTAAATATTTCTCAGAAATAATATTTTATTTTACAATTAACTCCTATTTAAAACTTAAAATACTTATAAGTAGTTAAAATAAAAATAAAATAGAGCGAAAAACACATGTAAAAAATTAATTTCATTCACACAAAGTGATTTTTTTACTAAAAAAGTTCTGCTACTATTTCATAATAACAACATATAATTTTAGTATGTACATACCTACAAGCAAAACGTTTGAAAAACTAACCCGTCCACGACCACGGTTTATCGTAAACAAAACCACCTCCTAAAATGATAACCCATGGAATATTCGGGTAAAAATCACGAAATAGGCTGTATGCCAGTAAAGAAAAGTCGTTAAAATAAAAGACTGACGTTTTAACTACCAGAATAGACAAGTTAAGCGAATGCATTGTTGGCGACCGCGTCATACTTTAAATGACTTTAAAAGCTGTTAACGGTTTGTATGCAGATGAGCTTCTGTTGCATAGACGGGGCATTGCTTGTTATTTATGGGCAAGGAAACTTTATTAACCGGTTATGGGTTATGCAAGACTATGACGTATTAAACATTTAATTTAATTCATAAGAAAAGTCGTTAAAATAAAAGACTGACGTTTTGACTACCAGAATTAACACGTTAAGCGAATGCATTGTTGTCGACCGCGAATCATTCTTTAAATTACTTTAAAAGCTGTTAACGGTTTGTATGCAGATGAGCTTCTGTTGCATCGTCGGAGCATTGCTTGGGGTATTTGTTTTTTTGGTTATTGCTTGCATGGATAAGGAAACTTTTCTAACTGGTATTTATGCAAGACTACGATGTATTTAAAATAAAATTTAGTTTCAATGAGCACATAGGTAGGTAATAGACTCTGACCACACTCACTTTGCACAAACTTGCGTACATTACCTACGCCAGCCATATTCGGGCGCACGAGCGCCGAGCTACATAACTAAATCGTACTAAAAAGTGTCAGATTATTTTGATGAAAAAGATGTATGGGATAATTGTATTTGCTAATTGTATTAGTTAAGTAATTAAGTATGTACCTAAATAGTTTTAAGGAAAACATGTGCATTATTTGACGAACATAAGTGTATTTTGTATACCTACATGCCAAAAACAAAAATTGAAATTGAAACTAGGAGTCGAAAGTAGTCGCCATGGTCGAAATCGTGCATAAGGATCACCATCATGAAATTTTACCTCTTTTCCACCTCCCTGTTTACCCCCTTAAGGGATGATTTCTGGGATAAAAACTATCCTATGTCCTTTTCCAATACCAAATTTCATCTAAATCAGTTCAACGTTTTAATCGTGAACACTAAACAGCCAATAGACAGACAGAGTTACTATTCCATTTATAATAGGGTATTTGACTACAACTCAAATCAGTTTCTTTTTTCGAACTGCAAAAGCGATTAGCTACTATGGAATTTATATAAAACACTAGCATGTGAGCATGTGACGTCACGATCAAATTACCTCCTCTTTATAGTTTTATATGGGTTTTAAAATAGAAATTGTGTCAAAAACTAACTGCTGTCTACGTTTCTCTATTAATCTTCTCTTTATTTCTTGCATGGTGTAAAATAATTTATTTTAAATACAGTCTAATACCCTTCTAATATAATCTATATCATATTAGTGGGGATAAATTCACCGAACGTAAAGTTTGTAATATACATTCCAAATATTGTTAAGATTATCTCAAATAGTCGATCACGTTTTCCTCGAAGGTTGAAATGGGTCACGGTGCCATTGGTATTGTGTTGAGTATTAGCGGTTAGATGTTTGAGTCATCACGTCTCTGCACTACATAAAATTTATACACCCGAAATATACTACCATATTTTATGCTAAGTAATATTACCTAAAATTATGTGTTGTGTGTGTTTTGTGTGTTATTAAATTATTAAGTATTATTACTATGTTTGTAAATGGGTTTTAGGAAACAACATTAACATTCGATGCTTATTACACTTATAGAGGCAAATCAGGCTGAATATCAATCTAGATAGATTTCATTCAAGAGATAATTATTTTTAGCGAGAAGTAAAAAACGTCTTAAATATTTTAAGACCACTTATTAATATCATGCTTCACAATTTTGTAATATTAGTTTTACGTGTGTTTACAATTCCGTGTTACATTTAACCAAAACACCTTAAAATAACGTTTCATATACAAATTATGATTTGTAAACTTTTTATAACTAGGTAGGTGCAACTATAAATACTTCCTTGCCACATACTAAGTGCTGGTGGCAAAAAGATGATCATACTTTAATTGATAATTATCATATAACAATAAGGGTAACATTCCATTTCTGACCGCAGCTGCACTACTACATAGTACGAACGCGTCGGTGTTATTGTCAATTTCCATAGTAAAATGAATGGCACTTAAAATTGTATTTTATCGCTAAGGAGCAAGTAAAAAAAGGTGGTCTTCTACCAAACCAGGTCTCTATTAGACTAATACAATATTGATGTTAGGCTCAATGACAAAGCTTACGTAATTTTCTCAAACAAAAACCGGACAAGTGCGAGTCGGACTCGCCCACCGACGGTTCCGTACTTTTTAACTAAATACATCATCTGTGAAAATTTCAACTATCACGATTCATGAAACACAGCATGGTGACAGACAGACGGACAGTGGAGTCTTAGTAATAGGGTCCCGTTTTTACCCACTGGGTACGGAACCCTAAAAACTAATTGCGGGGCCTAATGGTGATGTTAAAGGTAAATATTGATGTGTGTGACACGTATTATTATTATAAGATATAAATAAACATTGAGTGGCGTAATCACTGGTGTAATCATTTTTCGCTACCGGTCGAAGGTTTTACTGATTTACGTTTTAATTTAAGTCGAAATTCTGGAATCAAATCTTGGTAACGGCATTCTGTGTTTATCTGAGTTATGGATGTTTTCTACATTATGTATTTATACACATACACAAGCTTATTGAGCTTACTGTAGAACTAGGTGGGATTTGTATAATGCGTTTCATAAAATTGGCTTCCTGTTAATTACTAAGTACCTATAGTAATATAACACTTTAAACTCTCGCGTTTTGTACACATATTTATTATACGTTTCAGCTGAGTTGCACCAGCTGTGGTCGGAATTAAAGGTAAAAACAATGAAATTATATCGCGGTAGACCCGTTTGTGTAATTAAATACCTATAGTAAGTTTTGTATCTATACATATAATAAAGCTGAAGAGGGTCGAAAGTCTGTACATGGAAGATATTTGAAAAAAAGTTGGCTGGTGATACTTAGAATCGATAACAGAACACGTTCCAAAAGTTTTTAGAATTTTTGTCTGTTTGTCTGTTTATCTGTTTATCTGTTTGTCTGTTTATTTGAACGCGCATCACGTGAAAACGGCTGAACGGATTTTGATGAAAACTTTACTAATCTGTAGAGAAAATCCCCGGCCAGGTTATAGGCTATAAAAATTCAACCCCTGAAAGGGGGGGTAGCCACAACACTCGATTGACTTAAGTTTGCCCCTGAATCTTATGGCGCTACTTAGGAAGGAGGGGCAAACTTTTTTCAAATATGTGCTACCACTATTGAGTACCCTGGTAAACTAACAGATGGCGCTGAATTTAATACGTTGTGACACGAATAAGCCACGGAGGAAAGATTTTGCCAAATTAACTCTAAGTTTAGAATAGGGGGTACAGATATCAACAAAAATCTATACATATAATAAAGCTGAAGACGGTCGAAAGTCTGTACATGGAAGATATTTGAAAAAAAGTTGGCTGGGGATACTAAGAATCGATAACAAAACACGTTCCAAAAGTTTTTAGAATTTTTGTCTGTTTGTCTGTTTATCTGTTTGTCTGTTTATTTGAACGCGTATCACGTGAAAACGGCTGAACGGATTTTGATGAAAACTTTACTAATCTGTCGAGAAAATCCCCGGCCAGGTTATAGGCTATAAAAATTCAACCCCTAAAAGGGGCGGGGGGTAGCCACAACACTCGATTGACTTAAGTTTGCCCCTGAATCTTATGGCGCTACTTAGGAAGGAGGGGCAAACTTTTTTCAAATATGTGCTACCACTATTGAGTACCCTGGTAAACTAACAGATGGCGCTGAATTTAATACGTTGTGACATGTATAAGCCACCGAGGAAAGATTTTTCCAAATTAACTCTTAGTTTAGAAGACACCGATATCAACAAAAATAATTGAATAATTATGTTGATTTAATAAATTAATAATATATCGAAAAATGTTCGCGCTCGCTTCGCTCGCGTTTTCAATAACTTTCTAAGATATGGCGACTGCAGCAGCATTACTCTGTTGCAACGTTGCTGCTGCAGCACTGTCAATTTTCGTGATAAAATGATGTGACTGACTTCCATACTAAAAGTAAATATGTACAACTGTCTAACTGTCTATCAGATTGCGTTTTTATATCGAAAAATTTTCGCGCTCGCTTCGCTCGCGTTTTCTATTAATTTCTAAGATATGGCGACTGCAGCAGCATTACTTTGTTGCAACGTTACTGCTGTAGCACTGTCAATTTTCGTGATAAAATGATGTGACTGATTTCCATTCTAAAAGTAAAAATGTACAACTGTCTATCAAATTGCGTTTTTATATCGAAAAATTTTCACGCTCGCTTCGCTCGCGTTTTTAATCACTTTCTAATATATGGCGACTGCAGCAGCATTACTCTGTTGCAACGTTACTGCTGCAGCACTGTCAATTTTCGTGATAAAATTATGTGACTGATTTCCGTACTAAAAGTAAAAATGTACAACTGTCTAACAAATTGCCTATTTATATCGAAAAAAATTTGCACTTGCTTCGTTCGCGTTTACAATCTATTTCTAAGATATGGCGACTGCAGCAGCATTACTCTGTTACAACGTTACTGCTGTAGCACTGTCAATTTTCGTGATAAAAAGATGTGACTGATTTCCATACTAAAAATAAAAATGTACAACTCTGTCTATCATATTGCGTTTTTATATCGAAAAATTTTCGCGCTCGCTTCGCTCGCGTTTTTAATCACTTTCTAATATATGGCGACTGCAGCAGCATTACTCTGTTGCAACGTTACTGCTGCAGCACTGTCAATTTTCGTAATAAAATTATGTGACTGATTTCCATACTAAAAGTAAAAATGTACAACTGTCTAACAAATTGCCTATTTATATCGAAAAAAATTCGCACTTGCTTCGTTCGCGTTTACAATCTATTTCTAAGCTATGGCGACTGCAGCAGTATTACTCTGTTGCAACGTTACTGCTGCAGCACTGTCAATTTTCGTGATAAAATGATGTGACTGATTTCCATACCAAAAGTAAAAATGTACAACTGTCTATAAAATTGCGTTTTTATATCGAAATATTTTCGCGCTCGCTTCGCTCGCGTTTTCAATAACATTCTAAGATATGTTAAGGTGACATTCGGGTGGCGACTGCAGCAGCATTAGGTACTCTGTTACAACGTTACTGCTGCGGCACTGTCAATTGTCGTGATAAAATGATGTGATTAATTTCCATTCTCAGCTGTAATGCGGTAATGAACGTCACTCAATTAACCAAAAAAATTCAATGTAATCTTGATGACCCTAGGGAGAGGGGGCACCATGGTCTAGAAATGCTTAGGGCATCAAAATATCTTAATCCGGCACTGGTCGTTTGCAGAGTCAAACGATTTGGGACTCGCATTTTATACGCATTACCATGCATTCCCGAAAAAAATCGAATCATTTCCGAAAGTCTCGCAACGCATTGAGGTTACAAGGGGCACGTGGTCTTCCTCAGGAGTCTGATGAAGACCACGGTGAGTGGCGGTCTAGCCAGGCAGGCCGCTTCGCTTTCGCTCGCGCGCGTATACCTTAAGGGGCCCACTGATTAACAGTCCGCCGGACGGTATCGGCCTGTCAGTTAGAACAAAATTTTGACAGTTCCGAACAACTGACAGGCCGATACCGTCCGGCGGACTGTTAATCAGTGGGCCCCTTTGCCCCCTTTACGGCTTAGGTACTGTATCGTCCGATATACACCTACTACTCTGTCGTTTAAGTCACGTGTAAAATTTGAATAAGGGCGAAAAAACTATTGACTTTGGAGTGTAGTTTTATTTAGTGGTACCTAATTGTAAAATATTTTATCTGGACTACAGTCCTCTAGCAATCCATCTGTCAACTTTACTTCAAGTTCCGCCTCCAGGGGAGAGGGAGAGAAATTAGGATTAGAAATTAGCTACTTACTGACACAGACCGAATTCCACGCGGGCGGAGCCGCGGGCACAGCTAGTTATAAATAAATACAATTTGTTGTGTGGTACTTATGGTTTAAGATGCAATTCCCTAAGGCAAAATATACTTCCAAAATAAAAATAAATACATGATACTCACTAATTGTATAGCTATCTAAATAAGTAAGTAGTATATCTCCTTCATACAAATATACTAATTTATATTTTTAATTTCAAAAATTCTTTAGTTTTCCAAGACGATAAAAAAACAACAAAGAACTATTATAGAAACAATCAAACAATCAATTTGTCGTGTGTGTCAGCGTCCTGTTTAAACCCTACTCTTAAATAGTCTAAATTTAACCGTGATTCACGTCAACCTTAACGTCCTTAACCAAATGTAAGTGATACAAGAAAATAAACGAGATTAAAGGTCCTGACATCAGCGTGTGTGTAACAGCTATTTCTAGTGTTATTACTGTTATTACGACAATTTACCGTGTTGCCTTTTTAAGATTGATTATATTATACATGTAGAACCGTCGCCAGACAATCGAAGTTATACGCTGTCATTTTAAAACGATAAGCTTAAATTACAGATGTAGTGTATAATTATAGTACATTGTAGGAGAGGACGGAAAACCGCTAAAAGATGGACGAGTCGTTTGAGGGCCGACACGTTAGTGGAGGTCCTCAAATAATACGAGTCCATCTTTAGCGTTTCCGGCCGAGGCATTACATAGTGCTTTTCACGACTACTGCGAGGAAATAAGAAAACATTTGCATAACTATAAGTACTAGCCCGCGATTTCTCTGGTAGCAAATTACCAGCCACTGCCTGTGCTGTCTCTTGAATTTCGGCAGGCGTCAGCGTAAGAATATCATTTTCTTCACTAGAAGAACTCATTTTTATAATAGCGAGCGTAGATACGTGTTCTTGTATTTTTTAGTCAAACACAATTTACACTATCCAATTCAGTAAGTATTTTCAGATCCCGCCCTTTTTACTTTTTTTATCACTTTTAAGAGGCCTTTTTCTGTTATTTGCTTCAAACCGACTCTAAACTTAGAAGCGTTTTTACTAAAAAAAACCACAAACAGCTACAAAAGTAAAAAACGCCTTAAGCGTGAGCTGAATGGATAATTGTTAAAAAAAATGAACTGAATGGGTTTGACATTTCTTTTTTTTTAAACAAGAAATTGGTCCTATAAATAACCTAATTTTATTTTTAAAGGAAAAAGTTGCGCCAAAAAAGACCTTTTATTGATTTTTATGTTTTATATGATACTCATTGCTGTAGCGAACCGTCACCTATGACAGATGATGATAACAATGAAACATTGTAGTAGTGGTGGTTCAGGTGCTACAGCTATTGCCTACTTTCCAGCTTGGTTTTAGACCATCTATTGCCATATTTCCGAACAGTGGCGTGAAAAATATTTTTCATAGTATTTTCACGGAAACGTACTTACCAACGTGTCTTGCTTTTTCAGTCTTGGTACAAAAAGTACTCTTCTTCTTCCTCGTGTTATCCCGGCATTTTGCCACGGGAGCCTGGGGTCCGCTTGACAACTAATCCCATAATTTGACGTAGGCACTAGTTTTTACGAAAGCGACTGCCATCTGACTTTCGAACCCAGAGGGAAAACTAGCCCTTAATTGGATTAGTTCGATTTCCTCACGATGTTTTCCTTCACCGAAAAGCAACTGGTAAATATCAAATGATATTTCGTACATAAGTTCCGAAAAACTCATTGGTATGAGCCGGGGTTTGAACAAAAAGAACTACACATACAACGGGGGTCGGTACAAAAAGTACTGAGGTTGACTGAAGTAGCATGACAAATACGAACGTTTCCGAGAAAATACGACGGAAAACAATTATGCATTACATCTGTATACATATGAAACTGACCATGAACATTTACGTAACATAAAGGTTCCGTCACACAGGCGCGTTTTCCGGGCAGGGCGTGAGCGCGGCGTGAGCGTTTTATATATAAGAACGGCGCGCCCCGCTCACGTCCCGCCCGGAAAACGCGCCTGTGTGACGAAGCCTTAAATGTCTGGTATTATTTTTTGTTGCTACTAATTGTTGCACAAAGAAAATAGAGCGAGTAGAGGCTTTGTATGTAATACTTATACTATTATTTTTAGCAATGCTTGTTCATATCACTTTGTCATATTCAAGTCAGTGCAAAATGAGCTTAGACGGATATATATAAATACCAAAATTCGCTTTAAACATTAAGAATATTGTCCTGTGACTGTTCCTAGAAATTAAACAGAACCCAAGGTCATATTCATTCAGCGAATCTCGTGTTTAATATCGCCAATATAATTTGGCTCGCCAACTAAATTCAACTTACCTATTAGTACATAATGGTCCCAGGACAAAATGGCTTTATGTAATAGTGGCATAAAACAGAATTTTGATTGTCACGTAGTGAATAAAAAACAAGTGGTTTTATTAGTTAGTGTACGAGTATTAAATTTCGTATTTGTACTACAATCATTTGAATGGGTACATAATCCAAGTATTATTACTGAATAAAGTGTTCATTACTGTCCCCGCTTCCAACATCACAGGATATCATAAAATAAATGTAGGAATGTACTTTAAATATAGGGTGTGCAGTGAAATTATATTTTCCTTGTCAATTGTCCAACCATTGGTACAACATTAATATTTATTTTGCCACCAAAAATATTACGATATTTAAATAAATACGCGTGGAAAAATCGCAGCGCCAGTAAAATTTAAAATTCAATGATTCAATGTATCGAGTGTGTAAAAGTAGTTGGCATAATAGACGTATTGAATAGCTACTACATCTCTATTGAGTGTAATTAACGCCTCAGTGGCGACAGTAGTAGTGCCATTCAATTCCAACCAATTACCTAGTGCCTCGCTCTTATTTACCCACTTCGACGCAAATGCACTTATGTCCTACTAATAGCAACACTCTTAGCTGTCCTGGTCCTGGCTAAGTCCTTGTCCTCGTAAGTCCTCGCGTACAAGTACATTGTACACATTCTATTCGATTTTTGAACTCTTTAATAGTTATTTGTTTTACAAGGGGGCAAAGTTGTTGTTTAACCGCTCGTGATAATAATATTGATACCCGAGCAAGCGAAAGATTCCAAAAATGAAATCTTGAGCGTTGCGAGGGTTTCAAAGCACGAGGGTTAAACAAAATTTGCCCCCGAGTGAAACACAAAATTTTTCACCACACCAACCCGAAGCAAATATTAAATATAAAATATCAAACAAAATTAAACCAAATCAAATTCAAATGAATGTTATTAATCACCCAAAATCATCATTTAAAAGTCAATTCTACCTGCAAACATAAGAAAACAACTCAAAATTGGCATTGCCTCACATGTGAATTACTGATAGCAAAGTGCAACTTTGGTATCCGTTTTTGAAGTGCAAAGTAAGCCTTTCCGATGGTGTGGTGAAAATATAAAATTGAGTTCAAAATTCAAAAGTGCGAATATTGGGCTGGGTCTTACTAGGATTAATGTTTCATCCTTATTATTAAATTAACGTGGAATTTGTATATCTTCGCAATAGTGCTCAAGAATTTTTAGTACAAAAAGTACTGAGGCTGACTGAAGCAGCAGTTTACGAGCATACGAGCGTTTTTGAGAAAATACAATACAGATATTTGTTCCCGAGTCATGGTTGTTTACTTCTTCTTCTTCTTTATATTTAAGAGCTGTGCTCTTGTCGGTGGAGCAATTTCCAACTCGTCCGGTCCTCTGCCAACTCCTTAACCTTCTGGTATGACACGACCTGAACCTTTTCTTTTATTTGGTTGAAATAATTTATTCTCGGTCTTCCTCTTCCTCTCTTTCCCTCTATTTTTCCTTCTATGATGTTCTTTAGGAGCATGTCGTGTCGTAGCAGATGTCCAATTAGTACTCCTCTTCTATTTTCTATTGTCGCTATTATATTTCTTTTCTCGTTAATCCTATCTAGAACCCTATCATTTGATATTTTTTCCGTTGTTGTTTACTATGTATTAAGTATTTATATATTATATATCGTTGTCTGAGTACCCACAACACAAGCCTTCTTGTGAGCTTACCGTGGGGCTTAGTCAATTTGTGTAAAAATGTCCTATAATATATTATTTATTATTTTATTTTTATTATACATTGGGAAAGGATTATTCACTACATCTGTAGTGGAAACCACTTTTAGAGCTAAAAATATTTCACTTTATTGTTAGACAAAATCGATCGGAAAAGCAATCCCCCTAAATTACCGGTTCGTTAACAGGAAAGCACCGGGAACTCGGTCCAGGATTTAATGTTATTTCTCCCCAGTGGAGGAATTAGCACATGGAAAACATCCCCGGCCAGTATTACTTTCCCGGAGGTTGGAATAGACGTGAATAAACAACAATGTTTTCAGTTCGAGAATGGATACATTGGAGGAGCTATTTAGATATTTTGGTAACATGGGTACGCTGTTTTCGAATGCGTAAAGCGAAGGTTGATTAGTAATTTTTACGATTTGATTTTCAATCGAGCGAAGTGTTACAATTTAATAAATTTGGAACTGTAATAGTAAAATTATCTACTAAATTGTTACAAGCTCTTAAAGATTATTCGCTCGTCAAAACACTTACTACCTAATATATTTAAGATCGTCAGCATGACTATGAAAATATGAGATTTTTAGAAGAACTCATTCTATTCAGGGGCTGTGGCTAACGCAGCGTACTACGTAGGCGAACAACACGCGAACGCGAAGCGAAGCGATGCGGCGCGGGGTGAATCAATCCTTTGATACTCATAGAAGTGTCCTACGTGGGCGATCTCGTTGCGAACGCGAACGCCTTGGGCCCGCCGCGCCGCGCCGCTTCGCGTTCGTGAGGTGTTCGCTTGCGTAAGACGCAGCGTAAGATGACAATCGTATGTCGATAAACGCCAATCGAAAAGTAAAAATGTATCGTGATGACAGATGACAACGAAAAGTCACATGGTCTCTAGTTCTCACTAAATAGTAAGTATATTAGGTAGTTCTCACCCCTGTCATTAATCGGAACTTATTATAATTAGTAAACTAACAATACTACCTACCTACCTATAAATACTATCATTGACACAGTTAACTTACTGCTTGTAACCCTTATTGCAACATTATAAGGTCTACCAATGAACAGTCAAGTGTTGCTATTAGTAATAATAACTTAGAGTACGACACGAGGTTTCAATGCTGCGTCATGTATTACAACCCGTTCAATCTTCCTCAATACTTTCTCATAATAAATAATTAAGATCTCTCGACGTGCAGTCCCGCATGATCTGTCTATTTCGTTCAGGGTCAGATTATTTGACCCATACTATTTGTTTCAAATCAGGGCAATATGAACAATAGAAATTATTAGTGGTATTTTAGTGTTGGTTAAAACTGTACTTAAACTGTAATGGCGACGTGTCGTTAAACGAGTCGCTCAAAAGTCTACATAATGGCCACGACCACTCTGTCAAGAGTGTAACGAAGAAGAAGAAGAAAACTGTACTTAAAACCCGAATCTTTAGAGCCCTAATTTTTAAGACTTAACTCGTTTTTAGGGTTCACTACCCAAAGCATAAAAACGGGACCCTATTACTAAGACTCCGCTGTCCGTCCGTCCGTCCGTCCGTCTGTCACCAGGCTGTATCTCATGAACCGTGATAGCTAGGCAGTTGAAATTTTCACAGATGATGTATTTCTGTTACCGCTATAACAACAAATACTAAAAAGTACGGAACCCTCGGTAGCCGAGTGCGACTCGCACTTGGCCGGTTTTTTTATGTGACTTTTGAGCCTATTTGAGCCACCGGTAGAAATTTAAGTCTTTTATAGTTATGACTGAAATACCTATTTGGAATTATAATTTATATGCATTTTAGAATCCGTTTTATTAGAATACCGCAGTTTGAGTTTTAGTTTGAGTAGGTTTGAGTTTTAATTATTTTTCTGCACTATATCTCGAGACATATTTTTCAAGTATCCTGCCTCTCCTTGCCCCCCTGTAAAGTGCCCTAAGTCTTATTAAGGATGACTCACTTTAGACCGGGCCGTGTCCGGGCTGGAGCTTCCGGGGCTTACTTTTCTATGACATGACAGGTGATCACGTGATGCTTGCCATAGAAAACGATGCGCCGGAAGCTCCAGCCCGGACACGGCCCGGTCTAACGTGAGTCATCCTTTACACCGAGCTATCCAAGAAATAGGGCCCAAGAAATAGTGTAGTCTAAAACACGTTTAATTGCTATGATCTGTGATAGAACATAAAACACATTTGTTTCTATGGTCTAAGATATCTTCTACAAGTGTCTAGGTACTTGCGCATAGATTATCTATGGCATGCGCAGACGCCTTATTGGAGTGACATAAATATTGTCGTTACGGCGGTCGGCTCGCGTGCGCGGCTCACTCGACCAATTACGACCTATTAGGTCTCAGGCTGAATTCAGAAACATAAAATATGAAGCTACTTTTATAACATTATTATAGTCGCGCGAGCTTAGTGCGATATTACTAGTGTGCGATGGTAACACACTATTGATGTGAAATTGATATCATATAGTGCGTTTCTGAATCAGCTCTTTGTTTCTTCTTTACCAGTCATGCTATTGTTTTGTTTCTTAGATTATTGCACTGCAAAGAAATTTAATGACAGTGAGAAAATAAAGTTAATTTATGTGTGCCTAAAGAGTTGTACCGTCAGGTCGCCTCGTTTAGGTTGAGACTACTTGCCATAGCTATCAAAATACATAAATGCCTAAGTATATAAAAGCAACTATAGGAATGATGACACATATTTAATTTTATATGAAAATTTGTAATAATCACAATAAGTTTTTTTTTCACCAACTTAAACTGAACAAAGTAAGAGAGTCTCGTTAGTTAAACGTCATATTTTCATGAAAAAAAGTGACATTAATAATGACATTGCAGTGTTAGCTTGGTCCGACTCTAGTCCAGTTTCCGTGTGAATGTTTCCACGGCATTTGACTTTGATTAATACTTTAAATACTTATATAAAAAAAAAACTTTTTCCTTCTTAGAGTCCGTGCGGAAAGAGAAGAGTCGTGGAATGTATTGGGCCCAGTGAACGGAATTGGACCCAATACATACATTCCACGACTCTTCTCTTTCTGCACAGACTCTAGCCCCCTCTTTATGGGCATTTTCACTTATATAACTGTGTACTGTAGCCGGTAACGGTAATTACCGGCCGGTTAGCAATCGTCACAAAACTGACGGTCAATGTCAAATCCCATAGATTTTGTCAGGAATGTGACGGTTAGACGTTACTGAACAGGACTTAAGTCGCGCTTTGAAGTACAAGTTAAAATAAAAATGCCTTATACTGGTGGCGCCACGCACAATCAACGAAGTGATAAACGTTAAACATGGCGATGGCAGCGTCATGGCATCAAACTTTCACACAAGGAAACGTTAACAGACGGTTTGTAAAACTAGCACTAACAGTACTTAGTAAGTTCTATCGTTGACAGTTCATTAAACATTAAAGCTTACCATCAAACTGTATCGCTAATCCGCAAGCTGGTAAGGCGCCGAATTATTCATAACTTGCGAAACTAAGATAAACCGGTGTCGAGTCCTAACCGCTAATATCCGCTTAAGACAGGGTATTATCAGATATTTTTATAATACAGACTGTCGATTTAAATTGTGTTATTTTATCGTTATTGTTATATAGTAGATGGCGCTAGCGTGCGCTACTAGGCCGTGGCAAAAGACAGAAGGACAATCTTATCTCATGCGGCGGCTAGAGGATCAAATCGTGATTATCAGTCAGTATTAGCTAAGGAATGCAAATCGGTTATTTTTTGTATGGAAATAACCGCGGTTTCGGTTAAAAACCGAATATTTCCATACAAAAAATAACCGATTTGCATTCCCTAGTATTAGCTATTGTTACGTTATTAAAGGCGATTGACATAAATATTGCATTGATTCATTCGTTCGCTATTTAATTGACAATCCCATCTGATTGATTCGTTTTTGTTTCCTTCAATTTCGCAGGCAGAAACGGGTAGATTCTTCGTCTCTTATGAGGTCCACTGATTAACAGTCCGCCGGACGGTATCGGCCTGTCAGTTAGAACAAAATTTTGACAGTTCCGAACAACTGACAGGCCGATGCCGTCCGGCGGACTGTTAATCAGTGGGCCCCTTTAAGACCTAAGACTATGTCTCATCCTCCATCAATTCCATCTAAGCCTTTTTTCGATTGTATTTTAAAGAAATCCGGGGTTTTTCGGTATAATAGCATCGTAGGTTTGAAGTACCATATATACGCCAAGTTACACATCCTTCAATGCGAAATTAATAGTCAATTAAGTTTTACCTACCTAACGCTAGATTATACCTCTCTGGTATAATCTAGCGTTCAGAATCTCACTAAGAGACCCGGTGGCTTATATTATGCAATGCTGTTGTTAATTTTGGTACACAAAGCTGTTAATTAAGGCCACACATTGTCGGATACAAATGTATATACTATATATACATCTATGAACCTTATCCCATTGTAATACGGGACAAACATGTACAGATATTTTTGATTGCAAGCCTACGTTGCAGACCGTAACGTGACGTGTCGGTTATTCTCGCTTTATGTAGATTGGAGTTGATTAAATGCAATGTCAAACAATATCAAGTATTATGTGTATGTTGTCATAATAATTGTGAGCTGGGTTTTGTTTGATGCTACAAAAATACGTGACAAGGGTGTAGCCGCCGTGCAGGTCAGGATCTCGACAACTCAAATAAAAAGCTTCGATTTAAAGTAAACTATTATAATTTCAATAGGTACTGGTTTTACAAGGGTTCCTTGACTAAACGGTTAAATGTAAAAGTGGTGTGGTAATCGTATGGAGGCTGATGAAAGAGTGATTTGCATAATTTGAATGTCCGAAAATAGTGGTTAAGATTTGGGTGCCTCTAATTGGCCGCGATACATAATATGTGGAGCGCTCCTATTGGTGCTTTAGAAAAAGCTTCCAAATACTAGCCGAGCCCGACGGCTGCGTTTAGTTACTGTATTATACAAATAAAGGTTGCGTTCGCAACAAGGGACTTTTGTCATCGACGTATTAAAAATTACGAAAGTACGAGTAATGGTAACATTCCATTTCTAACCGCAGCTGCACTACCGGTACTGAACGCGTCGCTGTCATTGTCAATTTCCATAGTAAAATTGACAGTAATGCAGCTGCGGTTAGAAATGGAATGTTACCCTTACTTTTGTTTGACAGTCTGACAGAAATAGTGTAAATTTCATTCGATAGCGTGAAGAGCCTTCGTGTTTGCATTATCTCAATTTTTTTATGGGAGTTTGACCAGCGCGCCAAGCGGAACGTTTTGGAAACTCAAAATCCCATACAAAATGACATTAGAAACCAGTTGCTCACAGATGATATAAAATTAAGCATTTGATTCGAAGCGACCATTAATACGGCCTCAAAACTATTAACACTGCACTTTGCATGTTGTTATCGTACAAAGTGCTTACTTTTTTTTATTACATTATTTAAGCTTCATTTGTTCTACAGTCTGATTGTTATTTTTTTTTGTTTTTCTTTAACTTTGTTTTGGGGCTGACTGCAGATCCCATCTGGTGGGTGAAAGCCTCCTCACTTTTTCTCCACTCACCCCTGTCTTGGGCTTTTCGGAGCCAGTCTTTTCCTGCCACGGAGGAGATGTCGACTATCCACTTCTTTTTGGGTCTTCCTGGGCACCTCCGTCCTACAGGTCCGGTCTATTTTGTCTCTTCTAATGTCCATCTTTTGTCCCCATATCTGGATACATGACCTGCCCACCCTCACATCAAGTGCTTACTTACAAACTCTTTATATTAGCCGTACGTATAATGAGTTTGAAACAAGAAGTAAATAGAGGCCCATTCGACATTTAGAAATCTCAAATAGTTTTGATATTTGACATTACTCGCTGTGCATCTCGTGCGCTCCAATAAAGGTCTATGCATACTGGATATGTGTGCGTAGACGTGCACGTGCGCGTTGTAATATACAGATCCTTATTAGAGACGGCACACCGCTTGCGTGACGTGTGCGTGCACGGCTCCAACATTTTAGCGCACGCAACCGGTGTGATGGCTTAAACAGATGCACTGCGAGAGAGATGCACTAATATCAAAATCAAGTTGAGCTTGTTAAATTTTGAATAGTGTGTAGTTGTGCAATAAGTAAAAGTTATAAAAATCTGAATCGCAAAAATCAAGAAAGAGATAAAACGAACTACGCACAAGCATTCATTTGCATGTTAATTTTAATGAATTGAATCATTTTAACGTAATTGTTTATTATTTTAACTATGTATACGAGTAGTGTCGAGTAGGTACAACACAAAACTCATAGTACATGTGCAGAGTCGGAACTTAGTGACAAATTGCGTTATCTATTCAAGCCTATGGACAAGCAGAGACCTAAGGTATAAGTATATTTGTGTTTTAATTATAAACTTTTTTTATTATAATGTTTATAAATTAACTATTTGAAAAACCAACGCCAAAGAAGCAGCGTCAACATTTTCTGAATCGCGCCACCGCAATAACGTCAGAGTAAATTTATATAGAGGAGTCTATCTTTGAGCCTTGCATAAAAAACAGGTGACAATACAATACGGCGTCAACCTCGAAATCTGAAAAAGTTCTAGCGGCCTAGCCATGGTGATCGCTTGCGCTTAGCCATCGAATCGTATTGTGTCTCTTTATCAATCTTCCATATTAATGTGACAGTGACAGTTGCGTTTCGTTCGCTACGGAGTTTAGCGATTGGCATGTTTTCTACGGGGCCTGGTTCGATTTCAGCCCCGACCCCTGGAGACGTTGCTCAGTTTTCTTTCGTGAACGACATCTATTTCAATTTGTAAGGTAGGTATAAATTAGTTGTGTTTATATTATATTTTCCAATCCAGTTCTATAGTTATAAAGTTTACTGTCACTGTGACTATACTGTGCCACCGTGTCTTAAATAGCTCCCAGTGACGTGGAACAGTTAATTAAGCTAACCCACTAATTGGGGCGTGAACCCGAGCTTTCAAAGGTATTAAGGTCATTGATTACCAAAATAACAGGGAAGAGGAACTTTATACCGCGTAATTTTGAGATGCTGCGTAAATTTGCGCCGATGCGGTTTCCATATTTTGTTATGATTAGCAGTAAACTTATAATATACGGTATTAATTTGCTAATTTTGATGTTAGTCTGAGCGGAAAATTAATTATTAGCTACATTTTACGATGACTCAGTTTATTGATTACTAGCGACCCGCCCCGGCTTCGCACGGGTTACACAAAACCTTAACAAATTATACTCCTAAACCTTCCTCAAGAATCACTCTATAAGATAGGTGAAAACCGCATGGAAATCCGTTCAGAAGTTTTTGAGTTTATCGCGAACAGATAGACAGACGCGGCGGGGGACTTTGTTTTATAAGGTGTAGTAATGATGAAAAAATATTTGAATTATTCATTATAAGTTGAAAATAAATATTATATACCTAGTAAAGAAAATGACAAAGCACTCCTGTTTCTAAGGGACTGTCTTCAGCATTCGCGTCAACATATTTTATGAAACTAGTTATTAGTTATTTTTTTAATATGCCCGAATTATAAGAATAGCTCCTTACTAGGACTGCTTAAATAATTCCAACTAGGTAGTTATACTTCAATATCTTCATAGTACATAATTTAAAATTAACAGTTTGGTAGAAACAAGGGAAGAGTTTGCATGAAAATAACCAAACACTCACAATACAAATGTTTGGCGTAGGTACAGAATGCGGTCCTATCAACCTACATAAGTGTAGTGACCTTATCAACCAATTGAATAAATTTGGTAAACGGTGTATTAATCTCGAAGATTATGAGGTCTTTGGTCTCTGTAATTTCAGAAGACTACGGAAGGGTTATGATTGCAGCCCATGTATTTAATTTATTATGCTTCATTTTCTTTAAATGTTAATATATTTTTCCTTCTTTATTATGGGACGTACCACATTATTACAATCTATAAATTGTAGATACAGATGTCCAGATGTTGCTTTGGCCAGAGTTGATCATCGTTGATTTTTTCATTGTGATTGACATCTGTGGGCCCGATTCGGATTTTGAAATAAACATCTATTAGACATCTTTTAGACATCACCAAGATACGATAACTATATGTTTAAGATCTAACCTGTCAAATTTGACATTTGCGCGATGGAGATACTGTTGAACGATTTCCACAGGATATGACTTAGAGATCCAATTCACATCTAATAGATATCTTAATCTATCTAACGTAAAAGTGACATTGGTTGCCCGAATTGCGCTGCAAAAGAGAACTAGTTGATATCTAAACTATAGTATAACGTATCTAGAATGGATCTAGTACGTGTCGTATCTTGTGAATATCTTGTAGTTCGAATACGGCAGTGTATGTACAATTTATAGGTTAATTTTATTTGTTTTATGTAATTTATCATGTCCTTTTAAAATGAAAGCGTAACTTCCAATGTGTGGAAGCGGCTTTTTGGCGGCAGGTTTGTGTGACTTGTAATATGATGTTGTATGAGGCCAGTTATTCTTTGATTTGATCTTATCATACAACTCAATTTGAAAAACAACGACCTAACCTAACCTAACTTTTCGCACATATTTTATTGCCAGCATACCAAGTGCTGGTTCTAAAATTACCGTGCTATTTTAGTTTAACGATCAACTGCATAGTAACTTTACAAAGCAAGACTATGAACTGGTTTTCGAACGTATACCTACGGGTAAGGTAAACGTCCTAGTACTTGACAACCTAATTTTAATAGTTGAGAGCCCGTTTGCCACAATGTTTGAAATCAAGTATGAAGGTGAAGGTGGCAACTATTAGGAAAATGTCCCAATAGTTGACACGCTGCATGTTCAACAAAAACCGATTGGAAATGCCAATGAAGAGAAATAGAATTAAGTATCGGAAAGAAATATGTACCTATTTAAATTAGTCTTTTTCATATAATTAGGCAAACGTACATAAATTAAGCGTTGTAGTTTCCAGAGATGCCTACATACTAATAAAGTTCCAGACGTGTTCAATAATTTAAACAGGATTAACAAATTTAGGCGCTTAGGTATAAAACTTCAGGCATATTTTAATATTGCGTTGCCCTTTCACTAAAGTACTGGTTCTTAACCGGTACCTGAACTGGTCCGCGAATTTATAAATAGAAGAAACCTTTTATAAACTTTATTCGTTATAGTTATCTAAAGTGTCATTCTATGAAACTTGCTAACTATGTAAACAAAAGTTACTAGTAAATTCATCATTCGGAGAAAATTTCAATATTGGCGGTTTGTTTACATAGGTAGCAAGTTCCATAGAATAGGGTATTGCTTCATAACTATTGAGAAGTTCTAGGCAAAATATAAATTTAGTGAAATGACCGAATGTAATAATAATTATCCGATAATTGCTCAAACATGATCAAATCAAGTGTACCTACTCGTATTTCGGCCGTAGCGTAAACCGTTTCGTTGATTTGTCATTAGTTTGTGCTACAATATGATCGTTTGACACAAATAGCGCACATAATTCGGAATGTTGGTACGCGAACATAAAAAGTGATAAATGTGTAGAGAAATGTAAAGCACATAAGCTCTTTTGGGTTTAAAGTGTTGGTTAACAAGCTCAACTGGCCGGTGCCCGCTTCAAATACTCGGTGATACGCGTCTAGTATTTTGTTACGCATTCTGATAATTCTTTAATAACTCCGAACATGAAAAGAATAGGTTAGGTGGGTGAACTTTTTTGGTCCACTCGATGCCATGATTACAGTTGGTTGTCCAGAGGAAAACCAATCCTGATTTTATGGTATTTAAATTTAAGTTGGTTGTCCAGAGGTACCAATTCCTATCCTGATTTCTAGGTATTTCAATTTACCAAACATGCATATTTGTGGTACCAGTTGTATGCCATTTCCATAATGGGTAATCTACTAATTCTATTAGTAGAACAAAATACAACATTTATTACAAACTGTGCCACTGTTGTCACTCGGACAACGAGAGAGAATAACAACACAAAAATAGTAGACCCGCCCGGACAGAAAATATTAAGGTAAACGTACTAGTGCTCGACTTGCTAATGCCCAATTAGATGACATCCTGCTGTCACCTTTATTGACAATGACTTAAGTTTAAAGATGACATGTACTGGGACCGTGACGAGCACTAGTACGTTAACCTTATAGGATTTCAGTATGAATGGTATGTACATGTACCACGATTTTAACTTTTGTCCACTATTTTTCATATCTAATAATGTCCGTACACGCTAAGTAATTGGTACAAGCCAAGCACCTAAATCTTACTTCGAAGTAATGAATGCTAATTTGACAGTGTACGCCACAACACTTATTATAATTATAACCCTTATACTTGTTCTTGTAGTACAATAAACGTTCTTGACGCTACGGGGCACTCCCACTTGACGTTCAAAGGGTTAAGCGTATAGTGAGATATGATAACTACTCGTTTATTTGAGGTCTAAACTAAATATAAGGTTAACAACTGTTTTGAATCTTAAATACTTTGCGTGTATCATACATTTTCATCCACATCTAATATTATACAATTCAAACGCTATTGTTATGAAGATCTGCCTTTGTAATCGTTATCGTTACTACGAAACGTTCTACCACTTAATGTATTCTTTGAATTTGTATCCCTTTATATGTCTTTGAACGTTTGATGTAAGTAGGTACAATTACTAAGAATTCTTTATTATGTATAAGTTTTCAAACATCTGCAAAGAATTCTACTCATTCTAGTATGATATATGATAATACCTACTAAAATAAATATTTAGAACATTTATTTAGAATTGCTAAAGATTTCAGGAAAAATCTAGTTCAAAGAAAAGACGTCAAACTTCCTCGAATTGAACACACGTGTCAGACATCTGTGATTCAGTTAGTAAATATTTTAAAAACTTAGAACACGTCACTTTGATTTTTAGGGTACTGTAGACAAAATGCGTTCTTATTGTTTCACCATTATGTGTCTGACTGTCTGTCCGTATAAAACAGTCAATAAAGCTCTAAAGGCTAAACAGCCAATTGTAAGGTATATTCAAATGAAATTTAGAATATTGGTATACTCTGTGAGCCACCAGCACTTAGTTGAGAAAGAAAATAAAAAGTTTTTGGGTAGGTTATAAATGGTTTTTATTGGTACTTATATGTTATCGTAAAAAACTTATTTTTTTTAAATTCCAAAATCAGATTATTCAAAGCACTTTGACCGTAGAAAATGTAAAAATCTTCCCATCACAATAATTACTCGATTACTAAGTAAAGTAAGTAAATAGACACGTGATTGGCTCGTTATTAACAACAAGGTTGGGAAGTTCTCACAAGTAATGGAGGTAATTTTAAAACTTAAGAAACATCGTTTACCTTTCTAACACAGCCATTGACACAAAAACACAAGACAACGACAAACCAAAAAGTATACACCTAAGTATAAAAAAAACTCTAAGTATGTACATAGAGTTAGACCAAGAAAAGTCTGCAACGATTTTGATAGCACACGCAGTGCACGTGTTATTTTGAACGTCAAACTTCTATGAAATTATGACGTATTAAATAACACTGGCACTCCTATGCTATCATATTTGCTGCAAACTTTTCTTGGTCTAACTCTAACTACTTTGTTTAAAAGAAAAAAATCTTTATCAATAGTTCACCCTAACTTGTCAGAAGGCTTAGTAAATATTGACTGTCAAAGTTACTAGACTTACTAAACGTACCTATGCAATTCGATTCGTCTGCCGCATGGATAAATGTCAATTTGTCAACTAAATTGGCATTCTATTTCTCTTCACTCAGTTTACACTCAATCTGTTCAATATTTTGCGTTGAAAAGTTGTTTTTTATTGATCGTATTTTTTAATAGTTTGCACGACTTTTGTTAGACATTTTTCACGTTGAATTTCAAATTTGTCATCAATTTATTTACTTACTGGATTTTCCGGTAGGTATCTACGTTTGTGTGTATGAAAATAATAATCTTTGAGTGCAATATTTAACAACATAACTACTTCAAGTGGCGAACACATTTTATATTCAGACAATAGGTAGGTATAACATATAGGTAGTTTGTGGGCAAAGAGAGGACTCGTGGACCAATACATTCTACGACTCTTTCCTTTCCGCACAGACTGTAGTAGTAAATATCTCCATTCGACGGCATAATATTAGCTACTGCATAGGGTCATTGCGTCAGTTTACCGTCCAGTGCCTGTTTCCGTCCACTTGGCGTAGTTTCTACTAAGAATTGCGTATCACTTGAATATTCAAATTATGTGTGCCAAGTGGACGGAAACAGGCACTGGACGGTAAACTGACGCAATGACCCTATGAATCTTTCAGCCAACAAGCGTCAACAACATCGTTAAGACAATTAACTATGGTATTCTCGATCAAAGAAAACCGCAATTTGATTGAGAGAAGTGACAGTAAATGCGGAAAGCAGCAGGGTGCGTGTTTATTGTCCTAAGGGCGTCAGACATCTTAAGATAAAATATTACGTATAGTATCTTCGTCATGTGTGTGACGCCCTTTTTGTTAAATATATGCTTATTTATTGGAACATTGTTTTCAAAGCAACAATCGTAAATAATAAATATCATATACTTTGTGATTATTTACCGGAAAAATTTCTTATAGTTCCTACTTAATCTCTTAATTAAACCTAAATTTACTTTAAATTCTCTTTTATTCATATTTAGTTTGTAATGTATGGTAAAAATACTATAAATGACTTATACATTGTATAAATAAGTTAATTTTTTTTACTTGTATGTGCTGTATTTGTTATTCGTTGTTAACCGTAGGTATATATTGTTTCTCGTAAAATAAAATAAGTATAAGTAAATAAATAAAAAACTCACCTCTCGATGAAACAATTACGAAAATGGCAACAAAAACATCAAATCCCTTGGTCAATATCATTTTCTGGCATAAAACAAACGATGTCAACCGAAACACAAATTAAAAACAAAGCATTACTGGCCGTCAAAAAGAAAAAAAAATCTATGACACATTCTACTTTCGCGCCTTTTTCATTCAAATGCGTTCGAATTTCGAAAGGAACGTTCCGAAACGTAACGTCAAGTTATGCAGGCGGTGATCTCCTGATGCGTGGCATAGCGCGACTGACGTTTGTTGCTTGGTTGCACGACACAATCTGAAATAGGACGTATATTTTGTAGCGTAAACATCACGCTTATTTTTAGAGACGGCCAAATTATACGGCACTCTTGATTATAATGTCGTTGGTTAGTTTAATGATGCTGTATACAAAAAATTACAGTTATTTGGAGCCCTAACGAATATATTTTCCTTTTTTATTCTTCGCGCTTATTTTAAGGCATCGCACTTTTTTCCAGACAGGCAACCCTTTTGTGTTGTTTTTTAAAATAACGAGGGTTATAAGCGGCAATGTGTTTTGGCCCTACTTAAATAAATCGCCTTCTTGAAGAATGGCACTAATGGTGCTAAGAACGGATAACACAGGGATAAAAGAGGGACAGGACAAAAGATGCAACGTTGCTTAATTGTTTGTTTGTGCAAATTTCAGATTAATATCTCCTTTTATTTTGATGATTGCGTTTCTGACGTTGCGTGTTCATCTTGAATTTTAATTTCTAGATAAGAAATTAAAAAAGATTATCTTTTTTACTTATAATATGATTTTACTAAGTTTTTTTTTTATGTTGAACCTTTAAGACCATATTTCAATAGGTACTTTAAAACCTAACGCAAACTGAACTTTGTATGAATAGGTGAAACTACGTGCTTTCTAATCCTTATCATTCATTAGTTTTCTTAAATTATTCAAATTTTTAGATTGGTAAAATTATTGAACGGCACTTCAGTTTAGTTTCAATAAATATATCTTAGCACCGGAAGCTTTTGTTTTATGGCTCCTCTACACGATGGGCCAGCGCCGGCCACTCCAAGGGACGCAGCCATGCGGTAGAATGAGATAGCAATATCACTTGCTCCCTCTAGCGCATAAATGCGTCCCTTGGAGTGGCCGGCGCTGGCCCATCGTGTAGAGGAGCCATTAAAATTGCGAGCACAAGCCCAAAAATTAGTTATGTATCACTCGTATCTAGGGCTTCCAAATACCGGGCTTCTTTCAATACCGGTATTAATACCGAAACTGTCTTCATCAATACCGGGATCCCGGGATCCCGGATACTAGTTACTAAACTGCAAAACTTAATTCAAGACCAAAAAAAGTAAGACAATGTTGCCACTGCAATAATTTGTTTGTAAAATAGTAAATTCCTTTTGATAAATAAATCACGCTAAGATAATTTATTTATTAGTAATTTTACTTCTGCGATTTAAAAAAGTACTTTTATATACTTATTTTTGCATAAATACAAGACGCGCTAGTAAAAAGTGGCAACATTTTCTTACTTTTTTTGGTCTTGAATTACGTTTTGCAGTATATATTGCTTCAAGATGTTGTTGTTAATATAATAAGCTACAAAAAAATTCACAGATTTCGTGCCTCACACGACTATCGAGCACATTGGAAATGAATCTACGGAATTCGAAAAAATATTGTCGCTGAGCGACGAGAAAGTCTGGATAAGGAAAAAGTTACAAAATAAAACTACAACGTTGAATGATAATTATTTTATTCTTAGACTAACACAAGTATCCTGGTCATAACGCATGTGAACAAACAAATTGCAAAATTTCCACACGCGGATCGAAGTTTGAATAATTGTCGCCGTGGCGCATAAGTATAGGTACATATTTCATTTTTCGATTAATAAGCAGGATATATTAATGTTCAAAGTACAAGAAAATTATTACACGGCAAATCCGTAGTCAACTCGAGAAGTGGTAGCCACATCGCCGTTATCGTCACTCGAGTCTTGATCGGCAGCGGCCCATTTGCTGCAAGATATGTATTTTTCTTGACAGCAGTTTGACGCGACGAGAGATGACCATAACAGCGTTTGTCTATGTTGCACCAAACCTGAGTTCCAATAGGTACTACCAGGGGCCGATTGCATAACAAACTACAACTAATATTACAAGCGGAACTCCTTTTCTAATTTCACTTATTAAATAAGGAGTTCCGCTTGTAATATTAGTTGTAGTTTGTTATGCAATCGGCCCCTGGGTTCAGCATCAGCTATCTTGGGTACTACTCTCCTAAGTGCTCATCAAGACGAGTCGGATGACCAAAACAGCGTGTGCCTATGTTGCAACAAACCTGAGTTCCTTTAGGTACAGCCAGGGTTCAGCATCAGCTATCTGCTAGCAGCCTCTCCCTCTCCCTCTCCCTCTCCCTCTCCCTCTCCCTCTCCCTCTCCCTCTCCCTCTCCCTCTCCCTCTCCCTCTCCCTCTCCCTCTCCCTCTCCCTCTCCCTCTCCCTCTCCCTCTCCCTCTCCCTCTCCCTCTCCCTCTCCCTCTCCCTCTCCCTCTCCCTCTCCCTCTCCCTCTCCCTCTCCCTCTCCCTCTCCCTCTCCCTCTCCCTCTCCCTCTCCCTCTCCCTCTCCCTCTCCCTCTCCCTCTCCCTCTCCCTCTCCCTCTCCCTCTCCCCTCTCCCTCTCCCTCTCCCTCTCCCCTCTCCCTCTCCCCTCTCCCTCTCCCTCTCCCCTCTCCCTCTCCCTCTCCCTCCCTCTCCCTCTCCCTCTCCCTCTCCCTCTCCCTCCTCTCCCTCCCTCTCCCTCTCCCTCTCCCTCTCCCTCTCCCTCTCCCTCTCCCTCTCCCTCTCCCTCTCCCTCTCCCTCTCCTCTCCCTCTCCCTCTCCCTCTCCCCTCTCCCTCTCCCTCTCCCTCTCCCTCTCCCTCTCCCTCTCCTCTCCCCTCTCCCTCTCCCTCTCCCTCTCCCTCTCCCTCTCCCTCTCCCTCTCCCTCTCCCTCTCCCTCTCCCTCTCCCTCTCCCTCTCCCTCTCCCTCTCCCTCTCCCTCTCCCTCTCCCTCTCCTCTCCCTCTCCCCTCTCCCTCTCCTCTCCCTCTCCCTCTCCCTCTCCCTCTCTCCCTCTCCCTCTCCCTCTCCCTCTCCCTCTCCCTCTCCCTCTCCCTCTCCCTCTCCCTCTCCCTCTCCCTCTCCCTCTCCCTCTCCCTCTCCCTCTCCCTCTCCCTCTCCCTCTCCCTCTCCCTCTCCCTCTCCCTCTCCCTCTCCCTCTCCCTCTCCCTCTCCTCTCCCTCTCCCTCTCCCTCTCCCTCTCCCTCTCCTCTCCCTCTCCCTCTCCCTCTCCCTCTCCCTCTCCCTCTCCCTCTCCCTCTCCCTCTCCCTCTCCCTCTCCCTCTCCCTCTCCCTCTCCCTCTCCCTCTCCCTCTCCCTCTCCCTCTCCCTCTCCCTCTCCCTCTCCCTCTCCCTCTCCCTCTCCCTCTCCCTCTCCCTCTCCCTCTCCCTCTCCCTCTCCCTCTCCCTCTCCCTCTCCCTCTCCCTCTCCCTCTCCCTCTCCCTCTCCCTCTCCCTCTCCCTCTCCCTCTCCCTCTCCCTCTCCCTCTCCCTCTCCCTCTCCCTCTCCCTCTCCCTCTCCCTCTCCCTCTCCCTATCGATAATTCACAACAAACACCGATAACGAACTCTGCGAAACATGAAGTCATAAATGTCATGTGAAAAATGTCGTTCTGACTTTTTGACTATTTAAAGGTTAGGCTACAGGGCAAACCCTTAACCCGATCGTCTTTGTTTTAGGCTCAAATTGTAGCTGACTAAATTGTCCAGAGCCGTTTTTCTCAAATTTTTGATGTCATTCTTCGTTTCCAAATTATCGAGCACCAAAATCAAAAATTCGGAAAAAAAAAAATTTTATTTTCACTATTTCGACCATAACTTTTTTTGTTTTTGACTTTCTCGAATAATTATTTTTGCACCTTACAGCTCTCGTGATTATGCGTATTTTGAGCCTATTTTTTAATATCATATCTTCACAACTTTCCGAGATATGAGGGGATCGCACTTTTTCGTGAAATCGGAGCCTATACTGGAGCGAACGAAAAGACATTTCCAATGTCAAAACATTAGAAAACTAAGGGATTCAGATCGAAGGTCATTCGCGTGGGGTAGCCCCTTAATATATCCTGAACATCAGAATTCATCACCAAATATTTATCTAACGCATATGCACAGATCTTGTTTCAATTAAATGATCTTCTTTAATTAAATTGGCAAGTTATCTTCTTGATACAGCCGAATTTGACCATTTTAATAGATTTTAAACGTTATAATAGGCACATTTTCCTTGTTTTAGAAAATACCGGGATCCCGGTATTTCATTAAAAAATACCGGTATTGAAAAATCTGTTTAAACAGACGGGATCCCGGTATTTCGGGATCCCGGGATCCCGGTATTGGAAGCCCTACTCGTATCATAAAAATGAGATAGGTGCCTAATAAAATTTACCCCTCAAGTTGCCTAGTCGGCTTGGTCGAGTCGAGTTTATACACATTATACAGTCAGTATTATAATAAAATATTTAAAATGTCGGTAATTCTAAAAGGTCTTGAAAGGGAAAGTGTTTGTAACGATCATAAAGACGCGCGCTAAGAATGAATTCTTCATCAAATGGCTGACATTGTTAGGGGGAATAATTTATGTCGCTGAAGAATAACGAGATATCCAGCTTCGTCGCCGTTTCACATCTTGTAATATTCGGGCTTTTTAATTTCAGATATACCTAAATAATTTTGAATAATTTTGTGTTCTGTTTTGGAAAGTTCGGACAATCAGTGCTAATTAGAAAATGATAAGTAATGTACAAATTTAATGCAACATTGTTATAATATTTTTTATTCAAGGTGTAATAAAATTGTAGGTACCAATAACTATTTAAAATACATTGGATACCTATTTCTTATTTAGGTACTCCATTCATTCAAAAATAACCGACTGCTTTGTGTACTAGACTGGATTCTGTTAGATTATTTATTCATAATTTTATAGTTATCTCACTTTGAAGCTCAAAGCAGTGAGAAAGAGGGTTAAGCTACGGATAGACGTATGAAAAGCGACCTAATACGATGGCAAAACATGAGCTCTTAAACTAGAAAAATGTATAGTGTTCAAAATTAACAATAAAGTAATAGCAATAATATGTATAACTTCATACACGCGCTATAGGCCCCGTGCATGAACTAAGTACTTATAAGGGTAACATTCCATTTCTGACCGCAGCTGCACTACTAGTACGAACGCGTCGGTGTTATTGTCAATTTCCATAGTAAAATGAACGGTAGTGCTGCTGTCGTTGGAAATGAACTCTCACCTTAAGGGGGCAGCATAGAAGCCGTCAGATTTTTGGCGTGAGGCGTAAATGTGTCGTTTATTCTTCCGATATAGCCCACAAGCTGGCAGAACCTACTATGCACAAGGAAACGTACAGACGAGAACGGTAGATGGTGGCACTTGCTTTGGCAATGTACATGTGCACATAAGTTTCAGATTCAGGCCACAAGATGGCAGACCCTCCAACGCGCACGGTTCCTATTACTCCCTTTATTTATACCATTAGAAACTAATGAAGTTTTAAAAAATGATACAAGTTATTTAAAATTAGTAACTACCTTAGTAGTTTTTTATTCAAATAAACTTTCTCGGTGATCGCATAAAATTTGATGCTCCATACTGCCTAAATATACAAAAACAAAGAAAAACAGCCATTAATATCGGTTCTTGCCGGACTATAGGATAACTTTTTTAAGAAAATCTGCAGTCAAAAAGCAGATTAAATATTTCTAGGCATAAGACTTGTCCCCACAAAGTAAATTTTATTAAGTAACATATTTCAAAGTTAAAACAACATGGTCTGAAATCCCATCATGAAGCCAAACTATAGTTCGTTTTTTTTAGCATTAGAAATAAGGTAAACAATCTTGATGTGTCTTTTAATTGAAAAACACATTTTAAAAGTAAGTTACGGCAAATATGTAACAATTATGAATCTAATACGTCCATTTATATTCTTCTGCTTTCATAAGTATTAGTTATTGATTTTTAAAAAGCGTTTTTCAATTAAAAGACATGTCAAGATCGCTTACCTTCTTTCAAGTTCTTTCTAATGCTAAAAAAAACGAACTATAGGACGGAATCACCCATGTTTACTCTCCAAATATAAGAGCATTCGCAGACACTCTTGACCCAATTGCCTACAATAACAGACTAAACGAAAGGGAAAAGCTGATTATTCCTAAGCGGTCCTATTCGAAGGAAAACAGTCCTGAAACGTTCGGCCACCTTACCCTAATAGGAGGTAAACGCTCCGAGCGTTGGGCAAACATACTGACAGACCCTTTTGAGGGTGCCGCATATCGGCGTATCTATTTTGGTATAGAAATGAAATTGATTATTTACAAGGATACACAAGTACTTACTTTTTTAGGGTTCCGTACCTAGAGGGTAAAACGGGATCCTATTACTAAGACTCCGCTGTCCGTCCGTCCGTCCGTCCGTCCGTCTGTCACCAGGCTGTATCTCACGAACCGTGACAGCTAATAGACAGTTGAAATTTTCACAGATGATGTATTTCTGTTGCCGCTATAACAACAAATACTAAAAACAGAATAAAATAAAGATTTAAGTGGCATACAACAAACGTGATTTTTGACCGAAGTTAAGCAACGTCGGGCGGGGTCAGAACTTGGATGGGTGACCGTTTTTTTTTTGCCGTGTTTTGCATTATGGTACGGAACCCTTCGTGCGCGAGTCCGACTCGCACTTGCCCGGTTTTTTTTTATTAAAGTACCCATATTTTAGTGAAAGTTGTGTTTTTTGTTTGTCTTCACACATTATTTTGATATGTCAGCAATGTGTCGCGTTTTAAAAACTTTAATGAACAATAATAATCAGGCGTTAGTATCCTGATACATTGCCTATACCTATGCTAATTATATAGAATCAATTCATAATAATCATCATCCAAAGGTAGTTTCAAAGTAGGCATGTAAGTACTTTAATTACGAAAAAAAAACGATTTCAAAGTATACACTAAAAGTATCTGCCATCCTTTATTAAGCTTACAAATTTAATATAGATATATTATGCTACAGTTTGCATTAATTAATTTTGGGAAGTATCCATCAAATTTAATACATATATTTTTGAAAAGTTATTAGAAAATGGTAGATAAGCTTAGCTTAGCTTAGCTTAGCAAGATAAGCTTTACGCGTACTTAGTCTTAATAGTCTTATCCGCTACTATTGGTTCTGACTGTATACAAACTAAAAGTAATTTGATAACAAAGGAAACCGTTTTCTTAATTCACTTTCACTAAGCCAAATACTTCGATAAGAACATTAACTACGTATTATGTACACCTATTAACGGCGAACAGTGTTTTCCGTACTAATCCGTGATAGTCCAGAGATTTCGCCATTACGTGCTGTCCTACAGGCCAATTCGAGTTTTAGTTCATTCATTCTTTTAAAATTATGGCTTCAGTCCAGTGGGACTATTTCGCCAGTATCAAGGTATTAGGAGCCTCCAATACGACTAATATTGTACGGGACAGTGTACTTACGGTGATTTGAATAGCTCTTGTAAATAAAAGCGATATCTGGACTTTACTGGAGTAGCACGTGGACTACCGACCGTTGACTCCAAAATAGTGGTTAAACGCGTATCAAGATGAATTCTCCATTCACTGCACACCACCACATTAGTTTACTGTATAATAAGCTATCGATATTACACTTCAATTTTTTTTATTAATGAGCAAAAAACAAAGAAATTCATCACGAGGCGTGACTTATATCAAGATGGTGCCCGAACCGGAAGTCCCGAGTTTTAGTTATTCGATATAATACTGATATCTAAGTGTCAAAAGTGACGTTTTTGGTTGAAGTAATGTCACTTTTGACACTGACAGATCAGATCGAATAACTAAAACTCGAATGGGCCTGTTAGTCTGTAGCGTGTTGGGAAAAAAAAACGTTTACAATAGCGGCGCGGTAGAAAAACTCCTCAATTAACCTCTCAATCACTGGTTGTTTGTCTGATGCCCTGTTATTAGTGTCTGTACCTAATGAAATACCTTGAAATAGTTCTACGCGAGTTCTACGTAACTTAGCAAGATTGGTAGGTGGTAAGGAGAGTTTGATTTATTGATAGGTCGGGGATAAAAGATTTCAGTAGTTATTGAATGTTGTATGTGCACATATTTTACTAGTGGGAAATAATTTCATGTAAATGCTTTTACAGTATACATATGGTCCTATTTTCCCGCACTAGTGCGTAAAATAGCACCTTTCGTGCGTATGTTAAAAGTTTAAAGGGCCATATGTACTGTAAAACGTTGTACGATACACGTGCAAATAGGTAATTCGAACTCGTGTCGATTTAAAACACTCCCTTCGGTCGTGTTTTAATTTATCGCCACTCGTTTCGAATTTCCTCTTTTCCGCACTTGTATCGTAAATAACTATTATATAGATCGTCTTATACAGATGTTATAATATGTTCATATGTATACTCGTACAACATATAAAATAGCATTCGTAAAGTTTACTTCAGTCTTTGCTTTCTCTATTGGGAAGTAACAAGCTTTTCATCATACGTACGCTTACGTTTGAGTATTAGGAGATAAAAGAACATTTGTTTACTCAACAGATTACATTCTACTGTTAACAGCGTCTGTTCTTCGAATATCGTTTTAGATTGGTGTCTATTTTAGAATCTTTGGTTTATTGCCCGAACATGGGATATACATATTTTGACAAATACAGTTAATGTGATAGGTACTCTTACCTGACCTGCTAGCATGAGTTGCGTTCTCGCGCGCGACTCCATACTCCATACTTCAAACGCGACTTCAAGTATGCACTCGCGCACGAAATCGCAACTTATGCTAGACCGCCTGCTTTGGCTTTTGGCTTTGACATAATCGCGCGTGCAAAAAAATACTGACATACCTACACACAATACATCTAATTGCTTTACGTTATTATGCTATTTTAAGATTAGATTGCTCACAACTTAGGTAATGTTATGGTAGCAATTAGCTATATATCTTAGGCAGCATAAAAGAAGATGGATGCATAAAAACCATTGAAAACATGAGAGCGAATATGCCCTAACACATGGAATGTAGCTAAAATTATAGTAGGTACAAAATTACACTGTTCTTTTTCTTCTGTTGTACTGTATTTTCATCTCTTTCGCGCAAATAATGGTAGGATTAAAAACAAACCGTATTTAAAGGCAAGGTCATTTAAGGCCAGCGCAAACCGGCGGAGCGCAGCGCAGATCACCGAGGAGCATTTACGCCGCGCAGCGCACACCGGCGAGGTAAAAATCCCCCGACATACCGCGAGCGCCCTCACAGCCCGGCGCTGGCGGCCGGCGCATCTGGGATGGCATGCCGCCGCGTGTACTCTATCAAAAGGGATTAGTGACTAGTGTGCACGAGTTCTCCTCCGTCGTCCCGGTGCTACTCCGGCGCACTCGGGAAGCCTCGGCGCATACCGGGGGATGCCGCGGCATGCCGGCGCCTACCGCCGCGGTATCCTCTAACGTGCTCCTCGATGCCGCGGAGTAACAATCCTCCGTGATGCTCCGAGGTCGGTCTCAAAGCATTTAAATTTAAACCTGAATGTAATTGAAATAGGGAAGAATATACATTGATAATTTTAAAGTGATCTGCGCTGCGCTCCGCCGGTTTGCGCAGGCCTTTTATTCAAGAAGTTTGCCGGTACCTATAAATCGTGCTGTGCGCGACCATTTAGGTTCTAGAGTGTGAAGATGAACACTCTACCAACGGTGAGCGGCAATTAATATAAAATTCAACTCTTTTGTAAACTTTCCTACATGAGCCGGTGACCCGATTGATTGTTACCGAGCACGTCGAAAATAACTCGTCAACTTGTAAGGACTAAAGTTGTTGGGAACTTTCTCACGGGCGCACTTTCTCAAAAGGAACGTGGTAAGGACGTGTAAGTTTTTTTTATTAAAGGTTAGAGAAAATAGCTTGAATATTGTTATTTTCTATTGAAAATTTAGATGCCAAATGAGTAACGGATTGAACGTCAATCGCGATAGTAGCGCGGCGACTAACGTCAACAGTGGCGGATTTGCAGTCTTTGCAGCCGGTATAGCTTTATTTGACGTTCATAAGTGCATTGTAATATGACTACTTGAATAAACTATTTTTTATCTTTTATCTTTATCTTTGCCGCCCTAGGCCCCAGGCCCCTTTCGCAGCATCAATCATAATTATTGACTACATTTTAAGTTATTTCTTGTTATCATTAGCGAATTTTTTGTCACAATTGGCCGCCTCTAATTTTTTGCCGCCCTAGGCCCGGGCCTACTGGGCAATAGGGCAAATCTGCCACTGAACGTCAATGCTGACCGTAGTGTTACAAACCGGTCTTGTTGAATTATGGATATATGCATGGTAACAAATTTAGAGTTAAGTTAAACTTAGAATAGTACTACATAACAGTTTGTGCTGTACTCTGTAGGTATAACGCATAAAGTACTTACTTATAAAAATAATTGAGAGCGCACTATTCGCCAACAAACTGTCTACAGTTTGGCGAAACTTTTGTATACCTAAACATAAGTATATTTTTTGAAATAAATAAAAAAAAAAAAAAAAAAAACATTTTATCGTAGTGATCGCTGCCGTCGCTGCCAGCTTTGAAATGAAAAAAAAGTTTTTATTTTGTTGTTTATCATACTTTTAATAATAAAACTTGGAGCGATCACTAGTACATGGGAAAAACATCGATAACTAATAAATATTTATGTACATACCTACAGGAACACCTTACTCCTGTCATTTAATTTTGCTCACTATAATCCGATGTCTGGTGAGACATGGGTGAGACCTAAACAAACACATCAACGGTTTAATACGTTTTATTTTTATTGTGTTTAATTCGCGGCACTATCATGGCGTCATTTATGGAATTTTTGGTCGGTTGGTCAATCAGGCATTCTATTTTTAACTTTTCATTAATATCTGAGGCGTCTTGTTAGCTTTTGATTCTAGTCTAGACATTTATTTAGGTTGAGAACGAAATTACTAGCCCACAAACAAAACTAACCTTCGATATAATTATTTATGTAGCTACCTAAAGTTAGGCTTCTTTTAATCTACACAAGAATATGGATTAAATCTCAAAATAAAAATATTAGCCAACGATTTAATCTACTAATTCAACATTTTTTACACAACAGATGTTTAGTTATTTTCATCAAGCATAGTCGTTGAAAACCGAGAGTTGAATTCGATTTTATAATTAAGAGACATTTGTATGATTTTGTAACCATTGTTTTAAGTCCCTACATGTTCTAATCCAAAATACAAGTAGCTACATAATTATTAGTACTCGGCTAAAAGATTTCTTAAAGTCTGCTCGATACAAATTCGAATCGAAAAAACCACAAATTAGCCTGCACATTTCGCCTGATGGATTAAGCAGGTAACAGAGCTAACTGAATTAATAAGTACAATCTTGAAATGTTCACGTCTCACATCGCAAATCCAACTGATGGAAGCGAGTTAAATCTTTCCTCGAGTCGAGATTTATTAGCTCATATCTCGCATACAAATGACGAAAATCTATGCTCGAAATCCCGCGTTATACTCACCAGCATAACTAGACCTTTATAGCCTTTTAAGCAACATTACGGTGCCAAAATTTGGCGTACGCGGAGGGCTCAAGATATAATGGTTAATGTCCCCCTCTTCCATTATGAAGTTAGGATTACGAGTGATCGAAATTTAAACCATCTATGAGTAAGAAATATTTTTGAACGTTAATATTAAGGCATACTTTATGGTAATTAGTTTGGTAATCGTGGATTTGTCGAGAGGAAAATGTGTATCGAGATATACAGGGTGATTTCGGGGTCCTGGAGCAAGAGAGCCAGACATCATACAGAATCCAAAGATGAGCCTAATGATGTTGTTAATTATTGTTTATCACCAATAATGATGATTATTTTCCAGATGACAAGTAGGAAAAAACATTTTTGCATACAAATACATGTATTAGAAGAAGGGATTGTTTAAAAGTATCCAGGTAAATCCCTTACATTTTAGGTGTCAAGCAAGGATATCCTTAACAAGATTTTTTCAGGAAAATATGAGATTTACCTTAATAACCTTTTAAGGGTTCCGTAATTTCCGTACCCAAAGGCTAAAAACGGGACCCTATTACTAAGACTCCGCTGTCCGTCTGTCTGTCTGTCTGTCATGCGCGAGTCCGACTCGCACATGGCGGGTTTTTTTTAATGTATACCCGGCATCACCAACGTTAGCTGATGGCAGCAATAAAAATTTTCTCGTTTTATTGCATTTCTATGAAATAGATGTGGTATGCACGTACTGTAGTGTACCTTTTCACTTTAATGTTATTACTGTTAAATATTTTATGAAAATTTACTTTATCTACCTAGTATGACAAAGAGCTAATTAGATCCAAGATACAATACATGGAAGTATTGTTGAATAACCGTTTGTAAATATATTTTACACTAACATCTCTACTCAGACCACGACGCTCTGCAAAGAGTATAACTCAAAGAAGAAGAAGATCAGTTTATTTGCAATATATATAAAATGTTTGATCGACCATTAAACAAGCGTAGAGTAACTAATTACGATTTATCACCTATCTTAGACGTCGAATGATGTTTCTAACGAATTACTGCTTAAAAGTACTCTTATGAATAAGTAATGAAATGAGTGGTCGCGCTCAGCATAAAACGGGATAACTATGTATGTCTTAACTTAACACCTATAATGTATATTTTGATAGTCTATATTTTATCTAAATTCATATATATTTTATCTCGAATCCATACTATAATTAAAAAAAAAAAGTCGCGAGCCACCATTAAAAAATTTCAAATCCCGCTGTACGTGTACATTGTGTCAATTCCCCAACTGACAAACTAAAATCGAAAATTTGAAAGTGGAAGAGTGCAACCATTGTTCGTTGGTGCTCGGAATATGATTGATTCGCAAAAATAAGCATTCATTTATTTCCCTATGGCAAAACGGGACTACACCAAATAGCTTTTAGATTAAAACGCCGTCATAGTGTCATAGTCATATTCCTCAGGGACCTGACATGACTTTTGTCTCCCGTCATGTCACGGTGGCTAGTATTTGCATAGTTTTTATTTGAGTACTTGAAATTCTGTATTTGCTGCTTGTTAAATATTTTCATTTAAAAAAGGAATGATGAGTGCTGGTGCAAAAATTAGGGTGGCAATGTCAACTTAAAGAACCAATCTATTTAGTTGATTAACAGGGGAAGATAACATAATTTATATTTTTAGAAAATAACTCTGCGGTTTCATTAGCGTGACTCTAAATACAATTGTGTTTATTTATGTCATGGGCCGTGCCATACAATTGTGTAAATGTATTAAGAAAAATAACTAATTAGTAGACCTAGAACTTTTTCTAGCAAAAACGAGAGATTGACAAAATGAAATATCGACATACTTAACTGTTATCGATACGTAGGTATTAAAATGATCTGACAGAAAAATAATGCAAAGAAACTTTCCCTTCGTAAAAATGTATTTTCCCAATTGACACAATAACCGCGTGCTCGCAAATGGTGTAAATGAGGTAGGCAAACATGTTTCACGTCCCTATCTGAGGGAGGACACAGATGGTCCGATATTATTACCCGTGCCGAGGGGAGATCACACGTGGATTACCAATCAATTTCATATCGGCCCGACTTTTCGTTACTTTGGTTATAATGCGTCTTCGATTAATGCTTATAGTAGGATTAATTTCAATTGGTTTAAGAAGAACAAGACAACACTTCGAAAAGCGATTGTTTTATGTTTTTTTTTTATTTGTTTGATAATAATTATAATTCGGGAGATACAGATCCTTGAAGTAAACAATATTAATTTTATTGAGAGTGTTAGTTCCTCAATAAAATTATCTTTTTGCAAACTTGTTTGACCTTTACGATTTTTCTTATTGCGACTGTATATCTGACATCTGACACTGACTCTAGTCAATCTGACAATAATCAAAATTAAGCCGAATAAGAATCCAGTTCATTTATTTTATAAGCTATAAATATTTAAAACATAGAGGTGCATACATCATAATTTTATCGACATCGACGTATAGTGTCACATGTCCTTGTACTTTTTGAACGTCAAAACAAATTGCATCCATCAATCTGGGGGTTGATTGCCGTATTAAAAACGAACTTTTAGGTTCTACACTATCCTCTTTAGTCAAAAAATAAAAGGTGGAACAATTCCCTCGATCAATCCTATAGCATAGGTGAAGCAAATCGAATTACTCTTAAATTTGGGACCGGCTCAAGTTTATCTTAAGCCGAAGAAAACCTTTACCAATTTACCTATATCGTCTCCCAAGCCCGCACCCAACAGCTTTACATACTAACCTCTACGCCATCAATTTGGCAGTTTTCCTGCTCGCCGGAAAACATAAGTTTGCCGGCCGCGACAGAGAAAGGTCACAAGATAAGGTATCGGAGACTGTCAGTGTGAGAAAAAACCTGGCTGATAAATGAACATCCTTGCCCGTCCATGATTTATAAGAGGATTTTCGAGCTATTGTTGGAGTAACTCTAGGGATCAAGACGAATCGTTTGATATCTTTTACATTGGATGCGTTCAAGGATCAGTCAACAAGTAAACATGCGTTATTTAACGAATTGTTTATATTTGTTTTCATTTGGTGGCTGCTTTAATATGTAGCTGTGGGTGTGTATCTAATGTGTGTAGATCCTATATTTTTTTGCACATCTCCTGGGATTGTGCAATCTCGGATTACACGCATTTAGGACCAAATGAAGGTGTTGAACGATTTCCAGCCTGTTGAAAATTAATTTCTCAAAACGCTTTTTTTGGATCTAATTTTATTGGCCTAACTATTAGCCCTATAATTTATAGCAAAAGATGGCCGATGGGGTCGAAAAGTGCTCGAGTGGAGACCACGGACTAGCAAGCGCAGCGTAGGACGTCCACCCACAAGATGGACAGTCGACCTTGTTAAGGCCGCCGGAGGACGCTGGATGCGGGTCGCTTCCAACCGGTACGAATGGAGGTCCAAGGGGGAGGCCTATGTTCAGCAGTGGACGTCTTATGGCTGAGATGATGATGATGATGAACTATTAGCCCATTAACCTAACTATATTTAGGTACTGTGTCGGTACGCAAGCAAATTAATTAAGCCGAACAAACAAGCTGTTTGCGCAGTGCTGCTTCAGGGATTATCCGATAATGTATCGGACATTTTCATATTAATTAGCGGAAATCCGTTAATTTCTTAACTGCTGCTAAATGAATTTAAGTTAAAACAAACAGCTCTGGCTTCTGAAAATCCAAAAACTGAATCAACAAAGATTAATTCATATACTTAATTAGGTACTTATCGAACCAAATAGAGGAGAACTGCCGGGTGTAGTGTGTGCCTTACCCACACATATACGGTGTTAGAGTATATAATGGCTCCTCTACACGATGGCCCAACCTATTGGTCCAATATGTTGTGCGAACGTGTAGAGGGGGTAGTGGCACAGAATAACTAATAGTACTACCGTACAGAAAATTCACTCCCTCACAAAAGTAGATTTAGGTATAAAATTATACCTATACTCGCCGCCTGCAACAAAATTGAAACTTATAACCGCGCACGAACCGTGAATTTTCATTGCGCGAGCGCCACGTGACACGACTATCGTGCTGTCGAGCGGCAGCCCACTGCCATACGCCTGCCCTGCCCGGGAGGCCGCCGGCCAAATGTACCTAAACTGCGTAGTGACACCCCCCTGGTAGTGGTGTCGGTTGTCTTATGGCCCGCGGGATGGCGATGGGTTGGCCGCGGTGTCGGTTTTTCGGCCGCACATCAAAGGGATTGGGCAAGCGATGGCGGTACGCATCTACACGTGGCCCAATCCACAGTGCGTGCTCGAACGCGGTCGAGTGCGGACGTTTGTGCTCAGTATCAATTTTCGTTTTTTTTTAAATTAAAATGACGAGTACGTCGCCTCGTTATAGAAGTAATGAAGGAATAGGAAATTTACGCAGACAGTACATTTACAATTTAAATAAATAAATATAACAATACATACTTATAGTTAAATAAATGAATATTAGATACCTACATATCTAACTCTATATAGTAAGTGCCTACATTGCACAATTTGCACAGCTATGTTGCTAAGCTAGTAACAAAATTAAATAAAAATTATAATATGCTCTAAAATAATTTAAGCAAATTATAAGGTAACATGAAATTAAAAAAGATATTTAATTAATTGAATTCTTTAAAAAATCTAACATTCATTTATTTTCGGGAAGTAGGTATCATCAAAAAACTCTTGCAGCTTCTACGAATTTTTTTTAAATTACTTGATGATAATAATGGTACGTGGCGTATCTTAGATAAATTGCTGCAACGGCTAATGCTTCCACGTCCATCTTGGAAACCGGTTAGATCACAACTGAATGTCGCCATCGTGTAGATGCGTTCCAACCACAACAAGGTCATCCCGCTGGCGCAGCACTCGGCCATCGTGTAGAGTTGTAGAGGAGCCATAAGACCACGCATTATACCAATATCATAGCAAGTAGTTGTTTGTCTTGACGTCCCACCTTACATGGCGACCCTGCCAGGATACACACGTACACACTTGACGGGCAGACATACGAAAGTATTTATTTGAACGTTAATTGTTTAAGGGTTCAAATTCATTAAGTGACTTAATGACGATATACATACAATACTTATATACAACGTGTCCCTCGGCTCTGGACTAACATTATTTTTAATTTATTTACAAAGAATTGTAACAATAAAAGCGAAGGAGAAATTAACTATTTACGTTTTGATTTGAAGGAACCTAAATATATCTACACATTTAGCAATTTGTCGAGGTAAAGTTACCTAGCTATACCTATATACTTCTCCGACAAAAGTTGTCCTGAAAAACCCCAGCGTGTGTCATTCAGTTGACGCCTAAACCAAAGTTGTTATAATTCCGACGGTGTTAAACAATATCCGTCCGAGGGCCTACCGCGAACCACGTTCGACGTGTTGCCTCTCTGTCGCACTTGTAAATTCGTACGTAAGTGTGAGAGGGAGGCAACACGTCGATCGTGGTTCGCGGTAGGCCCCCAGTAACTTGGTTGCATCGGGGACCTCGTAACATATTGTGCACGAATCACGGACAAGTTCGCGCAGCTGCGGTGCGCTGCGATATCCATCCTCGCGGAAATAAGGGCGGTGATCCACTAACACAGCATTGTTAAATATTCCATACGCTGGTAAATCTGCGAGCTGTAAACCTCAGGAATCTTCATGGCTCCGCCATTTTGAAATTTTTCGGAAAAGTGAATCGATATATTTTTTTGCCAAAATTACAATAATTCATATTACAATATGATTATCCTAAAAACTACAGAAGATTTAGACACCAATAAAAACAACAAAACAATTTTTTTGTACATTTAATAATGGAATGTGTTTGAATCGAGAATGATTTTTTGTATTTAATTGTCTTATTATGTACATTTTTAATTGCAGTACCAACATTTTGTGACTTTGAAGGACACATTTTGGGGCTTTAATTTTTTTTGTGGGAAATATTATCATCATTCATCTTATATAAAATATAACTTACATGCATATAGATTATTTACCGGTGTTATTCTTTTAACAGGACAGTGTCTATGCATTTCCTACGTATTAAACGAAGCGTTATTAAACCGCTAACGATGTTGTCGCGGCTTATCCCGCTCGCGGCCGTAATCCGGAGGTAATTATAAACTGTTGACGCCTTTAGCACTGCGCTCTAATAGCTTATTAAAAAAGCTTAAACACCGTGTGCGGCAAAAACCAGACAGATTTTAACCGACAGTTTTATCAACAGAGGTTCAGGATTTTCCGGAAGCGCTGGTGGCCTAGCGGTAAGAGCGTGCGACTTGCAATCTGGAGGTCGCGGGTTCAAACCAATCAGTTTTTCGGCTCGAACCAATGAGTTTTTCGGAACTTTTGTACGAAATATCATTTGATATTTACCAGTCGCTTTTCGGTGAAGGAAAACATCGTGAGGAAACCGGACTAATCCCAATAAGGCCTAGTTTACCCTCTGGGTTGGAAGGTCAGATGGCAGTCGCTTTTGTAAAAACTAGTGCCGATGCCTACGTCAAATCATGGGATTAGTTATCAAGCGGACCCCAGGCTCCCATGAGCCCTGGCAAAATGCCGAGATAACGCGAGGAAGAAGGAGAGGTTCCGGATTTTCCAATTTTATTTAACTTAAAAAAAAACAATTTTGTTTGACTCTTCATAAGCAGCGCCTTAGGTAGGGTAGCGCTACGGTTACCGATTATTGGTGGTATAATACCAGCGAATGGAGTATGACATTCGATTAATATTAAAATTCACTATTTTACCACGTCGGTTGCGATCATTGCTTTTATTCCGTTCGCACTTCGCGCACAGCTTAGCTTCTTATAGCATGAGCAATGGAATGTTGAACTAAAACAAGCTGTTACCTTGTGGTACATGCTGCGAGCGGCTCACAAAATGCGCACTTTTTAGCTTCTTATAGCATGAGCAGTGGATTGTCGGGCTAACACAAGCTGTTACCTTGTGGTACATGAGCGGCTCACAAAATGCGACACAAAACCGCTCGATCGAAACTTCACGCTTGTAGAAGCTTGTGATTACATTCAATATTAAATTATGCCTAATATAATTTAATAATTAATATGATGTTTAATCTTAGGTATACTATATTTGTATCTCTCATAAACTCACGGGTATATATATATCCCGGTCATTTGATAGGCGTGCCTGGGGATAATATTAAACTATATCTTATTATTGTTTAATCCGATAAACACACAAAAAAGCTATCACAACAGTTAATAAAAAAAACTTATACGACTCCTTAAAGTTAGAAACATCAAACGGCTTTTTATTAAATTCTGAAATGAGATTAAAAAAGGTACCAGTCACACGTTGTATGAAGTGAACCCGCTATTCATAAGGTACCTGAACCAAAGAAGGCCCGGTTCTTAATTTGCACATTTTCATAGTTTTAAGTGTGAATGGGACCTTCCTTTGGTGCATACCTCAGTTTGAATAAGTTTCGCGATCTCAGCCATACTCCGATTGAGAGCTGTATTCTGGTTTAATCCCGCCATACAAAAAGTTGTAGAATATAAAAAAAACCTTTCCAGTGATATATGACTTGTCATTATTGGTTTCTAGGCCAGAGTCCATACAAATATGCCCATCCTCCTTTATGGAACCTTTTAAAATCGCAATACCAATATTCACAATTCACAATAAACATAATTAAAACTGAATGTCAACATCAATAAAGCTCACAGATAATGAATATGGAGGAAAGCCAACAAAGTAAATTAAATAAACAATGATTAATTCGGAGACGGGAAAGAAACGTCATTAATCAAACGCTGGACAAATTAATGGAACGGGGATGTTTGTTCGGCTTCTCTAGTTCTTTACACGAGGCCGATTCCATTTTTTTAATGTTAAGGATTTCAGCTTGACCCCAAGGTCAAGCTGAAATCTTTAACAATCCGCCAACGCTCAAGCACCTTGACCACCAATCAGCGTTGGCGGATTCAGTGTCAACACTGACATATACGCTAACGTCTACGTAATTTACTTTATATACTTCTCGCTCGCGCTAATATGCCAGTACGAGCATAGAAAGTAAGTTACGTTTATGTCAGTGCCAAACTGGCGGTAGCTGTACAGTCATAAAACATCATTTCATCAAATCAAACTCTTTCGGTGCAGTGCGGGAGGGGCACGTGCACACTCCTCGCTTGCCTGGGCGGGACTAAGTAGTAGGTACCTAAGCGCTTCAATTTTATAACCATCTTTAGTTATAACACTATTATAACTAGCGACCCACCCCAGCTTCGCACGGGTTAAGAAATTATACACTTAAACCTTCCTCAAGAATCACTCTATTGATAGGTGAAAACCGCATGAAAATCCTTTCAGTCGTTTTTGAGTTTATTGCGAACAAACACACAAACAGACAGACGCGGCGCGGGACCTTGTTTTATAAGGTGTAGTGATGATATAGGTATACTTATCATTGGGTATTTTTCAATCGTCCACGTATGCAAAATCGAGCCCCATCAGTGTTAATGACAATGACGTAGCCGCACGTGACGTCACGCTATTATTCACCCAACTTTAATGGCCGCCCGGAAATCAGGCGCCCAATAATGTGCAGTCAATCATACCATAGCGTATAAAAAAACCGGGCAAGTGCGAGTCGGACTCGCGCACGAAGGGTTCCGTGCAAAAATGCAAAAAACGGCAAAAAAAAAACGGTCACCCATCCAAGTACTGACCCCGCCCGACGTTGCTTAACTTCGGTCAAAAATCACGTTTGTTGTATGGGAGCCCCACTTAAATCTTTGTTTTATTCTGTTTTTACTATTTGTTGTTATAGCGGCAACAGATATACATCATCTGTGAAAATTTCAACTGTCTAGCTATCACGGTTCGTGAGATACAACCTGGTGACAGACGGACGGACGGACGGACGGACAGCGGAGTCTTAGTAATAAGGTCCCGTTTTACCCTTTGGGTACGGAACCCTAAAAATGTGTTTATATTATAAATGTTTGGAGTTTGGTAGTTAATACTTAACCACGCAAATAGCTTCAAGGATTTGGATTCATTACGTTTAGTATTAGTAATACATATATTATATATACGGAACCCGGAGATTGCAAAACTCCGGAAGGAAACCAGGGCTGTCTTCAATGATGCTAAAAGGACCAACGACTTCGAGCATTACGCGCGAAAACTCACGGAATACAGCAAAGCTGTGAGGAAAGCAAAAAGGAAAGCATGGATGAACCATTGCGATCAAATCAGGTCCATACCGGAAGGCATGAGACTTACAAAGGCACTAGCTGCAACGAAGTCAGTTCCACTCACTTCCATTAGAAGAAGTGACGGAAGAATGACTGAAACGGGGCTAGAAACCCTCAAAGTTATGTGTGACACACACTTCCCAGGCTCGATAATACATCAGAGCGTAACGGACGATGGAACCGGTGCAATGGAACAATCCATCAGCACGACCAGATACAACTGGGACACGTCTAAAAAGGTAGTAGATCACGATAAGATACAATGGGCACTATCCACATTTCAACCATACAAAGCCCCGGGGCCAGATGGAATCTACCCCATACTACTACAAGAGGGCGCCAATGTACTAATACCGCACTTAGGTAGACTGTACAGAGCGTGCATAGCCTTCGGACACGTACCGCGTGTGTGGAGGATGGTAAAGGTAACGTACTTGCCTAAACCGGGCAAAGCAGATTACACAGAAGCCAAATCATACAGGCCGATAAGTCTGTCATCGTTTTTCCTCAAAACACTGGAGAAACTGGTAGACAGACACATAAGGGATGGTCCTCTTAAGAGGCATCCGCTGCACCAATTGCAGTGTGCGTATCAGCCGGGTAAATCGACTGAAACGGCACTACACCTGGTGACAACCAGAGCGGAACAGGCGATAGAGAACAAAGAACTATGTCTGGCCACTTTTATAGACGTGGAGGGGGCATTTGACCGCACCACGTATCAGGCAATCAATATTGCAGCATCTAAACACGGCATAGAACCAACAATCTGTAGATGGATTGGTACTATGCTAAATAGCCGACTAATAAAATCCTCCCTTATGGGAGATGAAATATTAGCTACGGCCACGAAGGGTTGTCCACAGGGTGGGGTTCTCTCACCAACTCTCTGGAGTCTGGTAGTTAACTCACTGTTGGAAGAACTAAACAAAGGCCCAATACATACGGTAGGGTACGCAGATGATTTAGTGATTCTTGTAAACGGGCAATTCCCGGGAACAGTATCGGAAATCATGAATAAAGCACTGAAGCAAGTGGAGAGATGGTGCAACTGTCATCAACTCTCCATAAACCCAGGCAAAACAGTGGTAATACCGTTTACCAGGAAAAAGACCCTTAATGGCATGAAGCAGCTGAAGCTTTATGGAAGGGTACTGGAAATGTCCAATGAAGTGAAATATCTAGGCGTTACACTAGATAAAGAGCTGAACTGGAGAAAGCATGTCGAACTAACAACCACCAAGGCACTTAGAGTGTTTGGAATGTGTAGATCGGCTTATGGCAAAACGTGGGGTCTAAACCCAAAGGTACTAAGATGGATCTATACCATGATGGTAAGACCAATCATCTTGTACGGATGCCTGGCATGGTGGCCAAGGACACTAAAGAGCACATGCAGGGATGCCCTTATGAAAATACAAAGAACGGCATGCATGGCTATTACTGGCGCGTTTAGAACGACGCCAACAGCGGCGATGGAGGTACTGCTAGACCTCTCGCCGCTACACCTAGTGATACAATCTGAGGCCCGGAAATCGCTACACAGGTTGACCCTAACAGGCCTCTGGAGCGATAGCAAGCCAAAGACCAAACACACAAACATGGAATGTGACAATTTCATGAAAAGGATTACGAACATGGGCTGCGATAAGATGCAACCCAAGTTTGTGTTCCATAAGAATTTTAACGTTAAAATTCCAACAAGGGCTGAGTGGACCGAAGGTCTTGAAGCACCAATCTCTGATGAAAACGACATCATATGGTACACAGATGGGTCTAAGACAGAATCTGGTACGGGGGCAGGCATTTATGCAAATGACTTTAGTAGTAGTATAAGCATGGGCAATTACGCCACTGTCTTCCAAGCCGAGACATTCGCTATAATTGCCTGTGTGCATGAGAATATAGTTAGGCGAACCCAAGGGAAGAATATCTATATACTCAGCGACAGTCAGGCCGCTCTCAAAGCGCTCGAAGCTCCCAGAGTGGACTCTAGACTGGTATATAATGGCGTCCAAGCCCTGAACCAGCTTGGAAGGCAAAACAGAGTGCAACTGGTATGGATCCCAGGGCACGAGGGATTCATAGGCAATGAAAATGCAGATGAACTCGCCAGAGCCGGATCTGTAAGTAACCTTATAGGTCCGGAACCATTCGTGGGGCTCTCACAGGGAACCATCACAACGGCTATTAAAGACCATACCAAGACCAAACACCAGGAAGAATGGGATAGTCTGACGGGTCTAAAGCATGCAAAGCTCTTTATGCAAGGAATAGACTCCGGCTGGAGCAAAAAGCTTTGGAAACTTAGCAAAAGACAGCTCCAAATCATAACGGGGATGTTTACTGGCCATTACGGGGTCAAAGGATTTCTGGCCAAGATGGGACACTCTGACAACACCGATTGTCGTATGTGTGGCGAAGAGGAAGAGACAGTAAGACACTTAATGTGTGAATGTCACGCCCTCGCCAGACAAAGAATGAAGGACTTTGGAGCAGGATACCTGGAACCAAAGGACTTTAAAACGCTACCCATGAGCTCCATCATCCGACACATGGATATGGTGGGAAAAGCTCTTGAGTAGTTGACGGATCTCTTCTAGGGGGTAACTGCACAAAAGATCCCTATGAGTCGAAGTGTATCCGCAAGGGCCCCCGAAAACAATAAGATAAGATAAGATAAGATAATACATATATTGCATAAGTATAGCCTGTACTGTATATAAAAATAGTGTATAGCCTGGATTTCATGCTAATCCAGTATTTAACCTCTTTATGTCAAGTCCTAAAGTGAAGTGGAGAAGTTTCCGAGATACAACTTTTTTGTAAGAGCTTCGCAGCATTGAATTTTTTTTTGACACATTTAGTACCTACTGGTAATACTAAAATGGATACCAATGTTACTTTAGGTAAAGTTCAATAACTTCTAATTAGGTAAATCTCCGATTTTACACAGTATGTTAACCTGTATTCAGAATATGTTAGCTGACCTGTTTCCCTGAGAGTTCAAAGAGGTTGATCCGCTTATGTCGAGCGAGCGGGTTCCGAGATGAATGGCGACCGACGCAAGGAAACGTTGTCTATTCATAACATTGTGTACTTACCTGAAATGTTTATTTGTATTGTAAACTAACTCCCTTTCTCATATGTGGTTTATGTGGTGGTGTGGTTGTTGTTGATCGTCATTCCTTACAATTTTCATACTATTTCATTTCATTGTTATCAGTACACTGACAAAAGCGACTCTTGAGTCAAGTGAAGTCAGTTGCAACATAGGATTTTATTGTAGCCAATCAAAACTTTTATTATATAGCGGGAAATTGCGTATTGGGTAATATTCGAAGCTGCAAGCTTATAGATATTTATGGAGAAGGGATAACTTTTAGCAAATTAATCGACCGCATGTGCACTTACAGCACCAGCTTTTACCTACTCGTCAAAAATAAACTTTTTACAAAATCCACCCCTCATAAACCGATTGTAACCCCAGCAGCCGCAGGCGTGATCAAACCTATTCTAAATTGGACGACGGCCTAAGCCTCGGACACCTACCTACATTAGGGCGCGACACGTCCAGGATTATTGGGATTAGCAACTTCGCAGGGGATCCTAATTAATGCGGCAAACTTTTGACGTATTTTGAAAGACTAATGGGGTTTTTGAATATTTGTTTTGCCTGTTTTTGTTATTAAATTATTATAGAATTTGTCGCTGGATTTGCATACTGTATAGCGGTATAAAACATGCGACTTCAAAACCGCAATTTCAAACCCTGTGTCATTGTAAAATGAAAAACTGTGAAATTTACAATTCACTTTTTGTTTTTGTCAATTTTCCCTAAAGACTTGTGTTACGTTTAAAGTCACTAAAATATATTTAAGTAGACAAAATTGGCATCAAAATGAATCCAATTTAGTCTACATAGACTTTATAGGTCTTGAGATACAGGTGCTCAAAGTTAGTAGTAGGAACCTGGTAGCCGTGCACAATAAACTTTTAATATTTTATTTTGGCGTAGAGGTGCTTTCCACTTAAAAAATACGTGCTACGCGAGCGGAACGCAAGTCTTATTTAAATTCAAGTATAGCCTGTCCGATTTCTAAGATCAAGTTGGGCATAGATTTAGGTACTATTGCGCACTTGTTCTTAGAAAAGCGAACAGAATATACGTATCTATTAATATTTCATTTCAACGCGGTTAGGAATGTAACTTCTAATGTTAATGTACCAAGTTCAGGTGCTCCTTCTCACGAGACAACACACGGCTCCTTGTTTAATGGGCAGTTTGGAAACTCTGTGTTCTTGCGATAAATACGGTATTCTAAACTAAGGCAGACGGGAACAAGAAGGATTATAGTCTAAAGTGTTTAGTGTCTAAGTTTCTTTAAATACACATAAGTATGCTCGTAGAGAGCTCTCAAGATTTTTCATTTAAATAAACGAGCCACGAAGAATACAGACGGTTTTTTGGTCAAAGTTTACTCATCTAAAAATTATTATGATAGTCCAGCATCTAGATTTCAGTCTTCATTTCATCTTCTTCTTCCTCGCGTTATCCCGGCATTTTAGCACGGCTCATGGGAGCCTGGGGTCCGCTTGACAACTAATCCCAAGAATCGACGTAGGCACTAGTTTTTACGAAAGCGACTACCATCTGACCTTCCAACCCAGAGGGGAAACTAGGCCTTATTGGGATTAGCCCGGTTTCCTCACGATGTTTTCCTTCTCCGAAAAGCGACTGGTAAATACTTATCAACTGATATTTCATACATAAGTTCCGAAAAACTGATTGGTACGAGCCGGGGTTTGAACCCGCGACCTCCGGATTGAAAGTCGCACCGTTACCGCTAGGCCACCAGCGCTCATTTCATATTATTAAAAAATAGATTAATATACTTTATAGTATAATAGAAATTATAGTATTTTTATTTATACAACAGTATTAATCTAGCACTAAGTTACCGTTTCCCTTACATTTGAGAAAAAAATCTCAAACTTTTTAGAAGCCCATGGCGATATTGGCGAACTCTCTTCTTGATTATATTTTTCACATGTGCGTGTTTATTTTATATTTCATTCATTTGTAATAAGAATTGCTAATACAAACTATAATTCAAGACATATTGTTACGGTAATTATATTATAATACAAAAGACATATACCTATTGTATTTTATACCTAACCTACATGTGGAAACAACCTTAACCAGTTACCTACTTTAATGGCTTCTCGAGTCCAAATGTCTGATCTTGTTCGACCTATATTCCGCCAGATATTGAATTCGGAAACTGCTTGCTGTTTGGAAAATATTTTCGTTCGGAAAGTTCGCGAGTTGGCAGCAGCGTTTGAATTTTCTTAAACCAGGTATCGGTTTTCTTGAAATGCCGTTTGTATTTAACTGTCGAAGAAATGTTGCGAACATTGTAAAATATAGATGCTTAGAAAGAACCAGAAAGAGTAAGTAAGTAGGTATAAATTACGAGTAGGTATCAGTCATACCCTACCTAGTGTGTTTTAACTAGTTTTAGGGTTGTAGCCGAAGAAAGACGCTAGCGTCTCGAAAGAAATTTTTATCATTATCTTAATCCTACTTGATAATTGTACTACTAAATAAATAAAGAAGAATAGCGAGAAATTTTGCATACATTAGTCTAACCTATCCAGTCCAGGATTATCATAATAGATTATCGTTCGTTGAGGTGATGTCCACCCTGACAGTTTGTATGAAAGTGCTGCTAAAGACTTTCAAAGTCCCAGGCAGTCAATCAAAAGGAGGTAAGTACCTAGCTATCAATTTAGAATACTGTTATTTGTTGGAAACGCTTTTTGCGTAACTGATTTGGCATAAAGAATTGACTAAAAATCGAATATTGCCTTATCAGAAAATAAGTCTGCATGCTGTTGTCGAGGCCGATTGTCTTTACGAAACAATTTGATTTACTTACTTACATAATTGTATTAAATCAAATTTGGAATACGAAACATCAAATAAACATTTATAAGCATTCCAAAAAATACACCAATTATTCTACCTTGTGTAATTTAGCACACGGCACGTTCACATTGCGGGACGGTCGTCCAGATTGGTCGTTTTACCCGGAGGAATCCCGATAAACGACCCGGTCATTAATCCTAATCAGGCATCATTGATTGTCCCCATTGTTGGAACGTACGGGCAAAGAAATCGCAAATAATCGTGCTTTACCTAAGAAAAGTTCTTGAAAACGGATGAGAAAAAGGTAAGATTAGATAGATAGATAGATAGATAATAGTTTATTCATCACACATGGTAATAGGTACATTAAAGATATACATCGTGTACACAATATCTATACTACTAACAAGTGCGACTAGTCAGGAAATATTAAACTAAGATGCATGCATGTCATAATTTGTAACATTCACATTTCATTAAATTCATTTAAGTTATACAGAGTATTTTTTAATAATAGGTCTTTCACTTGAGCACGAAACACTGTCAATCTTGATTCCTTTTTGAGATGTTCGGGTAATTTATTATATAAATTACGACCAATAACTCCTGGCATTTTTTTTGCCATTGCGATTTTATGGGGGCTCATACAGAGGTCATTTGGATAACGATTTGGGCGCTCCGATTCTCCTTTCTTTCTGAACGTGTGTATATTCTCCCTGACAAACATAATAGTTTCATATATGTATTGGGCCACTGATGTCATGATTTTCAGGGTTTTGAAAATCTCTCGGCACGTGTCTTTGTATCCAGCATTCATGATCACTCTTATAGCTTGCTTTTGCATTTTCAGTACTCTCTCATGGTCCGATGAGTTTCCCCACAGTATTATACCATATGTCATAATAGAGTGTACATAAGCGTAATATGATTGAATGAGACACTTACGTGAAATAATTGTGCGAAGTTGTTTAAGGGCGTAAACGCCAGTTGCCATTTTAGCACATACATTATCTATATGAGTCTTCCATGTCATAGCAGGATCAATGGTAAAGCCTAACATTTTAACCATAGTCGAACTTTTTAAGCAGGAACCATTTGAGAGATCTATTTTTACTTCATCACTGATAGGAGTCTTTCCGTTAAAGAACATAACATGGGTCTTGTCCGAGTTTAAAGTAAGGCCATTATCGTTAAACCACGTATGTAGAATATCCATTATTAATTTTATTTTTCCTATAATCATTTCATTGGTGTTACCTTTTACGACTATAGTAGTGTCATCTGCATATATTATAAATTTACCATCTATGTCTAGTTCTGCAAGATCATTCATGAACAGCAAAAATAGGGTATTGCCTAGCGCTGACCCTTGAGGTACTCCTGCATTTGGAACAGTTCTTGGTTTTGATTTTATTTTCTTTCCCTCTATTTCAATTTCCACGGTCTGTTCTCTGTTATTTAAGAATGATTCTATGAGTTGCAACTCAGATCCGTTTATGCCATACATTTTTAATTTTAGTGATAACAATTCATGATCAATACTGTCGATTACATTGTAATGTAACGTTTATTTCAGACAAATAAAATAAAATAAAATAAAAATAAAAATAGCCTTTATTTCCCTGAAAGGTATAGGTACATATTAACTTATTTAACGTATAGAACTAAAAACTAAATTAAAATTAAAAACTAAAATTAGGTGGTAAACTAAATATTGGTTTATTACGTGGGAATCATCCATTTCTGGACGAAGGCCTCCTCCATCTCATGCCAGTCGTTCCTGTTTTGGGCCAAGCGGGTCCAGTGGTTTCCAGCCACTGCCACTATGTCATCTTTCCAGCGGCGAAAAGGATGTCCGTGTTTTCGTTTGCCCTCTGCTCGTCTGGTGAACCAGTGCACAACACGTTGACTCCATCGGTTGTCGTTTAGTCTTGCGACGTGTCCGGCCCATTTCCATTTAAGTTTCGCTGTCATCTCTAGTGCGTCGATGATTTTTGTTTTAGACCTTATGTTGCAGCTCCTGATGCGGTCCTTCAGCTTGTAACCTAGCATACTCCGCTCCATTGCTCTTTGGAAAGTCCTGACCTTTTTTCTACAGGATGTTGTTGGAGCCCATGTCTGGCAACCGTATGTAAGAGTTGGTAGTACGTTCGAGTCCATTATTTTCTTTTTGATACGGAGCGGAAATTTGCCTTTAAATATACTTTTTAGTGACCAGTATTTCTTCCAACTTAGGGTGATTCGTCGTTTTACTTCTTTTTCGGTCCTGTCTGTAAAACTTATGTTCTGACCTAAGTAAATATAGTCGTCTACATATTCTATGTTGTGGTTATCGACGCAGAGTGGTTTTTTTATTGCATTTGTCATTGCTTTAGTTTTGTCTGGGTTCATATGTAGCCCGCATTTTTTGCTCTCTGTATTAAGGCTGGTTATCATTTCTTGAAGCTCTACATGATTTTCAGATAGTAAAATAATGTCATCTGCGAACCGTAAATTACATAAGTATTCACCATTGATATTTATGCCCTTTTTATTCCCTTGGAAATTTCTAAAAATATATTCAAGTAGAGCTATAAAAAGCTTTGGTGATATCGTGTCTCCCTGTCTTACTCCTTTCTCTATATTGAACGACTCTCCTGGTTTTTCTAGTTTTACTTTTGCGTTGCATTCCGAATAGATGTTTTTCAATAATGTTATATATTTATTATATATTCCTTGTTTTTCTAAAGCTTCCCATAGTTTGTTATGTTTTATTGTATCAAATGCTTTACTATAGTCAATAAATACCATGTAGAGCGTTTTTTTGTACTCTGTGCATTTTTCCATAACTTGCGTAACAGTGAAAAGGTGATCTATAGTAGAGAAGTTTTTCCGGAAACCAGCTTGGTCTCGTGTTTGGTTTTCGTCTATATCTTTTGTAATGCGGTTTAGTAGAGTCGTCGTAAAGAGTTTGTAGATAGTTGGTAATAAACTTATAGGCCTGTAGTTGCCGATATTTTTCGGGTCTCCTTTTTTATATAGCAAGGAAATAGTACATCTTTTCCATGGGTCAGGAATATTCTCTTGTGACAAGACTTGATTAAATAGATTAGTTAGAATTGGGTATATAGAGTCACCGAAAGCTTTTATTATGTCAGTTGTAATTCCATCTTCTCCTGGGCACTTATTTGTTTTTAATTTAAGGACGGCCGTACGAATTTCTGATTGTAAAAATGGTAGAGCTTTCTGGCTGTCCTCTATAGACTGGTCATCTTGTACGTATGTCTCTTTGCCCTTATCTCTGTATAGGTCCTGAAAAAAAATCTGTAGCCACTTTTAATAGGTCCTTCCTTGTGGTTGCTAGGTTATTATTTTTATTTTTCAGTTCCATGACCCATTTTTTGTTATTATTTAATTTTTTCATGGCTCTTTTACTCGATCCGGATGTTAGTAATTCTTCTAGGATAATATTATATTTATGTTCCTTCTGTCTATCTTTAATTTTTTCCTTTATTTTTTTATGTAGTTGTCTCAAACGTTTTCTGTCGTAAAATGTTCTATTTTGTATTTTTTTTAACTTTTCTCTTTCCTCTACGAGTTTTGCTATATCTTCGGTTATGATGATGTCACAAGATTTACTGTTATTTTTATTTTTTGTTGGTAACTTCCCGACGCACTTGTGAATTGTATTTACTATGTTGCTGTAAGTTACTTCCGGATTGGTATTGTATTCTATTTCCTGGTCTGTTAAGATATTTTTGAGTGATTCTTGCTCTATCGGTGTAAATGATTTGGTTTTCGGTTTATTCATGTGCTTTCTGGATCTTTTAACTATTCCATTCAGAACTATCTCGCACCTAACTGGGCGGTGATCGGATGAAAAGGGGATGTTAAGGACTTGTACGTTCTTCAATATTTTTACGTTTCTTGTAAGTATATAATCAATTTCATTTTTGACTTTGCCGTTAGGTGATTGCCACGTCCATTTACTTTTCTCTGATTTTTTAAACAGAGTATTAGTAATAGCAAACCTGTTCTCTAAACAAAAATCAATTAATTGTTGTCCTCTTTCGTTTCTTTGGCCGTATCCGAATTTTCCCAGAACAAGGTTTTCGTCCAGATTTGGTATACCAATTTTGGCATTAAAGTCACCAATAATTAATGTATTTTTATGGGTATTTCTTAGTGCGCTGGTAAGGTCGTTGTAGAAGAGTTCCAATTCGCTATCTGGTGAGCTCTCTGTGGGTGCGTAGGTTTGTATTATTACTAGGTCGCTGTTTTCAAATTTCATATCAAGACGTACGATTCTGTCTGAAAATGCTGTGAAACATTGTATATTTTTCTTCAAGTGTTTTTTAATCATGAAACCGACGCCGTTACGGCCTTTGTGTTGGCCATTATAAAACAGTATGTAGTCATCATTTTCTTCTATTTGCTGACCAATTTTTTTTATTTCCGCGAGTCCTATAATGTCCCATTTTATAGCTTTTAAGCTGTGTTCGAGTTGAATTATTCTCGTTCCTTCTACGAGAGATCTAACGTTATAGGTAAGTATTGCTAGACAGCAGTTATTTTTTTGTTGCGATGGAGGGTTTTGGTCTGACACTCCCGCGGCGACCACCCGTACTGGGAGAGGTTTGTTTAGTTGAAGCGATGTAGTGTGTTGATTACGTGAATTTATGGTAGGAATGGAGGGGGCCTTTGAACGTCATGCTTCTTCTTCGTCTCTTATTACATACGACAGCATAGAGTTTCTCGCCTTGTATTTTTTATTTGAATGTATAATTAATTGTTCCTTATTTGCATGTGTCGATGTTATTGAAGCAGCAGCAGCAGCAGCGGAAGATTGAATTGATTGTGGTGGGGAGACCGAGAGCTGCCTTTTATTTGTGTTAGGTCCAGCTTTTTTCTCTTTGACGACAAGCCTGTCATATTTTATAAAGGCCATGTTACCTTTGTTAATTTCCTCTTGTCTCTTTTTTTCTAACTCTTCCCTCACCTTTAATATTTTTGCTGGGAATTCCTCTTTTATATATATATTACTTCCCTTTAGTTCTTTTTTGTTTTGCAGAATCTTAATTTTTTTTCCTAACGTGCTAAACGTGACAGAAATAGGCCGTGGTCGCTCTCCTTTTTTGCCCATTCTTCTAACTGCCTGTACTTCTAGTTCCATTATAGAGACTTTCATCTTATTGTTTACAATGTCAATAATATTATTTTGAAGGTGAAAATATGACTTCTCGGATTCTTCGACTCCGAAGAATACTAAATTTCTTTGTATAGCGTTCCGTTCTAATAAATCTAACCGCTTTTCTTGCTCTTTTATCTGAGAATGTATATTTCCTAAGTCTGCGTTCAAGTTTTCGAATTTTTCGTCCATGTGCGTGTTAATACTTGAACTAATTTTTTCTTCTAATCCCGGAATTTGTGATACCTGTGTTTCTATAGATGCGAATTTATTTTTAAAGTCTGATTGCATCTCTTTGATTAATTTCTGTAATTCGTCCATGATTGTGATATACACCGGAGCGCCCTCTGTTGTAATATTGAGGCGTTGCAACGCTTGATTGGGTCGCTAGTTAGATCCTTGGGTTCGGGGACAAGTAATATTTCAGACAAACAGTCCACATACCTACATAAAAAAATACAAAAATAATTAAAAATAAATAATAAATCACAAATTCATTAAATTAACACTTACGTCATAATAAAATAAAAATTAAATTAATAATATTCAAAATTCACATTTGGACATTACAAATTAAATAAAAATAAAAATTTGGCCTGAAAAATTTTGGCCTGCAATATTAATGGCCTCTACAAACGTCACCGATAATCGTATGCGATTTGCAATACATTGCGGCATTTTATCGATCGATTGAATTCGTTGCTCCTACTGAGCCGACATTTACTTATCGCATGACATTGTTTGCAAAGTCTGTAGAAGCCTAAATTAAATCAAAATTTATCTGTGATTAGACTGAGAAACTGATAAGTAAGACGCATATAATTGTATAAAATACTGTTTTGCTTTGACTATTATTTGTGATATACTGGATCATTAATTTAGAATTAGGTAAATGTTTCGAGTTCGTGGATTCGCGGACGGGGCGTGGATTTTTGTGAATTTTGTTTATTTCTATATAGGTATTCTACCGTATTTCGGGACCATGGGATCCCGGACCTTTGGGAAGCGTGCGTGGGGCTCAAGCCAAAATCGCAGAGGCCCTTTAAGACAACTTCGATGTCATTATTATTTTTAGTCTGCTAGCTTTAATAAAGTTTTACAAGTTATAAGTTAGTTCTCAAATATATTTTAACTTGCAAGCAACAATATTGTAGAATCTAGGGCGAAGCGGCGATATTTCAGCCGCGATCCGGAATTCAGTTTCATAATTTGTGTCCGCCCGGGCGAATTTTACGCAAGGAAATTGTAAATCCGAGCCGCACGACGGAATGGGCCATACCATGAGTTTGCACTGTGTGCAGTACCTAGAGTTATCTAAAATAAGATTTTAAAATTTCGATTTGATCCGCTATTGCTATGATAGCCTATGACAAATAACTTTTTAGGGCCACCCCACACTAGCGTTTTTGACCGTCGGCGCCATAGAGTTGACTAGACACCGATGCTCGGAAGACGCTAGTGTGGGGTGGCTCTTAGAGAAGGATTCCGCAGAAAGAAATGCAAAACTGATTTAACGCCATTCAAAGTCAATGTTTTGCGTCTCACCGACGGCATATCCAGCAAGAATAGATGGGATATCCAGCTTGAGCTTGTAGGTTTGTAAAGTACTATGTACTAAAGTCAAAAATACACAATCCCCTCCGCTGTAGGTACTATTTGGACCGAACTATTCCCTAATTAATTGCTATCGCTATACAGTGCGGGAATGCTGCCTGCGTGATGGGCACCTTGCCGAGGCCTAGGCTTTGAAGGTAGGTTTTAGGGATTTTAATTTTTTAGTTAGGTTTAGTTTTGATTATTTTATTTTATAAGGTACTTAGGTATTAAGTTTGTATTATTCCCTAATGATTCTGCTCTTAGTCCGTAGTAAGGTCCGACCTTGCTCCAAGCCATCTCTATTTGCCAAAGGACTGTAAACTCACTCGCAGTCATCTCGCTCGTATCAATACATTACGAGTGAGAGGCACTTCGAGGGACACAGTCGCTAGTGACTACGGCTACTTAGAACTCATGGTAAGGGTAAAAACTATTCCGAAAAATATGATACAATTTCGGAAACAGCTTTAATTCCAGAAACTTGCGGAAGTACTGAAGCGAAGTGAACTGAAATAAAAAGAAAGCGTTTCAGTTTTCCTTCATTAATAAGTAGGTTTCCCGGAAATTTTAAATGAGTCTGTAACAGGGGTTGGCTTTATTTAGGCATCTAATTAGATGCAGCCCAGTGCATATATGCAGTGCGGTGTGTGTGAACGTCGTTGTTAACGTTTTTTTTTTGTTTAAATACTTTTGCCAAGTTTCATTGTCTCTTTAAACTATAAAACATAAGGAACTACTACTCGAGCCCGTGCTATCCCTCGTTCCGGATATTACTACTCGCTCCGAGGATATTCAATTGAAACGAACAAACGGCGAAAAATAGGTATATATTTAGGTATATATGCACTGGGTTAGTATAATAAGTATGTCGTCATATTTTCACCAATTTAATGAACATCTTTTTTCGATGTCGTCATTACCTTCTTTATTATAGCGTTCATAATTATAAGTCTTCGTCGATTTCGTCATCATTAGCATACTTTTTATTGCCATCATCATTATCCTTTTTATTCTTGTACTTGCAACGTAAGACACTTGACTCAGGGATATTGATTTTGTTGATATCCTTTGATTTTTTTAAACAATCCTAATTGTTAAGATAGTCACTTGCATTATGATGAACATTAATACCTTAACTAAAATTTAGTAAGTACTTACCTATTTCTTAAACTTTATAAATATAAGGCACAACGTAGATTCGAGCTCTCGCTCCGGATATTACTAGTCGCTCCAAGGATATTCAATAGGAAGGAACAAAACGGTCGAAGATAGGTTTTTCGAGACATAGTACTAACCTAGCCTAACCTAGCTTTCATATGCACTGTGTTGTGGAGGTTCCGGAGCAAACTGCTGAATCAGCCAGCCAGTCAGTCAGCCAGACGTCTGTCGCTAAATAGTGTTTAGTTTTAAGTTAATGAAAATATATGTATGTTAATCTATAGTCAAGTATTTGCAATATGGGACTTGTTGAGCTGACTCAAAACAAAAATTGGTATTCTCATCATTTTTGCTGTATCTACGCTAATCATTGAGGAATCATTTCCATTCACACTAAATTAGCGTTACAGCTACAGTATTGCAGCTGACTGCATTGCTGCCTGAATTCACGGAACTGAACAAAATCACGGAAAACGTTACTTTCTCTGACTTACCTACTTACTCTGTGCAAGCGAAGCTTCGAGTCAGTTACCTACTGGTTGTAGCGATGCTACATAATTTCCTATAGCAAACATATACTTTCTCATACAACATAACCTGTACAACATTAGTGTCACATTTTCGACAGAATAACATACACCAGAGTATGACACTTATGTAAAACTGTAACGTACCTTCCTAGCTGCAGGTTGACTAGCATATCCAGCCGCATGGCTAGCTTGTTAGGAAGAATCAAGCCCAAACAACCATGTCGCTTTGGCGAAACTTGTCATCCAATTTGCATGAAAAGTGCTGCACAGAACTAGACTTTATGCACACGAAAATGATCCTCGTGATTCACTCTAACTGCTCAAATAGGTCACATCCTGATTTAATTAGTATTTTAGAATCATTTATGAAACTATTTAGAAACATAAAAAAGACTTTCGTTGGGTAGTTGTCAGTGTCAAAGCGCGATGACAGCTATAAAATAACGCGTTTAGTTACGGCATAAGCAGGGGATACTCCAAAGGAAACAAGGTAGAAACGTACAATAAAAATGTAATTATTAGTAATTATTATTAAACACTTAAAATACTACAAGTATTAATGAACAGTAATATTTTTCGAGAATCATTTGATTTGGAGAAGGTTTAAGTTAGTTTGACGTTTAACGTGTTGATGTGAATCGAAACGCGACGTGACCGGTAGGTGAAGATTTGGAACTGTCACTTACACTTGGAATGGGAATACGCTAGGATGTAGATGGCCCCTGGTTAAAGATTAAAAGGAATTGCCTCGTCTCCTTCCGCCGCCTGGTCCGGCTGGTGGGAGACCGATCTGTAATGTGCGTATATCACTGTGCGTGAATTGTGCGCGTAATTTACCCAGTGCGTCCCGTGTTGCCGATGGACATGAGCACGGCTGGTGGTCGTGTCTCCTGGCGCGTCGTTGCGCGCCCCCGATTCTGCTAAGCGTCATGTTGACGCTGCTTCTACGCCGTAGGACGCGGCCCTGATCTGCAGGCCGTGTGTCGGATGGCCATGCTGCCGTCCGACGATTCCAAGGTGTCTTCGCGCGGGTCCTTCCCGTGAAACTCCGAGCACCGCGGGTTGTTCTCGCCTTAGCTTGTCATAGCTGGGGCTCGATGAACGCCTGCCGCCGGCCTACAATGTTCTACCTGCTACGCTAAGTTCCAGGATAAAAGCTACACCCGGTATCCGTGAGTGCACTAGACTTTCGTTTTAGGTTTTGGCCAAAACTCCGCGTTTCGCCCGTCTCGCGATCGTAGGTTAAGAAGTACCATAGTGTCGGCCCACAGCCGCTGATGGCTTGCACAGTTATATCACATTGTTCCTAGCGCCCGCTTAGGCGGTGTGCCATGTATCAAATTAGTATACATAATTAAATTGCATGTTGTTTATTTGGCCTTATCTTTTCTCAACATCCCACTAGGCTCCCAATAACCAGGTTGATTCAACAAGAGGACCCTTGTACTCCAATAGTCCAATGTTTTACTGCGGATCTAATCCGAGGAATTTCCCCATTAATTATTAAAAACATTATTTTTTTTTATTCACTACAATGGCGCCCGAAGAAAGCTTAATTTAAATATCAAACCTGGTTACTGCGAGCTTGGAAGAGCGGATAACATCAATTTGTAAAATTTTTGTCATTTAAAAAAACTTAATATTTAATAAATTTAGTGAAATTATTTTTTTTTTAAATACAATATTAATTAATTTGTAAGTTTACTTGTGACAGGGTAGCATATTTATCAATTATTACAATTTTATTAGGCTACACTATGACTAATTAGCATAGCGCTTAGCCACAAATTATTTTTCCCACCACGCTTCATTTGAGAGCAAAGTGGTAATTTATTTTAACACTTCCTGTATAAAGTGAAGTGTTATCAATTTATTATACTTTATTACATACCCTGACACAAGCAAACCATTTTTTCTACCGACATGCCGGACGGGGAAGGAGAGGAATTTTATGAAGTAGGAGGGGGGGGATACCTTAACTACCCACGCCTACCCGTGCCTAATGCCTCGTTGTTTAATACGCGACCACGGGGTGCCGCGTTAGACACCCGCCCGCCCGGCCCACCCATTTCAAAAGTATTAAAATATTTATTCATTTTCATTTGTCAAACCAACTCGAACTTTTCATTCCGGAGACTTAGTATGATAGACGAGACGCTCTAAATGTTTTTGATTTTGACTTATTCGGTTCTAAATAGAACTATTTTATAGAACTTAAATGTTCATATTATTTTGTTTTATTTTTTTGAAATTTGGTCTTAGAACCTACCTCAATTTCAGCTATCTTTGCATAGCATTTTTTTTTAAAGTTCTACTGAAACATGCACCATTTGTATTCGCTAAAGGTAGGGACATGTTGTTGAACGGCATGCTGCATTCCACATGGAGCAGTATTCCTGATTCGTCACACAACCTCCGAATTTCCGACTGCTAGAGCAAACCGCTTTGTAGTTAAGGTAATCTGGGAAAAAACCAGTTACCATTTAATTTAAAAGCATTGGTTCAGTGACATTATGCTCAACATTATATTTTACAAGGTGTATTTTCAAGCTAGCAACTTATTTTTATTATTCGGGTGAACTTAGGTAACAACCTGTGGGAACACTCGATTGACATCATGTGTTTTGACAGAAACACAGAATTGTTCTGATAAGAACAGTTGCGATCGACTGGCACTCTGCGATTAAACAGAGAAACAGGACGTGCCCTGACAAGGGCAGTTTTATGTTGCTCTGAGAAGAACATTTTACGTCGCCCTGATAAGGGCAGTTTGCGTGCTCTGAGAAGAGCAGTTTTATATTGTCCCGAGATGTGGGAACACTCGATTGACATCATGTGTTTTGACAGAAACACAGAATTGTTCTGATAAGAACAGTTGCGATCGACTGGCACTCTGCGATTAAACAGAGAAACAGGACGTGCCCTGACAAGGGCAGTTTTATGTTGCTCTGAGAAGAACATTTTACGTCGCCCTGATAAGGGCAGTTTGCGTGCTCTGAGAAGAGCAGTTTTATATTGTCCCGAGAAGGACAGTTTAATATCCGGAGCCTGCAGCATCCTCGTCGATCTCGTCGTGTCTTCCAATCAGCGAGCGCGTAGCAGCGAAGCGAGGCACGGCGATCCGACGACGCGATGTTTACTCCACGGCGGCCGGCGAGCGAAAGGGCTGGCGCCGGCGGCCAACTCAGTTTTATTCCAGCGCGGCACGCGCCGCGCCTGCGCAGTGGCACGCGCGCGCTCTCGCTCTGGCACGCGCCCGCGCACCGTATATCTCCATCTCACTCTATTGTAAATACGTCTCTTTCTTGCTTTTCTCAAATTGTGTATAAATACCGTGAGTTTTGTAAATAAATTATCATTCTTGTACATACCAACAAGTGTTTCACTTCTACTACTACAAACCTTCTGATACACCAGTAGCCATAGCTTGCTATAGTGGTGACCACCGACTCTGGACAAGAAGAATCACAATCAAGAAGATGCCTCCCAACGATGAAAAAAAAAGCGACGCCCCGGAAGAAGCCAGCAGCCTCACCAGCCCATCTCCGGCAGCAGCACTTCTATCTCACGATGTGGCGGCGATATCACTCTCCCTGCGCGTCCCACCGTTCTGGCGAGACCAGCCAATACTCTGGTTCTGCAGTTTCGAGGCGGCAACGGCAGAGCTGAAGAGAAGCCAGGCGCAGCTCGCTCAGATGGTTATCGCGCAGCTAGAAAAACAAGATATTCAAAATATCAGCGACCTCATCTACACTGAGAAAAATTTGCTACTTATGAAGCTAAAAATTGTAAGTAGCTTGCAATTTGCTACTTACTACGGGTGCAGCATACTTAATACAGCTGCCGCATACTGCTTAATGGTGCAAGCTACTTACGCGTTTAGGAGATACACAATGTTGCGTACGGGCATTGCAATATTGTACGTATAATGTCAGCGCCTACGTAATAAGTATGTTATACCCGTACAATACGTAGTTGTTTAAGGAACTTGAATGTAAGTAGCTGCCACCATTACCCATACATATTCGGGTACATTATCCAGTTCAACCTCCTACTTATAAGTAGCTTATACCTTTATAATAAGTAGTTTTCAACTGAACATGAACATAAGTAGAAAACATCTTTATTCATACATGTGTTGGTTATCATATAGAGTTGTTTAAACGTACACCTCCTACTTATTTAAAGGCTTTACTTACACGATATCCGTATCTTTACGAATACGTAGGCGAGTTACGAGAGTTGTAATACAAATACGACCTACTATACAGTCCCATGATGAGTAAATATGCCGATTCATTATACGTGTGCGGTCTACTGTTATACATGTAGCAGCTACGTATCTTACGTAGCCCATGCCAGTACGTAAGGACCCAGTCACCTGACGCTAGCACGCAAGCTACGTAAAATACGTAGACAGTGCCATGATGAGTAAATATACCGATTCATTATACGTGTGCGGTCTACTGTTATACATGTAGCAGCTACGTATGTTACGTAGCCCATGCCATTACATAAGGACCCAGTCACCTGATGCTAGCACGCAAGCTACGTAATATACGTAGACAGAGCCATGATGAGTACATATGCCGATTCATTATACGTGTGCGGTCTACTGTTATACATGTAGCAGCTACGTATGTTACGTAGCCCATGCCAGTACGTAAGGACCCAGTCACCTGATGCTAGCACGCAAGCTAAGTAAAATACGTAGACAGTGCCATGATGAGTAAATATGCATATTCATTATACGTGTGCAGTCTACTGTTATACATGTAGCAGCTACGTATCTTACGTAGCCCATGCCAGTACGTAAGGACCCAGTCACCTGATTCTAGCACGCAAGCTACGTAAAATACGTAGACAGTGCCATGATGACTAAATATGCATATTCATTACACGTGTGCGGTCTACTGTTATACATGTAGCAGCTACGTATGTTACGTAGCCCATGCCATTACATAAGGACCCAGTCACCTGATGCTAGCACGCAAGCTACGTAATATACGTAGACAGAGCCATGATGAGTACATATGCCGATTCATTATACGTGTGCAGTCTACTGTTATACATGTAGCAGCTACGTATGTTACGTAGCCCATGCCAGTACGTAAGGACCCAGTCACCTGATGCTAGCACGCAAGCTAAGTAAAATACGTAGACAGTGCCATGATGAGTGAATATGCCGATTCATTATACGTGTGCAGTCTACTGTTATACATGTAGCAGCTACGTATCTTACGTAGTTCATGCCAGTACGTAAGGACCCAGTCACCTGATGCTAGCACGCAAGCTACGTAAAATACGTAGACAGTGCCATGATGAGTGAATATGCCGATTCATTATACGTGTGCGGTCTACTGTTATACATGTAGCAGCTACGTATCTTATGTAGCCCATGCCAGTACGTAAGGACCCAGTCACCTGATGCTAGCACGCAAGCTACGTAAAATACGTAGACAGTGCCATGATTAGTAAATATGCATATTCATTATACGTGTGCAGTCTACTGTTATACATGTAGCAGCTACTTATCTTACGTAGCTCATGCCAGTACGTAAGGACCCAGTCACCTGATGCAAGCACGCAAGCTACGTAAAATACGTAGACAGTGCCATGATGAGTAAATATGCCGATTCATTATACGTGTGCGGTCTACTGTTAAACATGTAGCAGCTACGTATGTTACGTAGCCCATGCCATTACATAAGGACCCAGTCACCGGATGCTAGCACGCAAGCTACGTAATATACGTAGACAGAGCCATGATGAGTAAATATGCCAATTCATTATACGTGTGCGGTCTACTGTTATACATGTAGCAGCTACGTATGTTACGTAGCCCATGCCAGTACGTAAGGACCCAGTCACCTGATGCTAGCACGCAAGCTAAGTAAAATACGTAGACAGTGCAATGATGAGTAAATATGCATATTCATTATACGTGTGCAGTCTACTGTTATACATGTAGCAGCTACGTATCTTACGTAGCTCATGCCAGTACGTAAGGACCCAGTCACCTGATGCTAGCACGCAAGCTACATAAAATACGTAGACAGTGCCATAATGAGTGAATATGCCGATTCATTATACGTGTGCGGTCTACTGTTATACATGTAGCAGCTACGTATCTTACGTAGCCCATGCCAGTATGTAAGGACCCAGTCACCTAATGCTAGCACGCAAGCTACGTAAAATACGTAGACAGTGCCATGATGAGTAAATATGCATATTCATTATACGTGTGCAGTCTACTGTTATACATGTAGCAGCTACGTATCTTACGTAGCTCATGCCAGTACGTAAGGACCCAGTCACCTGATGCTAGCACGCAAGCTACGTAAAATACGTAGACAGTGCCATGATGAGTGAATATCCCGATTCATTATACGTGTGCGGTCTACTGTTATACATGTAGCAGTTACGTACCTTACGTAGCCCATGCCAGTACGTAAGGACCCAGTCACCTGATGCTAGCACGCAAGCTACGTATAATACGTAGACAGTGCCATGATTAGTAAATATGCATATTCATTATACGTCTGCGGTCTACTGTTATTCATGTAGCAGCTGCGTATCTTAAGTAGCCCATGCCAGTACGTAAGGACCCAGTCACCTGATGCTAGCACGCAACCTACGTAAAATACGTAGACAGTGCCATGATGAGTAAATATGCATATTCATTATACGTGTGCAGTCTACTGTTATACATGTAGCAGCTACGTATCTTACGTAGCTCATGCCAGTACGTAAGGACCCAGTCACCTGATGCTAGCACGCAAGCTACGTAAAATACGTAGACAGTGCCATGATGAGTGAATATGTCGATTCATTATACGTGTGCGGTCTACTGTTATACATGTAGCAGCTACGTATCTTACGTAGCCCATGCCAGTACGTAAAGACCCAGTCACCTGATGCTAGCACGCAAGCTACGTAATATACGTAGACAGAGCCATGATGAGTACATATGCCGATTCATTATACGTGTGCGGTCTACTGTTATACATGTAGCAGCTACATATGTTACGTAGCTCATGCCAGTACGTAAGGACCCAGTCACCTGATGCAAGCACGCAAGCTACGTAAAATACGTAGACAGTGCCATGATGAGTAAATATGCCGATTCATTATACGTGTGCGGTCTACTGTTCAACATGTAGCAGCTACGTGTCTTACGTAGCCCATGCCAGTACGTAAGGACCCAGTCACCTGATGCTAGCACGCAAGCTACGTAAAATACGTAAACAGTGCCATGATGAGTAAATATGCATATTCATTATACGTGTGCGGTCTACTGTTATACATGTAGCAGCTACGTATGTTACGTAGCCCATGCCAGTACGTAAGGACCCAGTCACCTGATGCTAGCACGAAAGCTACGTAAAATACGTAGACAGTGCCATGATGAGTGAATATGCCGAGTCATTATACGTGTGCGGTCTACTGTTATACATGTAGCAGCTACGTATGTTACGTAGCCCATGCCAGTATGTAAGGACCCAGTCACCTGATGCTAGCACGCAAGCTACGTAAAATACGTAGACAGTGCCATGATGAGTGAATATGCCGATTCACTATACGTGTGCGGTCTACTGTTATACATGTAGCAGCTACCTATCTTACGTAGCCCATGCCAGTACGTAAGGACCTAGATACCTGACGCCAGCACGCAAATTACGTAAAATACGTAGACAGTGCCATGATGAGTAAATATACCGATTCATTATACGTGTGAGGTCTACTGTCATACATGTAGCAGCTACGTATCTTACGTAGCTCATGCCAGTATGTAAGGACCCAGTCACCTGACGCCAGCACGCAAGTTACGTAAAATACGTAGACAGTGCCATGATGAGTAAATATACCGATTCATTATACGTGTGAAGTCTACTGTCATACATGTAGCAGCTACGTATCTTACGTAGCTCATGCCAGTATGTAAGGACCCAGTCACCTGATGCTAGCACGCAAGCTACGTAAAATACGTAGACAGTGCCATGATGAGTGAATATGCCGATTCATTATACGTGTGCGGTCTACTGTTATACATGTAGCAGCTACGTATCTTACGTAGCCCATGCCAGTACGTAAGGACCCAGTCACCTGATTCTAGCACGCAAGCTACGTAATATACGTAGACAGAGCCATGATGAGTACATATGCCGATTCATTATACGTGTGCAGTCTACTGTTATACATGTAGCAGCTACGTATGTTACGTAGCCCATGCCAGTACGTAAGGACCCAGTCACCTGATGCTAGCACGCAAGCTAAGTAAAATACGTAGACAGTGCCATGATGAGTAAATATGCCAATTCATTATACGTGTGCAGTCTACTGTTATACATGTAGCAGCTACTTATCTTACGTAGCTCATGCCAGTACGTAAGGACCCAGTCACCTGATGCAAGCACGCAAGCTACGTAAAATACGTAGACAGTGCCATGATGAGTAAATATGCCGATTCATTATACGTGTGCGGTCTACTGTTATACATGTAGCAGCTACGTATGTTACGTAGCCCATGCCATTACATAAGGACCCAGTCACCTGATGCTAGCACGCAAGCTACGTAATATACGTAGACAGAGCCATGATGAGTACATATGCCGATTCATTATACGTGTGCAGTCTACTGTTATACATGTAGCAGCTACGTATGTTACGTAGCCCATGCCAGTACGTAAGGACCCAGTCACCTGATGCTAGCACGCAAGCTAAGTAAAATACGTAGACAGTGCCATGATGAGTAAATATGCCAATTCATTATACGTGTGCAGTCTACTGTTATACATGTAGCAGCTACTTATCTTACGTAGCTCATGCCAGTACGTAAGGACCCAGTCACCTGATGCAAGCACGCAAGCTACGTAAAATACGTAGACAGTGCCATGATGAGTAAATATGCCGATTCATTATACGTGTGCGGTCTACTGTTATACATGTAGCAGCTACGTATCTTACGTAGCCCATGCCAGTACGTAAGGACCCAGTCACCTGATGCTAGCACGCAAGCTACATAAAATACGTAGGCAGTGCCATGATGAGTAAATATGCATATTAATTATACGTGTGCGGTCTGCTGTTATACATGTAGCAGCTACGTATCTTACGTAGCCCATGCCAGTACGTAAGGACCAGTCACCTGACGCTAACACGCAAGCTACGTATAATACGTAGACAGTGCCATAATGAGTAAATATGCCGATTCATTATACGTGTGCGGTCTACTGTTATACATGTAGCAGCTACGTATGTTACGTAGCCCATGCCAGTACGTAAGGACCCAATCACCTGATGCTAGCACGCAAGCTATACCCCCAAATATATACCCCAGGGGAGAATCTGCAGAGATTCTCCCCTGGGGTATATATTTGGGGGTATATAGACGAATCTTTAATTTTGTCTAGAGGCCGGAGTGGCATTCGCCAATATATTAAAGGTAAACGCCACAAATATGGCATCAAAATGTATGTGTTAGCCACTCCTGGTGGCCTTGTCCTCCAATCTCATATGTACAGAGGGAAAAATGATATTGAAATTGGAGGGCAAGGCCATACAGACAAGGTAGTGGCTAAACTTCTCCAGCCATATTTAGAAAAGGGCCGCCATATTTTCATGGACAATTTTTATAAGTGTCGGGCTCGCAAAATTTCTAATGGCAAAAAAAACTAATGTTACCGGAACGTTGCGATCTCGATGAAAAAATTGGGCAAAGGAGGCAGCATATATATTAGGTTCGATAAGAATGGGATTTGTGTTTGCAAGTGGAAAGACTATTTATGACTTAAATTCTATGTTTTTATCATCTAATGACTACAAAATCCTGCCTTTTTTGGTTGTGACGCCTGTGACTATATTTTTTGTCATTCGTGTACTTTAATAATGAAAATATACCAAATTTACTTCCTTTAAGGTAAAGGGCCCCTGTTTCGGCAGGTTAAGGCTCTTGAGAGTTTGTATATTTTTTTAAATATTACTAAGCATATCAATACCTTGAAAGCTTTTGAGTAAGTTATATTAGTTCTTTGTTTCGAATTTTTTCGTGGACCTCTTATTTGGCTCCCATTTCGTGATACAAATTTAGGTCAGCTCCTAAGTTCGTGAATTCGTGTCCCCTGTTTCGGAATAAAGTATTCTTAGAGTAATTGGTGATAATTTGCTGATAATCATTTTAAATATTTAACGGTCTTACCTACTTACGAGTAATTGTAAGGTCAAATTAAAAGTAATATTTAAAAATAATGTTAAATTGAGAGCTAGCTTAAAGTTTTTTGTACTCGTCGACTTTAACCCTTGGGACGCCTAGTGCCATATCCGTACCAGTCCTGTCAACTGCCAGAGGGTCTTCAATTTTTGTACCCGTCAACTGCCTAGTCCCAGATCTGTACAAAGTGTCTCAACTGCCTTGTGCCTTATCAGTCACCAAATTTATTGTATTATATTTTTACAATTTTGAGATCTAAACACTTACAAATAGAGTTTTATATCATTTGCACAATAGCACTTTTTTTTTATCGCGGCAGTTGACGGGTGCACGTACGCGAGCCTATCCGGCATTTGAGGGGGATGGGACGGATCCGGCACTAGGCATCTGACGGGTACAAGTACGTTTGTCGGTTCGGCGTTCCAGGGGTTAACCCTTGGGACGCCTAGTGCCATATCCGTACCAGTCCTGTCAACTGCCGGAGGGTCTTCAATTTTTGTACCCGTCAACTGCCTAGTCCCAGATCTGTACAAAGTGTCTCAACTGCCTTGTGCCTTATCAGTCACCAAATTTATTGTATTATATTTTTAAAATTTTGAGATCTAAACACTTACAAATAGAGTTTTATATCATTTGCACAATAGCACTTTTTTTTTATCGCGGCAGTTGACGGGTGCACGTACGCGAGCCTATCCGGCATTTGAGGGGGATGGGACGGATCCGGCACTAGGCATCTGACGGGTACAAGTACGTTTGTCGGTTCGGCGTTCCAGGGGTTAATGGTTGAATTAAGACTTTGTAAACCATATGGGTACTTTAATACTTGATTAAAAGCCGAACTATATAAATTAAAAAAATTAAAAATATATAATAATAATAATTAAACTGAAACCGGTTCACGGGTATCTATTGATGTACCCGTGAATGGGTTCCAGCAGGCGTTCTACATGACATCAAATTTCTCCAAACGGCCTCTACGTGTTGGATCCATATCCCCACGCACGCCTTTGTAAATGACCGGGCTCGAAAGACCCGAGAGTTTTAAAACGGAGATACAAATAATAATTATTTACAAAAAAAATTTACTATCTTATACGTTAAATATAAACATAGACAAAAATAAATCAAATAAATTGAATTATAAATAAATTTGTGCTAGTAGTTAATATGAGAATATACGTGGAATATACCTTAAATTTTTTAACTCGGGTCACATTCAAACTCGTTTTATGAGAATGCTAGTGAAAAAAACGTATACCGAATTTCGCTCAAACGAAACTTGATGAAATACATTAATTGTTTTCTAATTTATTTTTTTAATTTTCTTCGATGTTATATTTAAAAACAAGCACTCATAATGTATCTAGAAAATCCTTGATTCGTTAGTGGCACGAAATAGGAGACACACGAAAAATAAAATGACCGCTATTTCGTGAGTCGATTTATTGCAATTTTAAGGTATTTCTAGGCATATATTCAGTCTTTTTTCTTATCAAATCAATTACTAAGGAACCCACAGAAACACTCCCAAAAACTTTTATTCGAATGGGTTTAGCTTTTCCTTCCTATAAGCTTAACAAGTGAGAGCACGCACCTTACGCCTAAAAAAAGTGCACGCATACAACACAGCTGTTCGCGGCCTTCTGACAGTTTCGACCGTCGTATTACTCTCAGTTTAATCACTAAAATATTGGTTATTATTTTATTGAAGAGATTAAATAATACAGATTTTTTCATATGTATAATTTGAATAAAAAATATTTGAATTCCTTATTATTTGCGCCACAAACAAAACTAACGAAACAACGTACTAACACGAACTTGGGGCCCTTTACCTTATTTATGAAATATTTGTATTGAATATTGTATCACGTCCAAGGTCATATTTTACTTTTACAGTATTTTGTGTGTTTTATTAAAAACGAAGACTTATACTCACATTCCCTAATACTGTACCTTTATTTTCGTAATTTTTTAATGACTTCATTGTAAATTTATCATTTTTTGTTGAAAATAACCGTAACCGATTCTAACCGATATTCGGTTACTTTTCGGGCATAACCGTAACCGAAACCGGTTATAAAGTTCGGCCGGTTATTGCATTCCCTACAGGGCAAGCTATGCTGGCGCCATCTGCTAAATACTTTGACCGGCCAACCCCATTTGTGGCGTTTTCCTTGGATATGACACCGTAGGATTGTGAACCCGTTAGTTTGTAATCTAACGTAGGTTAGGTTAGGTTAGATTGTAATCTCCCTACCGTCCGTTTATAATTTAACTAGCGATATTATAAACTGACGACTGACGAGTGTTTACAATTTTACGGTGACATATATCTAATCCCACTGCGGCCTCTCGATAAAATCATGGATTCGTCAATCGATAAATTAATATTCTCCCAGGACTATACAATTCAGTCATTCTATGATTAAAATAACTAAACAATGAATCTAAATTGTCCTGTCCAAACCTTAACCATCTAAAGATAATTAAAAATCTGTTACGCGAAATATAAAATGTACGAACTATATCTTTCTATTTTCGCACCGTGAACCACGTTCGATGTGTTGCCTCCCTGTCACACTTACGTACGAATTTACAAGTGCGACAGACAGGCAATACGTCGAACGCGTTTTGCGGTTGGTCTTGGTGTAGGTACGTCAAGGTACGTATTTTTACGTAGCTGGCGTACTTAAATTAAGATGCGTTATTAGAAAGCGTGTCCTTGGCGAGTGTTGCCAACATAACGCATTTCACGTCAAATCTAGCGGATTAGAATAAATCGTATCCCACCCATGAGTCGTGGGATTGGGGATTGGAAAGCGCTCAGGCCCGGTGTATTTGCCTTTCTTTTGCTAGAATAATACGCAAGAGCGATAGAGAGGCAAATAGACGATCGAACGATAGAAATTGTTCGCGGTAGCCTACCCCCAGGTCGAGTCAAAGGGCCTACCGAGAAACACTAAAATCGAAATTTCGTTGTCTGCCTCTCTATCACTCTTAAAGAGGCAGATAACTAAATTTTTTAATTACCTATATAAAGTTTTAGCATTTTTTTAGCACATTTCAAAATTATCTAGCATATTTCTGGCATAATCTAGAATCTAGACATGTCTGGTATTTTTTCAAATTCCGAGTTGGCAACACTGCCCACCCCACGGTCAAACCACTGATACCAGTCGCGAGAGAAAACAAACGAGCGTCGGCACGTTTTTGCTATGGCGGTGTATTAAAAATTGTTTAATTGTGAAAAGACTATCTGTGACGGTTCTGTGTCTGTGTATTAAGTGCCAGGAACCTCGGAACATTAAATTGAAGCATCAACAAGAGCGGGGGCTCTGCCCCTGACCACCTTTGGAGCCGGCTTCCATCCCATGACGAGGCGGTTAGCAACAGGTATCTACTCGTATTTGTTTGTGTACCTAGTTGATGATATGTAATTGCCTGAACATATATAGGTATGGGTTGGTGATAGGTAATTAAATTAAAATAATAGTTGTTAGCAGAATAATTATTTAATTTTGTTCTATACTAAAATCATTCATTTTCATTAAAGATGTTCGTCAAATCTATTATCCATTTAAAAGTTTAAATGGTAGGCTTGTCTGGGGAATAATGTGTCGCGGCCATTTTGACGTGAAATGTGGTTTGCAAATTTGCAAATGATTAAAAACCGGCCAAATGCGAGTCGGACTCGCGCACGGAGGGTTCCGCACCATCAAAAAAAATAGAGCAAAAAAATCCCTTAAATATTCATTTTATTTTATTTTTAGTATTTGTTGTTATAGCGGCGACTGAGATACATCATTTGTGAAAATTTCAACTGTCTAGCTATCGCGGTTCATGAGATATAGCCTGGTGACAGACGGACGGACAGCGAAGTCTTAGTAACAGAGTCCCGTTTTTTACCCTTTGGGTACGGAACCCTAAAAAACTGACTGATTAAAGGCTTCGTCACACAGGCGCGTTTTCCGGGCGGGGCGTGAGCGTTTTGTATGTAAAAGCGGATGGATAGGAATCATTCTAGATTATATCTTCATAATTTTTCATACTTAAAAACACTGAATTAATAAAATTATACTAATGCAGCAGGTGCCCAAAATATAATAAGCAGACAGGTGGTTATCTACCTTGTTTGGTTGATACCTTGCTATTAACAATTAGCATAAACATTGTTAGAAATGATTAAATTGTAAAAAGTCTCAACTGAGCTGGCATCTTTCTTGTCACCATACACTTACTATAAGTATATATATTAGAAAGGGAATATACTATTAGAAAGGGAGTACTGCCATATCCTTAGCACCATCCCATAGGTGCCATTTTAGAAATGAAATTTAGCTTAGAGTCTATTCGGAAAGAGAAGAATAGTGAAACATATAAAAAATAACTACAAATGTATTTTATATGACTGAAACCATTTTTTTATTTTTTGTTACAATTTAAATTCTATAAGTAATATTTTACAGGCGTTTAGAAATTTACAACATGAACTGGTCCATGGATGAGGGCCTAGACAACATGATCATCAGTGGAGCCCTGTACAGAGTGCCTATTGCTGTGGTGCGGGACCGGAAGCAGTTTGGCAGGATTGCAACCACTGCCAAACCTGTCATAACAATTTACAACTGTGTAGGGAATGTTCTATCAAAGATTTTGGTAATTTCTTTAATATCTTAATTCCCTTTTAAAAATCTTGTTAACAGTAAGTTAAAAATGTTGTTAACCACACATTTTCAAGTGTCCTGTTAACCTCTGTATTCTTATATCCCTGATTCTTAATCCCTAAATAATATTAGAAATGCTAAAGAGGTACCTACTCTCAGTCTGTCTGTCTTCACGCTTAAACATCTGAATCAATTAGCATATTACACAAATGAAAAATGCCTTTACCAGGATTTGACCCAGGCTTTGTAGTTTGAAACATACCATCATCTGTGATATTTGCAGTGGAACAGCGGAGTCCTGGTCCACATGGGCTGGTCGGACGGGGAGCAGCTGCTGTGTGTGCAGGAGAGCGGAGATGTGCTCGTTTATGACATGTTTGGCGCCTACCAGAAGACATTCAATATGGGGCAAGAAATTAGGGACACTAAGGTACCTATCATATTCTACTTATACATAAGGATATATTTATGTGTGGGTGTGGGGTAAGTGTGGCTGGCCTTTACAACTTTAATTTGAATTAGATATTTCTATGAACAAAAAAGATAACTTAGCTAAACACACTGAATTTACCTAAATGGACTACTGTGTTTATGTAGAAATAACTATATAAAATAAAATGACTCGATTTTATTACTCTTTACTTAACTAAGAATGTACTAGAATGAATGGTACTTATATAATGCACAGTTATACTCGTATTATATGTGCCGATGCATTTTTCCTCCCCTACTCTACTACTATATTCCCTAATATATTGTTTATACTGTTTGTGAACAGGTCAGCAAAGCACAGCTGTTCTCAAATAGGACTGGCTCTAACACCAACCGCTGAGCAACATCTCCAAGCCCAAAGTCAGCCCGTACCAGATCTGCCACGTAAGTTGATCAATTTGTTATATTTATTAAAATAAAAAGTGTAATATAACATTTCTTTTTATGTTCAACTTGTTTTTAGGGTACCCCAAAACAAAAGGAAACAACTAAACCCTTATAGGATAACTATATTGTCGGTCCGTCCGTCTGTCTGTCAACGTACAATTATCCTTATTACAATAATCCGTACTATGAATATTTTAAACATACTAGAAAGTTAAATGGTGGGGACTAGAGACAGGTTTATTCCTATACACAACTTGTTCTGTGCGTGGCTTCTCTTGTTTCGATGTATACCTGGCAGTACTGAAAGAGAATGAGCTAAGTATTTATTATTTATGACTGTGACTGTTTTTAGATTCAATTTGTTTACCCCAAAATCAAGCAAAGTTACTATCCGGTATCACAGAATAAGTAATAGTATTATCATACAGAACGGCCACGCACCGCCCCGCCCCGACTCTCATTACCTCGCCCCGCGACATGAATTTTTATCATTTTATTTGTTATGAAATGGAATTTTGATGTTTAATTATAGTAAGTCGGTTTGCTGCTGACGACACATATTGCTGATTTTTGACAGGAAGTACCACCCGGAAAATTTTGATGTTCTGGCAAATAGTAGACCAGTCGGTCATAACCTAGCCTAGACGTAGCCATAAAAAAAAACAACAGGTTGCACTCCGGGAGTGCTGACAGAAGTGAAAACTCAATGACTAGTCCAAAATGTCTGCAGCACTATGTATAATTGATCCATCCTCCTTTCTATTGAAAAACTTTAGTTACGAAATTGCTGGTCGCAGGTTGTTGGTGAGCTTGTTTAAAATTTGAAATTCAAATTTATAGCGTTAATTGTTTAAAATTCGAATAGAAATTGTAAAGTTACCTTGCAGACCTCGCATCTTAATATATTTGGTCATGATATTTTGAGTTTTATTCACCAGTACTAGAGTTCACTTTTATTAGCGATATCATCAAGATGTCGCTTTATTGAATTATGTCATTAAGTTTTTCTTTATTGATTTAAATGCCATCTAAATGAGTGGCCATCTAAACCTTACGGTCACATGATCGCCTTACGGTCACGTGATCGCCTTACGCTGTCTTGAGTTTATCATTTTTTCCCCACCTCAAAAAGTGCCCAGCGCCGCTACAGAAGTTTTCACTTCAAAAAAATAGTCTGTTTAACGCAAGGGCCGATTTACTATGGAAAGCCGACTATGGCCTTTATACGATTTTATGATCTTTTGTTACTTTTTAAAATAACCATTGCCAATTGTTTCAGATGACGACACAGAGACTGTAAGGAACGTTTGTCTTATGCTTCTGGCATATGTCATAAACGTATCGCCGGCTCGAAAACGGAAACGCGGGCTCTGAAGTTTTCTCGCGCGGAAATATGCGACGGATTTTTCAAGCAAGTGTCATCAGAAACACATGTCATTAGCTACATAATCGAGAAGAGAGAACAATACATGAAATAGAAGTGGACTATGCAGCCATTTGTTATTTTACTATTTTTTGTTACTATTCGTACACTCAGTATTTTTTTGTATTTGTCTATTATTCTTTTAGGAACATATGTACACCCTTAAAACATGTCTTAAATCAGAAATAATAGTAACACAATTTACAATTACAGAAGTAACAAGTGAATGTCATTATTGTTTTAGTCACTAGAGTCCCAGATCAGTCAACAGAGTGATCACTACCTGTGAGCGTCTATCAAATGGTGTTCTTATGTTGTAGAATCCCAATTGGATAAAAACCCACAGATCATTACATTCTTCGGGATAGCAAGCTCCGGTTGATTGCTATATTTTAAAGACACAGTCTATGGCAGTTACAAGTTTTTCGAAACGGTAAACAGTTTCGTTGACGACAACGTATGCAGCGTTTACATTCGAGATTAAAAAAATACCCAGTAGTTACCACTATCTTAGTTTGGTGGTAAAAGGTGGGGAAAAAAATCCCAGTAGTTACCACTGGTAACAACGTGGTGGTAACTAGTGGGAATAACCCTTGATCTTAAGCATAGTATTAATATAGTACTTTTGTTTGTAGGTATTAAAATAATGGTCAACAATAATCTGTCATAAAATGTTGTAAAATAATACAGTTTCAAACTGATTAGTTTATGTTAGTTTGTTTGTAATATTTCTATTGACATAAACATTGGAAACACTCAAATGCATATTTTTTTCTAATAGCTCACTTCAATTAGCAGTCCTTTACCTAAAAAAATTGTATCGTACTTGAATAGGTTTGCTTAAATAGGTACTTAATATTTGTAAAGCTCCAAGTAATTATAAGTTAATGCGGTTTTTTACTTTATTAAATTGAAGAACCATGCAAAACTACGTTTACGTAATCTGCCATGTAATTCTCTAAGCAATGTCGTTCGTGAAATCCATACTTGCATTGATATTAAACCTAAAATTTGTTGTCAATGATGTTGATAGGAGAATGTCATGGCTGGACAGGTGCGATAATGGCTCATGATCAGTAAATAAAATGTCATCCTACGTATGTTGATAAGTCGGCCAGGTACCGTACCGTATAATATTTATTGTACTATTATCGTGTATCCTAATAGGTCTACATAGTAGCTTTGTATAATTATAATGGTATAGGGAGTATTACTGCAATGTTCTGCCGCCAGAGTGCAGCACTAGCACAAACTGTAAACCATATAAGAGTAGCTTATAATATACTATGCCGTAAACAGTTTTTAGACCAGTTTTCACAGATTATTTGTTACGAACAAATATGACATTGATGCATCGAGGAGGTTTGTTTACTGTTTGTTCTAGTGGCGCCCCCCACGCAGTTTTGCGTAATATTGCCTATTATACTTAATACTTACACTAGATAATATTTATGCTGGTCAGTTGTCGTACTGATTTGGGTTCTAGCCTCCCGAGTCCCGCTTGTAATTTTTGCAGTTTTGAATTTGGAACCTTGTAGGTACCTATTTTATTTTAATCTAAAATTCGATTTGGATTAAAGCCTTTATAAAGGCCTCAGGGACTCAGGAGGCTAGAGTCTGATGAGCGAAAAAAAATGAGTTTTGACATGACGATAGTATCAACCTTCAAGTTAGTTCCTTTACCTACCACGACTCATGTTTTTTCGCACAAACTCTTAATAATTGTGTTTTACGTATGTACATACACTGTGACAGGTACTGTACTAGCTCAGGCAAAGAATATAACGGTGCGGCCTATGTATGTATGTATCGACAGGTACTGTAATTGCTCAGGCAAAGTATATAATGGTGCGGCCTACGTATACTTAAACGTATGCCTGACAGGTAACTTACTGGCTCAGATCCAGTGTATAATAGAACATCCTACGTACGTAGCGTAGATATGCCGGTGAGGTACCGTACTGATTCTTGTCCAGTATATAATGGAATATCCCACGTATGTAGTACAGTTGTCATCAGATATATCTGAGCGGCCAGCGAGCTCACAAATATCTGAACATGCCTTTATTGTCAAGGTGTTACAGTGCGTGTTCAGACATTTTTGACCACCTCGTCCGCCCCGATATATCTGATGGCGACTGTACTACGTACGTGGGATATTTCATTATATACTGGACCAGAATCAGTACGGTACCTCACCGGCATATCAACGTACGTAGGATGTTCTATTACACACTGGATCTGAACCAGTAAGTTACCTGTCCGGCATACGTACATACGTAGGCCGCACCATTATATACTTTACCTGATCAAGTACGGTACCTGTCCGGCATACGTACATATGTAGGCCGCACCATTATATACTTTACCTGAACAAGTACGGTACCTGTCCGGCATACGTACATACGTAGACCGCACCATTATATACTTTACCTGATCAAGTACGGTACCTGTCCGGCATACGTACATATGTAGGCCGCACCATTATATACTTTACCTGATCAAGTACGGTACCTGTCCGGCATACGTACATACGTAGGCCGCACCATTATATACTTTACCTGATCAAGTACGGTACCTGTCCGGCATACGTACATATGTAGGCCGCACCATTATATACTTTACCTGAACAAGTACGGTACCTGTCCGGCATACGTACATACGTAGACCGCACCATTATATACTTTACCTGATCAAGTACGGTACCTGTCCGGCATACGTACATATGTAGGCCGCACCATTATATACTTTACCTGAACAAGTACGGTACCTGTCCGGCATACGTACATACGTAGACCGCACCATTATATACTTTACTTGATCAAGTACGATACCTGTCCGGCATACGTACATATGTAGACCGCACCATTATACACTTTACCTGATCAAGTACGATACCTGTCCGGCATACGTACATACGTAGGCCGCACCATTATGTACTTTACCTGAGCAACTACAGTACCTGTCCGGCATACGTATATACGTAGGCCGCACCATTATATACTTTACCTGATCAAGTACGGTACCTGTCCGCCATACGTAAATACGTAGGCTGCACCATTATATATTTTACCTGAACAAGTACGTTACCTGTCCGGCATACGTACATACGTAGGCCGCACCATTATGTACTTTACCTGGTCAAGTACGGTACCTGCCCGCCATACGTAAATACGTAGGCCGCACCATTATATACTTTACCTGATCAAGTACGGTACCTGTCCGGCATACGTAAATACGTAGGCTGCACCATTATATACTTTACCTGAACAAGTACGTTACCTGTCCGGCATACGCACATACGTAGGCCGCACCATTATGTACTTTACCTGAGCAACTACAGTACCTGTCCGGCATACGTATATACGTAGGCCGCACCATTATATACTTTACCTGATCAAGTACGGTACCTGTCCGGCATACGTAAATACGTAGGCTGCACCATTATATACTTTACCTGAACAAGTACGTTACCTGTTCGGCATACGTACATACATAGGCCGCACCGTTATATACTATACCTGAGCAAGTACATTACCTGTCCGGCATACGTACATACGTAGGCCGCACCATTATGTACTTTACCTGAGCAAGTACAGTACCTGTCCGGCATACGTACATACGTAGACCACACCATTATGTACTTTACCTGAGCAAGTACAGTACCTGTCCGGCATACGTATATACGTAGGCCGCACCATTATGTACTTTACCTGAGCAACTACAGTACCTGTCCGGCATACGTACATACGTAGACCACACCATTTTAAACTTTACCTGATCAAGTACGTTACCTGTCCGGCATACGTACATACGTAGGCCGCACCATTATATACTTTACCTAAGCAACTACAGTACCTGTCCGGCATACGTACATACGTAGACCTCACCATTATAAACTTTACCTGATTAAGTAGATTACCTGTCGCCATACGTACATACGTAGGCCGCACCATTATATACTTTACCTAAGCAACTACAGTACCTGTCCGGCATACGTAAATACGTAGGCAATACAATTATTTACTGGACCTGACCCTAACCAAACCTACACATACGTAATATACACCGTGCTTTCATGGATAATTTTGGGCGTATCGACAGCTACTTATTGTAAGTAGCAAACACCCTACCTACTTATTGTACGTAGGAAAACGTGCCAGTGGTAAATTACGTAGCCGTACCAATTACTTTTATCAGTAGCGCGGCTACTTACGCTTAACTACGTACGCAACATTGTGCCGGCTATAAACGTCATGCTGTATCATTTTTCCATGTATTTTCCGTATGCGGGCTACTTAAAATTTTCTCCGTGTACTCCCCGCCCGAAGAGAATTACTACACCGCCATCAAAAACAGACTCATCTCGGTGTACGAGGAGAGCAACAGCGCGCAGACCAAGAAGCTGTTATCCCAAGTCGAGCTTGGGGAGCAGAAACCCAGTCAGCTGTTACGACGGATGAAGACGCTGAACAAGGAGAAGTTTCCTGAGACAACGATACAGATGATGTGGCTTGATCATCTTCCGCCACACGTACGCTCCGTGCTCACCGTCAGCGAAGCGTTCAAAATTAAAACGACGTTAGAGGACCTCGCGCTGCTCGCCGACAAAATGTTGGAGCACACGCCAACATCAGCGTCGCACCAAATCGCCGCAGTTTCTACTCCCGCAGTCTTACCACCTTCGCTACCAACACCTCCACCGTCTACGTCAGCTCTCGACGCACAGTACCTCATCGGCGAGATTAGACGGCTATCGCTCGAAGTCGCCGAGCTCCGTTCGAGACCGCGCGAAAATTATAATCAACGCTACAGCCGCTCGCACCGCCGTTTCCCATCGCGCCCACGAAACCAATCGCAAGACCGAAGCCCACGCAGCCGCAGAAGCTCACCGATGCCGTATTGCCATTACCACCGCCGTTTCGGGATGGACGCTCAGAAATGCGCACAGCCGTGCAGCTTCAAACCGATACCGGCAACACCATCAACAGCGGAAAACTAGACGTAACGCTGGATGCGGCGGAAACCGGCGTTACAACAAGATCTCACCGCCTCTTCGTACGTGACCGAACCAGCAAGCTCGTTTTCTTGGTTGACACGGGAGCCAACATCTCCGTCCTGCCAAGAACACCCGGCACGAAGGCGCAACCCCTACCCTTTCAACTGTACGCCGCCAATAATACAGTTATTCCCACCTACGGCGAGAAGACGCTGGAGCTCGATCTCAACCTACGCAGACCATTCCGGTGGAAGTTCATCATCGCTGCAGTATCGAAGCCAATCATCGGTGCAGACTTCCTGGACTACCACCATATCATAGTCGACATCACCAGGAGGCGACTAATCGACGGCAAAACCCTACTATACACGAACGCACAACTCTGTACTGCAAACATACCTACCGTGCGCAGTATAGACGTGCAACAGTCGTACCACAACATACTTGCCGACTACCCTGGTACAACTCGTCTCACCTCCATGAAGCTCAGCCCGAAACACAACGTCGAGCATTTCATCGAAACAACCGGACCACCACTTCACTGCAGACCACGTCCGATTGCACCGCACCGCTACGAACTCGTGAAGAAAGAATTTGCCAACATGATGGAACAGGGCCTATGCAGACCAAGCAAAAGCCCTTGGGCATCACCTCTTCACGTCGTACCGAAGAAAAATGGCGAATTACGTGTGTGTGGCGATTACCGACGGCTTAACGCAATTACTAAGCCCGACCGTTACCCAATCCCACGCATACGTGATTTTACCTACCAACTCGCCGGAAAGCAAACATTCTCCACCTTGGACCTCAACCGCGCCTACCAACAACTACCAATAGCAGAGCAAGACGTCGAGAAGAGCGCCATCATAACTCCATTCGGCTTATTCGAGTTTCCAAGAATGTGCCCCGGCCTAAAAAACTGCGGACAGACATTCCAACGCTTCATACATGAAGTACTGCGCGACCTCGACTTCGTGTTCCCGTTCGTTGACGACCTACTTATCGCGTCAGCCGACAAAGCTACGCACGAGAAGCACCTACGCGCCGTACTAAGCAGACTCGAAGACTACGGTATCACTATCAACCCGTCGAAATGCGTATTCGGACAGCCATCGGTCAAGTTCCTGGGCTACGAAGTCAGCAAAGACGGCATACGACCACCTACCGAGAAAGTGCAAGCAATCATCGACTACCCTAAGCCGAAAAACATCGATGAGCTGCGAAGATTCCTCGGCATGCTGAATTTTTACCGCGAAAACATTAAAAACGCCGCGCAAATTCAAGCACCACTCTGCAAATACCTACACAATGCGAAGAAGCGCGACAAGACCGAAATCAGCTGGGACGGCGAAGCTGACGAAGCTTTCGACGCGTGCAAAGCGAGCATCCAAAACGCCGCTTTGCTCGCGCACCCCTCCCACCACGCCCCGCTAGCAATATTTAGCGATGCGAGCGACAGAGCCGCGGGAGCATCGCTAAACCAATTCGTGAACGAAGCTTGGCAACCACTTGGCTACTTTTCTAAAAAGTTCTCCGATGCCCAGACCCGCTACAGCACATTCGACCGTGAACTACTAGCAATATACCTCAGTACGAAGCACTTCCGGAAGATGTTCGAAGGACGTGAACTTATAATATTCACCGACCACAAGCCGCTCACCTACGCATTCACCAAAACAAACAATAACAACGAATCACCGCGCCGCACCCGTCAGCTGTTGTATATCAGTGAATTCACTACTGATATACGACACATACCCGGAACGCAAAACGCCGCTGCAGACGCCCTATCTCGCATCGAAGCCATCGCATGTCCATCTCCTATCGACTACGAACAACTAGCAAGAGCGCAAGAGCGAGATAGCGACACCATCCGATCACTCGCACAGCAAGACAACCTATCGATGAAACAAGTCACAATTCCCGGAACTACAGTCAAACTCTACTGCGAAACATCGACGCCGCACTTACGACCTTACGTACCCGAAGAGCATCGCCGTGCCGCTTTCAACGCAGTACACAACATAAGTCATCCTGGAATTAGAACGTCACGCAAACTCGTCGCTCAACGCTACTTTTGGCCCGGATTAAATGCCGATGTAGGCAAATGGGCAAAAGTCTGCGTTCACTGCCAACGTGCGAAAATCCAGCGACACACTGCAAGCCCTATTTCAAGTTTCCCGCCAACTACAAGGTTCGAGCATATACACGTCGACCTTGTAGGACCGCTACCTACTGCCGCCAGCGGACACAGATACCTACTCACTATGATTGACCGCGCAACCAGATGGCCCGAAGCGATACCTTTATGCGAGATCACCGCCGAAGACGTCGCTAAAGCTCTATACGAAGGCTGGATCTCCCGCTTCGGCTGCCCCGCTACCATCACGACCGACCAAGGACGGCAATTCGAGAGTCGAGTATTTGCGTCACTCACCCGCTTACTCGGCATCGAAAGAACCCGAACTACGCCGTACCATGCCCAAGCGAACGGTATGATTGAGAGGTTCCACAGAAGTCTCAAGGCCGCACTCAAGGCCAGGCTACAGAACGACAAGTCATGGATCGACACAATACCTAGCGTTCTACTTGGACTACGAGCCGCACTACGCACAGACACCGGTGTAAGCCCAGCCCTACTCACTTACGGCTGCAGTGTACGACTACCCGGCGAACTGTTACTACCTACGCGCGATGACGTCACCATGGACTCCGACTTCGTGGAAAAAGAAAAACTACGAGCGACCATACACAGCCTAACACCGACAGCAATGATCCCGCATGGCAACAAGAAACCTATCTTCGTGCATCGTGACCTTCAAACCTGCGAACAAGTATTCGTACGAGTTGACGCCGTAAAGAAGCCGCTACAAGCACCTTACGACGGACCCTACCGAGTACTAAAACGCAACGACAAAATATTCACTCTGCAGCTACCTAATCGCCAGATGAATATTTCGATCGACCGCTTAAAACCCGCATTCATCATCGCAGACACCGAGCAAGAAACACCTACGAGTACAACGGACATACCTACAACCTTAACGACCGCAACAAATATACCTACAGCTACGAGTTCAACGAAAACGCCTAACATACCTACAACGACGAGTACAACGATCGCAACGAAAATGCCTACAGCTACAACATCGAACAAAACTTCGCAACCGACTGTACCACCGAGTTTAGCGATATCACAACAAAACAACAACAACCAACAACAGAAAAAAGGCATCCCGAAACGAAGAGATGAACCAGACACAACCACGACCACGCAAGTACCTACAAGCACGAGCACAACACGCCGAGGCCGCACTATTCGCCTGCCGGTACGCTTCGCTTGAGGGGGAACCCTGTGGGAACACTCGATTGACATCATGTGTTTTGACAGAAACACAGAATTGTTCTGATAAGAACAGTTGCGATCGACTGGCACTCTGCGATTAAACAGAGAAACAGGACGTGCCCTGACAAGGGCAGTTTTATGTTGCTCTGAGAAGAACATTTTACGTCGCCCTGATAAGGGCAGTTTGCGTGCTCTGAGAAGAGCAGTTTTATATTGTCCCGAGAAGGACAGTTTAATATCCGGAGCCTGCAGCATCCTCGTCGATCTCGTCGTGTCTTCCAATCAGCGAGCGCGTAGCAGCGAAGCGAGGCACGGCGATCCGACGACGCGATGTTTACTCCACGGCGGCCGGCGAGCGAAAGGGCTGGCGCCGGCGGCCAACTCAGTTTTATTCCAGCGCGGCACGCGCCGCGCCTGCGCAGTGGCACGCGCGCGCTCTCGCTCTGGCACGCGCCCGCGCACCGTATATCTCCATCTCACTCTATTGTAAATACGTCTCTTTCTTGCTTTTCTCAAATTGTGTATAAATACCGTGAGTTTTGTAAATAAATTATCATTCTTGTACATACCAACAAGTGTTTCACTTCTACTACTACAAACCTTCTGATACACCAGTAGCCATAGCTTGCTATTTTTATTTGAGTATGCATACTGCCTTGACTCATTTGGTCAAGATTTTTTTTAAGCATTTCCTGGGAAATCAATTTTTTTTGTGACTACACACCCTAAGGGTCCAGGGTGATGTAATTATATTGGATATAATTCACTGACTTAGACATGAAAAAGAAAACCAAGTTTTCTCTTTTTTCACTTAGTGTAAGCCCGCTGGCTACACATTGGGATTTGACTTGAGTGTGAGCTACAAGTTAGCCTCCACTATTATTAATATAATTTGTAGATATAAATTAGCAACTAGTTACCACATTACATTAAGGTACTAGTAACTTAATTTTGTAGTCATAGGCATGTACATAGTAGGGCATGCTATACTAAACTTAATTATTAATATCGCACTATGTATATGACTACTTGTAATATACTAAATAGTAAGAATTTATAAATATAGTTGAAAATACTTAATATTTAAATTAGGATTTAAATACTTTAGTGAATCTTAGAAATAAGTATATCTTATTATTATTTATGTTGAATAGTGGTCAGACCAGTCAATTTAGGATTACTTGAATAGGAAAAAATATTTTTAGTTAGGTTGCAGAAACCACAGTGTAGTGGCCACGCACTGTGATTTCTAGTAGAGTTAAAATTTAGAAATAAAACTTATAGTCCCAGAGATGGACATAGGTAGATTTTAGCATGCTTAATAAATAAGGTGCTAAGCTTTCTGTTAAACGAATATGTATGTCTGTATCATAATTAATGTCCTAATGGACTTGTTGATTTGGTATCCGCTTAATATATTTTTGCCCGGTTACCCCGGCTGCCTCGGTTAAGCGGACTTAACCTCTTTGCCGAGAGAGGGGATATTGTAGCGATGCTACATAATTTCCTATAGCAAACATATACTTTCTCATACAACATAACCTGTACAACATTAGTGTCACATTTTCGACAGAATAACATACACCAGAGTATGACACTTATGTAAAACTGTAACGTACCTTCCTAGCTGCAGGTTGACTAGCATATCCAGCCGCATGGCTAGCTTGTTAGGAAGAATCAAGCCCAAACAACCATGTCGCTTTGGCGAAACTTGTCATCCAATTTGCATGAAAAGTGCTGCACAGAACTAGACTTTATGCACACGAAAATGATCCTCGTGATTCACTCTAACTGCTCAAATAGGTCACATCCTGATTTAATTAGTATTTTAGAATCATTTATGAAACTATTTAGAAACATAAAAAAGACTTTCGTTGGGTAGTTGTCAGTGTCAAAGCGCGATGACAGCTATAAAATAACGCGTTTAGTTACGGCATAAGCAGGGGATACTCCAAAGGAAACAAGGTAGAAACGTACAATAAAAATGTAATTATTAGTAATTATTATTAAACACTTAAAATACTACAAGTATTAATGAACAGTAATATTTTTCGAGAATCATTTGATTTGGAGAAGGTTTAAGTTAGTTTGACGTTTAACGTGTTGATGTGAATCGAAACGCGACGTGACCGGTAGGTGAAGATTTGGAACTGTCACTTACACTTGGAATGGGAATACGCTAGGATGTAGATGGCCCCTGGTTAAAGATTAAAAGGAATTGCCTCGTCTCCTTCCGCCGCCTGGTCCGGCTGGTGGGAGACCGATCTGTAATGTGCGTATATCACTGTGCGTGAATTGTGCGCGTAATTTACCCAGTGCGTCCCGTGTTGCCGATGGACATGAGCACGGCTGGTGGTCGTGTCTCCTGGCGCGTCGTTGCGCGCCCCCGATTCTGCTAAGCGTCATGTTGACGCTGCTTCTACGCCGTAGGACGCGGCCCTGATCTGCAGGCCGTGTGTCGGATGGCCATGCTGCCGTCCGACGATTCCAAGGTGTCTTCGCGCGGGTCCTTCCCGTGAAACTCCGAGCACCGCGGGTTGTTCTCGCCTTAGCTTGTCATAGCTGGGGCTCGATGAACGCCTGCCGCCGGCCTACAATGTTCTACCTGCTACGCTAAGTTCCAGGATAAAAGCTACACCCGGTATCCGTGAGTGCACTAGACTTTCGTTTTAGGTTTTGGCCAAAACTCCGCGTTTCGCCCGTCTCGCGATCGTAGGTTAAGAAGTACCATAGTGTCGGCCCACAGCCGCTGATGGCTTGCACAGTTATATCACATTGTTCCTAGCGCCCGCTTAGGCGGTGTGCCATGTATCAAATTAGTATACATAATTAAATTGCATGTTGTTTATTTGGCCTTATCTTTTCTCAACATCCCACTAGGCTCCCAATAACCAGGTTGATTCAACAAGAGGACCCTTGTACTCCAAAAGTCCAATGTTTTACGGCAGATCCTACCCGTGACAATTATTTCCATTAATTATTAAAAACATTATAAATTATTACTTTTCCGCAATACATCGCACTCCACTTCAAATCTTATTTTTTATTCACTGCAATGTTTAAATCTTATTTTTTATTCACTACATGGTTGTTTAGCCGGCGTGTTTGTAGCCACTAAGTACTTAGTTGTTTCGGCTAACAATACACTAAGCTGGGCGCTGTGTCTTTAAATTAGTGGATGTACCATGGTGAGTAGCGACAAAGATTAGATATAAAAAAATGATTATTTTCTTTCAAAGTAATAATCTGAAACTCCGTATAACCATATGGCCCACCTTTCAGGGGGCACGCGGCAGACATGTCCAGCCCAGCCCCACTTAAGCTTAGCGGTCTTGACACCTACATCTGCAACTAGGGTTCTATCTCTAGTTCTATTAGAGTAGGTATCTGAAGTTCTGGAACGCAGTTCATGGAGGCTCATGGTAACTATTTATTAATCTGTGCTCATGGTGCTGGCCGGGCTGATGTACCTAAGGCATTTATGGCAATAAAGGTGACTATTTTTGCATAATGCATATCTTTTAATTCCAAATTCCAAATTCCAAATTATTTATTTGTTAAACATAGGTATGTACAACTGAACAGTAGGTCTTACATGTATAATATAGTAACACTATGTTTCGCCACATGGCACACAAATAGCTACAGAGCACATGTAGCATGCAGTTATAAACTAAATCTTAAAACATATCAAACAGATACAAATTAAAAGGTAATAAAGTTTCCTGAGTCTGACAAATAATCTTGAATAGAATAGTATGCTTTAGTTATTAGGAAATCATACAAGCTTTTTTTAAATTTATTTAAATCGTTAATTTTTAAAATCTGTGTTGGTAGCTTATTATAAATTTTTGGTGCCATTCCAAAAAAGCTTTTTGCTAGTAACGCTGTTTTACATGATCTAGATTGTATTCTATGTTGTTGGCGACAACTATTGAAATAGGAGAATTGGTGAGGGTTATACTTAACATATAATACGACTTCATATATATAAAGACAGGGAAGCGTGAGAATATTTAGCTTAATAAAGTAGGGTTTACATGATTCTATGAAATGTAAACCGCATACTGATCGTAAGCACTTTTTTTGAGCTCTGAACACTAGTTCTCTATCAGTACAGTTACCCCAAAATATAACCCCGTATCTCAAAGTTGATGTAACGTGAGCGTGATAAGAGATTAAAACAGTCGACTGGTTTGCTACTTTTCGCAAATTGCGTAAGGCATATGAATATTTGTTTAGTTTTTTACAAACGTTGTCTACGTGGTTATTCCAACTTAATGTTCGATCTAAGCGTATCCCCAAAAAAGTTGTTGAAACCGTTTCTTCAATGTCCTGATCTTTGTATGTAATTTTTAAATTATAATTTAATAATTTATTTATAATTTAATAGTTATTGAAATATATTAATAGTTAAAAGAATTATTGTTGTTAGAGGTCTTAATGTTACCAGGAAACACTTGTGTTTTCAGTCTTAAAATATCCGCTCAGAACCCCGTTATCTTCGGGGGATGGATCGGGATAAGCCGGAGGATTGCCGCCGCGAATTTATAGAGTGTGAAAATTCTCGCAGGACGGATTGGTGTGAAATGACAAACGTGACTCGGGTTCAGATGTGGGTACAGTCGGATCAAAATGTTTGAATTGCTAATGTTTGTGTAGGGACATATATACCTACTATAGAGAACTTAGAAATAAATGAAAAGTGGATTTTTTTGTTATCGTTTGCAGACGTTTCTGGTTAATACAAAATTAATTTAACATAGGTACTCTAGTATACTTTGATTGGAAGAAATTTATGGAATTAATTTATGATTATAGCATTTCTTAGTGCGGTAAGAATTTGTTTTATTGCAATATAGGGGGTACAGGAATATAAACAAAAAATATATATACTAAAATTAAAAACTACAATTAACTCAGTAACTACAACATAACCTAAAATTATAAATAAAAAACTGGCTCTAGCTCGGTGCCTTGGGGCAGGGTGCCAAGAAGGCTGGCGGCATTGCCGCGCTGGACGGCAATTCCAATGCGTTGCGCAAGGTAGGAGCCAGGTAAGTAATTCTTAAAATCTTAATTCTGTGTCACTTCACTCGTGTAGAAACATCCGAATAACTTCCGAATGTCGGGTAATTCTGAAATAATGATGACATACACCTAATTGTTTATAAATATGATAGGTACAAATTCTAATTTCACTAAACTTATATCGACCGGGATATATGAACCATGATTACCTTTTGTATTGATTTCGAGCTCCCGATATTTCGACGCAGTTACATGCATCTTGTTTACGGGTGACTGATATAAGTCTAGTGCAGCGGTTCTCAATCTTTTTTTTTGACGGAACCCTTTTGGAAAGCGAAATACTTGATGGAACCCTACAATAAAACAATAGTTTTTAGAAGTGTGTTTTTTGCATAGTAAAATTTTTCGAGGCGACTAAAGCATAGTGTTCTAAATTCTTGCGGAACCCCTGCAGGGGTGTCGCGGAACCCTAGGGTTCCGCGGAACACACTTAGAGTATGGCTGGTCTAGTGAAACTAACAGTGAATCATTCAAAACCTTATACCTTTTTAACAAGTTGTCGTTCTCCTCCCGCCCAATGAGAGATGCCATTCGACTTCTCTGTCCGAGGCACGGCGGTTGTGCAGCGTTTCGTGGCAGTTTTCGCTCTTCTGCCACGAAATGCTGGAACAACATACCCCCTCCAATACTTAACTCAAAAACATTACACACTTTTAAACTTAAATTTAAACAATATCTTTTCTTTTCAGCTTGCAACTGACGTGTTCTATAGCGTTCCATGCATCTTAGTTAAATCATTTCATAGGTATATTTTACTTACTTCCGGCGTGATATTGTGCATAATGTATATTTTTTGTTGGTTAAAACCGTCGATCGTTGCCTTTTCTATAAACCGATTTACAACTACCAACTCACAAATTTTATATTATTTTAATTCTTTATTTATTCGAGTTCCCTTTTTTATGTATATATGATCCACTATATTTAATATTTAATATTATACTAAATACATGCCTTGCCTGACTTCTTCTATATATATTTACATATTCCCAACCCACTCACTTCCATATCAATTTTTTTTTTCTTTTCCTTTTTCTTCATGTATAAGTTTCTAATTTGTGTTAAATATTAAGTACCGAATCACATTTTGACACTGCCTTTACTGTTCTGAGCTATCTTCTTGCCCTGGGCTCCACGGAAGACCAGCGCTATAGCATATATATTATGTTAGAGCATATGCTGAGTGGTGTCCATTTGTAGCCTCTATAGCAGCATCAATACTACGATTATTATTGCATGTTAGTTAAGCTAATAATAGTTTAAACTGTTTAGTGTATAAGATCCTCTTTTTTAAATTTATATGTGTGGTGCTGTATGTAGATGGTTTTTGCAATAAACGTTTTTCTATTCTATTCTATTCTAAAACTGTTTAATTCTAATTTCACGTACATTCGAATAACCTGCAATAATTAGCAGTACCTACTTATTACTGTATTTTTCCATCAGTGTAATTTTATCACTTGAGTATATTTTTGAATTTTCACTCATTCGTATCAGTGATGCCAATCGTCCGGTTTGACGTAAGCACTATCGGATTGCATTGTCTGAGGGACTATTAAGTACTGCGGCCGCGAACACCGAAGTTCGCAAATTACGGGACGTCTTCCTCTTTTACTCCAATTAAGGCGTAATTAGAGTGACAGAGATAGTTTGTCGAAATTTACGAGTTTCGATTTTCGTGGTAATATCACTGATATCGCGTCGCAACGTGACAGATTTCGTTCATTGACATATATTATTGTCTCATCTCATCAGCGATATTCCGGAAATTGCTCCGAGTATTGCATTCGCAATTTCATGGAAATCAGTTTAACGTGTGACTTTCAGTGTATTGAACTACTTACATTATTGGAAGTTTTACGAAATTGGTTTTACTTATATTGACATCACTTGCATAATCGCTCGCGTAATCTCATCAATAATGAAATGGAATGCGAGGTCGACGTCGTATTGAACCAGAATTATACCTGTCGCCAGGGGTGCGAAACTGCTGACTTCGGACGAAAATCGAAATTTAGATAATCGATTTTCTTGTTTCGCGGTAGACCCCCAGATTGTGATGGATTGTGGTAGTGGCGCCCCCTACGCAGAGTTCGCGTAATATTCCCTATTCGACGCTAGAGGTATAATAAGGAATGAGGAAACTGTCCAAACTATACATTACACCCGTCAAGTTAAGCATAAAGGTCGTATCATTCACTAACCCGAAACAATTCCCATAATACCAGCCCAGGCTGTAAAAGGGTCTAAGGGAGTGTTCCCAACTGGTCCCTCAGGTACATTATTTATATGCGCGGTTACTATTAACTGATAATAAATAAACCTTAATACAAAGACATAAGACCCACAAATGGTTACTTTAAAGTGTGTTAGTACACGAGTTTCGTGTTCAAATAATGTACAAGTGACAACCCTAGTTGTTGATGTGAAATACTTTACTGTTAATATGGGTTTGAGTGAAATTTAATTTACGAAAACGGTGAAACGTTAAAAAAGCTCTCTGTGGTTAATGATTATCGTTTTTATTTAAAATATTTACAGCAATTTTCTGTGTAAAAGTTTTTTATAAACGTAAGGCTTGTCGAAAATTCGTTGTTATTAAGAATTCATGAAATATTGGCTGGTACTTACCTACTATAAAATCGTTAAACATTAACTATCTGATTGGGAAGTGTCTCCAAATAAAAACTCCAAATAACAATAACAATAACAATAACAATATTTTTATTGACAGTAAAAGTTTAACAAGCACGTTACAGTGAACCCCGCACTAGGCATGGCCTGTATCGCGGGGGTCATGATCATCACGAGTTGCCAGTGATAAGAAATTATAAATATATTAAACATAAGAATAGGAATTAGGAAAGAAAGAGGAGTGTGAACTAGTGTGTTTGTAAGCTTGTTGTGAGAAGGGAGTGGAAAGTGTGTGAATGAAAATCTAAGAATTTAATGAATGTAAACGTTTGTTAGATTTAAGTGTGTTCGAGCGTTATGAAAAACTGAAACTGAACTCGAAGAGGAATGAAGAGGTAATAAAGAAAATAGGCGTGATTGTATGAGTTGTGTACCTAACCTATGATTTTACATGAAGATATTTAAATCGGCAGTGACTTGGGGGACGTTTTTTATTTGTAGGCTCTTTATTTTAAGTTTATTTAGTTTAGAGATAGTTTGTATTATTATTTTTAAGGTAATTTAATGTTTTGTATTTATTTAATAGTGTTGTAATGAATAAAGGAAATTAATTAGATATTGAAATATGTAAACATATTTTGATTTTATATATTTATAGATTTTAATTTTGTAATAAAATTGAGGGTTCTCTGCAAAGGACTCAAGTATTTATAAAAGACTCGGGTCTCTATAACGGGTTGAAAATAACTCAAGTATCGACTTTATTATATTAAGAGCCTGAAAAACTGAGCCGAATTTAACCCTTAGGTACCTTAAGTCCATAGCGGCATCATGACTTACCTACAATCATACTTAAAACAAAAACGTATCAGTACAATAGGCAAGAATTACGGTTTTAAAATTGAATGACTAAACTAGAAAGAAAGTGAAATATACATTTATTTTCTTGAAAGAGAAGGATGGAAAGATGCAAAGGTAAGGTGTGCAAACAAATAGTGATATTTAGTGATTAAGTGTTAAAAGGGTGTACCTACTGCCATCTCGCCGAAATATTTTTCGCCTAATTTCACTTCCCAACCAACTTATTGCAGTACTTTTAGTTGGCAAACCAATGCTTAGCATATTATTATTTAGCATAATTTTTATTTGAACACAATTTTATTTAGCAGATGTTCATTTTACCACGATTTATTTAGAAAAATAGTTACTTACTAAGCAAATGTTTTATTATACCTAACTATTTATTGTTAAATAACGTTTGCCCAAATTGAAATTTCGCATACTTATTATTGGATCACAACTATATTTAGCATTTTTTTTTATGACCCGTAAAACGAAACTGCTCCCAGAGATAGGTAGGTTATGGTTATTTTTTTTAAGACCCTAAAAACGAAATTGCTCCCAGAGATAGGTAGGTTATGGTTATTTTTTTTTATGACCCGTAAAACGAAACTGCTCCCAGAGATAGGTAGGTTAGGGTTATTGTTTTTATGACCCGTAAAACGAGACTGCTCCCAGAGATAGGTAGGTTAGGGTTATTTTTTTTGGTGACCCTAAAAACGAATCTGCTCCCAGAGATAGGTAGGTTAGGGTAAATTTTTTTATGACCCGTAAAACGAGACTGCTCCCAGAGATAGGTAGGTTAGGGTTATTTTTTTTATGACCCTAAAAAAGAAACTGCTCCCAGGGATAGGTACTTAGGTTATTCACAATATTAGGCGAAAAATAATTTATGCCTATCAATACATTCGACATAACAATAAAAGACATTTTGAAACATGACCAACTAAATATTTTGCCATACAATAATATTGTAAATAATCATTTGCGACATGTTATATATGCGAAACATTGGTCTGCCATCTGATAGTTTTGCCAAATGATACTATGGGAAAAATAGTTTGGGTAGTGATATTTTGCCATACAATTTTCGGCCACATATTAGTAAACCGGTACAAACTCTAGGCAGGTTTTTATTTTTAACAAGGACAGCAAGTTTAATTAAAGTAAAACAAGAAAAAAAATACATATATGAGGAGGGTTGGTTAAAGGATGACTCATGTTAGACCGGGCCGTGTCCGGGCCCGAGCTTCCGGCGCATTGTTTTCTATGGCAAGCATCACGTGATCTACCTATAGCTATCATGTCATAGAAGTAAGAACCCTAGTAAGCGTCGGAAGCTCCGGCCCGGACACGGCCCGGTCTAACGTGAGTCATCCTTAATTGGTGGAGTTCTGGGCTAGGGCTGCGGTAGGGCTGTCCCGTCGTCGAAGCCTAGGATTTTTTTTAAACTAGAAAAAAATGTCAAATGGAAAGCAGAGGACTCAAATTCGAGTGTCAACCAGTATTAGTAGGCCTAGCACATGACCCGTCTTTTCTAACTATGTTAATTAAAGAGGGACGGGTAGTCTCGCCGCGAGATACTGTCTACTGTACTATCATGTCATGTGCTAGCCCGGCTGGTAACCTAATGAAGAAAAGCCAAACCATGCTACTTCCGGCTTCCCTATAGAAATGTAAGGTAACTTAGTTTTAGCGACGCTCCGCAGGGTGCGCGACAGCCGCCAGTCTCCTGGCTCCAATTTCACCACGGTGACAGGTGCGACAATTGTAAAACATCACTGTTGCTGACGTCACAGGCATCCATGGGCTACGGTTACCGCTTACCATCGGGCGGGCCGTATTCCTGTTTGCCACCATCATTGTTTTATTAAAAAAAACTTTATTATATCGGAAAAAAACAGATATTTCTCTTGCTAAGTTTATGACAATTGTCACAAGAAACACTACAATTGTCACGAAATTCCGACATATAACTCAATACCTGTCAAGAATTACCTACAATTCTTCTAAATCTTGACAATTGTCAGAAACTTCGCAAAAGAAATATCTGTTTTTTTCCGATATAATAAAGTTTTTTTAAATAATACAATGATGGTGGCAAAGAGGAATACGGCCCGCCCGATGGTAAGTGGTAAGCGTAGCCCATGGATGCCTGTGACGTCAGCAACAGTGATTTTACAATTGTCGCACCTGTCACCGTGGTGAAATTGGGGCCTGGCCGTCGTGGCTGACAGATGGGACAATGGCCTGATAAGGCACTTGTCCTCTGCATTTACCTTTAGTACCTAAGATAGTTATTTAAGTTTATTTTAAGTTAACCTCAGTTATAAGTTTTTAAATTGTTAAGATGTACTAACAAAATATGGACCATGTTGTCTGTAATAAATGCATTTTAAATGCATTTTTTTAGGTGCATTATACCACCTGTCGGTTTTCCTACATTTGTAATTACTAAAACGGGCTATACGAACCACAGACAAAATTGAAGCTAGAAACACTGTCTACTAATGTTAATGCATGTACAGTCAGCAGCAGAAGTTGCTAAGCGGGCCAGGTGTTCAAAATGATCTTGACGCGACTTTATTATTAAGAGAATAAGAGTGTGTCAAGGTAATTTTGAACACTTCGCCCGCTTAGCAACTTCTGCTGCTGACTGTACAATGTAAATCCGCGCACTAACTAGTGCATGAATAATTGAATACCACAGAGTGTTAATGCATCTGTTGTCATTTCCGTTGTTTGATTCAAACGTGCTCTAACCTAATGAAATTGTAGTTTGGATTATGTCACAAGTACATAATAAGTAAAACCGGCCAAGTGCGAGCCGGACTCGCGCACGAAGGGTTCCGTACCATTTCGCAAAAAACGGCAAAAAATGACGTTTGTTGTATGGGAGCCCCACTTTTTAGTATTTGTTGTTATAGCGGCATCAGAAATACGTTATCTGTGAAAATTTTAACTATCACGGTTCATGAGATACAGCCTGGTGACAGACAGACGGATAGACAGACAGGCGGACAGACAAACAGACAGACGGGTTCCCGTTTTTACCCTTTGGGTACGGAACCCTAAAAAGGGACAATAGATGGAGTAGGGAAGACAGCAGAACCAATAAAATCACTTCATTTACCTAGCTTCGCTCAGCGCAGCTCCAGTCGACAATTTTCTATTGGTTCTTAACCAACACATCCCTCGCTACGTATCTTCACACATCTCTGGTGAAAACGCGCCCTTAGGCTGTATTAACAAAATTCGTTGGATTAGGTTAGCGAGCAATAGTTTAGCTAGTAGTAGCTCACGACCATTTTTTCACTTTTATTAAAAGCGCCGTCTTTTGTACTCGCCGATTTTATTATATTCTCATTCAAATGTGATGATGATGATGATATACTGTTATCCCTCATCAGGGACATAGGGCTCTCAGAAGGGATTTCCATTCTTCGCGGTCCAGCGCGGCCTCTTCCAGCTCCGCCCAGCCGAGGCCAACTGATGCCGCCTCTTTTTCCACTGTGCGCCTCCAGGTGGTACGTGGCCGACCTTGCCCTCTTTTTCCGGGAATTTTCTAGGTCAGCCCTTGCTTGGATAGGTGATTGAATTGCCTTCGTAAAACATGTCCTATCCAGCGCCATTTCCGCAGAAGTATCTCCTTAGCTAAAGGGTTTTGGCCAGTCAGTTCCCATAATTGACCGAAGCGTAGCGAAGGTCTACGTATTGACTCGGGCATTTTGCTTTCGTATGTCCATCCGGATGTTCTCCTCTACAGGTCACAATTCTCAACCGATTCTCGTGAAATTTTGTGACCAGATTCTATGATTAAATAATTTTTTTATGTCAATCCAGTTTTTGGATTTTTTTAAAAATGGCGGAGTCGTGATACGCGCGCCTAAACAAATAGTCGTATCGATATCATAAGAGTTTTTTTCTTTTTGAGATATGTTTATAGATTAAATGGCCAAAAATTTCGGAGGTATTGAGATATTTAATTTTAACTAATTTTAACTTGAGAATGAGTAGCTAAATTTCGTCAGCTTATTTAGGACTATTTGGCTCAGTTTGTAAACGTTCGCTTTTTTTGTTTGCACAGAGAGTCTGGGTTCGATCCCCAGTAATACATAACTTTTTGTATTTTTTTTTCCACTTAAACTTCGTATTTTTTTAAATAAATTATTTTTTTTGTATTGTTGATTGATCAAACCGCTGTGTGGCGCCGTCATCGTGCACGGTCCCAATAAGCTATGCTCGCGAGGTCTACAGCTCACAGAGCCACTTCGAGCAACACCGGCTTCCGGCAACACCGGCTTCCGACACATCGGAAGGGAGGGGCCCAAGCGATATCTCACCGTACAAATCTTTCTGCCATTTTTCGCGGTGGGAAAGGTGCACACAGTCGCACTTCTCACACACTTACATACAAAATCCAATCTGTAATGACGACACAAATACATAGAAAATGACACACGTCAAAGACAAATCTTGCAAACCTCGATCTCTTTTTGTGTACGGACGAGTGACAAGTGTCACAACACGCACACTAACACATTTTCGTTGAAGTATGTAATTGTATTCTGAGAGATGAGAAGTCGGATTTGTCGCTCGACCGATCCGCAATTTGTACTGAGCAAGCAAAATCGATAAATCCAACAATTACATGAGACTAAAATATAATAATTGTGTTTGAATGTAATTAAACGTATGATATGTAAAAAAAATATTACATGTGAAATGTAACACTTTCTTTTTGTAAATTTGATGTCCCCGACCTCTTTTTATAACAAAAAACCGAGCAAACAGGCATTTTTGTGCAGCAGTGTTCACGCGCGCGTCTGGACTCGGTCTAGTGAAAAATCCAAGTGCAACTAGTTTTATTATCCGCGCTAGATTAGATTGACGCGCTAATCTTGTACCTCGGCAGAGGGGAAATAGTGCGAATGCCGCCTCCCTTCCGTGTTGCTCGAAGCAGAGCCACTAGTTTAATATTGGAGATGGTCCGTGGCCAGTAGACTTCAAATGTACTTAAGTATAACCTTGAATGTATTTCCGAATCAACGCGCAGAATTTACTCCAGTTTTCCCCATATTTAGGACAGAAAAGTAACCCAGTAAATACACTAATAATTATTCGGACTTCCTTTGAAAAATCTGTTTTAACAAAACTCGTTTCGTATACCGAAGTGGCAACGAGTATGAGGTAATATGGCGGAAATTTTTCCCTTTAAAAACCGTACAAGAGAGGCATTTTTATTTTAATGTGAATGTTTTCCGAGCCTTGTCGTGTTTTGTGGTCTGGGCCACAGGTATGTGGTATTAGGATTGGCAATCATGTAAAAAAATACATCACATTCATACTTAAATAGATATTTAAGCCATGTACGGCTCGATTCGGAAGATTTCTACTAGACTTCAACAAGTTACGATACGGATAATTTAAAGATATTTGTAAGATAGATATGTAAAATTTGACGTTTCCGCGATTCTGGAGGTCCTCCTGAACGATTTCGACAAGTTATGACTTAATATCCAAGTCACATCTAGTCGATATCTAATGTAGATCTAGTTGATCTCTAAATCGTCTCAAGATCTTGTGATTATCTCGAAATCCGAATAGGCCTGGTAGGCTTAAATATCTATTTAAGTATTAAGTACCTATATTCCCGTCTCTGGTCGCATATCTTTTCGCGTTCAAATTAACGATTTATCATTTAATTTTATAAACGATGATTGATACGCGTTGTTGCTACGCGACGGAGATTGGATAAGCTACAATGGTACTAATGTAGAACTGGCTTATAAACGCCGTTTATAAAACGGGACTTATTTCAATTCATTTTCAAAAAAATATTGTATTTAAAATACATTATTTTACACCATGCATGAAATAAAGCACCAGATAATTATTAGAAAAACATAGATAGGAGTTATTTTTAAACACAAGTTATATTTAATAAATCGGATAGAAATATAAAAAGTAGGTGAGTTGACCGTGACGTCACGATGTAATGTTTCATATTAATTCCATATTAAGTAGCAAATCGTTATGACAGCTCTAAAAAAGTAACTGATTTGACTAGTAGGAAAATACCCTATTGGTTGGGTTATTCGCACCCTATAATTCGTCACTTTTAAATTTTCCATTGTGTTAAAGCTTCGCTATCCTGATATCAAACTATGTGTTATTGCGGTTTACGGTTGTCGACGTAAGTTACTCCCTGCATAATAAGTGCTTAAAATTTCGTGAATGCTGGCGGTTGTACTTACTCTACATTTCTGTACGAATGTACTGGGAATTCTAGTATTTTAAATAGTGCTATTTGGACCGCGTGACAATAAACAGTTGTTTATAAACAAAAGCCAAAAAATGTAAAGGAAGGCCTTTATGTACGGTCAACTTTTATTAACTTGCAATATTCGAATGTGTAGGTTTTCTGCGAAATTTGCCAACTATTGAGCTGAAATTTGGCATACCTAAGTATGAAACAGACATAATAATGGTAACAGTGAACAGTACCTAATATTGATATTATTACGATGAAATCGAGCTAAACTATAGGTAATAAGTGAAAAAACAATAACGCAACCTCAATGAGTTAAGGTTAGTAAAGGGGCCCACTGATTACCAGTCCGCCGGACGATATCGGCCTGTCGGTTAAAAGCAAAATTTGACAGCTCCGAACAACTGACAGGCTGATATTCTCCGGCGAACTGGTAATCTCTGGGCCCCTTTAGAATTACTTATCTTGACTACTGTTTAACGATGAGTAGTCAGCGTTAAAAGTTTGTGTTAAAAATGTTTTTTTTTGTCAACAAATTGTTTGATGATGATGAAAGAAGAGGGTAAGAGGGATAGAGAGAGATTTTCTTGTAATTTCGATTTCACGGTGGCCGTACGTAACTAAACTACCTATACTCCAAAACGTAATTCGAACCCGGGACCTCCTGCTTCGTAGGCAGGGTCACTAGCTCACTACCGACTAGGCTAGGAGGCCGTCAAAATATGAATATTTCAAAAACCCGCATTTATAAATTTTCATTGTATCTTAATTTAATTATACGCTTTAAGCAAAAACTTATAGATCTCAAAAGCTAAGCTAATTACTATCCCGTGTGACATAAATAAATGTATTTTTTCTTTCTTTCTAACCAGCATGAAACTTTTTTGGGGCCTAAATATGCACAAATATAGCTTTAATTCCACATAAATGCAGAATATACTCACCCAAGACCAATAGGAATATTTTATCTTAGCAATTAAATTAAATGGTCGGAGCTACTGGCTGTGCCAAAAACTTGAAACCAGTAAACACGACATACAAACTTAATTACCTACTGCAAGTTAAAAGCCTCTAGCAAAGTAATTAATACATAATTTCTACAAATGACCCCATTTAATTACACCTTGTGCTGCTAGAAAAGGAAATATAATGTATGTAAATTGTAAATGTAACGAATAGCCATTTATTTCGTATTATTACTTTCATAAAGTTTTGTGATATTTATCTTCGAGTGGGACAGGCGTATTCGAATTTTAGTTATTCGATCTGATTCCGATATGATACAGATGTAGTGCATAATTATTTTCCATCGTATTTTCACGGAAACGTACGAACGTGTCTTGCTATTTCAGTCAGTGTCAGTACAAAGCATGACAAATAGTTACGAACGTTCCCGAGAAAATACGATGGAAAACAATTATGTACTACATCTGTACTGATCTGTCAGTGTCAAAAGTGACATTTTTGGTTGAAGTAATTTAATGTAACTTTTGACATTGACAGATCAGGATCATATCGGAAACAGATCGACTAACTGAAATTCGAATAAGCCTGGGAATCGCGTGAGCGTTAGTATGGTGGGTGGATCTCAGCGAATTTCAACAAAATATTTATAAACATATTGTACCTTATGTGTACCTCATTGTACCTTTAATAGAAACCAGTGTACCTCTTCCTAAAACAAGCTATTTTATAAAAGAGGTCCACCCGCCATTCAGACTTCAGGATTGTGGGTGCACCTATGAAATTTTTCATTATACCGCACTTAAAGTATACTATACCTTTGTAGTAAGTGTACATAGTAATATTATACCTTAATTGTACCTCTGTAATTATTTCACGCAAAATTTACGTATTTATATGTTTATGTATTTCGTTGAAATTAGCTGACATCCACCCGCCATCCTGACTCTCACGGATCCGCGAGTGCTTTTCAGTTGCTTTTAAGTGAGCAAACGCAATTCCTTAAACTGACTAGCATGGGAAGATGTCTAGACAACTAATGGGTTTCTTATTGTACCTACTTTATTTACTATTTTCTCTTTATTGTCGGTATGAGCACTTTCTTGACATAGATTTGTGTATAATAAATAGCTATCTTCAACGGATATATCCTACGAAAATGATAACTATTTTTGATTTCTCTTATTTCTTATAAGTTGCTTTGAGCTCTAAGCATTTTTCTTTCTTCAATCAACTACTCAAGTCCGGTACTTTTGCAATGCAAGAAGGAGATAAACAATAGACATTTGATAAAAACTTAAACTGTCTGAAGTTTGGTCAGAAGATTGTTTGAGGCTGGCCACGGGTTGGCCCCACGTTGGCCCTTGCGGACTAGTTTGATTGACATCATTCAGATAACTGACATTTATAAGACATACCTAGTGTATGTTATTGATTTTATGTTGTGTTTGCTGTGTATATGCTGTAATATTTTAAGGAATAATTTGGTTGAGTGATACCGATATTATATTCGTAGTAGTAACTGCATTTTGTTGTTTATAATGCACTTACCACAAATCGATGTGCAAACGCCTCAGAAGCAAGTTTTTAAAGTAGCTTTATGTAGTATAGTAAGTTCGTCACTGTACATAAAATATTCTTTGAATGAAGAGCCGAGAGCCCAAGCTCTTGAAAACACACAATTGAGATGACAGTCTTGAATCATTGCATAGCTAGAACACTGTCATATCAATTGTGTTTTCAAGGAAGGAAATAAAATAATAAATCGGTTTAACGGTTTTATTTACCAGAGATTCATTCAGACAAACTTTCCTATAAAAAATTATAGCTTTAAGTACTTAAAAATAATATAATCTTTATACATCTTATACATTGGTTCCTGGCTCTCAAAGTATAGGTTTCCGTGTGTCCCAAGAGCCGGTTCCTTCCCGATTAAAATTAAAGAAAGATACAAACACTTAGACTTACTCCCTACGTAGCATGTACATATGTATATTGTCTCGATGTTTAGAGTCTGTGCGGAAAGATAAGAGTCGTGGATTGTATGGGGCCCAATAGGCTCAGGTGGGGTTAATATAAAACACAGGTAAAAATAAGACTACGTATATATGGAATAAGAATTAAATATAATAAGTTTTTGAGTGTTAAAATCGTAGTCTCCTTTTTACCTGTGTTTTATAATTACCCTGACTCTACATTCCACGAATCTTCTCTTTCCGCACAGACTCTATTTGCCTGTTGAAAGAAAAGTACAGTCAGCTATAAAAGCTCGATCAAAAATGAAATTATTGACAAAACATATTATTATTTTGGATTTCACGGGCCTATAAATCCCGGTCTTTTGATAGGCTTGCGAGGGAATATGGATCCAACACGTAGAGGCCCCTTGGAGAGCTTTAATGTCATGTAGAATTATTTTATTATTATTCAGAGCCCACTGTGTCCCACTGCTGGGCAAAGGCCTCCCCCCTCTTCTTCCACTCGTCTCTGTTTATTGCTATGTCTGACAAAAATATTTGTTGCAGATTTATTTTGGCTTATACTTTCCACAGATAATTTCCCTGGCACTGTTCTGCAGCGCCATAGGGCACCTAACCTACGTAAAGCGTCACGACTTGACCTGCTCGAGAGACATTGTCTTAGCTGTCCATTTCCTCATCTCCCTGATAGTGCTGTCACTGGCCGGGTACCAGTTGATGTTATCTGTGATGCTCTTCATGGCGACCAGGAAGCCGATTGTTAATCGTCCATCTTTGATATCGTTATCGGTGAGTATGAAGAAAATGTTATTAATTATTAGCGATCTGAACCTGATTTTGAGATAATGTAATACATACAATACAATTTGTTACATACAATACAAACGAATTAATAATAATATGTTATAAGTAAGCTATGCTGTGCCCTTACAGGGTCCATGTGAGACATTGTATATATTATATATTATTATACTTGACATCTATACTGTACCATGGTTGCAATAAAGAATTATGAATTATGTATACTAAATTTAAAATACCTACCTAGGAAATGGCGACACAGCAACCGTGTGATACATTGAAGTTAAGCTTCTATTTTTAGGGTTCCGTACCCAAAAGGTAAAACGGGACCCTATTACTAAGACTTCGCTCTCCGTCCGTCCGTCCGTCCGTCCGTCTGTCTGTCACCAGGCTGTATCTCACGAACCGTGATAGCTAGACAGTTGAAATTTTCACAGATGATGTATTTCTGTTGCCGCTATAACAACAAATACTAAAAACAGAATAAAATAAAGATTTAAATGGGGCTCCCATACAACAAACGTGATTTTTGACCAAAGTTAAGCAACGTCGGGCGTGGTCAGTACTTGGATGGCTGACCGCTTTTTTTTTGCATTTTTTTTTCCGTTTTTTTTTTTCATTATGGTACGATTATGGTTCGTGCGCGAGTACGACTCGCACTTGCCCGGTTTTATTCCCTATTAATCTGCTTGTAGTTGATTAGTGATTACCTACAGAGCATGGCCATTTGGCACCCGATTAGATCTCAATTGATAACTCTGGTCTAAAAATACCTGCTCACCCCCCTACCATCCCTCCTCACCCCATTCATAACCCAACTTCCCTCGTAATCCCTACTCACCCCATTTTACGGTATAGGTAAATACCTATTTAATATGTGTCTGTGTTTTGTTATTAACCCTTTACCAGGCTGACATTTCAAAAATGACAATCCAATGTCAGTCTTACTCATCGAAAATAGAACACATGTTTGAAGTCCCGTATGTGGGAAATATATATCCCTTAGCCTGGTAAAGGGTTAAAATGACTCTTGTTATGGTTACAGTCGACCCGTTGCGTACAAATAACGTATTTGATCTCAGTGTGGTACATATCCCACCTCACCATCCTGCCGACGTACTTGGGACTGTATGCACTAGAGGTTGCCGTGTCTCTGACAGCGGGGAGGTGTATCCTGGCGTGTACAGCTACAATCCTTGTCATTGTATATCAAGGTAATCGATAATAACGTACGTGATCTCTGTGTGGTACATATCCCACCTCACCATCCTGCCGACGTACTTGGGATTGTATGCACTAGAGGTTGCCGTGTCTCTGACAGCGGGGAGGTGTATCCTGGCGTGTACAGCTACAATCCTTGTCATTGTATATCAAGGTAATCGATAATAACGTACGTGATCTCTGTGTGGTACATATCCCACCTCACCATCCTGCCGACCTACTTGGGACTGTATGCACTAGAGGTTGTCGTGTCTCTGACAGCGGGGAGGTGTATCCTGGCGTGTACAGCTACAATCCTTGTCATTGTATATCAAGGTAATCGATAATAACGTACGTGATTTCAGTGTGGTACATATCCCACCTAACCATCCTGCCGACCTACTTGGGACTGTATGCACTAGAGGTTGTCGTGTCTCTGACAGCGGGGAGGTGTATCCTGGCGTGTACAGCTACAATCCTTGTCATTGTATATCAAGGTAATCGATAATAACGTACGTGATTTCAGTGTGGTACATATCCCACCTAACCATCCTGCCGACCTACTTGGGACTGTATGCACTAGAGGTTGCCGTGTCTCTGACAGCGGGGAGGTGTATCCTGGCGTGTACAGCTACAATCCTTGTCATTGTATATCAAGGTAATCGATAATAACGTACGTGATCTCAGTGTGGTACATATCCCACCTCACCATCCTGCCGACCTACTTGGGACTGTATGCACTAGAGGTTGTCGTGTCTCTGACAGCGGGGAGGTGTATCCTGGCGTGTACAGCTACAATCCTTGTCATTGTATATCAAGGTAATCGATAATAACGTACGTGATCTCTGTGTGGTACATATCCCACCTCACCATCCTGCCGACCTACTTGGGACTGTATGCACTAGAGGTTGTCGTGTCTCTGACAGCGGGGAGGTGTATCCTGGCGTGTACAGCTACAATCCTTGTCATTGTATATCAAGGTAATCGATAATAACGTACGTGATCTCTGTGTGGTACATATCCCACCTCACCATCCTGCCGACCTACTTGGGACTGTATGCACTAGAGGTTGTCGTGTCTCTGACAGCGGGGAGGTGTATCCTGGCGTGTACAGCTACAATCCTTGTCATTGTATATCAAGGTAATCGATAATAACGTACGTGATTTCAGTGTGGTACATATCCCACCTAACCATCCTGCCGACCTACTTGGGACTGTATGCACTAGAGGTTGTCGTGTCTCTGACAGCGGGGAGGTGTATCCTGGCGTGTACAGCTACAATCCTTGTCATTGTATATCAAGGTAATCGATAATAACGTACGTGATTTCAGTGTGGTACATATCCCACCTCACCATCCTGCCGACCTACTTGGGACTGTATGCACTAGAGGTTGTCGTGTCTCTGACAGCGGGGAGGTGTATCCTGGCGTGTACAGCTACAATCCTTGTCATTGTATATCAAGGTAATCGATAATAACGTACGTGATTTCAGTGTGGTACATATCCCACCTAACCATCCTGCCGACCTACTTGGGACTGTATGCACTAGAGGTTGCCGTGTCTCTGACAGCGGGGAGGTGTATCCTGGCGTGTACAGCTACAATCCTTGTCATTGTATATCAAGGTAATCGATAATAACGTACGTGATCTCAGTGTGGTACATATCCCACCTCACCATCCTGCCGACCTACTTGGGACTGTATGCACTAGAGGTTGTCGTGTCTCTGACAGCGGGGAGGTGTATCCTGGCGTGTACAGCTACAATCCTTGTCATTGTATATCAAGGTAATCGATAATAACGTACGTGATTTCAGTGTGGTACATATCCCACCTAACCATCCTGCCGACCTACTTGGGACTGTATGCACTAGAGGTTGCCGTGTCTCTGACAGCGGGGAGGTGTATCCTGGCGTGTACAGCTACAATCCTTGTCATTGTATATCAAGGTAATCGATAATAACGTACGTGATCTCAGTGTGGTACATATCCCACCTCACCATCCTGCCGACCTACTTGGGACTGTATGCACTAGAGGTTGCCGTGTCTCTGACAGCGGGGAGGTGTATCCTGGCGTGTACAGCTACAATCCTTGTCATTGTATATCAAGGTAATCGACAATACTTAGTTTTTTGGGTTACAAGGAAACCCCGTTTTTAATAATATGTGAAAAATGTCAAAGTTAAATTCCAATTCATTGAAAAATATCTGAGAGACCGAGCTTTGCTCGGAAAACATATAAAAACTCTAAAAAATGCGCGCTTTCCCAGAGTTAAGACCTAGCTAGATCGATTTTTCGCCCCAGAAAATCGCCACATAGCAAATTTCATCGAAATCGTTAGAGCCGTTTCCAGTGCCGTCAACGTACAGTCATACTATTCGCTTAGCAAATTTGCATACAAACTTCTATGCAGGAGGGATCATTTTTCTCTTTAATTTACAGTAATTTTATTAATACAACTTGTTGTTTCAGCCATTTATATTTATTTCGTGGTAATAACGTATCGTTTTCTGAAAATAAATGGATTATTATAATTCTGAAGCGGAATATATTAATACTAGCAGGTACCTATCATTCAATGTAGTTTCTTTTTAACATGGATAAAATCTAGCAGATTTTCGAGGCCTAACATGTGTATATTTTGCATTTTTTTTTATGATATAAAAAATAAACGGGCACGATTCGCCTGCTGGTAAGCAATTGCCGTCGCCAATGGATACCCGCAACACCAGAGGAGTCGCAAATTCGTTGCCGACCTTTGAGATGGGAGTACGCTGTTTTCTTGAAGGTTTGCAGGACGTATCGGTCCGAAAATTCCGAGGCATACACTAAATGCAACATGCATAGGTAAATAGGTATCTCAAAGTTGTGACATTATTATTACAACAAGTACCAAATAAAACTACCAAAATGTTACGATGTATCTAAAATCAAATTAAATATTAATTTGTGTCACAAATTCTACGATTCGTAGCAAGCGCTACGAAAAATTCTACGCACACATTTTAGCTTGATCTGTAGACCGAATCCTGCGGCGTAGCACGGTCGCATTTTTATCGCTTGTCACCATGCCTGTCACGTTCTAACAAGTATGTAAGTGCGAAAGTGACGGGCATAGTGACAGGCGATAAAAATAGAACCATGCTGCGCCCGCTGTAAACACTATTTAACAATAAAATCATCCTAATCTGACAGAGGTTTGTAAAAGAAACGTGAGCTTTAATCATCCTTGTTGTTTAATTTTTATATCTTTCAAAATGTATATTTGGTCGCAAACGTAACGAATACTACAACTTTCGTACTATTGTATGACCGTAGTCCACTTACAAATGAATCTCAACCTTATCCTAATACTTTAAGATTACATATCCAAAGTCAAACCAAACTGGTTACTGCCTCGTGAAAATTACTAGAAGATGCATATTTGGTTGCATTTTCCAGCTCGCTTGCGGTCGTTTATGCATTATTCAAAGAAATAGAAGCGTAGCCGTATGCCCGACATACAGTCAAATAAAAAAATACACATGCCATTCTGAACCTTAGTCCCCGAACATAAGTGATATGACTACAAAAATATGCGATGTAAATGTACTGGCCGCGATTTCCCAGCTGCGGTTTAAATTCTCTGGGGCTGCTTGTTTGATTTTTTATATGCAAACTGTGGACCTTGTAAAACAAGTAATAAAGTAAATAAAATAATATAATAAATAATCACTACATCTTATAAAACAAAGTCCCACGCCGCGTCTGTCTGTAACATGTATGTTAGCGATAAACTCAAAAACTACTGAACGGATTTTCATGCGGTTTTCACCTACCTATCGATAGAGTGAATCTTGAGGAAGGTTTACGTGTATAATTTGTTAGCACGTGCAAATCCGGGGCGGGTAGCTAGTGATAAATAATCACTAGGTACACTTTATAAAACAAAGTCCCTCGCCGCGTATGTCTGTGTGTAGAGTCTGTGCAGAAAGAGAAGAGTCGTAGAATGTATGGGCTCCCTTACATTCCACGAGTTCCACGGCTCTTCTCTTTCCGCACAGACTCTAAGATGTATGTTCGCGATAAACACAAAAACTACTGATCAGATTTTCATGCGGTTTTCACCTATCGATAGAGTGTCTTGAGTAGGGTTTGCAATCCGGATCCGAAATGTATGAAATTATCCGGATCTGGATCCGGATCTGCGGATATTCCCATACATTTCGGATCCGTCGTGCAAACCCTAGTCTTGAGGAAGGTTTAAGTGTATAATTTGTTAACCCGTGCGAAGCCGGAGCGGATCGCTAGTAATTTATAAAGTACGTAGTACTAGTAAGTTAAAGTTGTAACGAGGAGGCTTGCATAATGATATATATAGCTCATTAAAATTTGTATAAAGTAATAAGTTTCCTTTTTAAGTAGAAATGCAATTTATACCTTTTTCCGGATAAATGGCGTCTGATTTATTATTATACATTATTAATACCAAGAATTCTCTTTTGTTCTCGAGCGCGTAACCCGAGTGCAATTAAATTGATTCCAAGGATCAGATAACCCGATCTCTGTAATAATACGTAAATGGCATAATAAATTGAAATATAAAATAAAATATGGAAGTTATTTATGCTATTTGATTAAAGCATTTTAATAAATGTACTTATTTATTTAAATAGACTTAGAACAAGATAAGTCTGCAACGATTCTGAAAGCACACGCAGTGCCAGTGTTATTTATACGTCATACTTTCACAGAAGTTTGACTTTGTACTGCGTGATGTGCTATCAAAATCGTTGCAGACTTATCTTGGTCTAACTCTAGACACTTGTGTGGGCGAATTAAATAATGCACTTGAGTAAGTGCACTGTTCTTAAGTTGTAAGTGATCTAAGTTGATAAATTGATTATCTGAAAGATTTGATTAAAAGCAATCAAAATAATAATGAAGTGCATATAATTATTAAAGAAAAGACGCTTTGCACGAGAACTTCCGTACATTGACCCGCCTGTTGCTGTCTCTTTCACACGCGTTATATAATAACATATTGCTGTACCGCTCGCACAGTGGCGTTGACCGCCAGCATCATGGGCGGGCGTGAAGTTCCACGTGCTACGCGTCCGTTCTTTAGTTACCGGTATCTTATCTAATCTAACCACTGGAAGACGGTATTACGAAACTTGGAAACTTCATAGCAGCTTTTACTAAAATTACCGAATAGCTTACATATTTCCTTAGAATCTTGATTATATTCTGTACAATAGCGAGGTAAAGAAGCATCAAGCTGAGGCGTTATCATCAGGTCGAGATCTTAATGGGTGAGCGTAGTGATGGGACGTTACTGGGAATATTTCGGCATGGGAATATAAAAAACTGGCTAAGTGAGAGTCGGACTCGCGCACGAAGGGTTCCGTACCATTACGCAAAAAAACGGTAAAATCGTGTTTGTTGTATGGGGGCCCCACTTAAATGTTTATTTTATTTTGTTTTTAGTATTTGTTGTTATAGCGGCAACAGAAATACATTATCTGTGAAAATTTCAACTGTCTAGCTATCACGGTTCATGAGTTACAGCCTGGTGACAGACAGACGGACAGCGGAGTCTTAGTAATAGGGTCCCGTTTTTAACCTTTGGATACGGAACCCTAAAAAAGAACGTAATTATGTAACTGGGAATATAGAGAATGGAACATACCTAATCATGTGCTTAAAAGCTTTTTCAAAGTATATTCAGGCAACAAGATCCATAGTGCAAACACACATTTATTGCAGACACATTTCGACCAGAAGTCTATAGAAACATTCACGGCACGCGCACCAAAAAAGAGTTGAGATGAGATTCTCTACTTAAATAACAAAAAAAATAACCGCCGAATCATTTTTGTCCGCAAAAATATTTAACGAGATTATTTCTAAAAGTTAACTCCCAATGTTATCACAAAATTTAGTAGGTATCTCGAATATTGACTAATTGTCTACAATAATAATAGTCAATAATTGTCAGAGTTCAATTCCAAGTCGCTGTAACATCGAGGTTCAATTAACATTTTTCGTAAACGCGTAAGCACTAGGTTCTGAATAGCGTAACGATGGCACGAAAGTCGTTTAATAGATACATGTCGAGTTTTAATTAAATATCGGAGCAATCAGGATAAAATTCCTGGGAATATGCTCTCAGGGAATGTTCCCCAGAATAAGAACACGGAGCAAATACGGAGTAACATCACTAATAGGGCGAGTGGCGTCGGGTGTATAGAATCGCTTCAGCACGAGCGCTCATTGGACAAGCTACGGCGAGGGAATTTTCCTTTATAAACCTGTTATAGAAGGTTGGGAAGACTAAATTGAAATACGGGATGACCATAAATCTGGTCTTCCCCCATAAAATCAATTTTGATCCTGGGTTCTTAAATGAGTAAAAAAATATAAAGCGTTTATTTTTTACCGTACATTTATCAACTAAACCAACTTTGGTCATCGCCCGATCGCTTAAAGATATGCCCTTACCGGGATTCGAACCCGGGACCTCCTGCTTCGTAAGCAGGGCCAGACCGACTAGGGTAGGCCGTTGAAATAACCTCCACAATGGGTTAACGGCGTATTAATAATTATGTGAGGCGTTTAAGTTAAGTGCTGCTATCGACGGCTAATACCCTATTAACTCAAACACACACAGTAAATTATTATCTTCTGTTTTTCATAAATAGGTACATAACATCATCATTATCTAATTGTGGTAGAAGTTTATGTTTGATTGGTCTCCTTTTATTTTTAACCCCCAACGCAAAAACAGGGATGTTACATATTTGACGTCACCGTCTGTCTTTCTGATAATCTTTATTGAAAAATTAAACAAATAAATAAAAATATTGTATAAAAACTTCTAAACTAAAATAACCTAAGTATTCTAAATTAATAAAAATAAAACTTCCCTAAACCTAAACTACAATAAAAATCACTCCTCGGCAAGGTCCCGTAGACGCTGGCAGCATTACCTCGCTGAATTGCAGTGCTTATGCGCTGTGCGAGGAAGCTACCAGCCCTACGGTCCCCAGTTACATACATCCATCAGCCTCTTTGATAACGCTCCGAAAATTGGCTTTCTGATTGGCCTATTTTTTGTACATGTATTGGCGCGGGCGAGTGATGACAAAATGCCATCGACATCAAAACGTAGTTCGAAGCCTCCAAATACCGAATAACACGTAGTAATGAAAATACATAACGCTGGCACGCTGCCCTCATTCTGAACACTGGATTAAAGGCAGCGTCACGTTTTTAAAGTCCATTAAACCACCCCCGCAATTATACCACAGCCTGTCTTTATTAAGAGTGTCTGTAATATTCCCGTGCCGACGGTGCACTGTATACGACATTACAAATTACTTCCTTAGTCACTTATCTGTCATTAGCGGCACTTTTAAATGTGAGTCTTATTTTGAAGAGGCTAAAATTGATTTTTAAGGTTTAGTTGCAGCTAGGATATGAGGTAGTGAAAGTTATAAGCTGTATATCGTAAGTATCCTGTACAATGTATTTATAGGTACGTATAGTGAAGGGAGCTTCATGCTAGTATTACTCGTTTAAATTAATTAAATAATTACAGAAACAGGTTTTAAGTATTTTTTTATTATTCTTATTTGCATGTTTATGGCAGTCTAATTAGGGTAATACAGGCATTTCTTTGTTTATTAAAAACAAGAGTACATATGTACTCGTACGCTATATTCAGTAATTAAACTAACAAAATCTTCAATAAGGCTTCAAAACTTGTATTCAATAAGGCGAGGAGAAGTAACAAATATGCATGAGTAAGTTTAACTATTCTAAATCATTAATCGAAGCGATCTGTATAATAATACGACACAATCAAAAGTAAACTCAGCCTACAAGTCGATCCACCAGCAACGACAAAAGTCGGTCAAAATCGACTTACAGTTTGATTGTTTAGGGATCGCCGCTGTCGGCGACGTTGTGGGCAATCAAGCAAAATATAGGTACCTAACTTGCCAGTAACTTACTGGCGAGTTACTTGCACGTGTAACCCCTTAATAGATTGGCGTTTGTTTTATATGAAAACAATTGAAGAGGGGACGGACACAAGTCCATTTTACCGCTGCTGTTTTACATTCTTCGTACTTCGACAAATACATAACTGTCAAAAATATTTTAGTACCTAGGTACTTCTTCTTCTTTGCATTTGCATTGTGTTCTTACTTCACTGTCAAACATATTTTAGTATTTACTTCTTCCTTGCATTCTTAGCCTAATCTCGATGTGTTTCTGTTTTTTCATCGATGACTTGGCTACGAAAACCATTGGCTTTGCACCTTCCGACTGCATCATTAGATCAGCTCCATGTTAGCATATGCATTGTCGGAATAACGGAAGCCTCCTAATTCCAACCCTATACGATACCAGAGAGTGGTAGAAATTTTGAGTTACATTTTTTTTATACCACATCGGTGGCAAACAAGCATACGGCCCGCCTGATGGTAAGCAGTCACCGTAGCCTATGGACGCCTGCAAGTCCAGAGGTGTTACATGCGCGTTGCCGACCTTTTAAAAACCTGTACACTCCTTTTTTGAAGAACCCCATACTGTAGACCCTCGGGAAAACCTCGGAAGGGAGCATGATTTAAATATACGCAGTGAAGCTAAATAAAAGTACCTATGTAAAAAGACAGCATATTTTATGAACATCAAAGTATGTGAAATATATACAAATTTATAGAACAATCGTTCAAATATTCACTTTGATTGGTTCAATAGTAGTCAATAACGTTCAGCGGTTCAGTAAATACAATACCAGATTACAGGGAACAATGCCAAGTACATTTATTCGAAATAACATTGCAATGAATATTCAATATTATGTTGCTGATGCACTTTGCTTGTTCTATTGTTACTAGAATTACTTGGATTATATGTCACATTGCAGTATTTACTTCTGAACTACAATCATTTATTCATGATCACTAAAAGCTTAATTAATTATTTAACGGACTGGCTTTGCATTGTACAAATGAAGTAATCCTACAGTTTTATGAGATTTTTATGAGAAATATTTTAATAATTTTATTGTAGGCACAGTCAGCGTCATATAGTATGTGGCATCTAAAGTATTCAAATAGTTCGGCACGCCATACAAATAATATGGTGTACCGAACTATTTGAATACTTTGGATGCTACCTACTATATGACGCTGACTGTACTTATTTGACTTGTTTTTTTATTTCTTAAGCTGCATTACAGTTTCTTTATATATTATTATGTACATATTTATGACTGTATCTTAGGTGAGTTTACATTTTGAATTTGTAAGACTACCTACCACTGGTTTGACACTGACATAGTGATTCGCTAACTTCTACGTAACTTACTTTCTATCGCTCACGCTAATATGCCAGTACGAGCGAGATGCATAGAAACTATGTTACGCAAACGTTAGCGAATATATGTTAGTGTCAGGACAGTGTTAAGCTCGTGGTCATAATAAAAGGTGTTAGTCATCTAAAAGTTTTTATTACCGTTAAAATCAGCAAAACTTTGCCGCTATCCCAAAGTTAAACAAGATTCCTATTAATGCACAAATCCCCAAGGAAATGCTGCAACTTCAATCAAATTAAACCTTTGTCTTTCGAATAAAATTCCTCGGCCAAGTTTTAACGACGTTTTAAGTGGATCCCCAAATACATGCGGACTAGTAGGCCGATTCTGTTCTATCTATTTTGATATAGTTTTCATTTTATTTTGATACGACAGTGTGAGCTGAGCACTGAGCACTGATGGGCGTTTTCACTTACCTATGTACAGTCAGCGTCATATAGTAGGTGCTATTCAAAGTATTCAAATAGTCCGGTACGCCATACAAACTATATGGTGTACCGAACTATTTGAATACTTTGGATGCTACCTACTATATTACGCCGACTGTACCATTAACGGCCGGTTAGGAATCACCACAAAACTAACGGTCAATGTCAAATCTCATACATTTTGTCAGGAAAGTGACAGTAAGACGTGACTTAAACACCACTTAAGTCGCGCTTTAAAGTACAAAATTCCCTGATTGGTGCTGACGAAATGCAATATGCTCCATATTAGGTAAGTAGTCAGGTAAGCCATTTTCTTGCACTTATCATTGGTGCATGTGAGATGCTGTCGTAGGGATGACGACCGATGGGGCCAGCGAGTACCTACTGTTCTGGAGACCTCGACTGGGAAGCCGGAGGGATGGAAAACCACGAGCCAGATGGTCGGACGACATTAGAAAGACGGCAGGGGCCGACCTGGCATAGAACCGCCGTATACAGATCAACACGGAAATCCATGAAAGAGGCATATGTTCATATTCAGCAGTGGACGCAAATATGCTGAGAAGAAGAAGAAGAAGAAGTGAGATGCCCGATGACACGACTCAAGGTCGTATCAAAACGAGATGAAAACCATATCAAAATGTCAAAACAGAATCAGCCTTTAAGTAGTTTTCGAATTGCGGGTTGTTTTTCAAAGAGAACTTGAGGGCGTTTCTAAATTGAATTTACTTTCTGGATTTAAAGGACAAAAGGAGTTATTTTTATTGTCAACTTTGTTTTCTGGAAACGCGGTTAGTGGATTACTGTTTAATAGCTGAGTAAGTTTACTTTAAGCCCGAGATTTGTTCTTTGTTTTTTTAAAGAAATAGATTAAAATTAAATACAATGTTTTGTGCCAGAACGATAAATGTCGTAAATTGTGGTTTAACATTGAAACCGTTTTTTTCAACGTCTAGTATTTCTAAACAACTTTTGCTGTAGGAATAATCCAAGCGAAAAAACTCGTTGTTTTATTCATTAATTTGGAAGTTTCATATTTCATTATAAATATATAAGTTGAGTATAAACAGCTCGCAAAATATAGCTATCGGAGAAATACTTTATACTCGTATATCTAACCAGTATAATATTCAGTACCTAGGTATACATATTATGTATGTACTAAATATTATGTAAAAATGTACTATGTAGTTAATGTAGTACGTTATGTCATCATCATGTAACTAAGAGCTGTGTTCTTGTCTGTGGAAATATTTCTAAATATATCTTTTACACAAAATGTCAACCTAACTTAAAAACGCCAGTTATCCTTTTATGAGACGTTATTCAGTTAGCCTACGAATACAATTGCGATATTTCAACTACAAACACTGCCTGACAATCCTGAAATCGTGTCCAGCTTGGCACACTAGCGTTTTTCCGAAGGGCGATTCACACGAATCCGCCGCTGCGTTGTATTTATAAATGTTGCTACGAGTATGTTGCACTGCAAATATTTTATACACTTGTGACAGAGCCCTTGAGGTCTAAACGTAGAATGCATTTTTGAATTTTGAATTTTCATTACATCTCAGCAGATTTTCAAGCATGCAGAGTCAATCAATTTTGCACCCGACTTGAAAATTGTAATACTCAGCTTATGTACCTACTTATTATTTTGTTTTTCCATCCTTTTTTGCCCATGATATAACTGTGACAGTTTTTTTAGGAAATTGTAACACCCACACAATAGAGTCACAATAATTATACACACTAGAGTCCATCTGACATAAGTCTGCACAGACTTGGCAGTGACTTTAATCAAACCAAAATTTTGTTTTCTACAAAAGACGCAACCATAAGCAATAATATAAAAAATATAAAATGGACCCACGTAACCACTGACAAAAACGCCAGTGTGCTAAGGAGCTTAGATGTATACTCAATTTGACTCAGTCGCTGTTTACTCAGCTTCCGGGCTCTTAAATATAAATTGCTCGTTTCTTCAACATTTTGCTAGAATGTTCCGACACCGTTCGTTGTTGAGTAAAGTCCTTAATATAAACGTTAAGTATAACTATGCAACATGTTTTGGAGAATACTCAGTAATATAATGTTATGGAGGTTCTTGAGGTCACTGGGGGTGGGCAAAGTCTCTCAGTGCTCCTCAGACACTCTAGACCTGAACTCAATCAATCGGCATTTTAGCTCATCTCCAGTGACGTTGGATCCTTCCGTCAAGCAAGCTACATTATCTTCTCTTGCCAATAACTTTCGCTCTGACCCTGACTCTACCTTTGCACTTGACAATATTTCACCACAAGAGGTTGTCACAATCATAAAAAACATTGAAACGAAGACTGTTGGTGAGGATCACCTTAGCCTGGACATGCTTATTCTGGTGGTAGATAGAATTGCTCCTATCCTATCCGAAATCATAAATTTTTCCTTTTCCACTGGTACATTTCCTGCTATGTGGAAACTTGCTCATGTTATCCCTCTTCCTAAAACTTCTAATCCCACATCCTTTTCCCAATATCGGCCCATCTCCATTCTACCAGTTTTGTCTAAAATCATCGAACACTTTGTTAATCGTCGCCTCCTTTCACATCTCCACAAGCATGATTTGTTGAATCGATTTCAGTCAGGTTTCCGCCCCGGGCATAGCACCGTCACGGCGCTACACGCACGCACCACGCACACGCCTGGCCTGGCGCACGGCGTCAGGGTTACTGATGACATTCGTTTTAATATTGAAAATAAAAAGCTCACGGTTCTTGTACTTTTAGACTTTAGTAGTGCCTTTAATACGGTTGATTTTGATATTCTCCTTCATATCCTTCGTACGTTAAATGTTTCACATGCAGCTCTGTCCTGGTTCCGTAACTACCTCTTTGGGAGGCGCCAGCGTGTCAGGGTTGACGACAAGGTCTCTGAGTGGTGTGACCTTTCTGCTGGTGTCCCCCAAGGAGGGATACTCTCTCCTCTCCTTTTCTCAATATTCATTAATGGCATTATTGATTTATTAAATTGTAGCTACCACCTTTACGCGGATGATTTGCAGATATACGCAGCGGCTAGCATTGATGACTTTCCATCTTTAGTTGATAAAATTAATAGCAACCTTGAAACAATTCGTTGCTGGGTGAATAAGTTTGGTTTAAAAGTTAATGCAAAGAAATCGCAGGCGATTGTCATTAGTGGTCCTCACTTTGTGTCCAAATTGTCGGAGATGGTGGTACCCAAAGTACTTTTTGACGGAACAATTATCCCTTTTTCCTCTACAAATAAGAACTTGGGTATCATCATTGATCAAACTTTGTCCTGGTCAGCTCATGTTTCCGACATTAGCAATAAACTTTTTGCTTCTCTCCACTCACTGAGGCGTCTTCAAAATTTCCTTCCTCTCCAAACTAAAATAACGCTTGCTTGTTCACTTTTACTTCCTTTGTTAGACTATGCTGATTCTGCTTTTCTAGACCTCAGTGAGGAGCTTCTGGATAAACTCGAGCGACTGCAAAATATCTGTATTCGATACATTTTCGGTCTGCGTAAGTTTGATCATGTTTCCCAGTTCCGATCTCAGCTTGGCTGGCTTCCGATCCGTCGTCGTCGAGATATGCATATCCTGTCATTGCTTTTCAATGTTTTATTCAATCCTGCTGCGCCACCTTACCTCTCCGAAAGATTTAGTTTTTTAGCTGCTGGCAGTGGTCACCGTCTTCGATCAAGCACCAATCTTTCACTCGCAATTCCATCCAATAAGACGCGCACTTACAAAAAATCCTTTACTGTCCACGCCGCTAAGTTATGGAACGAGATTCCGGTGTCCGTGAGACAATCCCAATCTGTAGCATCACTCAAGGAGAGGCTTAGAAAATTGTGGCTTTCCGATACTTAGATAATTCTGTTTTTCCCGATTAAGTACCTACTTCTTTCATTTCCTTTACTTTTCTGGTTCGAATTAATATCTATATATCTATTTATATTATATGTTGAGTATTTATTTATTTTTATTTATACCTATATATATTATATGTATATGTATTCTTGTATTGTTATATTTCTATTTATGTATATTTGGAGTAATGTGTATTCAAAACGTGCATTTTATTTATTTTAGGGATTGTACACTTTTGCTTTTGTTTGTCATTCATCGTTACTTCTGTCCTACTCATTTCCTCAAAGGTTAACTGGAAGAGATCCCATTCAGGGATAAGTTCGCCTTTGTTGTATTTAATTGACTCTGTAACTGTGTTTCTTGTGTTTATATTTCTATGTACAATAAAGTAAATACATACATACATACATACATATAATGAGTAATTTTAATGTACATTTTATTGATATTTTTCAGCAGCGATTCTGTTTACTTAAGCCTCTGCTGGACACGAAAAGGAGTATCTAGTTTATCAACATATACCATTTCGTGCCTAATCTTAACGCTGGCCGCTATAACAAGTAATTTCTTGCTTAATTATTTAAAACACATAAAAATCTCTTCAGTGTGTGTCATCAAATCATAATGTCGTTTTTAGGTACTGAAAGATGTCCGGAAGCATTGCCACCTGTTAAAAAAAAATAATGCTGGTGAAACCGAGCATGGTTGAGTCAAAGGAAATATGCGTTACTTTAAAAACGTGTAAAGTTTAAGAAGTTTCCATGAGGCTTACGTCGTATTTCAGCTGGGCGAAAAGTGCTTGCTTTTCATGACGCTTTCCACAACAAAGAAAAATGACCCGGGCCACCTGAGAGCGACGCGACGAGAAAATGCTTTGTGGGTCTCTCATGAATGTTGAGGCGGAAACATTAAACTTTTTTATGCGGGAAGACATTTGACAACAGATGGTAAGTAGCTATAACACAGTGTAAAAAGTAACAGTGGACCGGCGCCTTTGATGTTTGCGTAAATGCCGACACCGCACTAGAACACAGTTGTTACAGACTTTTACACAATTGTGCAAGACTTACACTTGACTTACTATAAGATACGCTAGCCCTGTAAGTACGAGAGCTACTAACAATGGTGATGTATGTGTCGTAGTCAGATCGTATAATCCGCCGTATTACATTACGGCTAGCCGTTATCAAAAACAGGGGCGTTTTGAAATGCGGCGGTTCGACGATTAGCCGGATTGTCATTGCGATACGTTCTTCAATAAGGCGGCCAACGTTTAGCCGCATCGTACTACTATTTTAGATTGTAGAGTGACCAGTTCTTTCGGTCGCCCACGTAACCGGAGTTTGACAATGTTTGCAATTTAATTTATTTTTACCATGGTCCCACCGCACTACATGTGTTTCTTTTCCAAAACATTTCCTTCACAACTTAAATAGACGGAGCCCCGCAAGCGGGGCTCCTATTTCTGGGCGGTTTGCCCTTCGGGCATCTGAAGCTACCTAACGAACCTAACCTACTTACCTACCTACGCTTTTTTCCCCAAAGTGTAATGTTTTCACGGACGTCTCACTAAATCAATAGGTAGGTAGGTTAGGTTCATTAGGTAGCTTCAGATGCCCGAAGGGCAAACCGCTCAGAAATAGGAGCCCCGCGAAGCGGGGCTCCGTCTAGTTAAGTTGCGAAAGAAATGTTTTTTGAAAAGAAACAGTCCGACGAACTCCATTTTTGATGGACACCCCAGCGTTTGTCAGGCAGCGCCTCGGGTGTTAAAAATGGGATCTAAAAACTGTCAAAGCGGCGGCTAATGACTCGCTGTATTACATTACGGCTAGCCGTGTTAAAGAACGTATGGCGCCGAATACATTCCGGCGGATTCTCATTCAGCCGCATTCAATCCGGCTAATCGTTAAACCGCCGCATTTCAAAACGCCCCTGTTTTTGAAAACGGCTAGCCGTAATGTAATACGGCGGATTATACGATCCGACTGCGACATATGCATCTCGGGTGCGCACCCACCCCTAACAAATACGGTACCTAATAGAAAAAGGCAAACTTTTTGACATTTATGGTATTATGGTACAATGAATAAGTATAATTTAGAAATTATATTAGCACCCGAGCTATGAGTAAAAAAATGCGATTTACGGTATTACGGTTATTTTCATTTTTAAAATGAAGTACAAAAAACATGAGTCTTAAAAATACAGCAAGTAATACATTTTATCACTAGCATGTCCGTAAATATTAAAGCAAATAAATGCAGCCTTTTAAAGGCTTACAAAAAATGGAAAATATTACACTCGGCCACTACGCACTAGATCAAAATGTAAACTATATTTCTGCCAAAGCATCGATGCTTGGATGATTTATTGTATGCGACCGGAGCTTAGCTTTTATTATAAAATGCTATTTTATTATGCAGCTTTTTAGCAACTTATATTGAATACAAGGCCGGGTTGTAAAACATCCATACATTTATTGGGAAAAATATCCTGTACAGTTGACGTCTAATATATGTTTACATAAAAGTAAACTTCAGTTTAGTAAATTTTAGTTTAACCCCTTCTTCCTGTATTATTTGTATTTTTTCTGTAATGAGGAGTGCAATAAATAAAATTTGTATTGTATTGTATTCCTTCAACTTTTTTTTACTTAAGCCCAACCGAATTGGAATTGGAAAAACTGTCATCGGGATCAACATTCGACGCGTGGTAGAAGAAATATAAAACAAAGTCTATAAATAAATAACCTTTTATTCCGAACGTACGTCAATCCACGTCATGTCCCTATAGAAAAGAAATAAAGCCTCAATAAAGTAATCTTAACAGCATAAAAGTAGTTTTCTTCGTACAGATAAGGCGGGCAAGTTTCTATCAGTTGTAATTTCATCTCAGGAGGGTGACTAAAGCCATAGAAAGTAAATTGAGTTGGGACCCCACTGATGTCTATATTGTCTATACTTAACTATAAATATAATTTTGTTTGGATATTATATTTTTTAATAACATATAGAATTACTATGTATTAACAATCTTGAATGGTAAATAATTGTTCTTTGTATAAATATTTATAAATGTCAAATATTTATAGCTTATGAAAGAGAAAACCAGCGAAGTGCGTTTCGTGACATGCATAGGTAATGGAGGGTTCTGTAATAACACATCTTTATCTCTTTTTAGGGGTCCGTACCCAAAGGGTAAAACGGGACCCTATTACTAAGACTCCGCTGTCCGTCCGTCCGTCTGTCTGTCACCAGGCTGTATCTCACGAACCATGATAGCTAGACTGTTGAAATTTTCACAGATGATGTATTTCTGTTGCCGCTATAACAACAAATACTAAAAACAGAATAAAATAAAGATTTAAGTGGGGCCGGGTGGATTTCAAAATCCTGCGAAAACTTATGGTTCGGTCTTTATAAAAAAAACTAGTAGGTTGTGCGAGTTGCAACTTTTTTATATGTTTTTAAGAACTATTATCTTCATGTTCCTTCAATTACCATCTCCAATAACTTAATAGTTTTTTTTATATAAAATGTTTTATGTGTCTAAAATCATCACCGTCTACCGGAAAAATCTGAACCTTATTGTTTGCAGTGAAAATTATAGCATACCTATCGTACGATTGCGATTTTTCTTTTACTTATATCTTTTCCGTGTTGTTGTTTAACACATGGGAAAATATGCAATAATTCCTTCACCGAGAAAGTACATTTAAAAATATTTAAAATTTTGTCACGAATATTCGTCAACACCGTAATGTCAATGTGAGCTTATCTCCGTGTATGAACAACGAAATACCGCTAAAGGTCCTTGCCCTATTTTTCACTTTAATATAGAATGCCAAAAATGATTTCACTATAAAGTCACACCATTGAATCGTGAGAAATATTACGAACAAATTTGTAAAACGTAGTTTGTCACAACAGAGCATCATCACCGTTATGCTTTGGTTTAAAAAAGTTACAAATGATATATTAGAAATAATTATTGAAATGAATGGCAAACTACATGAAGTTTATTGTGTAGCATAGACATTAACTACTATTATTCGTATTCTAGAAATAAAAACAAGAAACTCTCAAATCGTCAACACCATACCCATCATCACCGGGAAAAAATGACGACCGGTGATGATTTCATGTGTATGGTGATGACGGTTCTCAGAAACTTTTCTAGTTATTTTGCTATAATTCATTATGAAATTAAGCTGTATGTTTGAAAAACGTTCTCTATGTCTTCTAACACTATATAATGTCTACCTTATAAATGTAGAATAAATGTAGAAGAAGATATGACTATTTTTTTCACACTAGAGGATGGTTAGTTTTAAATAACATTTTGACTGAAGTAGGCAAAATTTAGGTCACTTAGAACTTAGAACATACAAATGTTTATTTTTTATTATCTAATAATGTAAATCGTGCAACTTAGAGTCTGTAATTGCATGTTAGTCGTGTTAAAACAAAGTATTTAAACAAGCAACATATATTAAGTTTTAAGCGACCATAGGCTACGGTACTGGCTCACTATCGTAATGGCCTTATGTTTTTTGATAATATTATATTAATTGATGTATATAATTACAGCAATTAATAATTATACCATTGGGTAGTCACCGGACCCAATACCTAACATTTTGTAACTTATGACATGCATTACAAGTAGGGGTCTTGCAACTTATAAAACACTGATTATATATTAATGTTTAGCTATTAAACAATATATATATGGATTTAAATCATTATAGCTATTTTTAAAGTTAATTTATAAAACAACAAAAATACAAACTTATGCAATGAATCAAATTATCAAAAAAAAGTAATATATCGTAAAAATTAAGCTCACTGGTAATCCAGCAATTTTATAATATGATATAAATACCAAATTATGCAGTAGATAAAAGAAGATGCGGGTTTAAACTGATAAGAGTACAATATTGTTAATATGATTTAACATTGAAAAAACCCAAAAAAATAAATTAATACATAAATTGCCTATTTCGGAATATAAATTATTTAAAATTATACAATAAAAATACTTGTTATATATTTATTTATATGAATAAAATGTATTTTTTATAATTTTCTAAAAATAATTTATGTAGCTAGTCTTATGTTCAAAAACACGTTATTTGTAATGTTTATTAAAGTTCTAAAGCCTTACAATTAAAAAAAGTTTTTGTTTTTTTAATACGTTTTTAATACATATATAAATTAGTTCCCAAATCGTCATTACCGTACATGCAGTATCATTACCGTCTATAAAAGAGTCATTACCATACCATGATTGTCATCACCATCTTGCGTTTTTATTTTCCGAAAGCGATAACTTCAAATATAAGCCACAAATGATTGTATAAATACCATAAATATCCTCAATATACAGCCCCCTATTACTTTACCCAGCTAGAATCGTGTTAAATTAAACATTTAAAAAAAAAAAATTTTTTATATGGTGAAATTTTTGGTGATGAAATCCACCCGGCTACCATACAACAAACGTGATTTTGACCGAAGTTAAGCAACGTCGGGCGGGGTCAGTACTTGGATGGGTGACCGTTTTTTTTGCCGTTTTTTGCATTATGGTACGGAACCCTTCGTGCGCGAGTCCGACTCGCACTTGCCCGGTTTTTTGTACAAATACATGAGTGTAAATGACAGATAAAGATAAACGATTATTAGCTGGTTGTGGCTTGTAATGCGTTTATGAATAATGCCATACTTAATTAATACCTAGTGTTGTAAAAGGAGCGGGCGACCTATTATTCTCGCGCCAATGTTCCTCATGGCCGCCATTTGTCATGTCTGAAAGTGTCACGCACACCTAAACCTCATTAACCAGTTTTGAAAAGATGTGTCCCGCCGAGTTTGTTGCCGGTCCCATATTGGGATACCCTCCTCCAATTGAGGGGGTATTTAAATTTTCCCGGGCAGAGCCGAGCCGGTATAGCTTTATTTGACGTTCATAAGCGCATTGTAATATGCCTACTTGAATAAACTATTATCTTTATCTTATCTTTTTATCCATAACTATTCCAGGTCTTATTTATACCTGTTATTAAAATCTGAATATGACTACTCACGACACTTTAGCGTTCAAAGGGTAAATAAGTTGCATTATTTAAACGGTATGTGACACCTTACCGCTTATCTATAATATACCGAAACCACTTTTATACCCTACCCACATATGTATTATTACCTAACCCTTTGCGTATGTATTACTTATGATTATTGAATAAAGATAGTAATATTTTATAGCAGCTGTCACTGTAAAAATTTGTGTAGAATTTTTTGAAAATGAATAAAACGTCGTACGTGAGATATACGTCAATGCCTAAATCTATAGTATTTTCTCAACGAGTAGATATTATTCTTTAAAATTGATATAAGTCTTGTACGTAGGTAATATGACAAAACCTTTTTATTACTTCGAGGTAGATGCATTTGAGATAGTGCCCTATTTACAATTTTGTGCATGAATGTCCTGATGAAGAAGTTTTATATCGGTGAAAATCCAATCAAATTTCATACAGTGTTACGAGATATGCTTCAATATTTTTGATCGAATGACGAGAGGATCAAAAATCCGTCCATTTATTAATCCGGTTACAATCCGTTAGGTACTTAACTATACTATATTTGTTTGTTACTATTAACTTTGGTGATCGAGCAAGGATTATTTTTATTTTTTAATTGAATACATTATACTTATTTCCTGTCAAACTGTTTAATTATTAAGTATAGGAAACTAAACAGCCTTTGTGAACCGATTTTTTGCAGCAGCGGTTTATACAGAGGAGTAAGATATCTCTGCGGGTAGTGTATATTCGCCATCAGATATATCTGAGCGGCCAAGGTGTTCACAATATCTGAACACGCACTCTAACGCCTTGACAATAGAGGCGTGTTCCGATATTTGTGAGCGCCTTAGCCGCTCCGATATATCTGATTGCGACTGTACCCTGAAAAGAATTTTAATATTCCGCAATCGGTGAAATTTGTGAGTTATGGCGCAAGACGCACGTGATTTACGGTATTTGCTATCGCAACTGTTCCATGTGCATTATGAGCAATACCTGCATGCGTCTGTTCAAAACTATATACTTTTAATGCAGTATAATTCAAGATTTCTAGGTCAACCCGCCATCCTGACGTCAGAATGGCGGGTGGACCTTTTATGTTACGAGTAAATATCTCGTTTCCGGGAGAAGTACACTGGATTATATTAAAGGTACACTAAAGTACACCGAAGGTACAATATGTTTAAAAATATTTCGTTCAAATTCGCTGAGGTCCACCCGCCATCTTGACGCTCACAACTTTCAGGCCAATTCGAACGTACACTGACATCAGATTGATATTCGAATGATATCATTTAGCTGTCGTGCGCCAATTCGAGCCAGTACGGGCGAAATGCACGATAATTGAATGACATAATTTAGATGTCATTTCGTGTCAGTGTACGTTAAGGGGCCCACTGATTAACAGTCCGCCTGACGGTATCGGCCTGTCAGTTACTCGGAACTGTCAAAATTTTGTTCTAACTGACAGGTCGATACCGTCCGGCCGACTGTTAATCAGTGTGCCTCTTTAGAATTGGCCTGTTTCTTTGTGGCTATACTTACAGTAGGTACAGTACAAACAGCATCACTATCACTAGGTACACCTTATAAAACAAAGTCCCCCGTCGTGTCTGTCTGTCTGTTTGTTTGTTTGTATGTTTGTTTGCAATAAACTCAAAAACTACTCAACGGATTTTCATGCGGTTCTCATCTATCAATAGCCTAGATATATCTATCTTGAGGAAGGTTTAAGTGTATAATTTGTTAACCCGTGCGAAGCCAGGGCGGGTCGCTAGTAGCTTATAAACCAACGCGTCAACAGTATCCTAAAAGTGCTCGTAAATAAAAAACAAGAAACAGTACGGTTACCATCAGTTTGTCACTGACATAAACGCCGTCGAGAACGTAATTTACTTTCTATACGTCCCGTTTGCACTAATATGCGAGTTGAATACGAAACTTTCCGTGGGCCCACGGATCATTCCTCAGATAATTTATTTCCCCATAGACCCACTTCAATTTAAGCGTAGGTTAGGTACGAGGGTAGGTACGAGTAGGTAGGTTAGGTTCGTTAGGTAGCTTCAGATGCCCGAAGGGCAAACCGCCCAGAAATAGGAGCCCCGCGAATCGGGGCTCCGTCTAGTTACGTTGTGAAGCAAATGTTTTTGGAGAAGAAACACTAAATTTGCAATTTGCTTTCGGCAATTTACATAACGTTTCACGTTTGTAAAATGACGACGCCGTTTGTAATAATTAAATGTAAGAGAATGTAATAATTAATCCTATCTATATAACCTTCCAAATATGACAACGGTGGTCCACGGGTAAAAGACAGTTCGTCGTCGTCATTTACCCGTAGTCCCATTTTTGGTGCAGTGGGTCTACGGGGAAAAAAATTACCCGTGGTCCCCTGTGGTACAAAAGCCGTGGTACCACGATTAAAACACGCATAAAGCAAGGTAAATACAATTTTGGAGACGGAACTCTAACCAAAGTATTTCCTGAACAGTCTATCCGAGAATATTCGGCCAAATAAGAAAAAGTTTAAAAACGCCTGAAAACTGTACCTGCTGCAAACATTTAAGCGACAATTGCACACGTGTCGCTTTTGATTAAATATAATACACCTAGCTATACCTACTTAAAATATGTGTATGTAGAGAAAGACTCTTACCTACAAGTAAACTGTAAATACGAGTACAAATGCCACAACACATACACAAAATGGGATGGTTTTATTAAAACACTCAAATTCCGACGAAACAATTCAACAGTATATCTATACCAGGCACCAGGCCGCTTAAGATGGCCGCCTCTTTATCCTGTCATCGTGCCTGTCACATTCTAACTACGTAAGTGCGAAAGTGACGCATGCAAAGATAGACGATAAAACCGTAACCATCCAGGGCAATACTGCATGTGGTCGTAATGGCGAACATTTTTCATTTAATTCTCCGTAATGACGTCATAAATTACTGGACTCCGGTATCTTTCCCCAGTTTTAAAATTAAACTCTGTTTTTTAAAATATTCGTCATATAACGGAGCATTATGTTTCCGTTCCATAAAGTCCGGTCCGCGGTTGTTTCTTTTGCAATGAGCAGAGCCAGTGCGTCTTTTTAATTAATTAAATGAGTGCCGCGAAGCTTATTTAGTTTTTTTATGTGTGCTTTTAGCTAATTATAGGTGAGTGGGTAGGTTTTTATTAGAGATGCCACGAATATTCGGCAACTATTCGGTATTCGGCCTATTCGGTCACTTTGCCAAATATTCGGTATACGGCCGAATTTTGCGTACTATTCGGCCGTATACCGAATATCTGTTGCACCTAAAAAGAAAATTTACACAGGTAATATTTAATATTTCAAATGTATTCTTGGAAAGTAGCTTGTAAACGAAGGCACGTTTTTGAGAATTTGTTGATTACAAAATATTTTATATTTACCATGGGTCTGATTTGATTGACTCTAACTACATTAATTAATTCTGATCAACATAAAAATATAAATCTTAGCAAACGTGCTTTGTTGGCGAACAGTTTTCATAATAATTGTGACGCAAAATGTTCGCATGTCATGCCGAATATTCGGTATTCGGCCGAGTGAGGGGCCGAATATTCGGTATTCGGCCAAATTCACTATTCGGGGCATCTCTAGTTTTATACCTACAAAGGTAATTAATTACTTAGTCTTTACTGTAAACGGAGAGTTGTTAATTGTTAGGGATGCCTAGCGCTAGAACGGTCCGGGTCCGCGTCGAGGCTTCCAACACTATAAGTAATTTAAGTTATATCACAGATGAACGGTGATTACGTGATGTTTTCTACATAAAACAGAGGTGTCGGACACCTCGGCACGGACCCGTAACGTGATTCATCCTTTACCTAATCACGTAATCACCCAATTTTAGCAGGCTAGACGCAATCATTAATAATTAATGTACGATATACTATATATGATAAACTGTTGCCGCACGTAATATGTACACACACAACTCATTAAATGTTAGATGCTAATCTAACATCCAACATATGCTAGGTGATAGGCAGGAGGTTCACTAATCGCGTCGGCTTCGCACCTCCATCCCCTAATCGCGTGGCGTCGAGATTTCAGTCGTTATCGCGGCACGAGTGAGGAGATTTACCACCTCACGAAAGCACTTTGTGATTGGTTTCTAACTCATTCAAGTTTTCTTATTAAAAAACACGTCCGATGTCAGATGTCACACACTCACACACTAATATTTATTGGCGTTTACTCAAGACAGGTTATTATAATAACCTGTCTTGAGTAAATCGAATGGGGGCTAACGTCAATCTTTCTCTCTCTCTCTCTGCAATCGGTCCCTCATTGCTGCATGAGTGACTCCGTTTGATTCCGTCAACTAGTTGTCTCCATCGGTCCCGTTCTGTAGCTTGGTGGAGTGCGTCGCTGACAGGTATTTTTAGTTCCTCCGCTATTTGGACATTCTACCCCTAGGCCTTTTCCCCTCGATTTTACCGGTCACCATAAGGCGTTCCGAATTGAATAGAAGAAGAATAGAATAGAAAATAATTTATTTGAAACAACACATCTTAAAATTTATACAGACATACATATAACGTAGGTTAATGTAATTGTTTGTTTCAAAGAGGATACCACCCAGCATGTGTCGGAGCACTCAGTGCAACGACGCTGATTTTCAGTGGACCCTTGAACTTATAAAAATAATTAATTAAACAATAGCAAAAACAAATGCATAAAATAATAATGGCCGGTATAAAACAGAATTACAATTCTTTCAAAGACAGGAACTTAAAGTGGGAACAGAGATGATTAGCCACATTTTTATAGCATTACCTTTACTAAAGCGCTGGACAAACTATCACACCGTCGTTAAGAATAGCAAAAACAATTTTACAAAAACTTAAAGTACTACAATAATATTCATAAGAGATTTAGCATCGGCATTTAATTTTATAACATTTTTTGCAAATTCAGAATGTATTTTTTGTACTTAATTTTAAATGTATAAACAGATGAATTGCTGGTATCCCTGCGTGCAACATGGCCAAAATACCGCAATATTCGTTGTCAATCATCTATGCTTTATTTTAAAATATCTACCTAATACTGAAAATATAGTTTCATGTACGTACACCTAAGTACAAGAGTGGATTTCTAATTACGACTATTAAATCTTTATGTATACGGGGTATTTTTACAATATTTAGCTATACCTACTCTTGTATAGCTTGTGTAGATAGAAAATTTAGTAATTACGTCCGTAAGCGAGATTTATTTATCATTCGCTACATTAATTCTCATCTAATTCGTCGCCAGAATGCCGGTGTCCTAAGCTGGCAACAAATCGGTAGGATCAACCCTTTCCGAGAAAAAGACAAGGAAAACTTTCCTTGGCTATATAGTTGCGGAGTTTGAGGGCACACGCGTGGAAGTGGATTTATACTTTATAGCGCGAAAGTGATATAAATTAGTTCTACTAGATAATAGAAGACTCTTTTAAGAAGAGGTATATATAAGAAAAAATGTACTTCGAATTTCACAACTTTCAAATAGATGTCGCTGTACGACTTAATGCGGTATGTAACTTTGGTTGTCAAAAAGTTGACGGTTGACAATTCGAAAGTGACCAGACGAAACAGGGACTTATTTGTTAAGAATTTTTCGTTTATTTATTTAAGAGCATTAAGAAAGCCCCCAAAGGAACTAAAACCGGGCTTTATTCTAACATCGCTATATCTATATCTATACCCCTACTGAATGTTTTATGCCCAAATTTAAACCCGAGAGTGCGTAAAGAATGGCGTTACCGTCGTATTTCGCTAGCAACCCCCAGTACAAGCAAATCCAGACTCCAAGCCAAATACAAATTATCGGAGGAGCTTCGAGTGTCGAACAAGTGCCAAAGCAAGAGTTACCTACTACTGCAAGCTGCAAGGCAGGGACACATTTAAACTGCGGCTGCACACAGGTATTTTGTATTTTAAGTATTCCCCCTATTAGGGTTCCGTAGCCAAATAGCAAAAAACGGAACCCTTATGGATTCGTCATGTCTGTCTGTCTGTCCGTCCGTATGTCACAGCCACTTTTTTCCGAAACTATAAGAACTATACTGTTGAAACTTGGTAAGTAGATGTATTCTGTGAACCGCATTAAGATTTTCACACAAAAATAGAAAAAAACAATAAATTTTGGGGGTTCCCCATACTTAAACTGAAACTCAAAAAAAAATTTTTCATCAAACCCATACGTGTGGGGTATCTATGGTTAGGTCTTCAAAATTGATATTGAGGTTTTTAATATTTTTTTATTCTAATCTGTATAGTTTGCGCGAGAGACACTTCCAAAGTGGTAAAATGTGCCCCCCCCCCCCCCCTGTAACTTCTAAAATAAGAGAATGATAAAACTAAAAAAATATATGATGTACATAACCATGCAAACTTCCACCGAAAATTGGTTTGAACGAGATCTAGTAAGTAGTTTTTTTAATACGTCATAAATCGTAAACCGCAATTTTATTAGGTTACTTGCTCCTACGGAACCCTTCATGGGCGAGTCCGACTCGCACTTGGCCGCTTTTTTTTGTCTATTTTTGTGATTGGTCAGATTATAATAAAGTAATGTATTTAGGTATGTAAACAAAACACTGCTTATTTTATTATACGTATTTTGCGTATTAGATTAAGATTCATTACGATTCATAAGAGCTTGTTGCTAGGCCTACATGAATAAAGTATATTTTGAGTTTGAGTATATATGTTATTACCGTAAAAACCCGTTTTTAGTGAAACCGCCTTTTCCCCAGTCAAAACTAGCAATAGTAACAAGTGATTAGATAAAAAATAAAAATAGCTAATAGCTCCATTTCTTTTTTCCCATGCCGACTACAAATGACAATAAAATGTCTTTTTAATGTACGGATAAACACTAATATATACAGAGCACGGGCATGTTAAAAGAATATTCTCCATTGCCATATTCACTCGTAAATATAATAGTAAAGCCATTCACACTCGGTTGCGTAGCTGGATACACGCCAAAATGAAAAGAAACTAGATTTTTTTCGCCGGATTAAACTGACATTAAAAGAAACATGATATGATATCGATTAGGTAATTTGAATAGGCCCCGTGCATGAACTATAGGGGGCAGCATAGGAGCCGTTAGATTTTTTGGTGCGAGGCGTAAACGCCAGAAGATGGCAGAACCTACTGTGCATAAGGAAACGTACCGACGAGAACGGTAGATAGTAGCACTTGCTTTGGCAATGTACATTTGCACATATGTTTCCGATTCAGGCCACAAGATGGCAGACCCTCACGCGCACGCTACCTATAGGAATTAATTTTGCGTTCCGTAAGAAAAGTGACGTAACCGGAGGCCGAGAAGCTAACTTACGTCGACGTCAAAGATATGTTTACACTTTTGCACCTTACTCCTTTGTAATAAGGCGAAAAATGCAAACATATCTTTGACGTCGACTGTACAACAAGCTATGCAAGCTAACGTTCCAAAAATATATTTACACGCCTCTAAGACACTGACAATAAGGTCGTGTAAATGGGTCAATTTTCAAATAGGCATTTTTCCATAGGACTAAAAGACTGGGTATGTATATATTTTCATCCAATGTATTGTGAACTTTAAATATAATGTACAACTATACCTTAAATATTATTTGTTTCTGACAAAATCGCATTTGAAGTTTCAAAAACGGCGAAATTTGCCGTTTTTTGCGTGTCCCAGTGGCGGCACACACCCAATAAAAAAATCATAACTTTGGATGTAGGCAACGTATTATGAATAACTTTATATTTTTATAAAGAGCATTTTCTAGAGAACGGATTTAATAATTTCGATAATTTTATGCGTTATTTAATAAAACAAGGGAAGCCTTTTTACCGTTGTCCCGCGCGGCACTTGTTTTGTTATGACTTAAAGATACCCCCCAAAATTTTATTTGTCTATTAAATAACGGTTAAATTAAATTTATGACGCAATAGTGCGGTTAGTTGGGCGTCGATCAACATCGAATATGGACGTGACATACAAATGTTGTCAGGGTCTTACAAATGCCACAAAAATAATAAACAGTGCAATAAAATGTTGATACTGCCATACAATGTCGAAAAAATGCTATATACATGTCAAAAACGCCTTACAAATGGCTAAATAGTGCCATACAAATGCCGATATTTAAACGTCCATATCTAGCTAACTATAAAAAGTAGAGTGGTGCCTCGTACAGTATATTTTTTGTTGTTAAAAACCCTTTCTAAAGCGATGATTATAAATCTGATTTTCCAAAAATAAAAAAACTGCCATACAAATGTCGAAAAAACACCCTCTTCAAAAATTTACCCAAATATATTTTTGTAATGTTGGCTTGTAAACATGTTTGTGAACTCGACCACAAACGTTGGTATGAAAAGTGATCCTCGACGTGCCCTTAAGCGCCGTATTTACTTTAGTAACGAGACGGCAATCAACCTGGCGATGAGACCTGCTTACTTGATTACCCTTCGTTAACTCGAGATACTTTTATATTTAATTGGCTGTGATTTACCTGCGAAACGGGGATTAATTAAATAATACGTAAATCGGGGTGTTTTTGAGATGTTTCGATGTCTCTCTTGGAGGTATCCTAAAAGTTCAAGTGACAGAAGATATTTTTGGGTGTTTTGTTTTGATGATTGGACACAAATTGTATGATAAAAAAAAATATTATATGACATTTTTACACAAATTGACTAAGCCCCACGGTAAGCTCAAGAAGGCTTGTGTTGTGGGTACTCAGACAACGATATATATAATATATAAATACTTAAATACATAGAAAATAACCATGACTCAGGAACAAATATCTGTATCATCATACAAATAAATGCCCTTACCAGGATTCGAACCCGGGACCATAAAAAGCCTTTATTGATTCTCTAAGAGATTACAGTATGTTATATAAGTATTTTTTTTTAATCTTTAAGGTTTGTTTGTAGAGACCCCTCTTTGGGTGAATGCCTCCTCCAGTTTTCGCCAAGTTTTCCTATCCTTGGCCTTCTGTGGCCAGTCCTTGCCAGCTGTAGCCATTATTTCGTCGGTCCACCTTTCTTTGGGTTTTCCGTGTTTATTTTTGCCCATCTTTCATTGTTTGAGCATGCTACGTGGCCACACCATTTCCATTTAAGTTTTTGCGCGTATGGTAGAGCGTCTATGATGCCAGTTTTCTGTCGTATGTGGATCCGTGTTTCTCTGTTTGTGGATTAGTTTTAAGTTTAAAATACACCTTTCCATAGCTCGCTGTCAGCACTGTATTTGGTTTCGCGTCTTCTTGTTATATTGCCATGTTTGGCATGCATAAGGGAGGCTTGGCAGCAAACAAGTATCTAATATTTTTTTCTTTAATTTTATTGGCATGTTAGATTTTAAAATTTCCTTGTATGACCAGAATTTGTTCCAAGTGATAGCAATTCGTCTAGCAATTTCTTCCATGTTTCTGTCTTAGTTGAACGATACTAATTTTCCTAAGTAGATATATTTTTGCACATATTCTAATGGTTGTGAGTTAACAATTATGTCTTTTTCTGTATAATTTGTCATGACTTTAGTTTTTAGTACATTTAGCTCTAGGCCTATTTCCCTGCTTACGTGGTTCAATTCGTTTATCATTTTATTCAGTTGACGCGCTGTTTCTGAATTATATGATACTTTGATGAAAACTGTATGATACTTATTTTAAATTTACTTTAAAATCAAAACGCTTTATACATCCATCAATCAAACTCTAAAAGTGAATGCTTGTAAAATATTTCATGAATGAAATTTAATAAAAGTTATAAGCACGCACAAAAAACCCTTTTCTCTGTCATTCTCTCAAAGCTATTTACTTGAATCTACAAAAGACCGAAAAATGTTTAACCACGAAGCCCCAAAAGGGGCAATGGAATTACGTAAGGTATCAGGGTAACGAAGGCACCTGCCCGAGCCGGGTGATGTATGGGGCCATTTGTTATCATTTGAGACGAGCTCAAACTAGTAGGAACGGTAGGGTTACCAGAGGCCTTACTTTAAAAAAATAGTAACTGTTACTTATGAAACCAAATGAATGTAAAATGATCATATATTTATGCTATGTGATTGTTATATACTTATATATTTGCTGTGACTTATTTTTCCATACTGTTCTTCAATAAAAAGGCATGTCAAGATTGTTGGCTTTTACTAATGCTAATAAAACGAAGTGTAGCCAAGCATGCTCGAAGTGATATACCTACCATTTGATATACCAAAAACATATTTTAAGAGAACGTGGTAACCCTAGACCGAGAAAGCACGTGTTGAGCTTGGAAGAATGCTCGACGATTTGTTGGCAAAATAGAAGACAGCTTTAATAACAGACTTCTATAATTTTCACAAGTTTTGCAACGAATTTTCTGGAATTTTCAACGAATTTCATTTTCTTCGATGATGAACCCAAAAAAGAAATGACAGTAACTAAATATTCTTTCGGTAATATGAACAAAATTAATATTTCCTTAAAACGTTCTTCTATCTATACATATAATAAAGCTGAAGACGGTCGAAAGTCTGTACATGGAAGATATTTGAAAAAAAGTTGGCTGGGGATACTTAGAATCGATAACAGAACACGTTCCAAAAGTTTTTAGAATTTTTGTCTGTTTGTCTGTTTATCTGTTTGTCTGTTTATTTGAACGCGCATCACGTGAAAACGGCTGAACGTATCTTGATGAAAACTTTACTAATCTGTCGAGAAAATCCCCGGCCAGGTTATAGGCTATAAAAATTCAACCCCTAAAAGGGGGGGTAGCCACAACACTCGATTGACTTAAGTTTGCCCCTGAATCTTATGGCGCTACTTAGGAAGGAGGGGCAAACTTTTTTCAAATAAGTGCTACCACTATTGAGTACCCTGGTAAACTAACAGATGGCGCTGAATTTAATACGTTGTGACATGAATAAGCCACCGAGGAAAGATTTTGCCAAATTAACTCTTAGTTTAGAAGACACGGATATCAACAAAAATAATTGAATAATTATGTTGATTAATAATATATCGAAAAATGTTCGCGCTCGCTTCGCTCGCGTTTTCTATTACTGTCTAAGATATGGCGACTGCAGTAGCATTACTCTGTTGCAACGTTACTGCTGTAGCACTGTCAATTTTCGTGATAAAATGATGTGACTGATTTCCATACTAAAAGTAAAAGTGTACAACTGTCTATAAAATTGCGTTTTTATATCGAAATATTTTCGCGCTCGCTTCGCTCGCCATTTCAATAACATTCTAAGATATGTTAAGGTGACATTCGGGTGGCGACTGCAGCAGCATTAGGTACTCTGTTGCAACGTTACTGCTGCGGCACTGTCAATTGTCGTGATAAAATGATGTGATTCATTTCCATTCTCAGCTGTAATGCGGCAATGAACGTCACTCAATTAACCAAAAGAATTCAATGTAATCTTGATGACCCTAGGGAGAGGGGGCACCATGGTCTAGAAATGCTTAAGGCATCAAAATATCTTAATCCGGCACTGGTCGTTTGCAGAGTCAAACGATTTGGGACTCGCATTTTATACGAATCATTCCCGAAAGTCTCGCAACGCATCGAGATTACAAGGGGCACGTGGTCTTCCTCAGGAGTCTGATGAATACCACGGTGAGTGGCGGTCTAGCCAGGCAGGCCGCTTCGCTTTCGCTCGCGCGCGTATACCTTAAGGGGCCCATTAACAGTCCGCCGGACGGTATCGGCCTGTCAGTTAGAACAAAATGTTGACAGTTCCGAACAACTGACAGGCCGATACCGTCCGGCGGACTGTTAATCAGTGGGCCCCTTTACGGCTTAGGTACTGTATCGTCCGATATACACCTACTACTCTGTCGTTTAAGTCACGTGTAAAATTTGAATAAGGGCGAAAAAACTATTGACTTTGGAGTGTAGTTTTATTTAGTGGTACCTAATTGTAAAATATTTTATCTGGACTACAGTCCTCTAGCAATCCATCTGTCAACTTTACTTCAAGTTCCGCCTCCAGGGGAGAGGGAGAGAAATTAGGATTAGAAATTAGCCGCTTACTGACACAGACCGAATTCCACGCGGGCGGAGCCGCGGGCACAGCTAGTTTAAAATAATGCCAGAACTACTTCTTCTAAGTACAAAACAAAAATAAAATACCTTACAACTTTTGAAAGCCTGCATAGTTATCCTTTCACATAAACTGCTGAAGCGTAGAAAAAGCCGAGCGTCCGCAAAAAGAAATTTCGAAACTATGACACACTGCCGCTTCCGACGGATTCTCTTTGTTTGAAACGAGCAAAAATGTGATTTCCGCAACATTAGGCGAGAATCTGTTCGGTATTGGTGACGACAAAAAGTCTGAAATAACGGGCTGAGAGAATCGAAAATGTATTTTCTCACCTCTATAAAAGCGTGGCGAAAAAGCGTGCGAGCGAGCGATATATTGAGAGACATACATAGCCTTTTATCATTCGTATTATTCGTGTTTGCCTTTAGGAAGAAAGGGTAATATAAGCTAAATTTGCTGTTATTCTTTAGATCTTTTGCCTGTGGATGTATGTTTCGAGGTAATGGGTTGAGTTCAAGTGAACTCTGAATACGGGTGTATTTATAAAACGTGGTTTTCCTCTCAGTGCTCAGGTCTTGTGTTGAAAATGTATTAGTGGCTGAATTATTTATTACCTAACGTTATTAGTTTTAGTGTTCGAATTCTAAAGTTTGTGTCTGAAATAGAGGGAATAATAAATTAGGGATAACAGCGAAGACAGCGAAGTACAGTGGAGTTCATAAATATGTACACATTTCTTCGCCTTAATCCTTTGCAATAACGTAGTATGTAATTAATGTAAGAAAGTGGTGAGGTGACTTAACGGCCTCCTAGCCTAGTCGGTAGTGACCCTGCCTACGAAGCAGGAGGTCCCGGGTTCGAATCCTGGTAAGGGCATTTATTTGTGTGTTCATCACAAATATTTGTTCCTGAGTTATGGATGTTTCCTATGTATATAAGTATTTATATATGGTGTATACCCTTCGTCTAGTACCCACAACACAAGCCTTATTGAGCTTACTGTGGGACTAGGTCGATCTGTGTAAAATTGTCCTAGTTATAATATAAAAAAAAATGTTTTCACAGGTACTGATGGTTGGATTTATTAATGTTTATACACATCTATTTTTCATGACACTGTAAAACTTTTGAATTTGAGTTTGAATTTATAAATTTCGAATTTTAGAATTTTGATAATAATGTTTTAATTAGTTATTAACCATCAATAAAAGTCCCGTGCAAAGAATCTAATAATTTAATTTAATTCATTTCTAAGCTTCTCAAAGGACGTCTTATTAACAAGGAAGAAACAAGCCCAACCCGGTGTTCCCCAATATTTACATTAGGTATGAAGTTGAAAAAACCAATCGGGGAAACGTCCCTTATTGACAAAACGTGTTCTTTGCAAAGGGAAATGATAAAAATAATCCTCTTGCGAGAATCTCCGAGTTGCGAAGATGGAAAATGTTTATTATGTTTACATTTGTTTCGATTTCAGTCTGTGTTACAGTTTGGATGTAAATAAAGTGACAACATTCGTAGAGTTAGACCAATATAAGTCTGCAACGATTTTGATAGCACACGCAGTGCAAGTGTTATTTTAAACGTCAAACCCGTATGAAATGATGACGTATTTAACACTTGCACTGCGTATGATATCAAAATAGTTGCATAAGTTTGTCTAACTCTACATACTTTGTTAGGTTAACGCAGTTTTGAAGAAGTTTTTGGTTTTCTTTTGGTAGATCATATGCGTAATTCGTGATTTGCTTAAGAGGGGATGTAAAGTCAGGAAATTAGAAGGAAACAAAAGATATGGCGCGCCGCGTGAAACTTGCGACGGAAGATATGACCGTCGCGCGCGTTTCTACTTTTTATCTCAATTGAAAATTTCAGGCCCGTAAAGTTTTATGAATAAGTGGTAAGTATTTTATGCTAAAATTATATTGCTATGGTATGCAGGGTAACGATATACCTACAATTGAAATAAAATGAAAATGACACATATTTTCTAGATTTTTTTACCTTCCAGCCAACTTTTAGCTTTTCACGCATTCACTGCCAACAACCCCCCAGGCGGACGCTAGCGCTGGCACTGAATGTGTTGAGGTATTGGTTGGTCTGCCCTTGCAAATATAGAGTTATTTTCCGTGACGTTTGCCTTTGATTTAAACAATATGTATTTATTTTTTTGGTAGTTTAATTTAGTGTCCCACTGCTAGGCAAAAGCCTCTCGTTTCCTACTCAACCCTGTCGTTTGTAGTTTCCCGTCAATCCGGATAAAATGCCTCCAAGTCGTCCCGCCATCTCTTTTTCGGCCTGCCTGCACCCCGGCCAGCACATCTTAAGAAACTTCAGCTTATTCATTCACGTGCTTTGCAGAATTGGAGTCACATATATGACTAAAAACACTTTTTTCCTTACTAAAAAAAGTACCTACACCTCTCGCCAAACTGAAAATTATCGTTAATTTTCAGTTAATCGTAGTCAAAGCAAATATTGTACGTTGAAATTTTCAAGTAACCAGAAAACGGGGTTAAAAGCTTCCGACACGAAAATACTTGTCCTTTAATTGAATCCGTCAGTTTGAGCATCAGCTTTAGCGTTAAACCGTTAAAAGCTTGATCAAATATCGAACATGCTTCTACTCAAATTATAAGTTTCAAAATTCAAATTGTGGCCTAAATTTCAACTTGTGCTTGAACTATCTTAAGGTATTACAGTTTTCGTGAAAGTTTCCGAGTTCTGCGCATAGATAAGTAGGAATTTTGCGGTTGAACGATGAATTGGGCTAGTTCGACGGAGAGCTTCCGTATTATTATTTTGATCAGTTTTGCGTAAGAGTTTGTGGAATGAAATTTCCGCATGTTCCGAAATTAATGCAAAGCTTTCGCCTTGCGGTACTAAGTGAAAATCCTTTATTACATATATATAATAGTCCTCCTCATCGTTTTCGATGACGGCGACCCTAAATAAACATTATGGACGTTGTCTAGCGTGGGCCCTTATGTGGCTGGCCAGGCCGAACTTTCGTGGTGAACTTTGGTCTTAAATAATCTATTACACGCGTGACAATAAACGTTGGCCAGCTGCGTTGAGCGTGTATACGTAGGAGGGCTTATGTCTTTCTTTGCGTAACTGGCGTTTTGTGTCTAAGCTTGTGAGGCGGTTATCCTCAAACATTTTGACACCGTTATGGATGGTACAACGCCAAGATGACCTTCTTTCAGCAAGCTCCTCCCAACGCTCAAGGTCGATGGCGCAAGCGCTCAGATGCCGTTTGAGCACGTCCTTGTAGCGCATCAGGTGCTGACCACCGTGCTTCCGCTTACCCACTTTTTGCTTTGATACATACATAATGTCTGATACTCTGCTGACAACTGCAACATTCACGAAACTAAAACACCCCCCGCGTGTACATCGCACTTCGCGTTCATATATTATTTGAAATCGGAAATCTGCCGCTTGACGTGTAAGATCGCAATAGGGAATATTAGACAAAGCTCTGCGTAGGTGGCACCACTAGCACATACAGTAAACAAACCTCATTAACATCATCAATGACACATCATGCGTCACAAGGTCAATCACATGGCCTACCGTGAACACGACAATCGAAAGTTCGGTTTCTGCCTCTCTATCACTCTTGCTTATTCGATCGATAGAGAGGCAGATAAAGAAATTTAGATTTTGTTGTTTCGCAGTAGGCCACCTGTAAACAAACCGCCTTGGTGCATCAACGTCATAGTGAAACTTGTCAAAAAACTGTTTAAGGCCTAGTATGTATAAGTTACTCTATCGGTTTACTAAACAAATTAGTGCTGCACTCTGGCGGCAGAACATTGCAGTAATACTCCCTATTATCGCAATCTAATAAACTTATTATAGAAACAAAAGCGGTTTCCAAATGAAGTCGTCAATTGTTCTTAATAGTTCACGGTAAGTGCTGCTCCATTCCGTAACTGTAGTTACTTTGATTTGTGACGTCGTTCCCCTAAGGCTACGATGTAAAAGGTCACAAGATCGAAATAATATTTTACGTGCTTGCGTCTTTCTAAGATGGCAGAGTAGTACTAAAAGCAACAATGTTAAATTGATCATTGGTAGTCCTTATATGTATGCAATAAGGTTGAGATTTGTTAGTGGAGTGCGGACGCTATTTCTGTAATTGCCAGGAAAATGAAAATATTCGCAGTCTATGCCAAATTGCGCTATGCCGATTGCAGTTTCCAACAACGTTATATCTATTATGTCTCAGTTTTGGCTGCTGGGAGGATGTTAAATGCGTGACTTGAGTGATAATTGTGATAAAGGCAGTTCGTTTTCTGTTACATTTAACATTTGGCAATGTCTTGTTAAAAAGTAATATTAAATGAACAAAGTGATGCAGGATTTTTGTGTAGGTAAAAAAGTTGAAATTTACTGTATTAAGGCTGAATGGTCTTAGTGTAGACATTTAATTACATAATATCTGGGAGACCGAGCTTTGCTCGGAAAACATATAAAAACTCAACAATGCACGTTTTCCCAGAGATAAGACCTAGCTAGATCGATTTATCGCCCCCGAAAACCCCCATATAGCAAATTTCTTCGAAATCGTTAGGGCCGTTTCCGAGATCCCCGAAATATATATAAATAAACAAGAATTGCTCGTTTAAATGTATAAGATATTGTTTCTATTTTACAAAATGTTTGCCTTACGATTAAATAAATCCCTGTAAGGCATCTGTTCCGAAATATTGTCAACCTCTAGCCGCTCATAACCAAAATCTAGATAAATGGAGTTTTCATTTATCAGGCAAAATAGTAGTTTATGTGACTGCTACATAATGAAAGGCATTAAAATACGAGTGTGGGTTTATGAAACAAATGAAATGAGTTTCATAATAGTATCACACGAGTGTTTTAATGCCTAATTATGTACAGTTACATACACTGCTTTATCTACACACATATTATAAACTTTCTATGATATATTCACTAACCTCATATTACAGCCGACATTGGGGCACTTTGCTCTCTGGCGGAACTCGCGGATATGAGATGGCGTCTCCGAAATATCTTTATCACACATATTACACGAAACTTTTGTTCTAGTTACTTTAAAAACAACAGAACAAATTATTTTTTACTTACAAACTAATTAAAAGATAAACTGTACGTCAAATGTCAAATGGCGGCACATGAAAACTTTTTTCACGCACGTCACGCATCCGTAGTTTTTTTTTTATTCAAAGACAAACTAGAGTCGGTGTCGATTACCATATCGTCCGATACCAACTTACATGCGAGATTTGTTAATATTGTATGCAATTGTCATTTGATTTCGAATAAAACGTCATCTCGACTGATATTAGAATAGGGGTCAAATCAGTTTGCTTTTTTTTCAGAGATGTTCGAAATTTGAATGCATTACCAAATCGATTTTGATATAGTAATGAAGCTATTACCACATTTTCACAGATAAGAAATTTGCTGTAACAAAACAGTTTATCGTAATGTGGGCCATTATTTACGGATTTTGAAGGCATCATAGAGAGTTTATGATATGTGTGTAGATAAAAATCAAAATACAATTTGAACTTAAACAATACTGTAACTATAGTAAGGCAATTAAATTAGGCATACATATATGTAAAAGTAAAGTTTACTAATAAAAATCTAGATTCTATAAGATGAAGTCAAAGCACGATATTTAAGTATAGTTTTACGAATTGTAATTTCATATTCTTAGGTGAAAGTCCGTGCACATTTCTTTCAAAAATATCAGAACTTCCTTGTACGAGTAGGGTCGCCATTACCGCCCCGCGTATCGCATTTTCCACGTCATAAAACTAAGTGGATTTGGCGACGATTCAATAACGAATCTTGTCGTACAACGCAATGCCTTGACTTTTTACTATACCGTAGGTATAATAATAATAACTCGGCCTCTTTAGGTCCCACTGCTGGGCACAGGGCTCTCATGCGCGAGAGGGCTTGAAGGTTCCCAATACAGGTTGGGTTAACCTTTGAAGTTCTTCGCAGATGTATGCAGGTTTCCTCACGATGTTTCCTTTATCGAGAAGATAGTGGTAAATACAGAATGATTTGAACGGTAATAAATATAAAACGAGCCGGGATTTGAACCGCGAACTCCGGGTTGAAAATCGACGTCATATTATATATCTACTCGGCCTTCACCGCTTCCGCTGTAGGTAATATCGTAAGTGGAAAGTTTCGGTTTTGGTATCGCATTGACATGACACACGTCATCATCATCATACTCTCCTGGCCGGTTTCGACCATGGCAACTGCATTGTACCTACTGATTGTTGAGAGTCACGTAATTGGCTGGATTGGAATTGGCTGACATAACCCATTTTAGCAGCAAATATATTTATTGAAGCAATTTTATTATTGTTTTATGTTAAATTTGTTTGTTACATCCGCGTTTCATACGAAACTGTTTTTAAGTTACTTATCAGTAAAATTCGCAGTGTACTTTTAATTAAATGAATCGGGTTCGTACTTATATCCGATGATGATATATAAGTATCTATATATTGTTTTCCATTGTAAAATATTCAGCTCCAACAAACATAATTACGCGAATCTGTTCATTGAATTCGAAATCCTTTTCAGTATTTTCTCACCCGTTATCACTTCGGGGAATCCGACATTCAGAGTGTTAATTACAAGCATTTATTTAACTTGCAATGTTTGTTTGTCTGTAATATGTTTGCTCGAGTCAAATCTTGCAAGATAAATTAGACCCACTACCCATTATTCATTTGAGCTGAAACTTTACATACATAATAGGTATGTATGTAAAGTTTATGTTATTTAGGTGACGATTTCGGGGTTGGTCCTGTAGTAAAAGGTATGGTCAGTATGATCTGTATATTCACCCCACTAAAGTTGTCTAAGGGATGAAAAAACAACCCCTTACAAACCACTTGACTGATATAAAAAATTTAATATTCACACATGAATGTTTTTATAACAAGCTTTTATTAGGTCGACCTGTATGTAACTAACTTGAAATGGAATCTAAGGTAACTAATTTAACCATCTTCCAAGGATCGTAGCGTCATGAGAATTGGCAGCTGTATGTAGATCTGATGACAATACAATAATATGGTACTGTCGAACTGATCTGATGATGGAGACAGGAGGTGGCCGTAGGAACTCTGTGATGAAACAACGCAACCTAATTGTGTTAGGGGTTTTTAGAATTGTCTCGATGAGTATTAGTTGTCTGTCGTATGAAAAGTACAGTCAGCGATAAAAGCTTGTACAAAAAATGAAATTTTTGCCAAAAACTTATTTTTACAGATGATGTATAAAATTCTGTTGCCGCTATAACAACAAATACTAAAACGTACGGAACCCTCGGTGGGCGAGTCCGACTAGCACTTGTCCGGTTTTTTTCCCAGCTCGATATTCAGACAGGATATTATAAAAAATGGCATAATACGTTGAACCGTCTGCACGATATAGAAACGTAATTATTTCCCGCCATATAAATGGGTTGTAAGGAGCACGCACGCGCCAGATATTGCCTCGGTTATGAAAAACGTGACAATATGACAATAAACTGCGGACAATATGACAAAGATATCGCAGTTAGATCGCGTTTAAACTTGAGAAATACCTAATTAATCGAATTTAACCTGTCGTGAGCTGGTGAGTCATACTAACACTAATGGCCACTTGCACTATTCACTAACCCGGGGTTAACCGGTTAAACCTGGAGTTACCATGGTTACCAGTACAATTTAACACTGGGTTAACGGTTTAGGTAACCGCTTAACCCCGGGTTAGTGGGATGGTGCAAGTGGCGCTAAGTTGATCATACGATTAACTCTCTCTCTGACGTGGCACTCATAAAGACCCACAAATTACAATAATTATAGAACTCACGTATTATTGAGCGACTGCCTAAAAATACGTAGGTACATACTAAAGTTAAACCATATAATTAGCTTAGTGTTGAAAAATGTAAATACTTACCTACTTTGCGACTGATATACCTACCTACAAAAGTGTCTGAAATCTCTGAATAAAGGTGGGTTGAGATAATGATGTTGGATTTTTTTCTCAGCGTGTGAAAAGGTACGGATATAAGGTGTGGTCAAAAATATATGAATAGGTATGCACTATTTATTACATTTTGATAACAGAGGATATGTTCAGATATTAGTGAGCAACTTGGCCGCTCAGGTATATATGATGGCGACTATACAATCCCACTATCTTTTGCCTAACTATATTTCTATTCCTTAACTATATTTTAATATTTTAAATAAATCCTCCCCATTATGCTAAAATACCTACCTAAGTTTTATTGAAACGAAACTCATCTCATCCGTTTGATCTTTCTTTCAATAATGCAAATCCTAGGCAAAGATGCACTTGGAGTCTGAAATATTAAAGGTAATCTCCTTAGCGCGGGACCGCCGTCAAACTCGCGTTTCTCGAAGACTACCTCCAGTAGATTCTGCATTGTGGTGTCTTGATTTTGTAGACTACATAGATAGTACGGAATCCACAAAAACATAGAGGAAAAATAGACAACTCATTGTTTTTGAAAAAAAAAAATATAAGCCATATTTCAAGCTGTATTGAGTTAACACACGTCAAGATGGGTCGTTCACCGGGTCAGTCGCCAAATGCAAAAGTAGCCGACACCTATATCGGTAATCTGAAATTAATCGACAGCGACTTTTAAAATAGTGTGGTTGCTCCTTTAATAGGTACCTATTTAATGTGTAAAAATTGATTTGTCTTGAAAAGGGTTAATTAGCATTAGTCAATTCAAAGATAAATATTTTAGTAAGTCCTTGTTCAAATTAAGCTCGAGTAAAGTAAAAAACATACATTGGTTTTATAATTTTTTTTTATTAAATTATAAATTTATTGTAACTTTCATGATTTTTACACATTATTATTTAAATAGTCTAAAATATATTTAGCTAAGGATCCCCATCAACGTATTCACTTTAGGGTAACCAAGTAAAACTAAATCTAAAATAATAAAATAAAATACATAAACATAGGCTAAAACAACCAAGTACAAAATCACGGGATCTTTGCTATTCATCTTATGTTCTATCTATCATTATCATCATATCAGCCCTTTATCGCCCACTGCTGAGCATAGGCCTCTCTTCTAGTACGCCACATGTTCGATCTAGCTGCAAGTGATCTATAGCGTTGCCCGGATACTTGCATTAGCAGTATGTGAATACACAGAAACTCCTTTGCGCCTGTAGTGTGAGGTTTTTCGCTTTGGAAATTTGTTTATATCGAAAGTATCTTGGTTGAGCCATCTAGTCCAGCCGGTTGTTTTGAGTTTGGAGAACTTTATTCTTATTTCTGTTACGAGTGCTACCTTGCTTGTTTCAGGAGAATCGTTTAAGAAAGGGGAACATGGGGACATAGGTACGAAAGATTTTTTGCCCAACCAGAAATTTCCTTCGCTTTCACTCGGTTAATTACGAGTACCAACCAAATAAAGCGGTGCCGGTGGATATGACGTCCGACTTTTAATCCGGAGGTCGCGGGTTCAAATCCTGGCTTGTACCAATAAAGGTCTTCGCACACTATATCAACTCCACGCCACTTCGGCAGCACCTCTACTCACACTCTTGATGAGTAGTCAACTAGTTGATCCACCCAATGGTCACTAGTGGGCAATGCGTTGTCAACGAGTGGACAACGCGGTGTCAACGAATTAGGCCGCCAAATGGTTACCCGTCACGCGTCAGTCGCAAACGCATAGTCGTTGCGGGGACGACGTGTGGTCAATGCGTGGCAAACGTGTCGGAGTTGACCTTTAGTGTACGACGCGTAGACCACACGTCGTACACTACTTTAATATATTTTTTGAAATTAAACCTAGAAATTCTGACATAGGGCTTAAATTTCAATATTTGGCATAGAATCGAGTCGCCGTTGAGTTGTTGTAATGTGCGAAGACCTTAAATTTTTCGGAACTTATGTACGAAATATCATTTGATATTTACCACTAGCTTTTCGGTGAAGGAAAACATCGTGAGGAAACCTGCATACATCTGCGAGGAAATTCAAAGGTGTACGTGAAGTCTCCAATCCGCATTGGGCTAGCGAGGGGTGTATAGCCCAAGCCCTCTCGCGCATGAGAGGAGGCCTGCGCCCAGCAGTGGGACGTATATAGAGGCTGGAATTATTATTATATTATTATAATAATTACCAACCATTTACGTATCATTTCATCTTACCTTAAGCTGTCACACACGGTAATAAAATTTTATCGTCATAACTTGACAATAAAGTATGCAAAGTATACGCCATAAACTCGATCGTAACTCCGAAATTACTGGATCCATGTCGTCAATGTGACATTACTATTGCCAACTTTCCATAACGCTTATTTGGCAGGACGTGGCATTGTCAAAATCAGTTTTGTGTCTTTCGGAATAGAGTTCATGTTTGAATGTGAATGTAAAGGAAGAGAGGATGCCGAGAAACAATGTTCTTTAACTGCCATTTTATAGAAATGGGTTACATAATTTCTCTTGAAATTGAATTTGAATATATGTATTTAGGTTAAAAATTAAGATGGATACTATAGTCGTACGTTTTGAATACCAGTCTAATATATTTTTATTGACTTAAATATGACCTAAGACTTACATAATATAAGTTCGAAACATAGTTACAGTGCAAACTGTGAAAACAAAACTATGTGAATTTTATGCAAAAACAGTTGTTTATACAATTAAGTACCATCGCATCCGCCGCCGTACCAACTTTAAACAACTCTCTTCCACTAAGGCTCTCAGCATCCCAGTTCTCGAAGATCTTGACAAAATTGTCGATCCAATTTGTTTCATTCCCGCATTAATAAATAAACAATTCCCTTACCAGATTCGAACCCGGGACCTCCTGCTTCATAGGCGCTATAGGCTACCCATGGTCACTACCCACTAGGCTAGGGGGCCGTTTATGGCATTCCCGTGTTTGTTTTCGTCCAAGTAATCGTCACCTCAAAACCTTTATACGAACAATGTAAACCACCCACTGACACTTAACCCTGGTAACTCATCTAAAAAATAAAAATAATGGACGAAAATATGTACTTACAATAAAAAAATGTTTACTATCCCTGAAACGTCAAATTATGACAGATTTCAAAATTCCACGATACTAAAAAATCTGAGTTTATTTAAACCAATCCATTACCAAAATGTATAAAACAAACAAGCTAGTGCGTAAATAGAGTTCGATAAAAATGTTTGTTATTTGTTCAAATTAAAGTTGTTGCCGTATGTTTGCAAACAACCTTCAACTAATAGGTTAAAATACTGTTAGGTGTAAATATTTAATGAACAACGAGATTGTATTGAAAAAAACGCTCAAAAGCAATGAAGACAAGTATTTTTTATTTAATTAATTATTTATACAAATAAACAAATTTTCATCACACTTGAGTCTACAGCATATATTACCTTCCAACTTTCTGTCAAAGAATTCCTTTCTATCCACTTACCACACATCAATTCGAGTTAGTGCAATCCATTAGCAAATCGACGCAGCGAGCCGGCACGCAGATTTAATTTGACGACAATAATGGATACAAATGTCCCCAGCTTCCCCTTTCCCTGACTTCAATGCATCACACTATAAAATAGAATGTGTTGGAATGGAAATTTATTTTAATGTTGAGAGACATTAAAAGAAATACGTGATTATTTATATTGCGAATGGAATTGCTTATTTTGGTTGTTGACAGCATCTCCATCTTAATTATTTTAGCTTTGTAGCGAAATATAAAGTTAGGTTAAAGTGCATTTTGATGCAGAATTATTGGAGGAACGTGAAATAATTATGAGTTAAAATTGTATCTTGTGACACATGTACAGTGTACTTAACGAAAATAAAACCGAATATAAGCTCTTCATTTCGCATATTTTTAACAAAATCTTATTGATGATGTAAACATATAAAAAATTATTCGTGTGTTATATTAAAGTACTTACATAACTTTTGCAATACAATAACATTATTACCGGACGCGTCATAATCGTTAATTTAACATACAAACAAACTGGCTGTACTGAATTAATGTTTATGTGTTAGTAAAATGCATCTTAATAGCCTAAAGGTTAGTGTACACAAAATTAAACTAAAAATATAAACAAAAAATTATAAATAAAAAATAATGATTGATTATCTTCTAAATGGAGTAGGTACTAGAATAAATACCTTGTCCTAAAATACCAGTGTCTTTCGGACATTAAATTAATTTAAGCTTAATAATGCAACCTAGAAATTAACGGAGTTAAAAATACACGGTGTATTAAAGGGCGTTTCTTTCATTTTTTGCCACTTTTGTGCAGTTTGTGTTATTCCTGTCAGGATCGCGAGCCCTTGTCATCCTTACGGGAGAAAAAAAGTGTCCTAAAATTTCCATACATTTTTCTAACTTTCCTTTTTGTTACCGCCATACAAAGTTTATGGGGAAATGGTAACACAATAGGAAAAAAACTCTGGGACATTTTTTTATCCATTACGATCGACAGAGCTCGTGATTCTGAGTAGAAATAACACAAAAGTGGCAAAAAAGGTCACAATATATAAAAATGGCAAAAAATAAAAGAAACGCTCAGAAACGGGTCACTCACTGTTTTAAGTCGAACATGTTCTGTCACCAGTTGGCATTAGATCTCAGTAGTATTTAGGATTTAGGAGCAAACAGAGATGTAACATTCATGGGCCATTGTCTAGCCACGTGTTGCTTCTTGCATATTTCATGAGGACGGCCCAGCAATCCCGATTCTGACCGTAGGATGTAGGATTACCTTATTAAAAAATGTTTATTCATGGCATAAAGGACGGCTCAACCAGTAATTCTGATCTAGAAACAAAGATGAAGGTTTATAATACTTTAAATGCTGACATCTACATGCTGGTAGCCTAAAGCTTTGCACGGGTTATACTTTATTGATAAATGACAACCACATGAAATTCCGTTCAGGAGTTTTTGACTTTGTCGCGACCATACATACACGCAAACTGACAGGCGCAGCGAGGGACTTTGTTTTATAAGGTGTAGTGATTTTGAAGACGTTTTACGTCTATCTGGTACAAATACAGGACCTCTGCCAAATGAAATGCTAACAAAATTCGAAACTGCTTAATTTGATCAAAATTTCCCCACAACAGTATACGCTCAAATAAATATCCTAATCCATAATGTGTTGCTACAAACCTGTGATCGGGCCCTAAACTTCGAGGATCAAGGCAGTTTGAAACCGAACTTTGCTCATATCCGACAGAATGTCAAGATTAAAAAACTATTACCCGCCGCTGAGTCTCATGAATATGCGAGTCCGTCGCCCGGCAAATGACGAGACGTGTAAAGATCCCTTACGAACCCTGATTCTAGCTTAGTCCTATAGGAAAATGTGCTGGATTATTTTATTACGTTCCACTGCAGGACAAAATAGTACTAAACTTGTGGCTCTGTAGGTTGCGAACCCTAATGACTCCGCCATTTTGAAATAATCCCAAACCTGCTCACAAAATTTCAGAAGAATCAGTTGAGAAATGTGACCTAGGAGAACAGCCGGACGTAAGTCCGTTATACGTGTGTTATGCTTCGTATGAAAGTATTTTGGCCCAAGCTCAAACTAAGACGCTTTGCGTTTGCTGAATCGATTATGACGAGTGTGGATAATGATAGAAAGTTTGTAGGTTTATAGTATTCTTCTTTGATTATAGTTGTAAAGGGTATTTAGGTGAGACATTATATATGTAGGGTTAGTTCGGTACAAATTACAAGATAAACGTATTTGTAATTGGGAAGGTACCAACATGCATGTTGATAGCGACTGGGACCCAATCGCACCAACCAGAATATTGACAGATTGATCACAGCAGTGAACTATGAAATTTGCTCATGCAATTAAATTTAGCGAACATTTTAACAGTGACAGACGGTTTGGTGCAATCAAGAGTCGAGTACCTATGCCTATGAAACATTTTGATGCTAGAATCAGGCGCCGCGCCGTACATAACCTGCACGTCGGCTGTGGGGAGCCGTTAATAAATTTCTAATTTCGAGTTAATCACAACTCGGCGTGTGTGTCGTAATCCAAAATCAATACGTAGGGCATTAAATACTGTTTTAGATAAACTCGAGACACTAAATTCGGGTGATACAGTAAAATGGCCGGGTACATGGGTCATGGTCATACACATTTTATTGTAGGCGCGTTTTTCCTGTAGACATCGCAAAGTTACACATGCCCGCGCGAGCTACGTACTTATTAGGTACGCGCTACGAGCGTAGCCAATACCACGGAAAAACCGTTTGACACTAAAGGGGCCCACTGATTAACAGTCCGCCGGACGGTATCGGCCTGTCAGTTGTTCGGAACTGTCAAAAATTTGTTCCAACTGACAGGCCGATACCGTCCGGCGGACTGTTAATCAGTGGGCCCCTTAACGGCCCGATTCGAAGTTTAAGATAGGTACGTCAAATATTACGGCTAGATACGATATGGATTAGATGTGTCAGTGTTAAAAGTGACTTTTCTTCAAAAAAAACTTCACTTTTGACACTAACTGCCCGATTCAAACATTAAGATACGTCAATTAATTGATCTAGAAACGAGATGGATTAGATGTGTCAGTGTCAAAAGTGACGTTTTTGTTTGAAGAAATTTGACACCGACATATCTAATCCATATAGTTTCTAGATATATTAACTGACGTATCTTAAAGTTCGAATCGGGCCGTAACATATCTAATCTATATCGTATCTAGCCGTAATATTTGACGTATCTTAAAGTTCGAATGGGGCCGTATGATGGAGAGGAGAACGGTACGTGTATTAATAACAAAACAGACAGCCTGTTGCAAGTTATCGTTTTTGCTATTACATGCATTGAACGGTCTTCATTTCTTTCATTCCTTCGGCTTATACGGGGAACACTAACTAATCCTGCCTTACTCTCCCTGGTAGCAATTCGGGTACCCCAGGCCTCTACCAAGCTATTACGCGCCCGCCGACCAGGACGCGTGCTCTCTCTTTCTCCCCACTACATCAAGCGATGGCGTAATTAAATAGCATCTTAAACAGCGATAGCCAACTTGACATATTTTACACCTCTGAGAACCAATTTCTGACAGCATCCAACCGTTACCTTGAGTCAATAGTGGCGAAAAGCTCCATACTGTAAATCGACATAACATTATAGAATTAGAATTTTTGACATTTTCTTTCTATAGTAATTCGCCCATTAATATATTGTAATTTAATCCATCTTAATTAAGTACCTGTCTGTATGTTAGACATAAGTAACACAACACCGATTAGTACGTAAGGTTTAACTGTTAGTGCTAATTGTAAAATAAAATAAACAAAATAAACAATTTCTTGGTATAGCGTCTCATCAAAGGAAGGTAATAACTGTAATAAGGCATTTAATGGCTCTCTGCGCTCGGGTCACCAAAGAGAATCGCTCTGCATTGAGCAGTGCTTGTGTCTGCAAGTTCTAAACCAATTAGTCGGTACGATCGACTTGGCGACTTGGCCACATGCATATTCATCTCGGAACCAGGGCGTGATGTGAACTTTGGTTCCCGGGCGTCAGTCTTATAGGTTGTGACAACAAACATGTATGCACAATTATGAATAAGGTATGGTCTAAAATAAAATGAGTTTATTTCAGTCTAACAACGATTTCCCGTTTAGCATTTTTTTACCGAAGTCATGATCGCTTCATCGTCTTACCCCTTTATTCATAAAACTTAGAAATTTATTACAAACCTCTTAAATTTCCTCTTTCCAATAAACAGAAATGTCAAATGACGGATAGGATTATCAACGGTGTTTGTTAGATTTAACAAACGTTTGTCACACAACACGACGTCGCAACGTGACACGATGTCGTGTCGTGCCAGGACACGACGTCGCATCGTGTAATTTTGTTTTGGCCTAAAGCAATGAGGGCATGTTTTCATTTACTGGTCATGCACTAAACACATTCACAACTGGCATATAAGATATAAGAAAATGCACTATTATTCTTTTTTAAATTATCGTTCCCGTTCCCATTTAATCTTTTCTAGAATAAAGCGATGGGTAAGAGCCTACAGCATTTTAATACGAAGCGAATGTAATACATTTTATCTGTTCCCTATAAAACACTTACGTATAGGCGTAATCCGTATCATTTCAGATTAAACGGTTGCGCCCGGATTCCAAAAAGTCGCCAAAGTGGGCCAACAAACGTTTTACAATTGCCCCATTTAATGCCCCAATAGTTGATGCGCTTAATTCTATTTTTTACATCAACGGGCATAATATGGCATGTACAGAATGCGAGGATTCGTCACGCGTATTGCACATCACGAGCTTATTGTAACATCCCCTATTCCTATCTATAGAAGCATTGTAATAACCCTTGTGCTTATCAAAAAATGGACCTTAATGTTATATTAATAAGAACGTTGTATATGACAATAAAATATGAACAGTTATTTTATTTCAACTTAGCGATGTCACGACGTTTGACACGTGTTTAGCATTCGACTTAACTGCTATTGTCCTAAATCGTTTAGGGGAAAGTATTATGTGTTACAATTGGCAACAAAAGTTTTAAATTTCATACCATTTCTGTGCCCCACGATTTTTTGTGACGCCATTCAGTTTTGATTTAATGGGAAAACGTTTTGCAGACACGTCGGGACTCAACAGGCAGTAAAAGCAGCTTTCGATTTTATAGCAATTAAATTTTATTTGTAGCGTATTTTTACTTTATTTTGGAGTTTTTCATTCACATTGTACGGACTGACGGTATTTTCTGTAATCTTTCAGGTCTGTAAACTACAAAAAAAGATATATCTAATTATATATATTATATTGCGAATTGTTTTGTTAACTGACCGTGATAAACTACCTTAAATTCGTTTAAATCAACCTTATCACTACACCTTATAAAACAAAGTCCCCCGCCGCGTCTGTCTGTTTGTGTGTTTGTCTGTTTGTTCTCGATAAACCCAAAAACTACTCAACGGATTTCTGCGGTTTTCACCTATCAATAAAGTGATTCTTGAGGAAGGTTTCTATGTATAATTTGTTAACCCGTGCGAAGCCGGGGCGGGTCGCTAGTTAACCATATAGAGTTCTACTTTTGAGGTCATATGTGACTCGTCAAAAACGGTAGGTTCTTCAATCTCTCGTAGATATACACTAAGAGCTGTTTCCCACTGACGTGCAGTTTTATGCATGCAGGATCCCGCAAACAGAATCCTCGTGTGAAAGTTACTATATTAGCACCTAAACTACTAAAACGGGATCCTGCAAAAAACCGTACCCGCAAACTGGACGTCAGTGGGAAACCGCTCTAATGGCTCCTCTACACGATGGGCCAGCGCCGGCCACTCCAAGGGACGCATTTATGCGTTAGAGGGAGGATGTGATATTGCTATCTCATTCTACCGCATGGCTGCGTCCCTTGGAGTGGCCGGCGCTGGCCCATCGTGTAGAGGAGCCATAAAGTGGATAAAACCGTGCAAATGTTTGACAAGATACGGCATCTAACATTACCGCACAAATAGGTGGCGGCGTTCTATACATAGGTTTACCCTGACTGCATGCTCTCTAGGTATAATGGTAGCCACGTCACGACCAGTCAATCGAGTCAAATAGGTCCTTAGGGATAGCACAGCCTAAAATTAGCCTTCAACAACGCAATTGTCAGGCGTGAACATTTGAACGGTCTAGTTAGCTCGAAATGTTTACACTGACAAGTAATCTAATAAAGAATGGAATCTGCTTTTTATAAAAGTAAGCCGATATGACAACACCACGTGCTGCTTGTCATTGGTTGACATGTGAATGACAGTTAGGGTGAATGCGATGGGGCAAGTTATAGCAAAAAATGGCGGCGCGAAGGGCGCGAATGGATTGCTCAATGAGAATTGGAATGGGTTCATGCATATTAAAATGAATCAAAAATTTCAATACCTATTTTATACACATCGATAAGGCGAGTTACTTCCAACCCGGAGTTTCTGTTTCATACTTTTGAAACTTTATTATTTGCAACTTTAAAAATACACAAATCTAAACCATATACACCTACCATACGAAATACAAGGAGAAATGGTAACATAATTCCAACCACTTCAATAAATACCACATACGCTAGTAGACAATTTGTCTATAAATCTGGCAAACTATACAATGGCATACATAAGCACTTAAATATATATCACTTACCATTTTATGAATGTAAAAAAATTATAACAGACTGGCTTAAATGTAAGAGTTATTATGATACAGAAAACTTAATCCAAAGTGTTTTAGGACTGTAAACACACACACACACACACACACACACACACACACACGCACACACACACACATTTACACACACGTCTACACACACACGCACACACACACACACACACACACACACACACACACACACACACACACACACCGCACACTCATTAGGACTTGCAAGTCCATATTCTCATTAGGTTAAATTAAACTTACTTATAAGTAATTATTTTTGTTATTCTCGGTGCGTTAATTTTATTTCATTTAATTTCTATGTTAATTAAAAATATACATATATTGTTGTTCAATTTACTAACTAAGGAAGAGCGGTGCCTCTTAACACAGGTATTTGTTACTTAAAAAGAGGCGCCAACACTTACAACTGTATAAGTAATTCTTAAACTGAATAAATATTTTTTCATTATTCATTTTTTTTCATTTTCAGCTTGACTAGCTGATTATTCGTCGGGCGTCCGCTGCAGCAGGCACGGGGGCACGGAGCGGGCGCACGAACGCGGGTGTCATTGTAGGTAATAAATATTATAGTAGGTACCTACCTAATAATATTAGATGAAGGCAAAATAACCTTCAACATTTTCTAAGTAAAATTACGCTAATACCGCTCAGTTACACTTTTATTTTAGCTTTACTTACTTACCTACCTGTTCGCTCTCTGTATGTCTGTGGCGCCATCCATAAATACATGTCATCCCACGAAAGTTTACATTTTCCTCACATCACGATTTGTCGTTTCTTGTATTTTTCTCATCCCACGCTTAGCTATTTTATTGCCTAAATATAAAAATAACCTCAAAATGTTGAAATCATTCCTATTCGTATTTCTGACGCTGTCTGTTATACGCACTTCGAACCCCCTGACTCAATTTATCGCAATATTGTTTTTCAAGGTGCAAATGACAATGTCTGAAGGCTTTTTTATAACTTTATACTTGACTATTAACTGCCCGCAACTTCGTCTGCGTAGAATTATGATTTCCGTGATAAAAACTATCCTGCCTCACCTAACGCTCTAAAATATACTGAGTTAAGAAGGGACATATTAGTAGGTACATTTCCCAAATTTTCGTAAACAATTAACTGTCACTGCCCCTATAGCTCCATAGTCTCAACCTCTACACCATCAACGATCGACTCTCAAAGCCAGTTTCCAAGATATAAAGACTCAAGAAAATAAGTTTCCTATCTTACATTGACTAACATGTAACAGGAAACTTCGCTGCAAGAATTATGAGAGTTTATAGTTTGCTATCCTTTGCTAACTTCTGTAAACTCCCTTTTCAATCTTTATTTAGCTTGAAGTTGAACTTTATTGCTACGTATTAAGGTTGCTATTTGTAAGACTAATAAATGAAATACGAGTTTTTTTAGGTAGTTGCATGAATAAATCACACATGAACGCACCAATGGGCGCGCCGGGTATGCAATTAAGCTCCCCCGCCCTACCATTCATGGAAAACGCATCTAAACTGCAGTAAAGAATGGAAATGTCGGGATTCGTTTCCGGGTTCCGTCTGTCTAATTGTTGTTGACATGCACTTTTAAGGTGACAGTCCATTTCCAACGACAGCAGCACTACCATTCATTTTACTATGGAAATTGACAAATAACACCGCCGCGTTCTAGTAGTGCAGCTGCGGTCAGAAATGGAATGTTTCCCTTTTGCACTTAATATTTTGATTGATTGTTTGAATTATTGATTGATTGTTGGTAAGATTTGATACCCGAACAAGTGAAAGATTCCAAAAATTAAGAGCTTAGGGAGTGGTTCGAAAAGTGGAATATTGAGCGTTGAGAGGGTTTCAAGGCACGAGGGTCAAACAAATTTTGGCATTATGTGACACACAAAATGTTTCACCTACCAACGCGAGGAAATTACTAACTGTAAAACATCATAGAAAATCAAATCCAGATGAACGTTATTAAATAGGTATTTATCATTCAAAAATCTTCAGTTAAAAGTCAATTCTACCAGCCAACATATGAAAATAACTCGAAATTTGCATGAAATTGCAAAAAATTTACACTCTTGTGGACAAAATGCAACTTTCTGATCAGTTTCTGAACGAGCAAGAGAGCATTACGAGCTGAGGTCGTGAGGCAACACGTTGAACGTGGTTCGAGGTAGACCCTCCGGTGTGGTGAAAAGATTAGTGTCCGTCCCTTTGATCGCATGGTGGTACAAAAATACACTTATTTTATCACGTTTATAAAGCCATCTATTTCGCCTGCTGATGGATCTACTCAAACATCCATTCAATAGGGTATTCTCCTACTAGTCAAATCAGTTTCTTTTTTAGAACTATCAAAACGATTTGCTAATATGAAATTTATATGAAACATTACACAGTGTCGTCACGGTCATATCACCTAACCACTTTTTATATTTCTTTCCGATTTATTAAATAGATATTGTATTGTGTTTAAAAATAACTGTTAACTATGTTTTTATGATAAAAATATGGCCGGCGGAACCCTAAAAATAGGAAATTGGCTGTCGGTAGACTTTATTAAATGGCGATTGGATTGCTTCTAACTGTTGTTTACCACGCCACGCTGGGTTTCATTAAATGATCTAATTAGTTTTGTAACAGAAACACATCTTTTGTATTTCACTTGGTAGCAAAGTTTGTATAACCCTCGTGCCTTGAAACCCTCGCTGCGCTCAAGATTCCTCTTTCGAACCACTCGCTCCGCTTGTGGTTCAATTTTGGAATCTTTCGCTTGCTCGTGTGTCAATATTAGCACGAGGAGTAAAACAACAACGTTGCCCTCTTGTAAAATAAAATTACTATTTATTAACATGTTTGTGCTGTTTTAATTAAATTAAATATTAGAATACTCGGTTTCAGCCAGCTAGAAAATGCACTAATTCCATATTCCACAATCCACATATCTTTCATTAACCTACGACTTAAATAAAAACATAACCACGACATAAAACACGACAAGTAGCTACATTAATGACATAGGTACTTTGCTCACACGCATCAAAATGTATTATTAAGGGGCTATCCGAGGTTTTCATCGATTTTTGATTATCTCCGGCTTTGTCTACCGGATTTTGAAAGAAATGGATAGTTATTTTTTTATGAATTTTTTAAACATTGTCTAAAACAACACTTTTTTCGTATCTAGTTTTCTGTGAAGGATCTTACATGTACGAAATCTGCATATTTGGGTTCGCCTTTGACGTCTCGAAAAACGTGTCTAGGGACTCTAGGGTTTTAATTTTAAACTAATTAACTCAAAAGATATGGCCAGAAAACCAGTTTTTTAGCCTAAAATTGTTCAACTTTGATGCCAAATATCTCGAAGACAATGAACTTTGAAGTAAATATAGGATACTATATCGCTAAAAGCCGTTGCTGTTAATATAATAGGTAAGCTACAAAAAACATTAGAAAAAAAGGATTCAGATCGAAGGTCATTGGCGTGGGGTAGCCCCTTAACGTGTCAATTTTCTCGTTAGCTCCTGCACTCTATCGTATATTGGTACATGTAATTAGTTAAAGCATCGAGAATAAGAAAGCAAGCAACACATACAGTCTCGAAGCCAAACAACGTGTGATGTTTCTCAGTTGCAATTCTATCGCATCTTCAAACGACTTAAATCTTAAGAAAATTTACAACTCATCGCATTCTCAACCCTATTTCAACTTAATAGTGTCCAAATTAGTATTAATTGTTGGTTGACTTAATGCTGTTTGGGGGAGGAAGGTTGTCATATGTACAGTGCAATTAGCTTGGATGAATAGGAGTTGCCATTTGTATGTCGGCTTGTGTAGCGTAAAGCAAAGTTCAGTGTCGGTTTGACCAAGGAAGAGCTGGAATATTCGTCTAGTAGTAGTTGGCGGTAGATTGTTTATTGTTCAAAATACAATTAATACCTAATTTTTTTTCAAATATTCTTGTATAGAAAAAGAGCGTATTCTTCTTCTTCACAGCAAAAGCGTCCACAGTTGAACATGTTCCCCCTTCATGTATTTCCATGTTGAACAAGAGCGAACTCCCATCTTAAAGGCCGGCAACGCACTTCCAACCCCTTTGGTGTGGCGTATCCATGGATGATGGTAACAGCTTACCATCAGGCGATTCGTCAGCTCGTTTGTCTCCTACATCATAAAAAAATAGGTCTACAGCTTTACGGAGTCGGTTCGTGAGAAGTTACAGTGGTTGAAGCATTTAAGAGTGTGCGAGGTCACCAGGTCACCACACATACCAATAAGTTGCAATTTTCTTTATTTATGACATAGACCGTTTGCCGCCGAATCGACTGTTGGCAGGCGTGCTGGCTCACTCCGCGATTTCGTCGCTTTGCAACAGGTAGCTACAAGCACATCCGTCTCACACCAATTTTGGTGGTTACGCGCGCGTGGCGCTGTCGCCATGCACCTAGCGTCATATCTGTCCTAATCGTAACAGACGCGTTTTGTTAGAGAGTGAATCTTCTACACCTATTACCTAATATTATTTATTCTGTGCTGTTGGTAAGCGAATACCCGCCCATCCGCAATGGAGGGGTTGTAAGTGTGTTGCCGGCCTTTGACATGGGAATACACTATATATATTCTTGAAGGTTTAGAGGTCGTATCGGTCCAGAAATGCCGCAGGCGACAGTATCCACAGCTTAGCTGTGCGAGGCAGGAAGTGGAGGAACGCACAGTTGAAGACTGCCAACCATCTAAGTGGTAAAGATGGAAAGACAATGTGTTGTCGCGCAGAGCGATTAATATCTGGGGGCACGGCCGTGCCCCCGCCAAGACGAGACAACGGGCAAAAGGCAGTGCATATCTTTTCTTGGCACGTTTCGTCGTTTATATTTTCTTGTAAAATGCTACGTATACGACCGCGCCGCGTACAGTTTTACCTACTACTCGTTTATCTAAGTCGTATCTTAAACTATTTTATACAACAACAATCCATGCATGTTTTGTACAATAAACAAATGACAATCGTGAGCATTATGGGCACGTTTGCACCGGAAGCGATAAAGAACGGGTTTGACTAAATAGTTACTTCGTGTAATTATGTACCTTCTTAATTATTTGTGTAAGTACCTACTTAGACATTAAATAAATGAATGAAATAATTATTATAAAGTAATATATCTTCTTTAGAGCGTCCCAGTGATCCATCAGGTGCCCATATGTGGTACGATGTGGGGTAAGGTTTAAGCATTAGCTCGTTCGTTCCATTTTGCGCCGGCAATGACCCGGTTATTGATCGATCACCCTTTGCGGTAGGTCGCTCCGCTCGCGGGCCGTAAGTTTACAAATAGAGAGAATTTGTGAGAACACAATGCTTAGAAATATAAATCAAAATAAGTAGAAATAGACGCCGCTAATTAATTTGTGAGACCAGTCTAAACTATTTTAGAGTTAACTATCATTATAAATTTTATTAGACATTACAAAAAAAAAAAATGTAGGAACTACTGAAATATTGCATTTGATTGAGAATGTTAAAAAAACAAATTTATTTTGACACAGCCATAATAGGCTTCCTTATAATATTGATGGACTTAATGCCTGATACGAAAAATTAAACTTGCAAAACACGTGACTTTTCGAAGCATCTGGCATCCCAAAACATTTTTTTTTCGGTTGGAGTTTGTCGATGTACGATTGTCATCTGTTTTGGCTAGGCCCCCTGGCTGGTTCTAAAGTAAAACCGTAAGTAACGGTCGCTAAAAATATCCAACATACATGAACTCAATAAATAAGTGGAAGTACCAAAGTATTAATTTGGATTTACTTAATTTACCAACTCTTTCTTGCCTTCTTTACATCTTTAAGCTCTTTCCTAATTCTCACAGCCTCTGAACTTATAAGATAATAGGAGAACTGATAAAATTACCTTGAGTTTTTAACTTTTAAATGCCTTTTAAGTAGAACAGCGGTACACAACCTGCGGCCCGCCGGGGCTTGTAAGGCCAGGTGGTCCTGTGGTATAGAATATAGATATTATACATATAGATACATAACATAACCTTGCCATCCGAACGTCATCTTTCAGCCCGGGGTTACAAGGCAAAACCATCTTTGTGGCCCTCATAGGTGGAGTATGGCTGTTAGGAAAGCTCTCTCATTTTCTCTCTGTTGCCGTGCTAGCGATCGCGTGACTTTCATCATGAAATCCAAATGGCGTACATTTTTTACGTCAATATTGAGGTAGAAATGGGATCGCGCGTTACCTATTGGATTATGTAAACATGGCCATCTTTAAATAAGAAATGAAATTGATTCTGAGCTTTCCTGAATATTTCTGAGGTATATTATAAATGTACAAAAATAGTCTCAATTGTTTTTTTATTGCCTACGGTTTCATACGGTAAGCGGCTTTACCTAGGTATAGGTTTTCTAATTGTAAGTGACAATGTACAGTCACCTGCATTAATATGTTACTCTTCGAAGGCCGCAAAAATATATGACACGCTCTTATGTGCCAGACATTTTGTCGTTGTGTGACACAGATGACTGTACTTCTTATAGTTAGTGCCCGTGAAATCCTTTCCGAGCACAGTAAAAGGGCAGAGCAAAAGGCTCAGGGCAAGGCAAACGGTGCGACCTTATGAGGCCAATACATGTACGAACAAGTACGAGTGAAATTCACGATAACTTAATGACATCTTTTGGATGTAATTTTGATGTCAGTGTGCGTTCGAATTCAGTCGCTTGACTTGGATATATCCATCTGTTAGATTATGCGACTTTGGTATTAAGAAAAAGTAGGGTAGATATTTGCTGAGGGGGTCGAATGGATTTACCCGAGTTTGAAATTAAGCGACACAATTAGCCTGTATATTTTTAAAGCTTGTGCTTAGATCAGAGTGTATAAAATTAATAGCGTGAACTGCACGACGCCTAAAGATTTCGATTAGCAATCGTATATAGACGACGATCGTAATAAAATAACAGGAACTCCAATTTAACCAAAACCAAAATCGGTAGTAAAATAACTAAAATGTAACTGAAAGAATTAAATAATATTATTTATAGTATCAACATAAAGTAAAAAAAAAACATAAAATGAAATGCAAGTTTGAAACTAGGTAATAATTTAACAGGAGGTCTATAAATACGTAAAGAGGTATTTTTATATACCTACCTACTCGTATTCAACGCAATATTCGGGATCATGCCTATTATTGATTTGCCTCTTGGATTGACACTCTTTATCATCACTCAGGGGACACGTGCAGCGTTGTGGTAGGTATTATAGTTCCTGCGGACGCGAGTATCATTCGTCCCACATATTCATCAAAATGACCGACACGGACCAATAAATGATGGTTCAAATCTCGCGATTTCTTCGCGTTTTTTTGATTCTGTATATTTTTTGTAATACCCGGTTTTCGTAATTACTTACATTTGTTTTCGTCCGAATGCATTCCTACTTAATTACACAGAAAAATGAACAAAACTGATATTGATTTGAATCACAATAATTATCTATTCCCGAACTACAAATGATACGTTTGCTTTGACCCCTGATTACTTGTTCGCATGTGGCATTCAATGTACCTACATAACTGTCGTCGCATTATTGTCATATCACTAATTATAGGTACCAACACCCCCAAATAAATGCACAATAGCAGATAAGAAATCAAGTTCAGATTAATTATTAATGTATCATCATTAAGCTATACATTTTTGAGGGACGTACGAAAAGGAGGCAATGTATAAAAAAAAACGTAGTCGGGGTTCAAAACTTTTAAAATAGTGGCTCTGTGAGCTGTGGAGTGTAGACCTCGTAAGTTTCCATGGCTCCGTCGTTTTGTTATACATATTTATTTGCGTATTTAAATAGACAAGTAAGTATACCTAACGGGTACTTAAAGCAATATTTTTGCTGTAATTAATATAGATTTCCGCAAAGTAACGCCCGATTCCATTAATTAATCATTAAGTTAACAGCATTTATCTACCTTCAAGGAAATACATTCCTGATTATGAAAAAGAAACTCATATTGCAACCACATTTCAGTTGTAATTGAACTCAATAAGGAATTCCGAGCTCCTTACCCACATCGCATTCTAAGACTGCATTAGAGTCCCACGTTATGAGTTGGAAAATGCGACACTTCTTACCCTAAGAGGGGAGGAGTATTTATGATGTCTGTTGATTTATTGCCTAACCACCCCTGCGTTGAGACGTTTTGTTATTCTTTGTCTACCGGTGACGCTGCGGCTGCAGCCGACTTATGACTCAGCGGAGTATACATAAGTGATGGAAATTCAGCAAAAAAAAATTTTTTTACATCCAATTTCTTGTTAGATTTAGGAAAGAAAATGTTTTTTTTATTTACTCAATAAAAAATACACAACAATATTCATTACCACATATTTTTTCGCCAAACTGCATGTTCGTTGACGAATTTGTTTTAATTTTTGTCAAATTTCAAATTGAACGTCTATAAATTGGTTCTGTCGGTTTTAGAATTAAAAAACTGGAACAAGTTATCAAAATTGTGTTTTTGAAAAATGACCGAAAACCATTTTTAAGTGCGGGGTCTTAACTATAAACTTTTACGAGCGTGCAATCACAGAGCAATTCAGTTTCTCGACATTGGACAGTGAAAACACGATATTTTTTTCTTATCGATTATTTTTCCCATCCCTACAGCGAAAACAGCATCAAATTGATAAAGTCCTACACAGTATCCCATTACTGTAACTTAGAACCTTGTCACTGAGACTGGCGATATGAATAAAGTAACGCTCATTGACTCGAGTTATATGCGAGATTTCCGAATGATAAGTGATCTCAAATTTCATGTTACATTACTGGTAAGTAACACTTCCTTTGTGCAGGGAGTGCATCCCGGAGTGCATGACGAGCGAATTATACAGTATGTAACTGAACTAAAAGCAATTACTCAAACCCGTTAATGTTTAAAATGAAAATGAAAATGAAAATGAAAAATTTATTGATAACAATTGTTACATGTCATTTTTTATCATATAAGTGCTAGTATTTGTCTAGTATATTAATGTGCATATACCTGTAAACACAATCCAAATTATATAAATATAAATATAATTAATTGTTATAATTAGCAATATAGGTGTCTAAATTATTTTCAACAATGAGAAATGTAGTCTATATAGTAATATACAAATGTCACACCTGTAGGTATTAGTTATCAAATTACTAGTGGAATGTCAAAAAACTCACTATAATCGTAAAACATCTTCTCAAGAAGGCACTTTTTTAGTTTAGATTTAAATCCTTCAATGGAAGTTGCATTTCTAATGGAATCGGGTCATACTAAGCGACTTTTACTATGGGACCAACCCCGAAATCTTTTCGTTCAGTTACATACTGTATAGGTAGGGGAGACCGAGGTGAGTTGTGACACAGGAGAGTTGTGACATCGTCGATTTTTTGGAATCTATTAACTAGAAACTAGGTCGCAATAGCGCGCGTTTGTTAGTTCAAGGTTCGAGCTAACAAACGCACACTGTTGCAACCTAGTTTCTAGTTAATACATTCCAAAAAATCGACGATGTCACAACTCTCATCTGTCACAACTCACCTCGGTCTCCCCTACCTACTTACTCATTTACTAAGGGCGTCCGCTATAGCTGGCGCGGTTCTACTCGGCGCGACCCGGGAAATGAATTAGAGATTCACTAGGGTAAGACCTCCAGTGAATGAACACTTAAGCAATTATCCAAGTTTGAAAAATCATTTCTCAGCATTCATTAATAATTGGAATAATTAACTGCAATTTAATCAATCCTCATTTAATAAACAAGAAAGTAATTTCTGCGATTTTTTATTACTTTCATAGTTTTTGAGTTATATCAGAATTTATCAAAAAGTACCCAAAAACCTAATGAATGAACATAAAAACTAGTGAATGAACACCGCAAAACCCAGTGAATGAACATTATTTACATCATTTTAATCAGCATTAAAAAACATTTTTAACATAAAAACCGTTTCTAGTTCTATTTTAGTAGGTATAGCTAAAGCGTTCATATCTTTTTATCCCTTCATATTGATTTCAATTAAATAAAATGATGGTTATTCACCAATAACACAGCAACCCGTTACATATTAATAAGAAAAAGAGAATCAATTTTTAAAACAAGAAATAACGTGCATATTTTGATGAAAATAGGTCAGGCTTAGCAAGTAATGCTTAAAATAATAACCTTGTCATTACGTTATTCGTGGTTATATTGTTCATACATAGAATTAGTAGAAATCTAGTAAATGAACAAGCCACATTTTGTATTGTTCATACATAGGCATGAAAAATCTAGTAAATGGACTATAGAAATTTGGTTTGTTCCAATACTGGCCGAATGAATCAGAATCGTTTTCTATGCAGAATCACAAAAAACAAGCTCAATACCATTTCACTTACATATAAATTTTGAAAAAAATGTAAATCTAGACTACACCAGTAAATGAACACATCGTTCATTTACTGGTTTCAGAACATTTGATAAGCCAGTAATGGAACTATAAAAAATAAATACTTAATCGCATAATACGCCGACAAAGTGTACATTTATAGAAGGTTTAACTCTTAATCTAACCAAATAACTCAACTTTGTACAGGTAAAAATTAAATAAGCACTTCATATGTTGCTCCAAACGTACACTGTTCTTACCTGGGATCTAATTTTTCCTTACAAAACTTCAAAACCAGAAACCTGTAAACTTCAAATGCCAGTCACATTCAAACTGCGGGCTTAGCAAGGTTGTACGACAAGGTAGTTATCACGCAATAGGTGTGGATAAAACGGCCGTTATCGTCGGTTTTATCATCCATACTATGGTTGCAGACGATATATGGAGTTATCCACATTTGACAGCGGTAGATGATAGAAGACAATTTGCATAACATGGTCGTTGGATAAGATGTGGATAATTTGACAGATTGTCCCATTTTGACAGTTCAACTTAGTTAATTTTAACTACGTGCTTCTTAGATGACGATAAGCCTTGTCGTGAAAGCAAAAGTAGTGAATAATCATATTTTAAGGTATAAATTACAGGTAAATATCAGTTTTTCTATGATTATATTGAGAGTTATTAGTTACAATGTTCCGCTGTATATAATATTGTCAATATTTTCTTCGCAGGGAAGTCAAATTTTATTATTCCTACTCGCGGCTGCTGTTGAAGAAAAATATCGTAAACAGCTTTAAGAAACACTTGCAGCCCATTTGATATGACGGACGAAGAGTTTCGGCATATTTACAGAGTGCGTAAGGAGTGTGCAGTGCATTTACTTATGTGCCGAATTTAACGCCGAGCTTCAAAACGGTGATGGGTTACCTACCAAAACATCTCAAAGGTAAAGCTATAAAATTGCAGTGTTTCTTATAAAGTTAATATGTATTCTATGCATAGACCCTATTATATTTGAAATCATTGATTCTATGTAAAACAGACGTCTTAATGACAATGCTACTAAACTCTTCAATACTAGGTACCGGCCTCATTATTATATGTAAAAGTTAGTATGTTAAGATATCTGTTGTACAATCTCTTACTTATGCTACTAACCTACTAACAGAGGTTACTTAAGCTACTATTTACTTCAACATTCATATCCTAACCTCCAGGGGGAAAATCTACTTGACAAAATTAGATTTACAGTACCGGTCAATAACATATCACCTTTGCGTGTTTTTGTATGAACTTGTAGTAGGTTAGTTTGTAGATTTCATATTTTACTAGTCATTTTATATAAATATGCATGTTTTTCCAGAGATGAGACCTAGCTAGATTGATTTTTCGCCCCCGAAAACCCCCATATAGCAAATTTCATCGAAATCGTTGGAGCCGTTTCCGATATCCCCGAAATATATATACATATAAATAAATAAATATACAAGAATTGCTCGTTTAAAGGTATAAGATATTATGAATACTGAAATACTGTGAACTACAATAAGAGACTCAGCATATTACTAAAAAAGCTCTTTAAAAATAATGAAGTTGACCATACATTAAAACAAAAAACCTCTATGAAAAAATCATTACATAGACCAATTTTTCTCATCGCTGGACAAGGAATACTACTAAACTACCTAAAGCTGTGGAAGTCACTCACAAATATAAAAAAAAGTTATACCGTAAAAGCATGGAGGTGATATATTATTGGCCGGTACTGTAATTAGGTACTTATTTGTTTTAGGTTCTAACAGTATACACCACACCAGCAGCACACCTACACCAGCAGCAGCAGCAGCAGCTGCTGGTGTGTAACAGTTACACCTGCTAGCTGATGGCAATTAACTACCAACGTGGGACTAGTCAAGATCATGGCTTGTCCATTGGAGCACTACTGACTGGATTGGCCACACTACTGTAAGCCTGAACCTCGAGCAGTTTGTAGATGCTGTAAACAGAAGGTAAGTTCTTTTGAGCACTGAATTAAGTATTAGACATAAAAAACTGTGACTTTCCACAAGGACTGTCTTAGTAACTTTTCCTTTTTTGAATAAGTAATATGAGTGCGGCTGTATTATGCATTGAGATATGTACCTACCCATTGTTTGATAGTTATGTATGATAAGTAGTTATCTCTGGGATATATAATCTGGGAATGCAATACTTATTAGGTTTAACTAAGGCACCTAGTTCTAATGTGCTGCCTTGTTTAATGGATATTATTCCTGGCGATTGTTTAGTATATATCTTGAGTGCACTAGACTGCACTCATGTGAAAATACTTACTCCATCGCTGCCACATGAACCTACTTTTACTTATTTCCTTCTTTTTCTTCCAGAAAACTTCTCGTGGATCAAGGGAAAAATTAGAGAAGACGCTCCTAAAAAACTTCCTAAGCATGCAAGCATGCACAAAACCGGCTCTTAATAAGCTTAATAAATACATATTTCGCCTATTACTATGTTTTACTATCACACAAATACCTACCTAATTTACCTATATTTCTATACAAGTAGAGACTAGTAAACATTCAAGACGGATAATCTTCACACAGAACACCATTCCCGGGCATGCTTCAATGTAGGTGTCACTTATTCTTATTTTTCATTTTAGCCTTATGCGTACAAAATTTGTGATATTATAGCTTCTAAATGTAAAATCCGACTCATATGCAGTATAGTACAATGAAAGCATAGGTAATAAAAACATTTTAGGCACGTTCTTACTTAAGAGGAAAGGGAGATGGCCGCTTCCGCTTCTCCATACAAACGTAGTCCTCATTTTCCTCTCTGGATATTGACATTATGGAAAATATTTTTACATAATTTAATGTATATTAACCATATAGCTATGCCCCTACGTTCGAATTTTTGATTATTGTAAAAATTAGGAGCGGAAGACAGATTACATACAAATTTTTAAATTCTTCTAACTCTTATAATAATTAAAAATTAAAAAAAAAGAACAACCGTAGGGGCATGGCTGTAGTTGATGTTGATATGATATACAACAAATTGTATCAAAATATTTAATGTTATTATCCAGAGAGAAAAATGTGGACTACGTTTGTATGAAAAGACGCGTCTTAAGGACGCGTCTAGTGAGTCTGGCGGTGAAAAGGTCAAATAAGAATATTCCTAAATGCTCTATTATGCTAATAAGTCTACTTTAGTGACTATAACTGCGGTCAGACTCAATACGCCAATAACTAATGTTGAATATTAAAAACTATGTTAAATTCCATTTAGGTAGATACAAGAATGACAATTCTCGTCACTTGTGGTGTTGTCAAGTCTTTTTTGTTTACTAAACTCTATAGATAAGTTAACAATTTCGGCTCTGTGCTAGAGAGAATATTATAAATGGGTAAATAAAACAACTATTGCCAAAAAATTAAACAAAGTTTATTTACACATTAAATGTAGGTGTACAAACAAATCATTGGCTGCCGTACCCGGTGTGAAAGTGCCCATCATGCCAGCAGCTTTATCGCTGGATTACTATGAAGTATGAACAGCTTTTGTACCAGGAACGTCATATGGCGCCCGGGGCAGGCACCAAATTTGCGCCTCCCCCCCCCTCTCCGAAACGAAATGGGACCAACCCCTAAGTCGCGAAAAAAAATTTGGCTGTTTCATACATTTTGGCTGGTCCAATTTCTATGGGAGGGTAAACTATTTTTTTCGCGATTTCGAGGTTGGTCCCGTAGCAAAAGTTACTCAGTATAATCCCAAAACCTCCCTGGCAACGGGAATGTAGTTATTTTTTAGCCATCCTGTATAGTGTATAGGAAGCCTCAGTAGTCCACATATCGATGAATGTCGTCGATAGACAACATGTCACAGATATGCAGCAGCAGCTATTGAAGCAGGTTCCGTCAACTACGGCTCATATGCGCCTGCCGGACAAAGGGCTAGCGATCCACTTGCATAATAGGTAGTCTATTGGACAGTCCATAAGATGGTAACTTCGACAGGAGACCCCTAACGTAAGACGCGCTAACACTGGACACAACTCTGAAGCACTTGGCCCGCTCGCCTTATAAAACGAAAGCATAGCAACTCCCGCCGAATATCCCTCTGCTTGATAGAAGTTTCTGGCATAGAGTATTCACACTACGGGATGGTGGGCGGTAGGGCGCTACCGTCGTCTTTCAAGGTCGAGTTCGATGCAAAAAGAGTTCCTAAAAGATCGTCTTTCTCTTTTGCGCTGTGGGCCAGATTACCATCCGCATTTCACACTTCACAGTGGTGGTAAATACGACTGACAAAAGTTTCCCTGCTGCCTCAGTTTCGCCACTGAGCGGGGGCCCTTACCATTCTGTCTGATTCGACGGCCTATCTTACGTTGTAAAACGCTTAATGATAATACTAATGAACTGAAAAGGTTGTTTGTTGTTTTATTTGTGGATAGGTATGACACATATATATATTTTTGGAATGGTCTTCTCACTAGCTTTTATTTGATATCCATATTATTGTAGTATTGCTATTTCATAACTGCTCATCTATAAGTTTCGTTTCCAATATAAATAGAATGCTTAACGGCGCAGAAAAGATCAACATTCCTCTCAGACCTCCAACAAAAAGGGGCCAAACTGAAAACCAGCGCTGGACGCCAGTCTAGCACATGCTGAGCTTGGTACCCACGGCCAACATGTCTTGCTAAGTGTAATTACCTATGTATAGAGTAGACAATAAGTTAGTACTTAACCTAGAATAACTTAGTACAAACTTATCATAGAATTTATATGTAGGTATATGGTTTGTATTCCTAATATTTTTTCTACCATCAACTTATCATGTTTTGGCAATGGAGCATTCCATGCAATTGTCTACCGTTTGTCCCGTAGAAATGCAGATTTTCTGGAGATTTGCAGGTATAAGAGTTTCCTTTTCTATGACAAATGGTCAAACATGCACGGAAAATTAATCGCTTGCTTTAAATGGCGAAAAAAAAAGTCGCAACACAGGAAATAAAATGCGTTTGTACGGGACAGCTCGTGGAATGCTCCAATAAAGTGATTTCATTTCATATCATAAACTGATGAGGGCATTCAGAGTGTAGCCTTGAGGTTGCCAAGCCAAGCAACCAAGTCAGGTGTCACGGTCTTCAGGTCCTCAACAGGCCCAGGAGTGGAGGAGGAGTGGAGTAGGCAGCGTTGGAAGATATGCTAAGTGGTCTGCATTCTGCATTCGCAAAGTGGGAAAGCCGTCTACCTCCATTTGTGTGGCTGAATTGCAGCGGCCATGTCCGGTTCTCAGGCGGCACCAGATTTTCCGAGGAAGGTCAAACCCTTTTGGTTTTTTAGTTGGGTCAGATATACAGCAACTCCGAGCTGCCGAAGCTGACCATTCCGCTATCCACCTATCCGAAATATTAAAGCTGCTCAGGCTCCCAGCTGTAGCACAGGGTCGGCGGGCAGTCGGGCGGCAGAATTCCTCGTGGACAGGCATTGTGGGGTTATTCGTGATATTCTCAGCCTCCCTCTTCAACGCCTTGAGTCGTCGGATGTGAGGAGGGGCAATGTGACTCAATGCCGGCAGCCAGTGGCGGTTGTAGATCGGATAGTGCCTGAGATGCATCGCATGGTCTCGTTGAGCTTAACGTCCAATCTATGGGTATGTGCACTTTCAAGCCTCCAATATGTTATGACTGAAACAGAAACAAATTATATTAGATGAGGTCAGGCGCAGGCTAGTACTTACAGCGGTTCATTGGCAAATTATGTGAAATTAATGTCACTTTTAGAAAGCTCTCGTTTTTAAGCCAGGGGGATTTTTTTGTTACAGTTGTCCAAATTATCGATTGAAAATAAATTGAATTTTGTTCTAGTAATTATTTATCCGTTATTAAAGTTGTATTATGTATCAAGTGTAGTTCTGTACCACTTGCGTCATAAAAACAAACCAACCAACACCTTATTTATCAAAATGTATCTCAGATATTCTATGCTAGGGTAATATACGACACAAACATACCCACACACATACATAGGCTGCTAAAATCATTCCCATAGTCAGGTATAGGTACAATAGACCACTTTACCAAACACAAAAAAAATATTCCAGCTGCCAGCAGTAAAGAAACCAGCTTCTACTCCCAAGCCCTAACAATATAAATAAGTTTTTGGCAAAAATATAATTTTTGGTACAAGCTTTTATCGCTGACTGTACTTTTCTTTCAACAGGCAACTAATACTCCATGAGTCCATTCTAACAACACCAAGCACAATTAGTTTGCGTTGTTTTATCACAGTGTTCCCATGGCCACCTCATGTCTCCATCATCAGATCAGCTCCATGTCATCATAATATTGCAATTGTCATCCGATTTACATATTGTTATGTATGCAAAATTTCAGCTCAATCGGAAATCGGGAAGTGGGTCAAACTTAGCTGTCAAATGTATATGGCCAGCTTTAGTGCTAACATAACTGTTCCTAGTATTCCTATATTACCTACATGTTATAAGTAAGAATATTGTACGAGTAGGTATTATATTTTTTATAATCTTAGTAGAATAGGTACTAATACAATTTATTTGTATTGAATAAGGCCGGCGCCCCACTGCTGCGCACGCTACATCCACGGCCCACGTTTTAATACAAACCGTGGGCAAGCCCACGAAATTTTGTATAGGAACGTGGGTCGTGTACATAGCGTGGGCAGCAGTGGGGCGCCGGCCTAACTCTTGCAGGGAATTTGTAAGTTACTTGTGGGTATGGCTACTTTATTTATTTAATTTATAAACTTTATTGCACAAAAATATAGAATTACGTAAAAATGGCGAACTTAATGCCAAAAGGCATTATCTATCACCTACTAGTCAACCATAGAAACAAATATGTGACGTTCCACGGCAAAAGGTACCTTATGGCGGCTGGCGCTTACGTCGCATAGCGCCGCAATAATATTGGAGCGGCGTTAATAGTTAATAGCGTAAGCGCCAACCGCCATAAGGTACCTTTACCCGTGGGACGTCACATATAAACACTAAAGGTTGGTGCAAAAACCAATCAAAAAGCAAATGCAGTAGGTATATCTTAGATATACATACTAACATAAACATACATATATGTTATAAAAATAAATGTACTAATATGTATATGGGATGATAGACACTAGACGAGACATTTAGCAGATAACTACCGAGCATGACTACTCAAAAAACAAATTTTCTTGGGGCTTGTCTTACAGGTAGAGGGAGTGCATTCCATAGATAGGTTGCCTGAACGGCAAAACAATCATACATAAAACGGTTATGAAGAGGAAGGACTTAAAGTTTAAGTGAGCGGGACATCCGGAACGGGCATAAAAACTAAATACTTATTAATAATATTTTATCTTTATGTCTTAGATTTATGGCATAAAGTGTGTCTTTTTCTTTTTCAATAAACTTTTATTCTTGCTACAAAACCAGCTTCTAGAATATACAAACAGAGTAAAAAAATATATAAGTTTTTAAAGTGAGGTCTACGGGTTTCAAAGATTTTAATATTTGTTAGAACCCTTAAGTATGCACTTTTTATGCAGTGTGAATAAATGTACTTATGCATAGGTACTGTTGTAGTGTAACTTTTACACATCCTTGTTGCCAAATCAACTTCCTGCAATTATAGTAGTGATAGAACAGGTTTTTAACAAACTTTTGTCACTTAGTAGAACATAATAGATAGAATGAGAAGAAATAGATATTAAGTGTCAATAATATTAAAAGGCACCAGAAACTTTTCATGATTTTAGTTTAAGAAAGGTGTACTTACGTCTTCAATCCTTTCTTCTAGATCTTAGAACTTGTGTGCACTGTGCAGCATTGCATTTTGTATCTCTGGGTTCCGAGAGGCTCATGAATCTCCCTGTAGGTGTAGGCGAACAGGGGATACTGAGTTATATATTTGGCTAGCATTTTCTTGTGCGCCGAAGCATCGACTGAAATTAAACATATTCATGACAAAACCAGTTAATGATCAAACGAACTATAACTTTTTCTATAAATAAATTAGAGAAACTTACATTTTGGGTGGCATTTCCTTTAGTTTACACAGCAAATCAGTATTTTTCTTCGACTTGGTTTGTATTTTCACTAAATTCACTGAATCATGCGCGTACGCGATGCTTGTCAATGTCAAGTGAATTGTCAGTTGAGAAAACACGATTATCCGTGCATGTTATAATGTAAGTCAATTTGTATAAAGCTGTCACTCATTTAAACATTTTTCAATTTGGAAGTGTAGTAATAAAACTAACTATTCGTTTTCAAACATCGTCCGACACACGTCCGACATTTTAATAAAGCCAGGCATTAAATGGATTTTTCATAAACTCTAGGCATAGACAATCGTGGTCACTTACGAATGATAGTGGATAACTTTATACGATATCGACGTGGTATTCTTATCGTAACCCGTAACCATGTTCAGCAAAACGATAAAAATACGACTATCGTTAAAAGACGACAGTAGATTCCACGCGCAATATGATATAACCTTGCTAAGCCCGCTGGTCGAAAATAAATTTATCACGGGTTGCCATTGCATAGAAAATAGAGTTGTTAATAAGAAAAAAATACGAAAAGTGGTGGAAATTGCTGTATTTCTTATTTTAGACAAAAAACGTGATTTTGTTCATTCACTAACTGGAGGGTTTACCCTAGATATGAAATAGTAAAGATATGTGACGTTCCACGGCAAAAGGTACCTTATGGCGGCTGGCGCTTACGCTATTATTAACGCCGCTCCAATATTCAGCCGGGGCACTGGTACCTTTTGCCGTGGAACGTCACATATCTTTACTATTTCATATCTAGTGAATCTAATTCATTTCCCGAATCGCGCCGTCGTAACGGAGCGGGTGAGCGGGTTAACAATAAATACAAGGTAGGTCACTCGATAAGTTTTGAGATGCTTGAAAATTAAAAAAACCGGACAAGTGCGAGTCGGACTCGCCGAGCATTCCGTACTTTTTAGTATTTGTTGTTATAGCGGCATCAGAAATACATCATCTGTGAAAATTTCAACTGTCTAATACTGCTTGTTAAAATGTATTCAAATTAAATTTTAGGTCAAGCTAAAATTAACGCCCCAATAAAAGAAAATTAGCCCAATAAAAGTGACCTAGATTGTTTTAATAAAATCTTAGTCCGGTATTCTAGCCGGCTAAGAGTTGTGTTAAAAATGTTCCGAGTGAAATAATATATTCCATTAAAGTGAGTGCCCAGTAACAAATGGAGCATTACACGGTTTCACCAAAATAGTCACCGTTATTTAAGTCGCATGACTTTTTAAAGAATGTGTTAAGTGGTTTTTAAAATTCACCAATTTAAGTAGATAGCAGGTTAAGTGCAGGTACTTATGTATATCTTATACCTTTAAACCAGCAATTCTTGTATATTTATTTATTTATATATATATTTCGGGGATCTCGGAAACGGCTCTAACGATTTCGATGTGCTATATGGGGGTTTTTGGGGGCGAAAAATCGATTTAGTTAGGTCTTATCTCTGGGAAAACGCGTATATTTGAGTTTTCATATGTTTTCCGAGCAAAGCTCGGTCTCCCAGATAGTTATGTTAAAGTTCCTACATTGCAAACATTTATTTAATCTAAAAATTTTAGATTCAGTCAAACTCCTGTCCTGAAAAGGTATTTAGTAGCTTATTGATAGTCAAAACCAATGTTCAGAAAGCTTTTAATCTAAAATTAAAATGTTGTTGCTACCTATCTAATAAAAGGTAAGTACCTATGTAGTTATCTGTAAGAAACTTATTTTCTAATATGTATTGACTTCAACGTCCATCCATGGCAAATATCGCATTCTTGTCTTTTGTGCAAAAAAAAACAACTTGCTACAAGCCAAGTTATCTTCGCGTAGGTACTTTCGCATGTCGTGCGCTGACATGACTAATGATCTTTAGAATAAGTATGAAATTGACTTACGCGTGTAGTTTGGGAGAGGCCGTGATATTTTGAAAGTGACATTTTTGGCATTGTGATCGAGATGATAACTTAACCACGTACCTAATAAATGACTTTATTTCTTTACATTAACACATGTTTAGCAAAAAAATTGATGGAGTACCTAAGTTCTGCGTTGCAGTATTTATTATATAGGGGTGCATTACATTTGTTATAATTACTTTTCATATATTATAGTTTGATATATCGTTATTTTGAATAACGTAATAAATGGCATACTACCGTAATACCTAATTAACGGAATACATAATGTTATTATTGGTATAATGGTCATAAGGTATATTTACACTTCGTCTAATATACATTGCCATAATTATTACATACTCTAAAGCATATTATTTGTTATAACAAGTGACATCACATAAATATTTATGTGGCATAATAGTTGCATGACATAAATGGGTTAGGTTAGGTTAGGTTGGAACTGCGACTCCGCATAAACGAATAACTACCTAACAAAAGGAGGGTTAGGTTAGGTTAGAACTTTGCCCCTCCGTAGAATAAAATACTCTAGGAAAAAAAAGTGGTTTAGGTTAGGTTTGAACTGCGGCCCCCGCAGAACGAAAACCGTGAAAAAATTGGTTAGGTTAGGTTAGAACTGCGGCCTCCCTAGAATGAAATAGCTAGCAAAAGCAGTAGTCTGCGTACTAGTTACAAAAAGTATGTAAAATTTTACGTTATCAGTAAATGAAATATGACAAAAAATGTTATACAATATATGTATTTATACTTGATAAAATTGTATGAAGTATTACGTTATACAAAAATATAATATAACAAATGTCACTATAAAATATGTCTATATACTATTTGAAAATTATATTACATTAGGCATTATATCAATGACAGTTTAGATGAAATCACAATATAATAAAGGAAACGTATAATAAAAATTACATTATAACATACAATAATATATCAAGTGGCGTTATAACAAATGTATGATAGTTTTTTTATAATTATATTAAGCATTACACACCCATTATATAGAGGTAATAAGTTGCATACAACATATTATGATACTACTAGACAGAATAGTAGTTAGGTAGGTTTATCTAGATAAACCAAAAACCATAGGTGTACTGTATCATTTGAAGCAGCTAGGTATTCCTATTAATATTCTTTTATCTCATTCTATTTTATTAACATGTCTTCCCAGTTATGGTGCCACTTTGTATAATCTCGTTCATATAATGACCCGTATTTCAGCCATATATTGCTATTGCCGATATTGCTCGCCGTATGATTCTCGCCGTTTGTCTCGCTTGATAGAAAATTATTTATAGTACATTCAACAAATAAAACGAACCAAAATATATCCTGTCTACTTTCTTCTCTTAAACTTTCGCCAAACAGCCAGTACTCCAATCATCCTCAAACTGTCTCAAGCTCGCCCGGTCTCCATGACACTGACTAGGGTGGATTTTTGCACCCCAACGTCCCGACGGATTACTCACAGCCCACTGCCCTACCGATATCGTTAAGGAGAGGTGAAAATGTTACCGGCGAAAATCTAAATAAAGCAATATGGGCCCGCAATCATGCGTGAAATTTATATACCGAGTTGAGATTCATTCTGAAATTTGCAGGTCGTGCGTTGGATTATAATGGTGCTGAGCAGGATTAGTGAAGGATTATAAAAATACGTATAAAACACTCAACGCATTTTCATATTTTCTTTGTTCTCTCTTTATATCATAGATTATTTGCCGCTAACTACAAATTGATAATAGTGATAATAAATTGATTACTTACATATTTTAGGTAATAAAGAATCCAAAACTTCTTTTAAACATGAATTGATATAACGTTTTATTTGCGACTTTGCCCAACTACGTACTTATTGTGCGAGTATCTCAAATTATAGTCTGTATCTTTGGGTATTTAAAAACGAGTAAACAAAATCTACTCTTAAACGGCTTCTTAATCCAGTTGAGGGTGGATGAAAACATTACATCATCAAATAATGTAGGTTAAAGTCAGGTCGTTCAGTGACAGATCCAGGCGGTTTTGTATTTGGTTGGTTAACCAATAAATGTTATAACCACCCGAAAATATACAAATTATTTATTTACTTTTATTTAATTACCTAAAGATACAGATTACAGAGTATAGTTACTTCAATATAAAGCGGAAATTTACAAAATTTGCAAAAAGCGGGCAAAGTAGCAGGGTTAAACCAACTTGAAAACATTTTTTTCGTACTCATAAACACATAATATCGAACGGAATTCGAAATTGAAAATTCTCACACAATTGTGAATGCCTTAGGGCAAGGTTGCGAAGGAGTTCGATTTAGAATTTGTTAGAAAATATTTGCTACCTACTTTCTGCTCGAGCGACAGATCTATTCAGATTTTAAAATAGGATACCAATTTGATGTCAGTTTATGTCAAAATATGATCTGGCGGCCAAGCATCATGTTCTGACTAAGGTGTTGAGTTTGTGAAGTAGCTATTAGGGCTTGTAGAGTTAGAAGCTTGGCTCTACAAGAGATCTGATAACTTTTTGACAGTGCTAGCCTTATGGTTTCGTCTTGGCAACATTTTACATGAAAATGTTTTTGGTCGGATTCATCATTTTATAAACCCAGTTCAGAAAATATCTTATTGTATTGTATCTGTGATACGTAAAATATAGTGTCCTTTTTACGAGACGAAAATCTATTCATCTATCTTATAAGTAGGTACCTACTTTAAATAAGTAAGTAGGTAAACGAACACATTAAAAATAAACTCAGTAATAAACAAGAAAAGAGCGCTTTTTACGTAAGTACCTACTTAACAGACCAAAAAGGTTTTTCGTAAGCTCATTTTACACAATCACCAATAAAAATACTACAATCTCAAATGCTTTGATGTTGAACTGAGTAAACGTTTTGAGGTTTCCACTTGATAGAGTGCTTATTTATTTAGGCCTTGGTCTAGACTGAGCCCCGGATTAGCTAGGGTCGCTAGATAAATCTGGCAAAACTTTATATTCGGCCAAACTCCTGCCTTCAAACGGTAATTAGTAGTACTTTATTGACAATCAAAAACAAATACTCAGAAAGCTACTAAAATTAGAATGTGGTTGCTATCTTGTTGCTATCTAAGCTCTACTTGTACCCTTCCCACTAACCCGGGATTAACCGGTTAAACTAACAACAACCGGTCAACGGTACGACACTGGGTTAACGGTTTAACGTGTTAACCTCGGGAAGAACTATTATATAGGTAATCTATGCCCCGGGTTAGTGGGTTGGTGCAAGTGGCACTTATAAATTTAACTGCAATTCTGATGTTTGTATAAACTACATTATGATACAGCAACACTTAAAAGATTAGAAACAGCAAATTGTATAACAAAAACGTATAAGTCACTTCACTGTGGAAACGACGCACGTTTCAGTGTGTTGGTCATTTAGTTGACAACCCTACTGCACTGAGCACACCGAAATGAAATGAAATTCGACTATCATATTTTATTTACTTTGGTCAATAGCGCGTTTGTTATCGTACCTATGGGGAATGTTTTAATTCTATTTGCTCAGTCAAAACAAGGGCCTGATCCCCTTTCAATTAATTTATCCGAGCATCCCGAGGCATGCTTTTTATTCCATTTCGCGTCGAGTTAAATCGAGAATTGGTCGGATCTATTAAGGTTACATGGCAAATAGGGGTCGAGCCGCCATGTCGGTATCGGTTTTGATTATTATATCTCTATATGTGTGGATTTGGCGCGGGTATTGGATTGTGGCAGTTCAATCATGAGACATGGTAATTGATTATTCGTGTCGATTGCTCCAACATATCTTGCTAGTTCGGTTGGTGTTAAGAACTCCTTCATAATATGTTCTCCACCCCATTTAGATATTTGTTTTAATTGATTACTTGAATAGTTTAGATGTCGCACGTAAAATTCATTGAACGCGCGGATACAGTGATTCAAATATCTAAAATTCTCATTTTTATTACCTGTGTGAATTCAGTCAAACTTAAATTCAGATGCAAATACATACCCCTAAAGACTTTACACTATCTTCCTAACGTTACGAACGTTAGGTGATATAGACAATATCAGACATCGTAAATTTTATAGCATTTTCGGTGCAGCGAAGTGGTGTTAACGGAATTGGTATAAACAATATCAAACCTAATGATTAATTAGAGTTAATTACGTTAATATTAACCTTAATTTACCATTTCAGTTGGAATTATCTATAACAATTCCGTTTTAACATCACTCCGCTGCACCAAAAATGCTATAAATTATAAAAGGTACGACGTCTGCACAGTACAGGCATAAACAAAATTGTGGTTGTTTGGTGCCAAGTTGGGTAATACTAATACATCTCTATGCTTTTTTATTCGGATCGTCCCAATACCAAACAAATGTACGCAGTATTAAGCCACAGCGTAATTCAATAACCCGCACAATCCAACGGGACCGTTGCAATCAACTGTTTGTTTAAATTTCGTTACATTAAGCTAATTAAAATTTCCTATCCGTCCCCCAGATACGTAACGGTATCGTTATTATTTGTTGTTATATCGTCTTACTTTGGCCGATTGACTTACGCATGCCTGTGTAATCTATTTACCCTAGTTTTAATTCCAAGTTAATCTGATTATCGTTCATTTGTTTATTTATTATATTTTAGTTTTAAATGTACCTTTTAAATTCGAAAACTAAAAAAAGTAAAATATTTTGCGCTAACTTTTTGGGTAGATTAATTTGACTAGTTTGCTGCTATTGTACCTACGTACTTAAAGTACAGTAAAGTACAGAAAATGTGAATGTTTCTTTTGTACAGAACAGTAACCTTACAACCTGTATCTTCCTAACCCATTAAATGATAATGATATCGAATAAGATAAATGAGCATCTAATTTCAACCACTAAATGCAAAAAGGTCGTTGTGAAACTTTAAAAGCCAATTTACTCTATGATTGGATCCCGGGTACACAGATTTTAATACGAATTGTGTAGATTAAAAAACTTTCACCGAATCTCATAGCTGTGAGTGACGGCATGCAATGAGGCAATCCCATCAATAATTTTGGTTATCAAAAGAATTTGACGGCTCTGGGAATTTGGAGGTTAAAGTTGGAACAATCGGGGTTTTTACTGACATTTAAAATTAAAAAAAAATCTTAATGAAGTATTTGTTTGTGGTTTATGTAATTTGAGTGTGCGGGTATTCTGGTTTATATCACTTCAATGTAAATGCCATTTATTAATGATATGTAAATAGTTTGAATATTTGTATAAAAGTAAATGATAATAAAATCGATATTAGGTTCTCCGCAGACTATTTACTGTCCAAAATATTGACCACAATGAATATTATTTCATGTTTTAAGCAGGAAGTATACCTATATAGCTAGTCAGTAGACATGAGTAACTTTCTTCATACAATTTCTATTTCGGGAGAAAACGTTTTTTAGCAACTAAATCTTAACATATCACTTTGATTTTGATGTCGATCGCTTCAGCATAATATATTCTAGGTTTATAGGTTTCGCTGTTTTTGAAAAATAACAAATAGGTATGGCAAATTTTGAAAAAAGGAAAACCTATAAACCTAGTTTTTCATTGTGTCAATAACATAGGTAAGTACTAAAAAAACATGTGGAAAATATTTAGAGGTGGAAAAACATTTTCTCTTTTTGTATGGACGTTACGTGCTATACTTCCCTCTTACATTTATTGAACCACAAAACGGTGAGTGTATATGCAGTTTGGTGCCGTTTGGTTTAAGCAATGCGGATAAACCTGCAATTTTGAACTACCTTTTAATTATTATCCATCCACACATGAAAAAACAACGGTTTGTTATTTATTCACCGTATCGTGCATGAAATTAATTATGTACGCCGTAATCAGTCGTCGGAGAGAAATGAAGCGATGAAAATAACCAAATTGACGCGGTGTTAATAATCACCGCGGACGTGTAGCGAGTGTAGCGACCATGTAGCGACACTAGCGACTGATGAAGCTGTTAATTCGTGGCTGTGGCAGTTGTTTTGTTTTACAAAATTCTTACAATGATTCGAAATAAACAGCTCTGTTGTAAACGTTATTTTATTTTCTTCAGTGATTAAAAATTTATAAGCTATTAATTAATTTAAACTTTGATGTATAAAATATAAGAAAATGTAAGTACGACTTAGTGCCTAATGGCATTCTCTACCAGACAACTACCTATAAGTCTAAACAGAGTCCTTAGCAAAAATTGTACAAGAAAAGTAAGTAGGTAAGTTAAAACAAGGTATTATTTGTTTCATTTGGGAAATATCATAAAATAATCAACTGCTTAAATATTTACCAAAAAAAAAACAGTCTCAGATAGGTACCAATATTAATAAATATCTTTTTACGATTCTGCCTCGCCAAATAAGACAATCGTTCACATTTTCATGCATGCATGTCATAGACAAGACATCCTCCAGACTGAGCATAGTAGCTCTACCCCCTCTGCCACGCATACGGTAGTTTTACTCGATTTTCGAGTCGAAAGTGTCTTTGTGTGACGTCCGTGTCTTTGAACGGACCAATCACGGCACGGGACCTCGCTCACCTCGTCCCCCGCACCCCCGTATTTTTGGCAGCATCGGTTTCATGAGATAATTGCTCTAAACTCCGTCTAGTCTAGAGGATTCCTAGTCTATGATGCGTGTACTTAACTTGCAACGTTTGCTTAGTTACCTGGTAACCTGTGGAACTATCCAATTTTCCCGACTTTTATTGAACAAGATTAATCCAAATTAAACTAGGTAGTTAGGCTTATGAGCCAAATACACTTTTTTTTATCATATTATAATGCAGCTTAAATCAATTTTAGACTTTCATTTAATTTAAATTAGGTACCTGTTTAGTAATTTTACTCATTTTGATGGTGGGCAAAGTTACCCCAGTTTGACAACATTGCCCATGTAAAAATATAATATGTAGTTATAATATGTAGTAACCAGTACCAGGTAGTGTTATAACCTATTATAATATGTAGTTATTATAACATTATCCGAAATTATAGTACATTGTACAATTAGTAGGTACCTACATACTTAAGTAAGTACGTAAAAAGTTCAAGCCGAGTATTGTATTGTAACTTAGGTTTGGTCCTTGCAATTCCTTGTTGTATCGCGTCGCGTGCCTGGTAGGTAGCCCACAGGACGAGGCTCCGACGCCGCGTAGTTCCGCATTCGGCCGCTGCCGCGCCGTGTCGCTCCCATAGCCAGTATCGCTGAGAGCTCGCCGGAGGTGGACGCACGCTCCTCCGCATCCCCGCTCGATCAACTACACGAAACAAGTTTTTCCAAATTTGAACTGTTCAAACAACCCGCTACCAACATACGTCATAATGAACAACCGTGAAATCGTTACAAGACTGCTTCGCAAACTGATTTAAAGACAGTTTATTGTGCAATTTGTGGTTAAATTTTTATCTTTGACGAAGGTGTAACAAAAACGCGAGTGAAATTGTTTATTGTTTTGAAACAAAGACGTTGAAGTTTGTAGTTTGAATTTCTGTTGTTTTTCCTGAGGACGCAAACGAATAGCGTGTTGAAAAGAGACAGAATGGGGTCCCATCGGCTTGGAGCGACAGGTGTGGCGGGGTTAGCGGTGTTACTGGCAACTTTAACAGGTAACCAACTTTTTTAAGCGATTTAACTTGTCAGTTGTTGTTAGTATAACAGTGGGTTTGTTAACAAATGATGATGAAATTAAACCTGTGTGACTTTAAAAGTGTTTGAAAACCGGTCATTCATGCGCGTATTGTGCGTGAGTCATTTGGTATCAATGACGGTTAGTGTTTGTAGGTTATGTCACGATACTCACGATAAACGAAGGTGGGCGCCCGGTAGCTGATTGTAATTACCGGTTATTAATCTTTTATCACTGTACTTGTTTGGTGCATATGTGATTCCTATAAGAATTTATCGAACTTATTATTTACGAAAACGGGACTTTAAGTATCATGTACCTAAGTTTTTAAATTACCTCCGACGTTTCGAGGACGGCATTGTCCCCGTGGACTGGGTAAATAAAGTTTACATCAACATCGTCATCACACTTGGTCTTTTTTATCAACTTGAACGTTTTGCACATTATGTAGGTTGGTAGTTGGTAGGTAGTAGGTTACCTACCTACCTAACAGTTTTGAATGATTCACGGTTAGTGGTTAATATCGGGAGCTCGAAAACAATACAAAAGGTAATCACGTCGATATAAGTAATCACGTACCTATTTGTCAATGTTGTGCAAAAATCGTGAAAGTTAAAATCAGCGTCTTGGCGATTATGTTATTCGCTTTCCGTGAAGTGAAGAAAAAAATCGTGATAAACCGTTGGGTTGCAACTTTGAAAGGTCAGATAGCAGTCGCTTTCGTAAAAACTAGTGCCGGCGCTAATTCTTGGGTTTAGCTGCCGAGCGAACCCCAGGCTCCCAAGAGCAGTGCAGCAGTGGCAAAAAACCGGGACAACGCTAGGAGGATGATGATTTATACCTAATTAATTACTTAATTTTTTAAATAATGTAGGTTGGTTAATTAAGTAGGTACCTACTTTATTCGTTTTAGCTACTACTTATAACTAGTGTCCGACCGAAGGTTCGGTTTCGGTTTCGGTTTCGGCCAGTTTCGGCCAAAAAATCATGTTTCGGCTGTAGTTTCGGTTTCGGCCAAAAAACGGCCGAACCTTTCGGCCGAGCCGAAACTTACGAAATGGTTCTTCGTACTATGAAACTAAACTATGTGACAAAGACCAAAAGTTGGGGAATAAGTAGGACAACAATATTAATATGTACCTACATATACTGATTCATGTATAGGTACAGAAATTAATTGGTTTATTATAAAACACAATTCCACTAATGAGGGCGCCACTAGACGGTCGACGCAGTCTTAAGAGGCTGTTAATACCGGCCGTTAATAATATAATAATATTGTACCGGAGTAAATGAGATAGCACTGTCGCATGTTACTGGGCCTGGGCAAAGGAATAATAAGAAAACTCATCATCTTCCTCGCGTAATCCCGGAATTTTTGCCACGGCTTATGGGATCCTGGGGTCAAATTGACAACTAATCCCAAGAATTGGCGTAGGCACTAGTTTTTACGAAAGCGACTGCCATCACACTGACCTTCGAACCCAGAGAGTAAACTAGGCCTTATCGGGACTAGTCCGGCTTCCTCACGATGTTTTTCTTCACCGAAAAGAAAATAGTAAATATCAAATGATATTTCGTATATAAGTTCCGAAAAACTCATTGGTACGAGCCGGGGTTTGTACCTGCGACCTTCGGATTAAAAGTCGAAATATCTCGCTTTTTAATACAATGGACATTGGTTGGAGTCTGTGGTCAACTACTTATCCTGAAGCCTGAAGCACGGCTTTGACTTCGCATTAAAGTTCGCCTCACTGGTGCACTTCGGACGTTTAGGCCCAGGTGAAGATCGGTAGTCAACAAAAAATTCGCGCTCGCTGCGCTCGCATTTTTGGTTGACCCTGTATCTACATGTTGGCTTGACTGGTGAATGAATAGAGTTAGACCATGAAAATTCTGCAATTATTTTGATAGTATACGCAGTGCAACTAGTGCAAATGTTATTTATACGTCATAATTTCATAGAAGTTTTGACGTTTAAAATAACACTTGCACTGCGTGTTTTATCAAAATCGTTGCAGAATTATCTTGGTCTAACTCTAGTAATTCTCTTAAAAAACTGCTTAAGTAACATCAATTTAAAGGACATTGGGTGTTGAGCTGTTGACAGCCCCATAATATGGGTGTAAAAGCGGTTTTATGACATTTTTTCAACGATTTTAACAAGTCTACAAAAGGTTCGGTTTCGGTTTCGGTTTCGGCCGAAACTAGAGCCAAAGCCGAACATTCGGTTTCGGTTTCGGTTTCGGCAAAAAAACATGTTTCGGTCGGACACTACTTATAACCTGTGTTTTTTTATTGATAGCCTTTTGCAGTAGGTAGGTACCTAAATTATTAAATTGGGCAAAGAGCTGCGACCAATTTAGCTGTTATCTCAAATAAATTAAAACTGAAATACCCACCAAACTAAAACGGGAACAAGTTAATGTTGAAGACAAAAACCCGGTAAGTGTCCCAGGAGACACAGACCGAGGTACCTATACTAGTAACTCAAGGGACTATAAAAAGTAGAAGAAAAAATCTTCAATTTACTGCCTGCATCTATAGCGTGGGAGAGAGCGCAATACAGGCAATAATAAATTCCGATTCTTCTGAGATAGCTTCCTATTTTTAATTCGAATTTATTTTCCTACCAGGCTACCACTAATTCAGTAACTAGGGTAGGTATTTCGCTTTTGCTCGAAGCCGAACCTTCGGCCGAAACATGATTTTTATGCCGAATCCTGCCGAAACCTAAATGTCCGTCGGACACTTGGGTAGGTACTTTATGGTCCATCTTGATGATGATCTGTGGCGCTAGTGTTCATCAGTTCCAGTTCAGGACAAATATATTCCACATAGCCTCTCTGTGACTCACGGCGCTTACATTTTTATGAATTTAATATTCTACCGCCTAGCTTGCACCATCTCTTTTCATGTCCGTCATAAAGCATTCTTTGTGTGTGTTAGTGCGAGAGGACGATTTTTTTATATTCTACAATTTGTACATTATCACGATCATGGTATGGTTGATGGCGTTTAAATAACACTTGCACCGTCTGGGCTATCAAAATCGCTGCCAACTTAGCTTGGTCTAACTCTAGTTCTAATCTACTAATAATTAGCAATCAGCTAAACCTGCTAAACTGTGGAATGAACTATCGCTATCGCCTGCGGTATTTCCAGACCGATACCATTTTCAAACCAGCGAAAAAGAGCGTAATTATATAATTGAATAAACACGGGTGACCTTTGTTTCTAAGGATATTTATATACAAAATGTTCCCTTTTACATTGCACTTGAGTGTAGTCTGGTTCAAACAATTAGCAACCGCAGACTGAACCGAATTAGCGCCGACAAGGCCCAGTTGCGCAAAAACCGTTATGTGCACAGGTGAACCGGGAACAATAGATACAAAGATTTCCGCTATATTTGTAAGGCGATTTAGCATTAAAAACCGGACAAGTGCGAGTCGGACTCACGCACGCAGGGTTCCGTACCATTAGGTACGCAAAAAAACGCTTATTTATTATTATATTTTGTTTTTAGTATTTGTTGTTATAGCGGCAACAGAAATACATCATCTGTGAAAATTTCAACTGTCTTGCTATCACGGTTCATGAGATACAGCCTGGTGACAGACAGACAGACGGACAGTGGAGTCTTAGTAATAGGGTCCCGTTTTTACCCTTTGAGTACGGAACCCTAAATATCAACAAAAATTATGAGGTTTTTATCAGTGCTTATTGATGTAAATATATTGTTTCATAACAATGCCTTCATTAGGGTGGTATTCCACCTATCCAATTAGGTATTACTTAGTCCAATACACATTGGACAAAGTAATTGGATAGGTGGTTATATTGGTAGAGGTTACATTCGCATTGCTGCAGCAAACATCAGTTATCCAAGCATCAACATTGTTTTTGACATTTTCTGCAGTAATCCGAATGCAACCTTTAATGTGTAGAGGTGGCAGGAACAATAGCAGAATCCGCCATTTCTGCTACATTTGTTCTCTGCGCACTCGTGCGTTACGTTCTCGTCCGACTCGTCCGCCAGCAAATCAATCAAATGGAAATTCCGTGTCCGTGTATAGCAGTTTTAGAATAACTCGTTTTTATTCGAGATTTCTGTGCCGAATGCCTGAAAAAGAATTTTCGCTTTTCAGATGTTTTTTGGCTACTATTTATTTTGAAAGTATAATACCTATAGAGGTTTTGAATGTGTGTACAGTACACAATAAAATCTGTGTTCAAAAATATAGTTATAGTCGTTCGATTTGTAGCTGGCCCCGAATGTCCAATCCTTTGTCTATTGTTAAGTAAAACCGCACGTGCCACTACCTGCATTATACAGGGGAATTATATAAAGTTAATTTCACATGCAGGTAACCTAACTTTTTATGATGATTGTATTTATAATGGCCAGTTTTAGCGGTCGTCACAAAACCGTGAGTAAATGTTAGATGCCATACAACGGATATTTCGACGTGCCTTAAACAATCTTAAACGTAAAGTACAAGTTAAAATGAACTTGGTCAACACTTATCACATTATAACATCTTCTAAATAATGTACTTACCTACACTTTATTTGCCAATGTTTTTTTAAAGTAGCAACTAAAATAATACTTAAGACAGACCGAAATAAAATATTTAGTTTAAGTACTTACATTTTCCTAAAATAGTTCATGTACTTACCTACTACGCTCCTCGCGATTGGAAAGAGCTAAAGTAGGTATAACCGGACTTTTTATAGGATACTTAATACACTACATAATTTAAACTTTTATCATCTAAATTACACTGTAATAATTTAATTTAAAAGCAATGCCCAATTTGCCCAATGGTAGAATACGAGTGTCTTAAATCTTAAATCAATAATTATCGGAAGCTCGCCGAACTGTATCTATGATTACTTCCTTTTCTTTGCGAACGAAAGATGAGATTTTAATTGAAGCCAAATACTGCTTCAAAAGCCGGTGTTAATTAAGTACATATATTCATCTCATTAGGCCTTGGAATTTCGGATGCGTGAGAAATTTCCACGATAAATAATTAGCTTGTTTTGTTAGAACATAATTATACCTAAGTGTAATAACTCTCAACAATCAGTTTAATAAGAAACGAAAGATAATTATAGCGGCAACAAAAATACATAATCTGTGAAAATTTCAACTGTCTACCTATCACGGTTCGTGAGATACAGCCTGGCGACAGATAGACAGAATTGCAGCTAGCTTATATAGTGCGCGCAGCTGCAAAGCTGGACCATGCACGCACCTATTCCCAAGCTTAAAATGCTCACACTCAAGCTCTAAACCCTACTTTACTCAAAAAATACTTCTATGTCTACGTGCGTGGGATGCCATCACATCAAGCCACATCACTGGCAATATTAACTGAGATATAAAATGATATTCACGGAGTCAGCGCATCTGTCGTGTCATTAGCCGCAGTCATTTAAGCCTGTTAACTCCGGCGCTTCCATAATGGCGTCGACGGCCCTTCAGCGGTCGTTTTAGGTTATGACCGTGTTCTAGGAAACATTACATGTTACATGATAGTTTAGATGATATCAGTGTCAAGCAATTTTTCACGTGTGACCAACTCTCGTTATGTTCTGGCAGTTTGTAAACATAGCCTTTCAACTTACCGACAACGGCAGAGCACAAGGAATTTGGAACATTGAGCGGCGTGTTCCTATCTCTATCGCACGCGCATATATATATAATATATATTGCTGTCCCGCTTGCACAGTGTCAATGACCGCCGGCATCATTGGTGTGACAGCATTAATATAACGCGCGTGCGATAGAGATAGGCACAGGCGGGTCAGTGTACAAGATTGCTAACCCTTCTTTGGATGGGATGGCTTTATCCACTTGACAATATAATTGTCACTTTTTAACAGTACGCGATTGAAAGAGATGGCACTGTCATTATCACGCTATCATGTAGACAAATACGACCGTCATATCCGTAATCCTAAGATAAGCACAATGTAATATAAGTCCATTAGAAATTATTACAAGAGCTTCCGTTAGCGCAAATAGCAACAGATCGATTGAACGTGTCGACGATTAGGCAACATTGCCTATAAATACTAAATGCAGGCTGAAGAGAGATTTATAGTCGGAATTGTGCACTAAACTATAAATTTAACTTGTGCAATATTAGAGATGCTCTCGAGATCCTTGTAGGTAATGTTTAGTCGCTTGTAACTTTTATAAGGTGTTAGCTTTTGCCCGCGTTTTCGACTGCGTAGAAATAGTACCTGTCTACCTATTTCCATATTTGAATTCCATAGTAAATTCCACCCATTCTTACCTCTTTAATCGATGATTTCGGTGATAAAAACTATCCTGCACTTTCCTGGGACTCCAACTATGTTCATACCCATCTAAATAGCTTCGTCGGTTTAAACGTAAAAAGGTAACAGACAAACAGCGTTACTCTGGCATTTATAAGTTTTATTACATTACTAGCTTTTGCCCGCGACTTCGTCTGCGTGGAGTTAGTGACAGCAGCTGAAGTAAGTATAAGCGCCTGGATAATGCTAATAGCAATCATTCAGCGCATTGCTTACTTCAATTATTAGGCAATTCATGAACTCTTTCAATTCCACCCCCTTTGCACTCTCTTCAGGGATGATTTCCGACAATAACTATCCTATGTCCTTCCCCGGGACTATCTCTATACCAAATTTCAACTAAATCGGTTCAGCGGCTTAAGCGAAGAGGTAACAGACAGACAGACAGACACTTTCGCCTTTATAATATTAGTATGGATATGGAAATACGAGACTATAAATTTAACTTTTACAATATTACAAATGCTCTTGAGATGCTTCTAGTCCATTCGCTTGTAAGAAATGCAAATACCGTAAAATGCGAGCTCTCTTGCAATATGTTTATAGACGGAGAGCTAGCTACGGAAATAGGTTTGCAATTTATAGAGCAACGAAATCCCTCTAGTTAGTGTGCCATACTATCATTATTAATTAATTCGGGCACTTGGCAGCTGTTCAACGGTGGGTGTGACAGTGGTTGGGCAACAAAGGGGTTGTAAAAACAATTGAAGGTGTGCAATTTATAGAGGGGACCGAAAACCTTATTACTATAAGTCAGAGGTGTAAAATACAATGATATAATAGCTAATTATGTATTTAATTCGAATGTAACATTGCCAGGCGTTTTAATTGGGGGAAAAGTAGTGCCAGGTGACGTGACGTCCAAGATGCGCGAAAAAGTGCCAAGTCATCTCATTTACTGGGTCATATTTTATCGTGTTTCGTTACCCAAAGGTAAAAACGGGACCTTATAGTAATAAGGTTTTCGGTCCCCTCTATAAATTGCACACCTTCAATTGTTTTTACAACCCCTTTGTTGCCCAACCACTGTCACACCCACCACTGAACAGCTGCCAGGCGCCCGGATTAATTAATAATGATAGTATGGCACACTAACTAAAGGGGGTTTCGTTGCTCTATAAATTGCAAACCTATTTCCGTAGCTAGCTCTTAGACCATTATGCTTGTATCGCGGGACACGGAATCTCTATGTCATAAACGTGCCGTAAAACGACAATTTTGAAAGTGGGTTTGAGCACATGTCTCTTATTATACCGTTGCAGTAAAATGCGAGATATGGGTCGCCATGATTAATCACGACCCGTGGCGACGCGTTGTGACGCTAACTGACAACATAATCTCGTGGGCAGGTGTACGAGATAACGAGAAACGGCTATCGGCTCGATTCGGGAAATGAATTAGAGATTCACTAGATATGAAATAGTAGGGTGTCATTCTGAATCCCTAACAACGTTTGTCCTAATGTCACTTGCCCTAACTGGTTTGTCCTAATGGGCACATGCCCTAACGATCAATTGTCATAACGTTTATTATCCATAATGTAAGGTTCTGGAAAATGGTTAGGTTTTAGAACTTGCTGCCAGAAAAGTGGGTTAGGTTAGGGTTAGAACTGCGACCCCCGAAAAAAAAATATGCTTAATAACATTAGGATAAGTGATCAATAATTAGGGAAACCAAAATTAGGGTTTTTAGTGTTAGGACAACTGATCATTATGACAAACAATATTAGGGAATGCAAAGATAGGAGAAAAGACTTTAGGGATTCAGATATAGATCCAAATAGTAAAGATATGTGACGTCCTACGGATAAAGGTACCATATGGCGGTTGGCGATTATTAACGCCGCTCCAATATTATGCGCTATATGACGTAAGCGCCAGCCGCCAATAAGGTACCTTTTTGTCGTGGAACGTCACATATTTTTACTATTTCATATCTAGTGAATTTCTCATTCATTTCCCGAATCGCGCCGTATGTTTTCAAAGATGTACATATATGATATCGGCACATATGTATGTATACATAGGGGTACACATATCTCAACAAGGCCTAGTTTCCCCTCTGGGTTAGGTCAGATGGCAGTCGCTTTCGTAAAAACTAGTGCCTACTCCAATTCTCGGGATTAGTTGCCAAGCGGACCCCAGGCTTCCTTGACCCTTGGCAAAAAGCCGGGATGACGCGAGGAAAATGAATGATGACATATATGCTATCGGGCGCCGATAGTAAGATTAGGCAGATCGTGAAATTCCTAGGCATATCGTCAAACGTCTTTTCGTTTTCGCTGAGTTAGCGGGGCTCCTATTTCTGGACAGTTTGCCCTTTGGGCATCTGAAGCAACCTAACGAGCCTATACTACCTATCTATTGGTTTAATGTGACTATACTGTAAAAAATTACACAGAAACATTACGACTTATATGTATAGTAAATTAAAATATCAAATATAACAAAATCATAATCATGTAGAGTCCGTGAGAGTCCGTCTAAACTTTGCAACGACTTCGATAGAACAATCTGTAGGAGTATCATTATAAACGTCATATTTTTATAGAAATTTGACATTGATGATGACATAGCCACACTTTGGAATTGTAAATGCCATGCACACTTAGCTTGGTCCGACTCTAGAAATAACCAGAATGTCACAACAGAATCAAAGTCATGCAGAAATACTTAGGAATTTCTCTGTGACTTATACGGAATGAGTCCCGAGTCTTGACCCAGACTTACGTGCAGACCTTGCCTGTTCTGGCATTTTTTATTTGCCAAGACTTGTTAAACAACCCACGTCCTGGCTAAATTATCAAAGTTATATTCTTACACGAAACTGATACATATACACTTGCGTTACACTGCATAGGTGTACGTTAGACTGCACACAAACACAAAATAATACATTAAACAATAGGGTATTTAACTACTAGTCAAATCAGTTTCTTTTTTCGAATTGTCAAAACGATTTTGCTACTATTTAATTTATATGAAACACTAACATGTGACGTTACAATCAAATTACCTACTCTTTATAGTTTTATACGGGTTTTAAAATATAAATTGTGCCTAAAAATAACTGCTGTGTACGTTTCTCTATTAATCTTCTGGTGCTTTATTTCATGCATGTGGAGTAAAATAATTTATTCTTGTTGATAGAATTACCACGTGGTACGATTTTTCCGTTGCACTAAATCAGCAGTGTCATTGAAAATGGCGTCAATGCGTTAGTTAGTGGGTTACACCTATTTTGTGGATATACGTTACTGATAACAATTATCTTATCTGATGCAAGTAGTGCCCAATAACCGTCGTTGTAGTTCCACAGCTGATATCTCAGATAAGTTATCTTCAGTGTTTAATAAACTGCAAATCTTATCATTTCGTAAACTTCTAAATATAAATTATCAAATACAAATTCAACGTTCATGTAACTTTTTATCACGACAATGTACAGTCAGTCTCAGTAGTATCGTATGCAACAATGCGTCAAAAGTATCTGCTACCCTGGAATACTTTTCTAAATAGATCTAAATTTGTACAGTTCGCGTTTAAAATCATCAGTCTAATTGTTCTATATATAGACAAATCTCTTTTTGTTGACCTATTAGAGAATGCTACTTTTGATGCTAACTGTACACTTAAAGGCTATATTTTTGTCAGACATGATAAAGGTTAGACACAATACAAAGGACTCAAAGGATAGAAATATTTTAAGCACGGAGTTTCATATAAAAATACAGCTTTATACACTATATGAAAATAGAATATCTAAAAAGTTTTCCCTATATTCCGTTTTCCCTTAGCATCCGCTGACAAAACTATGTGTTCGCTTTCGTCTCGAGCAGGACCGGTGGAACCGGTTGCCTTCCTTGGACTGGTTTTGCGGTCGCCAGGAATTGCATCTAATATTTGCGAATTCACCCTACTGACTTTGTTTCTCTGGTTATTCGCGGGGAAAGTGAAGTTACTGTGTTGTTACCACGTTTTTACTCAGATTCTGCGGAATAATAGTAGATTTTGTAGGTGCGTTGAATTCTGCGGTCAAAAAATCTATTTATATTTCCTACCTGAACGACGAAATTTGGAATTTCAATGGTATGGCAATGGCAAGCTTGCAGAAAAAGTTTGATTTTGTAAGCTCTTTCTTCTTAAAAAAAAGACCTGTTCATCCCAACGTCAGTATATGTAATTCTGTAGTATGGCAGGTCGTATTGATTCTGTTAATGGTCATTCACAGGGAAAGTAAAATGAATAATATGCTTTTCGCCATATTCCACTGAAAAAAAAAATATTTTGATGACCCGTTGATTTCTGCGGCCAAAAATCTATATTTTCCTCCAATAACGTAATTTGGAATTTCAAATTATGGCAAGTAACCAAGTGACTGATATACGCGTCTTTCTCCACTTCAACCGTGTCAAAGTTTTTGAATTACGAACGCCATTCGAATTGGCTTGGGAAAATTACAAGCTAACTAATTCCATAGTTCCGACAAGTTTCAACGTAATAAAACTTTGAACTTTGACAGTAACGCTCACTCAGCAGCAAATGAGCCATCTAAATCTTCGTGAAATCGTTACGGCGAAAACACTCACAATTCGCCCCACTTGCACAATCTGTGGACCTACCGAGAACCTTGCTCTCTCACTCAAATATGCAAGAGCGATAAAGACTCAGATAACGAAATTTAGGTTTTCGATGATTTTCTGACGTGTAAGTCACTAATTTTACTATTGCCTCAGCTTTCTATCTGAAAGGTGTGCAAGGTTCAAGCTTACTATACGTTTTTTTTTATAAACCGAGCGGCGTTTCACGCTACAATGATTTCCCTTTGATGCCGACAGCCGAGTGTGACGGATCGCCAGTAAGTTTGATGTCATAATTTCGACTTTCTTTTACTATGAGATGCAAGTTTTTTTTTCATGACAGCGCTGTTGGAGTTCTGTTTTTTATGTAATATTTTATTCTGACTATTCTTTTTAAGAAACATATTCATCGACTCACCATGAGTGATTTATTTTAACAGCGTATCGGAATTCATTATCTACAATACGTGCTTGTATACATTTATCATGTAGAAAAAATACCTACATAGTTATAGTCTGTCAAACAACTTTGTCAGTAGAACAAGGCGCGAAATTCAAATTTTCTATGCGACGATAACCCTTCGCGCCTACATTTTTGAAATTTGCCGCTTTATTCTACTGACGAAAATGGCTTGCTTGACAGACTATAACTCTGGAATAGTTTTATCTATGGTTTTTATGGCAACATTCGTTTGAGTAGATTTTTTTATTTCCTCACTAGACATTTAAAGTCTGGCAACAAATGAAAGCTCATTAAACTCATGTAATATTACAGTACCACTCGGAACGAGTTGGCTCGTGCTGAGAACATCAACGTTTTACGACATTTTAAATTGACGCAATCAACCAGAATATCCTGTAAATCATCATTAAACCTTATACTAACGCGTCTTTCACTAAATAGATCAGTTTTACTGTTATATATTTTAATAGTTGACTTTCAACATTTATACACCTATCGATTTAAGTACATCTTGACTTTAGTTTCGCTCTTAATTTGGGTTTTGAATGTTTTGATACTTTTGATAACTATTATAGGTAGATGATGAATTATTGACACTTTACTTAATGGTTGGTTAGGTATATAATATTGAACATGAAATATAACTGTACTATGAAAATGTACGCTTATCGAGCGCAGGTGAGCCGAACCAGTGTTCTTATGACTTCAAGAGCAGTAACAAAAAACTTCTGTAACTTATTTCATGATTTAATGAATTTACAAGAAGATATTTTTATAAGATTTCTCAAGCCAACAAATTAACAAGTAAATATATAAATGGTTAAACATTTACTTGTCAATGAATTGTTTAACGACAAAATTTTATTTACTAATGTTTATGTAAGTACTTATGCAAAATTATCCTAGACGCATCTTCCCCAAGAACAAAATTTTCGGACCGTTAATACCATAATATAACATCATTGTTGTAAGAATCATTATTTATTAATAACTTATATGTTGATCATTCTTACTTTTATTTATGTATGATTAGCTTATAAAAGAGTATCAATTGGCTCATACTTGTCACTGGTTCCCGCCATTTTGAATTGTTATAAAAAGGCGGGTATGGCAGTGACAAGTGGCCAGTTCGAGTACGGACAAGTTAGAGTGAAGACGTCTTGGAATATTTATTGTAAATTGGTTGTTATTATGTTTGTAGCAAACGAATAAAGATAAAAATATGAATACAAGTATCAGTTTTCATCATCAACCCGGTAATACCCCACATTGTTACGTCAAAAAGTAAAAACCAGAAAAAGACATAAAAATGTGTCTACATAACGTAGAACACCGGTAACACTCGCTTGTTGAGAACAGTGTGGGCAGTAGACCGAGGCGACTTGCAGATCGAGAGTTTCATGGAATAGTGTCTAACAGTTATCCGAAGTATGTAATCAATTGACCACATTTTTGGCGTTTTGGGGTTCCGTACCCAAACGAGGGGGGGGGGGGGGGGGGGGGGGGGGCTATTACTAAGACTCCACCGTCTGTCTGTCACCAGGCTATTTCTCATGAACGTGATAGTTATTTCTGTTGCCGCTGTAACAACAAATACTAAAAACAGAATAAAATAAATATTTAAGTGGGGCTGCTATACAACAAACGTGATATTTTTTGCCGTTTTTTGAGTAATGGTACGGAACCCTTCGTGCACGAGTCCGACTTGCACTTGGCCGGTTTTTTAATGTCCACGGGTAGTTATTATTTGTATGAAACCGCTTGCATGACGTTATTATATACACACTGTCTTTCTTTCGGTATTTTATTTATAGGAATGGCCCTTCATTTGTAATCTTCTCAGCTAACTTTCGAGGTCATAAATATTTAATGCTTCGCAATAAAAATATGCGCTTTAAAAGGCTGGTTTATGCAGAAGGCGTGATATATTTTTAACGATAAGTCAAATAAAGAAACTGTGTGACACATTTCAGACCACCCAATGTTCGTAGCGGGATGTAAAATTCAAAACTGATTAATAAATTAATCGAGGATAAACTGGAAAAAACGCATCGTCTTTTTTTGTTCCAAAATTTTGAGGCAAATATTTGCATAAGGCAGCAAAATTTATGAAACGGCTGATAGCTAACACATTAAATTAATAATTTAAAAAATACTATCAGTTGGAAACCCTTGGGAAATTATAAATGCAGGTGAAGCTAGCTAGCATAGCTCTAGTTTGTACGTAACGTATTCTCTTTATTTTTATTTAAGAGCTCCCACTGCTAAGCAAAGGCTTTTGTTTTTCTTCAGCAGTTTACCGGACAGGCCAAAAATTCTTTAGCATCGTGCCTTCATCGTCACCATTCTATGCCTTCGTAATTATCACCCACCCACAAGCAACCACCAATGTTTAAGTCCAGGGTGTCTTCAAATCTAAACTTTAAACCAAAGGCTACCTCCATGCCCTCGACACTCTCTCTTTTTATTTCGCAGGCATAATTATGATCTTTGTCTATCTCGTTTCCACGGGGTACATTGGACATTGGATGCCTTGCGGGCAGGATTCTTGCCGTGGGCCGTTGTTTGAATACCCTTGGTTTATTATAGTCTTCCGGTATTCGGAACTGGATCCATAATTATAATAATGAAACGTCTCTTACCTTGGCCAAACAGCTAACTATACTTCGCACAACCCCATTCACAACGGGTTTGCGGGTCCGCGGGTAAGCAGAGTGTGACAACAGACTGGCCGAGTGCCTCGGACCTTGACGAGGTTACGTAGTGATGCGCCGTTACCGGAAATTGTGGGAATGTTCCCGTTAAAGCGCCCGGTAATATACTGTTCGAGGAAGTATTGGGCAATTTTGGTTGCCTTCACTTATAGGGTCTACAAACAATCATCAATGTTTTAGCCTATAAGTATTCCGTTATTCAAAAGTTACGTTCTAATAATTGGGAAAGGTATATTACCTTACGTTGGCCAAATACCCAATACGATACCTTACATAAGCTTTATCGCTACAATCAGTTCTTAAAGCGGGATTTAACACTTAGGTACTTAAACGGTGTATGACAAGTTTTAATTCAATATTCCGTTTAGGGAATTTACTCGCATCACATCACTAGCCACATGTACTTACACCAGTTCATCTATTCACAAATCGTTTTGTGTTAGCTTCTCTCCAGTATAGCTTCACCTGAAGATATGTGACAACTATGCATAATGAGATGTCTACTTATACTGGCTATTACGCTTGGTTCTGCTTAATGATACTCAATGCAGGTGGAGCAAGTGCGTCAATGAAACTGTTATAAGGTTGATACTTTTACTCAGCGGAATGGTTTAATAAACCTCAATGTTTGGTAGATAATAGAGCACATTACCTTCCGCTAGGGACCATGCGGTTTTACAGGCGTCCATAACATACGGTGACGGCTTAACAACGGGCAGGCCGTATACAATAGCTGCTCAAGCAGATATTGTCAGTAGAAAAAGGCGCGAAATTCAAATTTTCTATGAGACGATATCCCTTCGCGCCTACATTTTTCAAATTTGCCGCCTTTTTCTACTGACAAGATCTGCTTGACCAGCTATAGTTTGTCAGCGAGGCTGTATAAGTATAATAAATAAGCGAGGCTGTTTTTCTGTGTCACTAACCTAAACTTACCTAACTGTAACGATTCTTTAAAGTATTCTTGTCAAGTGTTTTAAGAACTGACATCCGTCATATTTCCATGAACACTCGAACTCTACTCTGACGCTGATTGTATTAGGTACTTTGTGTGTTTGAGCACAATAAAATAGAATCTTAACGGCCGTAAATAATATTCAAACTTATTCAGTTACATTTTTCTCTGTTGAATAAGTACCTACCGCAGTTATTTCAGTAGGTAGACTTATTAAAGGCATGACTAACCACTTGTTACAACTGTCTAACAATTATGTCGGACAATCTTCATCCTAAATTTAGCCTTTATTAAGAATAGGACTCTTTGAAGAAAATGTAGCTAACATTTATGCGTCTAAATTGAACATTTGCGTAATTATTCTGTTGTAATTTAATTACTTGTGATCACTTTGGACTGATCTTATAATACAAGTAAGATATTACCTAATATATAAAATAATTTGTATTGGTAATTTGGTATTGTTAATTAATTAGCGCCGACGAAAAAAATATAACAAATACATACTTATAGTCTTTCCGCTTTTCAAAAATCAGTACGTAAATAGGTAACCTAATCAAACTAGGTCGCCTAGGATAGGTCCTATTCCTTAATGGGAAATGGCAGCAATATATATTTTTTAATATAGCTCATTATACTTTAACCCCATTCATAAACTTAGCAACCTTCGTTAAATTTTACCAAAGGTTTGTACCCTTTGTTAAAATTTGCCTTTTTATAACAAACAGAAATGTCAAAATGACGAATAGGGACAATCGATTTTTGTTACATTTGTCTAACGTTTATAAATATCGCTATAAATGTTTTCTTTTTAAACAAACAGTTGATTACAGTAAAACTATGTTGACGAGCGTTTACGAGTATTAACTCGCTAACAATTCCACATCTATTCACAAAAGAAACTTGTTTACGATTCGTTTACAGTTCTATAGCATACTTCGATAATGTAAAAATAGTTCAGTCAAGTGTAAAAATATGGGCGTAAACAACTTACTCAAAAATATGTCCCATTGTTCTTAATTCACTGACATAAGAGCTATGGGACATATTTTTGAGATGATTTTTGCACCCATATCGTTACACTTGACTGTACATACCGATATGACATTTCGAAATGGTTCTGAGTGTACCAGTATTGTATCTTGCACTCTACCTATCGTAGAATTGTACCTTGCAAATCTTTCAGTTTTTAGTACATATGTAGGTAAGTAGTTAAATATGTCTAGGTTTACTATAGCCAACCTCTAAAATAAAATTCAGCGTATTCTACGTGTGGTACGTGTGAAGTATATAAATGTACCGTCTCGGTTCTCTGTCTAAAGAATGTCATGTAGAACAATGGTTGACAGAATTCTTGTTATAAGAATGTATAACTTGCGCTGAAACTTTTCTGATGCTGGTATAAAATATGCTTTAAGAAAAAGGATGAAATTTCACAGCGATGTCGGAACACTAACAAATTGAGGAAGTAAAGACGAAAGAACGGATCATTTATTTAGAAATGATTCGTTACAATAATACTTTTATTTGATAAAAGATTTTGCATTTTTGTATTTATTTAGAAATGATTCATTACAATGATACTTTTATTTGATAAAAGATTTTGCATTTTTGGATTTATTTAGAAATGATTCGTTACAATAATGCTTTTGATAAAAGATTTTGCATTTAGTTAGAAATGATTCGTTACAATAATACTTTTGATAAAAGATTTTGCATTTTCTCTACTTTGTATTACATACCATACTTTAGGTTTAGTATAAAACTGACTTAACTCGAAACTAAACCATTTCAACAAAATCAGTGTTCCCAATTGCACCAGAGCTGCAGTTAACTGCTCACGTCGCGGCGATTTCTCAATGCCCTGTACTTCCTCTTTGAAAGCTTAGTCGGGTAGAAGCTTTAAGATATTTAGCTGATATACTTGAAAATGTATTTAAATCGTTTTAGCAAAAAAGTTTGACAAAATATATTACGTCACAGATCACTTTGCTCTCATCATAGTCTCTGGTAGAGACTCTACTCGCCGTTTTTGGCCACAGCGACTGTGTTTTACCAATGAGTTCTAAGGTAAATGCCAGATGGAGCATGACGAGTCGCGATCACGAGTATCCTATACTAAATAGGATAAATACGAAATTACAACTTGTCCAGAGAAAATATTAAGTAATTTTCCGTTGAATTAATACGATACTATACTTTTTTTGTACAGAGTAGGGAACTCTATCTATACACCAAATTTTATTAAAATCTAACGAAAAAAAATTCGACAATAAAATAAAAATCGACGCTAATAGGAGATCGCAACTATTCTATTCAGTTGCGTCGGCTTTTACTTCATGGAAACGCCGCATTTATATTGAAATTACAAGTATAAACATATAAAGAGTTTGTATAAAATATGTATGTAGTATGTAATGTGGATCGTGGGCAAGTATTCCATGAGTAAAAGAGCGCTCACGTTGCGGTGCGGTGTCTGTTAGAACTGTTAGGTAGTCAATGATTGCAACTTAATTAAAAGTAACCATGTGAGAATCCTACAATAAACATAAAACACATTCTATACACGTCCCGAGTAAATTGCTAACTATTGCAAAAACGCCCAGCCACAGGTGAAATGGCATTAATTTGCATTGTTTTTTCACACAAGCATGAATTTCGTTGTAGTTCTTTTTCTTTCCCACCATTGTTGTAATGACCGTCTATCTCAATCTACGTTTCGCCTTGTGATCCCAGTGCCCGCTATGCTATGAACTTTTTAATAACGCCCAAGTATCTAAATTAAATGTTGGAGATTTCTTACTCTGTAGGGAAAATTCTTGAAGTATTAGAGACTTAATTTGAAGCTTGGTAGGAAATTTCCTTTCGCACGGTACAGCGTGTTAGGAGAAATTCTTAAATATTTTAGCAGCAATAATTAGATTAGTGCCAAATTAACTGTACTGTATTAATACAAAAACATAATCTTTGCTCATATGCGTTTGTAATGATGCATTAATCTTAAACGGTGCTATTTCGGTCATAAGTGCACCGATAAGCGCCCATAACTTTGAAGGAGCATACTGATACAAAAATAAACTTTGGAGCGGTCAAGAGGCAATCGATGTTATTGCCAAAGGTGAGGTTATTTATAAACAAGGAGAAGTTACTTACGGTTAACAATTTTTAAGTCTTATTTACAGCGACTGAGTATCTATTAGAAGTCATATCCCAACTACCTAAAAATTATCTGAAAGAGATTCCTTAAAGGGATAACTTACTAGCTTCATAGGACTCTAAATGCAATACGGAAGAAGAAATTATTTAACGTAAATAGAATTTGCCCCAGTAAAAAAAAAACCGGTCAAGTGTGAGTCGGAGTCGCATTCCAAGGGTACATTACTCAATTTTTAACAATGTTTTTTTTTTATGTGGAACGTGTATGAAATGTCTTTAAAAAACCCGTAGGGGTCGGATCAAAAACTAAGTAATTAAGTCCTCACGCTTAACTGCACATTTCTAATATGTTTACCTGTCATCTGTAGGTAAAGATCTGTTTTGTGTATTGTTTTTTCAAAATTTTAGACCCATTAGTTTCGGAGATAAAGGGGGGAGATGGTCGGACAGACAGACAGACGCACGAGTGATCCTATATAAGGGATCCGTTTTTTTCTTTTGAGGTACGGAATCCTAAAAACATGTTTTGCCAACATTACTCGAAATCTTGCTAAACATGAAGTGTCTATTTTTGTATTTTTTGTCAATTGAAATAGATAAATAAGTCGAAACCGACAAAAACTATGTCTTTTCTATGCCACAGGTGTTTATTGATCCATCGCCGGCGCAGCAGGTGGCCGATGTGGCCATCCACTGACGCCATTTGCAAAAAAATCCAACCCGCCGGGCAAAAAATGAATCCCCGGAGTTTACCTTCTGTTCTTATAGCGTTGTTGTGTGGTCTTCGGGTAAAATAACTGTAAAGTTAGACTTTTAGATAAATTAGATAGTGAACTGTAGATTTGTAAATTTTCTTTTTTTAAGATTTTCTCATTTTTGCTGGAATTAAGTAAAAATAAGTGGAAATGATGATGCCTTGTCAAGTTTAAAAAACTTAAAGTAGTCGTGTTATCGTGGCGAAATATCTTTATATATAAAACCGAGCGGCTCTGACGGTAAAACAAAATGAAATTATACTTAAACGAAAGAGCGTAAAAAAACAACAGTTTTGAATCGACAACATATATCCGCAAAATTCGTATTGTCGCGTATTTTGCATTTAAAAGTGAAAAAATTTCGACAAACAATGCTAAAGGTTCAATTTGTTGGTTGACATTTGACAGCTATGCGTTGCGTTTAGAAACTGCAAACATGCTTACAAGTTAGGTTGGTCTTTTTTTTTTTAATAAAAAGCAAGACGAATATTACTGTTTATTTGATGACTTTCCGGTATGTATAATGGTTATTATTTGCATTAAGTTTCGTTTCATATGGATATGTATACCGGTATAATTATTACATAAATTTGTTTTTAAGCCAGAACGTGCGATAGTCTGTTACGGCTTTTAAGACGATAGCAACACTGCCTAGACGTCAACGACGGCTGTTATTCGAAAATACTTTATCCGGTACTCCAGACGTGATAAAAACCTGTTAAATAGTGTATTGTGTGTGTTAACAATAAAAAATAGTCACCGAACATAGTGCAAAGTGCAAACGCCATCGTAACGTAACGAGATTTGAACTTCAAAGCGTTCCATGGGTGTATTGTGTTTAGTATAAACATCGGTCTCTCAGTTGTATTTTAATATTTCAGAATGATTCCAAATATTCTTACATGTCAAGGCACTACTAGCTACCTGGAAATGCAAGTGAAAGCAACCTTGAAGCAGCTGTGATAAACTAATAAGTGAGCGAGATGAAAATGACGTTGTTCAAAGAAACTTTGAGTTAAGTGCCAGCTGACTGTAACTCACTCTAATTAAGTACATTGCCAGTGTGAAACAGTGCAAAAAGCTACAGTGTATTGTGGACATATTTAATAACTGTGCTTTAGACTATGAATCAAATTTGAGGTGTATCGGTGAATTGGAAAGTCAACTGCATAAAGCTAATAAGTTATCTCCGGAGTCAATGTAAGTTGAATATAAGATTAAATATAATAAGATATATAGATAGTATATATGTCGCAGTCAAAAGTGTGAACTGGTCAAAAGAACTTTTAACCGACAAAAACAGGCAAAACTGCTTTTGACTGAGCATGTTGGTCAAAAGTAGTTTTACCTGAAAATCATTGGTTAATAGTAATTGTGTTGTGACTGTTACTATCAGTCAAAAGTACTCGCAGAGATAGGTAGGTTAGGGTTATTTTTTTGCTACGCCCAAAAAACGAAACTGTTCCCAGAGATAGGTAGGTTAGGGTTATTTTTTTTTTGCTACGCCCTAAAAACGAAACTGCTGCCAGAAATAGGTATGATTTTCAGGTAAAACTACTTTTGACCAACATGCTCAGTCAAAAGCAGTTTTGCCTGTTTTTGTCGGTTAAAAGTTCTTTGGCCAGTTCACACTTTTGACTGCAACAGGTTGGGCTGGACATATGGCAAGGGAAGGTAAAGATAAGTGGGATAGAGAGGAAGCGGAATGGTATCCTAGAGATGGAAAAAGGAGAGAAGGGAGACCAATAATGAGGTGGTCGGATGACATAAAGAAGCATGCGGGACCTAATTGGATAGGGACGGCAAGGGATAGAGAGCTGTGGAGAGAGCTGGGGGAGGCCTATGCCAAGAAGGCAGACTGAAATAATTATTAAAAAGCAATGACATAAAAATTATTTAATAAAGTTACTAAGGAAAAAATATTGAAACTAATTGATATAAATGAAATGTGAATTTATTTAAATGTAATATGTGCTGAAATTTAATTTTTTGGTCAATAAAGGCTATTCTATTCTATTCTATTCTAATTTTACAGGTGACAACAAAAAAAATATTAATTCCTGCTAAAATTTCAGAGTCATAGTGAAGCGTAGTACATAGTACCAAAACAAGGTTGATTTTTAGGGTTCTGTAGCCAAAGGGTAAAAACGGGACCCCTATTACGAGGACTCCAATATGTTATTAGATCAAAACAAATTATTTTCAGAAAATATTTAATTTAGGCTTAGGGATGGCGAGGCTCCATAAACCTTCAGTAAGTAGTGCATAAGTATCCTTGGAAAAATTCGACCTATGCCGCCGTGGGTGGCCCGGTGGCAGAATGGCACAGGCACCTGCTGCAATAGCAGAGGACGCTGCTTTGATTCCAGCCTAGGGCACTGGAGGCCTTGGTCACTTTTTAGGGTTGCGTACCCATAGGGTAAAAACGGGACCCTATTAAATATTAAGACTCTGCTGTCCGTCTGTCTGTCACCAGGCTGTATCTCAAGATCTCATGAACCGTGATAACTGACGTGAGTGAGTGAAAAGTATAATTTACATGTATAAAACAGCTGACTGCGTACCTATTAAACGGATATCATACAAAGATAAAAGGATTTTTAGCAATAAAAATATGGAAAAATTTAGACTAGGGCTAGAAAACATACAATGGCATGACATAATCTCCTGTAACGATGTTAACACAAATTACAACATCTTTCACACTAAACTGCAATAAACTGCAGGAAAATTTAAATAAATATATACCTATACAACGAATAATGTGTAAAAATAATAAACGGTCTTGGTTAACATCTGGAATTAGAAAAGCCTGTAAAAATAAAAGATTTCTAAAAATACTGACTAATTACACTAACAACAAAGAAATAACTACGTATTATAAGAAATATCAAAGTATTTTAAAAAAATGCGTTAGTACTTCTAAAAAGATATATTACACAAGTGAAATGAAGAGGTCAAAGAACAAAACCAAAACGATGTGGAATATAATTAAAAATACGACGCAACAAAAAACACCACAAAACAAAAGCATATCACTTAAAATCGGAAATCGTGTTGTAGAATCGCCCCAATGTATTGCAGATATGTTCAATGAGTATTTTGCATCGGTCGGTGAGTCACCGCAGGCCAGTCGCGCCGGAGTACCTGCGCGCGCGTCACCGGTCGGCCGGCCGGTGCTCACCCCTACCGCCAACTCGATCTATATAGGCCAAGTTACTGAACGCGAGATAAACTACGTCATTCGACATCTAAAAAATAAATCAAGCTGCGGTTTAGATGAAATCCCACCAAAACTTATTAAACACTGCAACAAGGAACTAACGGAACCTTTAAGACTTTTAATAAATCAATCTTTTAACGACGGAATATTTCCAGATATGCTAAAAGTCTCAAAAATCGTACCAATCCTCAAGCCGGGTGGTGAAAAAACTAATATGAACCAATACAGGCCCATCGCCCTCTTATCGTCTATCTCTAAGATATTTGAAAAGTTAATGTCAAACCGCGTGTATAGATTTTTTGAGAAATATAATGTGTTAGATAATAACCAATATGGATTCAGATGTAACCGATCCACTGGCCTTGCTGTGTATAACTATATACATGATGCCTTAAATTACATAAATAATAAACAGTACGGCGTCGGATTGTTATTAGACATGACCAAAGCCTATGACCGTGTATCCCACCAGATTCTACTTAACAAGCTATATGGCATGGGTATCCGCGGAAACGCACATGAATGGTTCAAATCTTACCTTTATAACCGTAGACAGTATGTACAATTAGAACACTTAGATATTAGTACAGGGGAAACGCGTATAATAGCCTCAAGAATGCGGCACACGACTTGCTCTATACCGCAAGGAAGTGTTACAGGATGTCTTCTGTTTATAGCATACATAAATGACTTGCCAAAAATTTTAAATACATCATGCGTTATGTTTGCTGACGACGTCTCAATATTACTGAATTGCACAAATAGTGTAGAATGCAATACTCGCCTACTGGAGACTCTCAACACAGTTACTGACTGGCTCCACGAACATAACCTCGATATAAACTTTAATAAAACGAAAATAATACAATTTAAACCAAACCAAAAAATCCGTTGCATATAAGTTTACAAATTGACAATAATAAAACCATCGAAGAAGTAGACGAGTGCAAACTATTGGGCATAACACTAGACTCGAGTATTAATTGGAAATCGCACATACAGGATATAAAATCCAAACTGGCTAGGTTCACCTACGCATTAAGCATCTTAAAGATTAATACGAACATTGAAACCGCTAAAACCGCATATTTTGCATATGCGTACGCATGGCTACGATATGGTATTATCCTGTGGGGAGAAAGCACCGATGTGCATCAACTGTTCGTTATGCAGAAAAAATGCATTCGTATCTTATCCAACACGCGCGTACCAAACAGCTGTCGCTCATATTTCAAAGAACTGAAAATACTAACACTACCCTCCATATATATAATGGAGGCGGCACTATTTGTAAAAAGTCACCTTCAGTTGTTTGAGATAAAAAAACTGTCAAGACCAAATCGCAAACCAGTCGGTCCTCAATTATTATTGCCACCCTCCAAATTAGCTATGGTAAGAAACGGCCCTTACTGTCGATGTGTGCGTATAATGAATAAAGTGCTTAGTTTCCTGAATATAGAAATTAGCGATAAATTATTTAAGAAACAGTTAAAGGATATGTTATTAGAAAAATGTTATTATTCGTTGGAAGACTTTTTTAATGATGAAAATTTGATTATGTAAAATGATAGTTTATAAATTTTATTTTAATTTTTATATTTTATTGTTAAATTTTATTTTTTAGAATGACTATGATTTATGATTATTAATGATTATGTGAATATCTTTTATGCATGAATTAGTCTTAATTTATTATTATTTATTTCTTTGACATTTAATATTTCTTGAAATTAAAATTAGGTATAAGTTAAAATCCTATATTGTACACCCTAGCAGGGTATCATGTACCTACTTGCCAAATGTAAGACCAAATGTACAAATGAACATGATTACAATGGAATAAATGATATGATATGATATGATATGATAACTAGATTAACTAGACAGTTTCAATTTTCACAAATGATGTATTTCTGTTGCCGCTATAACAACAAATACTAAAAACAAATTAAAGAAATATTTAAGCGGGGCCAATGCAATGCTAGGCTGGATATGACTGATGAAATGAGTAAATTTTTATTAATATGTTTTAATATGACATGTTGGTGGCAAACAAGCATACAAGGCTGTTAATGCCGATGGTAAGTGGGAGTTTAGACTAGACCTCTGCTTCTCCAAGGGACTCACATTGCTGACCGAGTAAATTTTTATTAATATGTTTTAATATGACATGTTGGTGGCAAACAAGCATACAAGGCTGTTAATGCCGATGGTAAGTGGGAGTTTAGACTAGACCTCTGCTTCTCCAAGGGACTCACATTGCTGACCGAGTAAATTTTTATTAATATGTTTTAATATGACATGTTGGTGGCAAACAAGCATACAAGGCTGTTAATGCCGATGGTAAGTGGGAGTTTAGACTAGACCTCTGCTTCTCCAAGGGACTCACATTGCTGACCGAGTAATTTTTTATTAATATGTTTTAACATGGCATGTTGGTGGCAAACAAGCATACAACTCATACAAGGCTGTTAATGCCGATGGTAAGTGGGAGTTTAGACTAGACCTCTGATTCTCCAAGGGACTCACATTGTTGACCGAGTAAATTTTTATTAATATGTTTTAATATGACATGTTGGTGGCAAACAAGAATACAAGGCTGTTAATGCCGATGGTAAGTGGGGGTTTAGACTAGACCTCTGCTTCTCCAAGGGACTCACATTGCTGACCGGTTACAAATCTATTAAGTACACTCATACTAGGGTTCCGTACCTGAAGGGTAACTAAAAAACGGGAACCTATTAGCGATTCCGACTCGCACTTGGCCGGTTTTTCTTAGTAGGTATATGACATTTATTTCAGTTTTACTTCATTGTCCGTCTATCTGTCTGTCTGTCTGTCTGTCACCAGGCTGTATCTCATGAACCGTGATAGGCCTAGGCAGTTGAAATTTTCACAGATGATGTATTTCTGTTACCGCTATAACAACAAATACTAAAAAGTATGGAACCCTTCGTGCGCGAGCACTTGCCCGGTTTGACATTTCAGGCTCCGTCACACAGGCGCGTTTCGCGTGCGGCGCGTGAGCGGGGCGCGCCGCTTTTTCATATAAAACGCTCAGGCCCGGCTCTGAAATCGCGCCGGTGTGACGGAACCTTTATTTCAGTTTACTCCACTGTCCCTCTGTCACCAGGCTGTATCTCATGAACCGTGATAGCTAGACAGTTGAAATTTTCACACATGATGTATTTCTGTTGCCGCTATAACAACAAATATTAAAAAGTGTTCCGTTCTTGATGGGTGAGTCCGACTCGCACTTATTCAGTTTTTTTTTTGTAAACGAATTTAATATTAACGGATAGGCATTAATATTAAAGAATGAAATAGTAGTGATAATTTCCATACTTTCACTTTAGTGCCATGAAGGGTAGGTACAAAAGGGTTCCCTCTTTTGAGATTGGAAAGTGGGCTAGGTTATAAATGCGGCCTTCACAGAACCGATCTGCGACCAGAAAAGTGGGTCAGGTTAGAACTGTGATCCTTATAGAACCAAACTGCAACCAGAAGTAAGTTAGGTTAGAACTGCGACCCTTACAGAACCGAACTGCTACCAGAAAAGCGGATTAGGTTTTTTTAATTACATATTTGTTTTTAGATATATCGGAATAGTAAATTTTTCGAGTTATGATTGTATGTTACGGATTTAAAGTTTTCTGAGATTAGATAGGTTTGTAACCGCCTTGATGAAGGTATGAAGTCTAAAAGTAAATAATTACTTAATTCAAAATGAGTATTACCTATTACTATTATTTATTTTACCCGAGCGAAGCCGGGTTTTCATCTAGTAATAAACTAATTAACTAATCGCGTAGCGTCTGGTTGACGTAACTGGTGACCGAAGAGCTGGCGGCTACCTCGCACAACGTATCAGCATTACGATACAGCGAGGAAATGCCGCCAGCATCCTTGGTACAATGCCTCAAGGGCCTATTTTAGATTTAAGCTAGTTATTAATTTCTTTTAGTAATACCACTGTATATATCTTGTTTGTAAATAAATGATTCTTAATTCTTTGTGAAACCAAAAAAAATATATATTTAATCTTCAATTTCTGAGGAGCATGCATTTTCAATAGGCATTCAATAAGAATTTATAAAGATTGAATGTAAACTGAAATAAATGTCATATACTAAGAAAAAGTGACCAAGGCCTCTAGTGCCCCAAGCTGGAATCGAACCAGCGTCCTCTGCTATCGCGGCAGGTGCCTAAACTAGCACGCATCGCAGATAGCGCGATAGCAGAGGACGCTGGTTCGATTCCAGCCTGGGGCACTAGAGGCCTTGGTCACTTTTTCTTAGTATATGACATTTATTTCAGTTTATAATTTATATAGTGGTGTTTCTACTTGATAAAAACAAATTAAAATATTTTTCAGAAATAATTTAATTTGTTCAAATACTTTAGTAAGATTGAATGTATCGTATCGCATGTAGTTTCAGTACTCAAGTCGAAAATCAAATCTTTCTATCATTTCCTGAGGAAGCAAAGCTAAAGTCAAAAAGGGTAAAGATATGTCTTTATAATAAACAAGAATATCATAGAACTAAGTACTTATCGATCAATGGGATCGTTATGCAAATAGTTCTCAGAAAATTTTCTCACAAAATCTATCTTATCAAATCGAAGGCAGTTTGGCTACTAGCCAACAGCCAGTGCTCTATGCTTAATGTGAGGCTAATGACCCCACAACTTACCATAGTTGCAAGTTTCGCTGACCTGAAGTACTTAAGATATCATTAAGGGAGCTAAAGGATAGTGCGGTGAGAACGTGCCTGTTAGAACGATATCTGGGTTACTGTGCCACTGTTTAGTAAATTAGGATTTCTCACGCTCAACAATGACGCTCAAACTTGCGAAAAGTGACTCTGAAGCTCATTATTTTTTAATAAAAAGCCGAAGTTAGCTTTGAGACACGGGTCCTTGTTAAGAAAAATGAAAAATTCCTTTTCCAACGTAAAATAATTATTGTCTCAACAAAATTGAGCAACTCGAGCACCACAAAGCGGCTAGGTGATTATATTAAATATTCCAAACAATTATTCTTATTATCTCGGCTTGGAAAGTCAAGAATCTCATTGTAATGCCTAGTCAGCTTGGTTTCATAAATATTAATGAAGCCCACTTGTAAGTTTGTGATATTAAAATGAATGTCACCAATTGCTTGCACCCGCTGGCTCGGTCGCGATAATTTTAACTGGTTATTACAATATGCTCGGTCATTGTTGGAATACGGGACATGTCATATGTCCTATTTATAATATAATTGTGAAAGTATATGGATGTTTGTTACTTAAATTGTGTTTATGTATCCCAGATACTAAAATTAATTTTATTCAGCCAATTCCCAATTCTTTGTATCAATTTTGTAATGAAATGAAACCTAGATCAGTTCGACGAATTGGGTCAATCGAAGTGCCATTAATATTTGGAAAATAAGAACAAGGTTAAATCAAATAAATCCGTTGAATGAACATATTTGTGTGAAATTGGTGAAATTTTTAAGATATCATTCCGTAAGAAATTAATAATACAGTAAAATTATAAATTTTGCGTTTGCGTCAAATCCGGTAGTTCTGATTGTTTGCAGACTTGTTTATGATGTTGGCCCAATGAATAATCCAAGCAACTTTGTCAAAAATCGAATAAACCGCATTTTTTTTTAGATTTGGGCGATTATATATAACCCTAAAGTACTAGTTTTTGATAGTAACTTCCTAGGGCGTTTTTAAAGTAGACTAAATTTGCTACAATAAGGCACTAGAATTGTCTCTGTACATCTTATATTTTCCGAGATAAAGCCTTTCAAAATGTATAATTTTTTCGAACTTGTATTCGTAGGCTAAGTAAGTGCAGTGAGTATACACTTTTGTCTCAGGCGATGCCGGTTGGCACAATTGTTTCTAAGGTCAATCAAAGCTTATTTGGCCCGGTAAACACAAGATCGTAAACCCCCCCCCCCCCACACACAAAAAAAAGGGTTGACAAAGTTGCGTTCGGCGCTCGAAGTCACAAACTTGGATTATTCATTGGGCCAACATCATAAACAAAAAATCAGAACTACCGGATTTGATGCAAAAGAGCCAGGTTACAAAATTCGACAAAGTTACTGGATTATAAACGTAAGAATGAAAACAAATGAGACGAAAACTAGCAAGATAAATGAAGAGCACTTAAAGGTACCTAATTTAAAAGGTTCTTTATTATTCTAATAAGTTATAGAGGAACATCGCTTCATTAATGTAGATGGTACCTACCTACTAATGTCAGGAAGAGGATTCACGATTCAATTTGTATTCCAGCAAAACCTGACTTAGTATTCAGAAGCGACTCGCAGAGTCTTACTCGTTTTAACACTTGCTTACAATGAACTAGCAAGCCGTCCGAATTTCAATCAGGTCTACATCAATTTACTTTACTCGCGTTTCCATGTTTCCTGGTAATCGCTGATTACATTCCGGACGTGAAGTCGATTGACGATTAAAATGAAATTATCTTCAATGGTATTGATCAGCAGTCTAATGCGCTGCGCAGACGATCAAGCGTGCTTGACAAGCACGCAGGATTGACAATCGCGAAAATCGCGATTGATAATTTACTATTTAGCTTGAATTTACTGTCGAAAATTCTTGATTGGCTCCAAAAGATTGACCCACACTCTTTGAAAACAAACTGAACTCGAGATCTTCAGGCCAAAAAAATCACGACTGGCTTGAAATCGCAGGTACACACGCAGACTTAAATCAAGTAGGTACGTCTCTTATGTTGTCAGGTACATGTGTTTGTCAAGCATGCTTGATCGTCTGCGCACCCACTAAAACCGTGATCTACTTGTATTGATCATATCAGGGCATTGACACGACGCGTGCGCACGTTGTGCGAATTATATTTGATCTGGTTTTTTACGATTGGATATTGATAACATGATCTATCTTCGTTATAAACAACATGTATTTAATTGAATCGTTATTGTGTTGTAAATGTGTAACTCAAAAACTTACTGCATGAGTTTTCCTTATTAATTTGTCTTTCTGGACTCTTTCAGGCATGTTCAAATCTACTACTTAAAAGATGTTAAGTGTACTTAAAACGTTAACTCCACAGGAAAGACGCGCGTTTTCCAGATCGAATCAGTCCCAAATAACTAAAATTGTAAAAACAAAGTTCGACAAAAAACAGGCTTAAAATAAAACATAAGAATGTAACAAAAAATCCAGTTTCTGAAACAACTCGGGTCAAATTTACTAAGAAGCTACTAAGAGTAGTAAAAGTCGAGTTTGTCCATTAACTAGTTGTCATAAAAGTTATATGTTTTAAGGGCAAATAGTGTTAAATGTGTCAAGCTGTGGGAAGTTTACGATGTTACAGATCCGGCAATTAGGAACATCCTTAGAGGGGACGTCGAGCCTAATAAACGTACACTTTTTTTAGTTTTTCTTATATTGTAGATTTTGGTTAATTTTATTAGCTCGTTTCGGTTATTGTAACTGTGCGAAGTACATAGTGGGGAAAATACAATATTAGGGATCGCAACGCAATGACTGAGAATAATGTGAACTTTCATGGGACGACATCTTCAAATTATTTGACTGCGTCAACTGCCAGATACCTAACTAATGTGTTCCATACTAGGCGGAGCGAAAAAAAAATAGGTATAGAAAAATATAAAAATTTTAGGACTAATAAAATTCCTCAGTACAGTCATTATCAAATATATAATAATGACGGCCTACGTGGTCGAATATATATAATACGCCTTCGTTATCGTAGTAATAAGGATGTGTTTCGATATATATAGACACTTTGGACGTCACTATCTATTTGACTGACTGTACGTGTTCTGTAGGCACATATGTAAGATGATTCCCATGTGAAGAAATAAGATGAGTGTTGTTAAGTGTGAGTCACATATTTACATTCTCAGTTACACTGTACTGTTAAACAGTCTCGAAAGTGTGCTTCGACGTAGAGGAGATTACTTTGTAAACAATATGGTGGTAGTAAAACAAAAAGTAAGTTGGTCCCAGCGGGAAACTAACACCTTGTTATTGGCCTAATGTATCGAACAATGAACCTATTAGAACGCTATCCAAATTTAAAAATAATATACCGAAATTCCTCTTTTCAATCCTGCAGATCATTGAAAACAAGCTGCAATTAAGATCAATATACAAAAGGTTCTTTGCACAGAAAAAGAGACTAATTAACTCAATTAATTACCAAGAATGATTAATAGACAGTTTCTTTTATTAAGGTTTTTTTGTAGCCAGACATCAGTTTTTGGTTTACTTTTCTTTCGAAAGTTGGAATTTTTACAAGCACTAATTCAATTTATACTCGTAGGTTTAATGTTTTACGATTATACAGCTTCTAAAATAGGCAAAAAATTAAAACGAGAGTCTCGTACCACTTTTGTGTCTTTATTGAAATTCTTTACCTTCTTAGGTATCCAATTTTGGAGAGAATACTTTGTCAGCTTCACCTAAAATTACAAGATTTTGTTGGATCACGGGTATAAAAATAATAACTTTCATATTCGATTAGATAGCTTTGTTAAAATTAATTAATCTCCTCGTGGGGTAATTTAATCTGTTCCGAAAAGGTTACAAATAACATTATTATTGCCTCATGAGACAGTGTCAAATCGTGTTTTACATCATGTTTATTTGTTATCTCTGTAATATTATCAAGTTTTCTTTTCTCTCTCAGTCGTGTTATTATTTATAAACATTGTTACTTATAACTAAGTGGTTTAGGTTTTATTCAAAGGGAAGTCCTAAACACTATGATAATGAGCATTGGTTACCTGGATGTGGTTTCCTGACTTCCGCAATTTCTAAATCGTCATTTATTTTCTCTAGTTTCACTTCCAATTCGTCACAAGATAAAAAATATGTTCATTACTAAATACATTTTCTGGATAGATTTTCTGTGTAAAAATACACACTTTCTTCATTGTAACATACATGTATATGAACGTAAAGCTTCTGCAAAGTTCTTGCTAATAGTAAAAAGACAAATGGAATGCATCAGGAATGAGCCACAGTCGCACAGCAATTAAAAATCTCCATCGTTTTATAACTGTTAGCTGTTAGATATAATATATCATTGTATTACGCCACTTGTAGTTACGACGGATAAAAAGGAATTAACTTTAGACGCTTTTTAAATGAACAACGAAACAATAGTCTCATGACTTCACACATTAGCTGACTCAACCGTTATTAAGTGTCTGAGTTTTGGGCACCGTTTATTGACATTAACGAGTAATGCATCCGGCGTCACAGCTTATGTACAAGCAGTACTCTTACTTTCCTTGGGCATGGTAGGTATTGTCTTCTTCTTTGTCGTCACACTCTTGTCAGAGTGGTCGAGGTCGTCATATCAGGTAGAAGGTATGTAGGTAAGGTAAATACGTGTTAGTGTGGCATACGGGTATTCGGGTGTGGGTGGCCTTCACATTGGAGCCTGTTTACACATAGATAAAGTGTTTATTGCGGGTTCATACATTTTGCACTAAACGCAAGTAGCAAGAGTCGCATGTAATAAATGTAATTATACAAGCACCTTACTGAAAACCTCAAATGCATATTTAGCCATATTTATTATTTTACATGGGTCTTAAGAATTTATTCTTCACCCTGGATGTCCGTTAGTGATTATATTTGATAAGCGTTTATCGCGTATTTGAGTATCACAGTAAAAACTAGGTACTATAAACATAATAACAACCTGCATTTCAGGCATGAATATAAAATAGGGTCAAAATACGTAGTCTTGTATTGAATATATGACAAAAGAATTATAAATTATCAATTAGAACGAAGGTGAAGATGAGGACATAAAAATTGTGATTGAGATCAGAAATAAGACAAAAAGTTTTATTAGCCTATTTGTGTGTCCCACTGCTGGGCAAGGCCTCCCCTCTCCCCTTCCAATCCTCCCTGTGCTGAGAGAGATCCCGCCAATCAATAAATTTTTATTTCGTGTAGTTTAAGTACATGAAAATTACATTTAGACCCAATTATTCACATTGACCAAGTAACCATATATACCCATAGACATATTTCACCAAGTTAAAACACTGGTAACTTTAGCTGTGCCGTGTTGGTGTCATGCTGTATCGCGTTACTCTGAATAAATAAAGGGGCCAACAATTAAGGAAGAGGAATATTCATTTACACCCACGCTATAGGCTCTACAGCTGTGTTTGCTTTCGTAACGAGGTCCGGTAGAGGGTAGAGGTGCTATATGGATACCTATATCATCACCATCATCATCATCTCAGCCATAAGACGTCCACTGCTGAACATAGGCCTCCCCCTTGGACCTCCATTCGTACCGGTTGGAAGCGACCTATATACTACTTTTATATGTTTGCAGACTGATGTCTGTACTAGTTACAACAACGCAATAACTTTATTGCAAATAAGTAACGACAAACTTTTTTCAACTGCAAGCAGCTTCTATGCTTGAATCTAAAGTAATCTTATAGACGCAAGACACAAACAAAGTAGAAATACTGACTTTTGTTGCTGTGAGCGTAAGTAAGTAAATATTCTTTATTGTACCAAAAATTATACATTTTACATAGGTACATGTAAGACTACAAAGAAGTAGCGTAGTTGCTTTAAAGGGGTGCGCGGTTTAAAAATGGTTTAGCTATAAAAGAGCTGGTTATATTCGCCGATTGTAGCAATGTAGCACTACATTTTATAAAATCAAACATTTTCTGAACACTTCAGAAGATTAATTGTGAATCCGAAGATCCCCTGTTTATAACAAAATGTAGGAACTTAATACTTTATTCAGTAAAGCTGTTTCCCGAGCACTTAACCCGTTCACTGCTTGAAGTTGATGACTTAAGATCGGGAACTCTGTGCTTAAACATAAACATCGCACCCTCCCGAGATTCTCATACTTATGCTTCAATTTTGGAATCTTTCGCTTGCTCGGGTATCAATATTAGCACGAGCGGTTAAACAACAACTTTGCCCCCTTGTAAAACAAATAAGTAACTATTATCCGACCGCGCGACTATTTTTTCAAGAAACCAAGCCACGAGGTCCGCGAGTAAGTTGCAATGCAAAATATACCTATGGAAAATTATATTACTCATGTTCTATCTCCACTATGCTGCTTAAATCATCTTAAAATATATGTACAAGGCCTGATGATGATGATCTCCACTATAGTGCCTACATAAACGATGGACTTAAGAATACTCTCAACGATTACAAGATTACATTCGTAGAAATGCGTAAGGATGATGTGAAACTGCATGATAAGAAGTAACAATAACTTGCCTTTGGCTTTGTTGCTTCGACCGAAAGCTGAGAATCCGATTTAACCGATTCAAAATGTGATTCTGTTTCCCACAACGCAGAAGCTTCATTTTCGACAGAATTGTGATGCTCGCTTTTAACTCAAATTGAATTTTATAAAGCAAACGACCTAGTGCTCGACATGTTAGTGCCCAATAGATGACACCCTGCTGTCTATTGACACGTCACTCAGACCTTTTACAAAATATATTTGTCAAAAATATATATATATATGTATCGCGCGTTTTCAAACTTTTTCCTTTAGTTGTGCTATAAAACTTGCCGCAATTCATATCTCTAGGTCATCGGAAAGACCGGTACCTATAGATTAAAAAAAAAAATGGTTATCGTGTGAGATATGCGAAGTTAACGGATGTTATGGTGGAACCTTGATTTACGCATTTTTGAGATAAAAGGTGTCGAACTCGATTGACGAACAGAATCGATAGTATCGGTTCCTCTCTCCTTTTTAGGATCAGAACCTTAATAAAAACAATAGATTTCTATAAGTTTTACAGGTTGGCCCAAAAATACGTTGTCGAATTTTTTTTAATAAAATTTTTCTTACGTACCTACACATCTTTTACAAAATGTCATTAAAAATTAAAACTACTACTACTACTACATTTAACTAAAACAAAACATATTATCTTCAATATATTCTCCTTTTATTAAAATTATCCACAATATGCCACAGTTAAAAAAATTGTCTAAGTACGTGTTTTTGTTTTTGCACAGGAATTACTCTACATACCGGTTATGTAGGTCTGTAACTACTAGTTGAGCTGAATGTCTGACATATCAGTCATTCGTCTAAATGGGATTCTGTCAGATCTTAGGAGTAAATTAACGGAGACATGGTTTAATAGACACAATTACTGGCGCGGCGCGGTCGCATTCCTCTAGTTAGCTGTTATTTAAACTCCAGTCAGTTAAACTAACAATTATATCTCTTATTTGCTTAGTTAGTTTAATAATTAGACACGATATCAAATGAAATGAACAAGAGGAAGGGTAGAGTCTGTGCGGAAAGAGAAGAGACTCTTTCCGAACAGACTCTAAGGCAATGGGGAAGAGGAAGGGGGCGTTTTACACCGAACCCTGTTTGTTTTTAATTTTCATACATTGTTTTTAGGTGATACACTTTTCCGCTTAAGACGCGTTTTTGGTGTGGTCCTTTCAAAATATTCTTAAGCTTACTGTATTTTCCACGCTCTACTTTTTTCTCGACACTTTACCCATTGATTATGGTGACGTTTCATCCGCATGGACTTTTAACATTGCACAAACCGAAATGCAGTTAAATATATTCCGATCACAATAAAATGGAATATGTTTGACAGTTGCAATGGCTGTTAACTGCAACAAAAAGTGCAATTCAAGTTTATTGCATTGTATTTGTTGATAATAACGTGTTCGGTGTATTTATTTGACACTGTTAGTTTGGTGCCGCGGATATGGGCGATTCAGATATTTAAAATACGATAGTTTTGGGTGTATGCATATCTCGTAATGATATATTCTTAGAGCATTTAGTAACTGGAGACGCCTTGTTTGTCATTTTCTGTACAAAACAGTCTGCCGATTTTTGCGGGGGAGGGGCACGTCAATGTATGGCTATTTTGTACGTAACGTACAAATAGCCATGTCAGATAATCGTCAGTCCATACAAAAGTTTGCACAATTGTGCAAGGATTTCGGCAGTGGGGTAAGCTCTTAAAGGCGACTCTAGTTATTAAATGCTAAGGATATATTATTAGTGCGCACAGGTTTTTTCCAAATTCCAAATTATTTATTTTGTTTGTGGCAATGAGGTAAAAATAAAATTAATGTAATGTTTTTTAATCATCATGCGGTTCATCAGTTTCTTTTGTTAGGTTTCATTTTTATAACAAGACATTTTGGAAAAATCAGAATTAATGAACTAACTATGGTAGGTATAAGTAAAGAATTTTGTATGGCCAAATTAAATCACGATGAGTTAGTATTTGTAAAATCGGTATGTACTATACAGATTATTGTAGAAATGTATAGAAAAAAATTGCAAGTTTGCAATTATTATAACATATAAACGGAGTAAGTAACTTAGTATTTACTTGCACCTAAAGGATGACTCACGCTAGACCGAGCCGAGGAGTCCGACATGTCATTTTCTATGATGCTTTCAATAGAAAACGAAGCTCCGGAAGCTCCGGCCCGACCGTGGCCCGGTCTATCGTGAGTCATCCTTAAAGGCTCCAGACTACTTCCTGTCCTTCCTATTTAACGTTTTTCGTTGTCTTACTCCGTCAATATTTTAAAAGTAGAGTAATAATAATATACTACATAGTTGGTTGTTAACTTAGCTTTCTAAAATCTTTAAACTTCTGTTCCCAGCTTCAGAATTCGAAATATCATCGCTTTTGACGACTTCTTACGTTTGAGAAATGAAGTTAATTGAATACAATCACTTTCCTCGTGTCACGTTCACGTTACACTTTCGCACAGGGCCGTCATTGTTTACTTTGGCTTCGGTTAATTATTTTAACTACGTAATACCTACAACGAATAGCCTCGGAAACCGTAGCGGATAAGCTGCAGGAAAGTCGCCTCCGATGGTATGGCCATACACGCCGCAGACCGGCAGACTACGTCGGAAATAGATGCTTCAACCTCACTGTCCAAGGCCCTAGTTCACGCGGCCGCGGTAGGCCGAAGCGCTGGTTGGACGTCGTGATAGCGGACATGGAAGAGAACAATCTCACACCTGAGGATGCCGAAGACCGGTCATAGTGGAGAAGATTGAGTAGGAAAGCGGACCCTGGAGCTAGGCCGGGAAAACGCTAGGTTGAAGAAGAATACCTGCAACGAATCGTTATCTAAACAAAGCTTAAGGAACAGTCAGAATCAAAATTCGATCAGACTACGCGGTCAAAAGTTTGAATTCTTAGAGAAGAGAACTAAACACAAAAAAATGATATGTTCCTATATGTAGAACAATTGATCTTGTCTTTTTATTAATTACACATTAGCAACTCCACTCGTATACCTATTTAAAGTTTTTTGACGGACACTTTTTGATCCATGGAGATTGATTCCTTACCTCTACCTTCCATAATAGTTTCACATTTGAAACATGATAGTGTCATATAGAATAAAGGAAGGTGTATTTACTTTGTACAATATTAATATTAAATTGTTATAAGTTCAAATTGTTATAAGTTCAGTTCTAATTACTTATAGCGTTAAAAGTAAATATAGCAGCTTAATATTTCCAAGAACATTTCCACCTCAAAGAACCGTTAATATCGTTCGTATTTCAAGTCAAGAATTAATGTTAGCTAAGTAATGGAAACCAAGACTGTAGGATCAACCGTTCAACGCGATCAAGATTGTAAATTCAAACCGGAGCCCAGATAAATACACTGAAAGGGATTTATCTTACAACGCATCACATAAATATTAAATAAACATATTTACATGGTGCTATTTACATAGCATAAATATGAGCGGTGCATATGTTGGATTTGAAATTTAAATTGTTTCCGAATGGTCTATTTGGGCCATTCTATTTCAAGTTGTACACATCTTTTTTGACGTAAACTTTTTGTATTATTTCGACTCAGAATCACGAGCTTTTTGAGCTTTTTGATCCTAATCCTAATAGTTATGATCATACGTCGGACTCCAGCGGGCATTTTCGTGGCATGTCAGAATGATAGGTAAGGTTCGCAAATCAATCAATTCACTCTCGAGTATTTGTACTTAGTATTTGGTACCTAGTATTTATAATGTGAAATTCCAAATATCATAGCAACTAACTGCGTTATTTATAAACGTACTTGGACTACACATAAGTCAAAATGGCGAAAAAGTTCGTTTGGCTTTATCCGTCACTCAGACAATTGCAGCTGTGAGAAAGGAACAAAACAAATGAGTTAACTGGGCATGTCAAGTTCTATGAACACGGCTCTAAGGCTGTACGTTAGTTAGGTGTTTATTTTTTTTATATCCTTTAAATTTTAAATAAAAATAAGATTGATTTTTTTGTAAACCTTACCTTGCCCTCAAACTGCCCCCTATAGTCCGACGTTTGGTTATGATGTGAGAAGGGAAAAAACCGTCCATTTCATTACCATAATTGAAAAATGGTAACGGAATGGAAAATAATCTTGGGACACTAATCTTTATCCAATTAGGATCGAAAGTGCTCGTGATTAATAAAATAAAATTACAAAGGTGGTGGGCTCAATTTTAAATAATATTGCCTATTTCACGACCAATCACCCGCGGTTGCCGCTAAATTGTTTAAAAATGAAAACAGAAAAGAACAATAGGTACGTAACAAAGGCGCGCGTGATGTAGAGGGCGTCTCAGGAGCCGTGCGGCTGGCATTGTTGTGCGGGTTGTGCCCCTATATCCCCATAAGACAGCGGGGTAGCGAGGGGCCCGTCTAAGTAGTTTTCTATCGCCACTCTTTGATGTAAAGGAAAAAACGAAAAATGTTTTTCTGTGGTTTTATATGGTTTTATCATCCGGCAATTTGTATTGTCAATTCAGATGTACGACGTACGACTAGACTAGTTTACTTACTTATACTATTGTCTGATGTGTTATGTTTTAGTAACCTTGTAGTATACCTACGACTACGAGTATATGATAGAAAAAATAGTGTTTAGGTTAGTAGTTAGGACCTTACAGGACAAAAATTTACTATTACGTGACATTTGGAAATAATATGAATATATTTATATTAATATTATACTGCGATTTAGATAATGAACAATAGGTACTAACGAATAATTTTATGGTAGGTACTTCATTGCGGTTCTATCTTTAACTAATACTTAGCGCAAACCTATGCTTGTGGAAACTTCCGCAAGCATTTCTTAGCCTTTAATGTCAAAAATGTTGTTTATAAATACTATTTTCGTCAATTTAATTCTTACCCATCGCTGAATAAAACTAATTCTGTCTTGACTTCAAAAGCGTGAGCTCTCGTCCCTTGGGACGCAATCCCTCCGTTGCAAGTCGATTTTCGGCTCCCTAATGCGTCTTTTTGTTTTCTTTACTATGACCACCACGCTTATAATGCCTTCCATGAATTATGTGCATCTATTTGATGGATCCCTCTTTGTCCCGTTGTCTTGCTAATGGTAATTTGATTTAGGAAAACCCATATTTAAACGCCTTACTTTGAATACATCAATGTTTAATGGGGCAGTTACTTTAAAAAAGTTCTTCAAATTGATGAGGTATCTCCCTAAATTCTCCTGTTAAATATAATGTTGAATTACAAAAATATACTAATATTAAATAAAAACATATATGATGCACAGTAAAAAAACTATTATATATTCAACGCATATCTTGAATCTCTAAAAAGAGCTCATTATTTTATATATTAAAGTTGTTCTTTAAAATTAATATTAAGTATTTCATAATGTATTACTTGTACCTACTATAAAGTCAATAAACCCTTTTTTCACTTGCTTTATTTCCAAGAGTCGATAAAATTACGCAACCTAAATAGCCTATTTGATTCCAATCAGAGTTAAATCTTTTCAAGTGTATCTGAGAGCTTAAGTCTCACCCATTTACATAATACCCATTAATCCATTACCTACAAGATAGATAACTGATGCGATCAGATTTCAAGTGCATCTTGTTCTTGACCGTTTGTAATTGAAGCCTGCGAATCTCATTAATGAATGACTTGATTGTATTCACCGACACGCACTCAAATGCAGAATTAAGTCAGTAACACGGTCAAGCGACGGTCAGGTTTCGTTCGACTCGTGTTTCTGTGAGAACACGAACGCTAAAGAACTGATTGTTCTTAAGACGAAAGTGGAGGACCCGCGCGAAATCGCCTTTTCATACAAACGCATTCCTCATTTTCCTCTCCGGATATTAACATTACTGAATATATTTTGACACAATTCGTTGTATATCAACCATGATTTTTTGAATTTTTAATGAAGTATTAGGAGCATAAGAGTTAGGAGCATTTAAAATTTTATATGAAAACCTTAGAATAAATTTAACAGTGGAAAAATCACTGTCTTGGGTAAAACTTGAACTCACTGCATCATCGGCTTAATGGCATCGTTCGCAGACGTTTCTGCTTGTTAACGATTTAATTTGTATGAAATCCGTTTATCACTCTGTAATTTTTACAATAAACAAAAAATCTAACGTATAGGGGCATAACTATGGTTAATATAAATCTAATTATGTAAACATATTTTCCAGTGTCAATATCCAGAGAGGATAATGGGGACTACGTTTGTATGAAGAACCGGCCGTCCCTTTCCCTCTTAAAAATTAAAACAATAAAGCTAAGTCGGAGTTACGGCTGCGAAAAGTGGAGCTCTTTATCCTTGCATTTTATTTTTAGCCCAGGTATCTCGGAGGACCCGTCCCGCTGGCCTCAGCGAGCTAAATAAAATTAAAAATCTCTATGAAATTCTTCGCGTTCATCCCGCAACCTTTAGAATTAATCTTTTGTGAGGCCATGAAAGCCCGGAATGGAGTGGTTTCATAAATTTTATGTCGAGTGTGGAGAATGACGGGGTCGTAATTTAAACTTGTGTGCTGATAAGTTCGTTTTAGGGTAAAAAACTATTCGTGATAAGCAGTTTCGGGTGGCTGAATAACGTGTTAACATTTGCTAGAGTTACACCAAGAAAAGTCTGCAGCGATTTTGATAGCCCACGCAGTGCAACTGTTACTTACACGACATAATTTCATAGAAATTTGACGTTTAAAATGACACTTGCACTGACTGCGTGGGCTATCAAAATCGCTGCAGACTTTTCTCGGTCTGACTCTATTAACGTTATGCTCAGAAAAATGGCAGTGAAGAATTGTAATCAAAAGAATATCGCAACACAAAGGGTCGTTCAGCGACCCCACGGAACGAGCGCTATCGGAATGCCATGCGGAATCACATAACTAGAATGACACTGTTTATTTCTTTATGGCTCTTCGGTCGGATGATTTGCGGCAATCCTCGGTTTTGCGTGTCGTGAATTATATACGAATTGTTATCATTTTAACGTCCTTTGATCTTTCTTTTATTCGCGACGTGTACAAGTACCAAAAAATATTTTTTAATGGAAATCAAATAACCATCTCTTTGGTCTACATAAATAATCTTATCGATAACGAAAATTTCGAAAGCGAAAATTCAAAATCACTGTAAATTCATTTTGCTGATGGCTTACTGAAATTTTGTTCGTATCTCGAGTATCCTTTTAAAGCAAAGAATCTTTGCTTAAAATGAAAAGGGCTTCAATATTAAGTTTAAATACTCTTGAATGGGGCTGAACTGGAAGCTGGCTTTAGTCCAAAGTGCTTTGTTTTTTATGGCCCGGACTTCGAAGCCAAGTAATACGGTCAAGTGTTTCTGATTTTTTGTCTACGCCACTTTATGACGAGTTGAGCTGCCTTTTCGGTTCATATTTCGTTTTTTATTGCATTGTGATAACGTTTACCGTGCACTCGAGAAGAGTAAGTTGGTGCAGTTATTTTGGGATTACAGTAATTTAACAGAGCTTTGGTTCTTAAAGGGGCTCACAGATTACCAGTTCGCCGGACGATATCAGCATTTCAGTTGTACGGAGCTGTCAAATTTTGCGTTTAACTGACAGGCCGATATCGTCCGGCGGACTGGTAATCAGTGGGCCCCTTTATATTCGATGTAATTGGTAAAAGGTTTTATGAGGTTGGGTCAGTCAGTCCGCTCCCGCTTCTTGTACTTATGCGGTAGGTATTTAAATATTAACGTGTCGGATTTGGGTTTGTTAATATATAACTAGTAATACTTACTAATAAATGACAAGTGAAAGTTTTTGCCACATATATTCAATATATTCGGGACTTATGTGTAACTTTTTTTTACCTTCCTTTTGAGAAGTCTGATACTACGTTGATAAATCAATTCTGTCAGTCCCGTGTTCTTTTAGTTATTAAAGACTACAGCCAAGAACTGCCAATCTAATTTCAAAGGTAAATAGGGTTTGCTTCGTAACGTAACAAATTATGTTAGAAAAGAAAATGTAGACAATAATTGTCATGTCAAGGATTATGAGAGCGTACCTTACCAGCTATGACGGTCGAGCTTTTATCGTCAGTTAAAGTGGTCGTTGCTTTCTAACAAGTAATAAGTGCAAAGAGTGATGCATGAAACGACAGACTTTCAAAGGGCAACCATCGTCATACAGGATCATTTCTTTGAAAAATTGCTTCCATTGTATTATTTTCATTTGACAGTAAATCGATAAGCATAATGAGTTCGAGTCAACTACTGCGGGCAATTTGTCCGGGCCGCATCGAAACAGCGGTATTTACTCAGTTCTTATTAATGACACAATTGACTTTCTGCGGAAACGGTACTTTTTAATTTTGACTTCGTTTGCGAATAACTTTATAGATGGATATTCCTACATGAAACGCAATATTAATTTAATAAACATGAAAAAGTGCTTCCGTGTATTGAAGGCGTATAAAATACCTACTTTTATGAACAATATGAGTAATGTTTCATAAAAATCATTGAAAGATAATTTCTTTCTATTAAAATTTTACGATGCACAGTTTACGCGGATGGGTCATATAAAGCCTTTTATGGACATTAGAAACGACTTTAATATTATTCTATTGGATTGATGTAGAAATATGTAACTGATAGAAATTTTCTAAAATCGCGTGCGATTTGTTGCAAGGTCAGTAGAGGCCCTAATAAGCTGAAAACGGTTGAATCTAGTAAAATTACTAATTTCATAATTACGTATTTATTTTGAACTCTTAGTATATAATTGTCTCAAATTACGTAGGTACTAAAAGTATTCTGTATTGTTTTTGTGTCATTTTTCCTGAATAAACTCCAATTGTTAAACTTCTAAACAATAGAAGAATGGAGAATAATATAAATTATGAAACCACAGAAATAATTGTCTCTGTTTTAGTCACCATCGATGCGTACATCCTATTAATTAACCCATTAATTCCAATTCATAACCATATAAGGGTTGAATAATTCTAAATTTAAATAACGTTATTTTTAGCCCAATCATTGTGTAACCCACCCACAGTGCTCATAAATTTATGCAATTAACAGTTAAGCTAGGGTTGCCACCGCGTTAAAATATAATAATTCAACCTTTCATATGTGTGTGGTGATGCTTCCGCTGTAGGTGGGTGGTGATCGGTCACGGGCAAGTGTCTTAAAAGCAAACTGGCATGGTGAGTGTTGAGGCCTACGCGGAGGCTGATGGCCAAAGCTTATTTGCGCCCAAGATGGCCCATCCTTATTTTTATTTTAATATGAATTTGCAGTTTTGTCTATGGAAGCTATATGCGAACATGGACCATCGATTAAATCGATGACATGGACGCAAAATTTTAACCCATTCACACTTATTAAGGTATGACATTTTGAAAGTAGGCAAGCTTATGAACCGGGCCGGGGCGAAGGCGTGGAGTGTTTGTTATGGGCCGTGCATTTTGCATTTTGAATGTCTTAATGCGAGTTAAACACATTGGATGCTGATCCGCACGCCGCTCCGATGTTTTTTTTTTCGAGAGTTAAACTAAGATAGGAGATACCTCCTTTTTCTAATGCAATGATGCCGGGGCGTCCCATCGGGACATCTATTTACGTGTATAACGTTGTTTCGCTCACATAACGGAGCGGGGTCTGGGTTCATCAGTGTGATAACTGCGTAAATGAGACAGGTGACAGCCCTGACTCTAAAATAAGTGGCTTATTGAATGGATCCCGTAGATTGAGGACTCACATAAAATTAAGACTCGTCTGCTGTTAATTAACGTTTATTAATATTGCTATTGTACATTTACATAAGTGCATCTTTCATTTGTTTAAAGTTAATTAGAAGTCATTTAAATATAGAATATCTTATAGAAAGCGCCACATCATTTCCAGATTCTTGTTAATTTTATTGTTAATTATTTATGTATTATATTATATATAGGTAGATTTTTAATTTATTTATCTGTAAGTAATTTATAAGTTATATCATTAAATGGTCTAAAATAAGTAATTAATTTTGGGTTAATTAGGACAACATCACAAATTCTCATTAATATACATAGAGTCAGACCAAGAAAAGTCTGCAGCGGATTTGATAGCCCACGCAGTGTCAGGGTTATTTATACGTCATAATTTCATAGAAGTTTGACGTTTAAAATAAGACGTGCACTTTCTTGGTCCGACTCTAGGAAGAAACTCATTGACAAGATGATTATATTATAAATAATCAATGTTTACTACATAATATATAATGAACATAAAATATATATCCATCACCCATGCACACATACTCACAACCTATAGGTACCTACATAAAGTGGGAACCTGTGAATCATTCCATACAATAACTTTCCCAGATTAAGATTCAAATTTGTATGAATCCATAGACAATAAGGATTTGCTCCAACTTTCTCTAAACATTGCAAGAAGCAGAGCGCGAAATTTATTCCAAATTTATCGTCTCTTTTACGCATCGAGAACGCTTCGAGTCCTTTACATAATCTATGTGACACGTTCTTCTATTTTACACTCTAAAATGATTATTTCAAAGTTCAAATTCCAATGACAAACGCTGTCACAGCGCTTGCACATTTGCTGCTACTTACACTGCAAATTCAATCTTTGTTCTCTAACTTAAGATTCAAATTCGCAAAGCATGTATTTTACGGTAGTTACAATATGCAGTCAAATGTTTTCATGACTGTTCTCTGTAAAGTGAGTGTAAACAAACAGCACCAAATTGTTTATGTACTGTGTTTATTGAGGTGATTAACACGTCTGCGGTCGTTGTTCTCTTGTTTAAGGAATTGAGCGTTAACCTTAACAAGTGTGTCGAAGCCTTTATTAGTGCGTTGGCTGGACCAGAGACAATTAATTAATAGGGACTGTTAATTTCTTTATTGCTACGCCATAACGCGCATAGCGAGGTATCAGACTTGTTTCTGTTGTAATATTAGCAGGGATCGTACATTTTCCAGCGGTTTTGGTGCACGAAGTGTTGTTAACGGAATTGGTATAAATAATTTCAACCCTAATGATTAATTAGCGTTTATTACATTGATATTAACCTTAATTTACCATTTCAGTTGAAATCATCTATACCAATTCCGTTAACACCACGCGAATCGATTTGGTGCAGCGGAGTGGTGTTAACGGAATTGGTATAAATAATTTCAACCCTAATGATTAATTAGCGTTAATTACGGTAATATTAACCTTAATTTACCATTTCAGTTGAAATTATCTATACCAATTCCGTTAACACGTACCACTCTGCTGCACCAAAAATGCTGGAAAATGTACGATCACTGAATATTAGTGAGTTCATGACTTTTCTAATTTCACACTTCGCTATACCTATGTAATTCTTCATTCAATCAATCATATTGTTTTATGAATATTTAATCATAATATCATATTTTAGTTGTAATTAATAAAATTAATTACCTAGTACCTCGATTACCTAGATTAGGTAAGTACCGAAGTAGATTTGCTAACCATTATTTTTTTTATTACAGGTACGTTCGTAAGGACAGTTTTCGACAAGAAATACAGTTTTATCTGGTACGTTCGAGATTAGTTTTTGGAGCTACTGAAATTACAGCAGCTGTTTTGGACCGAATCTGATATCATCGTGCTTAGAGCACTTAGTTTTATTAATAATACAACAACATTTTTTTAATATTGGACATTCCACCCTAGACTTTGTCCATCTTAAACATTGCCTGACTGGAAAAGACAGTAATTCTATACCAAACACTGGCGTTTTGATAGAGTTGAACGAGGCGAGCGCGCAGTCCACATGTGGACCCCAGCACACTCACGTACAGCATAGTACCCTCATGTAAGTACATCAGCTAACTTCTACCCACTTTCATTAATACATGAGTTTCAGTTTTATTAATACATGATGTGTGTTCGAAATCGTTACGCGCTCGTGACGAATTTTTTTGCGCGTCCGCGGCGTAATACTTTCAACTCGCCTGCAAATCGCCAGTGTGATAAGGATCTTGGAGTTTACGGTATATAGGTTCACTGTGTTATAAATAATAATAATAAATGGACAAATGCAGGTCCCTTACCGTCTACACAGTGCATTCTTGGGAGCTACCATACCACCAGAAACAAAACACTACAAATCTCCATTACGAAAGTAGAACCAGACCCTATTTAAGATGGATGCAGTTCAACTGAAACCCGGAAGCCGCCATTTTCTAAGTTTCCAGTCCCCAGAGGGAACCTTCCAAGTTTCCATTTGTAGAACTTTGAAATCTTTAGGGGCACCTGCGGTTGTCAGTACGTACAAAGTAACAGATATATACAAAGAAAGACATTCATATATAGTATTGTGCCTCATCATAATTTTTGATGCAAAATAAAGGTAACATTCGAATGAAGACTGCAGCAGTATTACTAATGTAAACTGCAGCTCCATTACTGTTGCGGTGTCGTTGTTACGCCGCTGTATCTGCACTGAGAAAAAAAAATCGTTTAAAACAATTGAAATTGCATTAATGTTTAATGCTTTAAACAGTTTCATATGAGCCTATCGAACGAAGCATTAAAGTTTAATGTTTGTACGTTACGTACGAACGAACGTACATTAATTGATATTGTAATAGCAGTTAATCTTAATGAAATCACTTTAATGTGTGCTCGATAGATCATATTTTTTTCAGTGTGTCAATTTCCTTTATAAAATGAGTGACGGAAACAACGTCATAAACGCGGCAGTACTAGTGATGAAGAGGCGAGCGTCAATCATTGTGTCAAGAATATTTTCAGATAAAGCAGCGACAACAACGACGCTGCAACAGTACCTATTGCAGCAGTTGCCGAACATGACCTTTACTATTACAGTGTTGTCATGGGTGATGTCAGTCTTAAATTGCGTCGCTGTGGTTGCGGCTGTCACGAGAACTTTCGCTCCGTCACTCATTTTATCAAGAAGTTAATGCAGCTGCAGCTGTAACGCCGCAAATTGTCACTCGAATATCACCATTTTAACAGTGCAGTGCATTAAGTAGATAATTTTCGTCAAAAGTACAGCGATGGCGTTTCGCTTTTATTAACATACCTATAATGCCCGGTATCCTCTTTAGTGAGCATAGCAACAATGAGTCGCGCGACTTTCCGACTTTGTATGGAAATTAACAGTCGTTATTATTTACTATTCCTAAATGTAAAAACTTATTTCTCGCAATATAGTGAAGGAATTCCTATTTTATTTTGATTTTATAGCGCATTGTTACTGTTCGACTACAAGTTTAACTTTTGAGTTATGTATGACTTATCGAGCCTTTCGTATAGAAAAATATTTACGGCTAGGGGAAAAGTGGCATGAAGGAGCCGGGTTGTGATGGAGCCACTTGCATTATTTTGGTAGTTTCGGAACAAGTTTTACATGAGCTTAATTTTTTTATGACCAATTGATAGCTGATAATAATACGTAACTTCTCACCAGCCGGCTCAGTTAAACCGTAGACCCATAGTTGCGACGAAATCTGGATTATAGAGTACCTATATATTGTTAAAATATATCTAAAATAATCTTAAGTGTACCTACTAGCGCCATCTGTTGTACTTGATACGTTAACTGTTTATGTGTCATTGTCTGTGACATTTAAAAAAATAAAATCAGTCTCTTTGCAACTGCTATTCTACTCGTTTCATTTTATATATAACATTTTCTTTTAGCATAAGGTAGCGATGTAAACGTCAAAGGAAATATCTTTTGTTCGAGGAAGCAGAAATGTATAAAGAAGCTTATCTTCCCCTTATTTTTCTGTTCACTTGTAATATTCTTACGGTACCTACAAGTGGCTTATCTTTTGACGGAAACCACGTTTGGGTTGTTTCTTTTTAAATAGATTGTGTAGATATATACTAGCCTACTAAATAGATATTTCTATTAGTAAAACTGTTAAAGTATGTGTTTGCAAGAAAGCTGAATTACAGAATTCCGCGGAGTGAAAAGTTAGTGTAGCTTCTTTTGTTTTTTGCTTGTCAAACTTTTTTTTTTCACAAAAATGATTAAGCATCTTATTTTACATTTTGGAGTTATTACTATTATAAACCCATTAGACCCATTAACAATATGTTAATTACTTACATATAAATATTCACCTAATAAGGTCGACAAATCAACAAAAAGTTTAAAGTTTAGATCGTTCACCCAGCAGATGGCCGGGTGGTCTAATAGTGGTCAGGAGTGTCAGAACCTTAGCCGCGTAAGACGCCGGTTCGATTCCGGCCTTCGCCACCGGTGGACTTGGTCACTTTTTCTCTAATGTATTACTTATATTTCAGTTTATAAGAAACAACATCCTAGAATTGATATATTTATTCTTTACAAACTTGTAGCAAATATGTACTTGTATTTGGAAAACAAACAGCAAAGCAATTTGCCATCGATTTTTCTTTGGTACAAGAAAATGCAAACATAATCAAGTCAATAACTTCAGGCTTCTGAAGCTTTTCCACGATAGAAACTTTAATATTGAAAAGTTTCAAAATTAAATATTGATTAAAGTATCTGTATAAAAAAGTATGAACGGACTCTGTTGCAAACCAAATAGAAATTCAAAAGAATCGACGGTGCCGTTCAGAAACATAATTAGGTATAAAATGTTACTCTCGCAGACCAATTCGAGTTTTAGTTATTAGATCTATTTCCAATATGATATTGATCTGTCAGTGTCAAAATTGACGTTTTTGGATGAAAAAGTGACGTTTTTGGTTGAAGAAATGTCACTTTTGACAGTGGCAGATCAGTATCATATTGGATAAAGATCTGATAACTAAAACTCGAATTGGCCTATCAGAGCTGTTACACAGATTGGTTGCATTTGTATTCAAATAAATTGAGTTTATATTTTTAAATTACAAGAACTAATCTAAGTATTTATAAGTACGCGTTGGGTGTCAAGTTGCAAACAGTGGAGAGCCTCGTTTTGATTCTTAAAGAGTTATAAAATTTGTACAAACTTTTGAAAAATCCCGTGAGTGCATACGCCATATGCCTATTCATGATAAACTTTGAAAATATGGTTAACATTGCAATACAGAAAATTATTTTAAGACAAGGAGAAACTAAAAATATTTATCTCGAAGTGAGCAATTGAAGTAAGTTTTTATTAAACGACACATAACATCATTTTATGAACCCTGTTAATAAGCGTTGTTGTTAATTGTTCGTGTAAGCATTGTATGTGTAATAAAACGGTTCACATCATGGGAGCCTATTACAAAGTAACTGTTATAATTTTATCGTTCGATGTAGAGATTAATACATGTATCAACATATTAACTCAGTGAAATTTAGAATATGCCTTTAATATTTTTATTTCGTTTGCCGCAAATAAACACTAATCGAGTGACATTATTATATCAACTTCGAATTTTGAAAGCTTTGGAATAAAACGTCCGTGATTGTCTGTCTGACATACACTGAAGTGATCCCATAAGTATTTCTTGAACTAAGATTTGCTCCGTAAATCAATCGAAACTCGTAAAATTGCGTAAATAAACGTAGGAATATTCTTCTTGCTCCTAGAATATCATCATCATCATCATCTCAGCCATAAGACGTCCATTTCTGAACAATACTGAACATAGGCCTCCCTCTTGGACCTCCATACGTACCGGTTGAAAATTACTGTGTGCCTTTAGCATCAAAACTGAAAAAAAAGTACTCATTGTCAGAAACGATATAAGTAATGTAAAAAAATCTGGCGTTTAGGTACTTGTGTTGTCTTCTTTCCTTTTCTACAAAAAACAATGAGTTACAGTACAGGTTCTTATACTTTTATTGTACAGGTCGTCTGGTGCCTGTTAAAATTGATTACCGTAGACAATAAATAAATAAATAAATAAATATTATAGGACATTACTTTGATCTCGGGGATCTATGTTCTCTTTTCGATCTTCAACGTTTATTTTTGTATTTATCTTTCAAGTGATTTTTTTTTGTTTTGTCCAACTCGATTATTTTTGCGCGCCTTTTCATTAGAGTTCCATTTTATTTACTCGTAAAAAATGTTGTCGTTACCATAATAGTCGTCATTTAAGTAAAATGTCTTTACGACCATTACATTGTATCAGATTATAGGAGGACTAAGACGACTTGTATATAAGCATGTTTTAAATATAAACTACTTATTCTATTCTAGAAAATGGCTAGATATCTTGCTTGGAATTTTCGGTAGCAAGAAAATAGCCTCTAATGTACATATCAGACTGCCTATCGACAAATTTAGCCGTCCTAGCTTTTAGCGCCGGCTTAGGCAGAAATGCGGAGAATTTTTATCGCAGCCCAAATGGGACGCAGTATGAATTATGCACGTGAGTTACTCGTATCTTGGCCATCTTGCGGTCGCTGACCCGTGGTATAATGTGAGATTATGACTCAGGTTATGGGATGACACTGCGGTGGGATATAGGTGAATGTCACAAAAATGTACCTCGGCGGGCTTGTGCTTTTCGCCGTAGTTTTTAGGTATTTAGAATAGCTGGGGTTAAGTGCTATGAACAGATTAATGTCTGCTTGTTCCTTTGTAATTATTTGAATTGATTAACAGAAAATTTTCAAAAAAACAAGTAATGTTGTCGGAATCGTTAGTATTCTATTATTTGACAAACAAATACACATCTTTGATCTAATTTTTGATTTATCTAAGAAAGTGGTGTTCCACCAAAAATATAAATAAATAAGTCTAATAAGATTATGTCTTGAATGCTATATTATTTGGAATTTGGTAACATTACTTTGAGGGTAGGTTAATAATATTATAAGTACATATGAAAATAACTACCAAGAAGGCTTTTTCAATTTGGATTTATATTTAACCCGGAATAATATTTTTCTTTCGTTAGGTATTTACAAAAAACAATTCCCCGAATGCACCGGCATTGTTAACATTTCGTATAATTCAAGTAGGTAATATTTACGAGCAGGTAGTAAAATGTATTCAAACGAGGGTGTAATACAAATAAAAGTTTATTGCTTCTCGCTGCGGCCCTGTTTTATTTGATTCGTTTTTTGTAAGTGCATAAAAATATTAGTTCGCATTCTCGTTTCATACTACGTTTTTAATTGACCGATAATTTAACAAATTATTGTTCCTTTAAGTCAAGGTTTGAAGCTCAATTTGATTTGTTATTGACGTGACTCGCAGTATATCTTGCTCGCGCTTATTGGTATTCTGTGCTAAGAGAAAAGGGGACGATGTTACGTGACCTCTTGTCCATACAAACGTAGTCTTCATTTTCCTCTCTGGATATTATTAACATTGTAGAAAATATTTTTACGCATTTTGGTGTATATTAATCACAGCAATGCCCCTTTGATTTTTTAATTATTATAAGTGTTGATAATTAAAAAGCTATAAAAGAAGCTTTTAAAAACACTTATAATAATAAAAAAATCGAGAAAGGCCAACGAAGCGGCATAGCTAAATGTACTTACATAACTGTAAAACATATAACTATCTTTCTGTTACTATATCAGAGAATAGAAGATACTTTTGATGTAAAGTCTGATACGCTAATTTTGATGCTGACCGTACAAAATTAAACATTAAGACAATTCAAGCCAAGTGGTCAAACACATTCAAAACAGCAGGGATCATTAATATCATTATACTACCGTCTATATGCAAAAGCGCAATAATGAGCAAAAGCTTTCTCCTGATTGCCCTCTTGACGTATGGTGCCATTGCTCCCTATTCAAAAGCAATGCCCACACTCATCCAATCAACCAATGCAACACTTGAGACCCGGGGTAAACTCCCATTAACCTAGCTGTTTTACAAAGCCTTACACCCTTTTACCGTCACCCTAATCCAATCCAGACTGACCACATCATTAATTTTAGCACCCTATTCGATATTTCAGCGAGAACTATTTATATTTCGCAACAAAAGGCCCCATAAATAAAGCCCGCCTAGCCTTTGAAGGCTCTTGAGAGTCTTAAGGCCGATTCTGGTACATGAAAAAAAAAACTTGAAACTAGAAATATAATTTGTTTCAAGATCTTTTCGTATGTCTCGTATATATATGGATGTTTCGTATATATATGGATCAAGATATATCAGTTGAAACATATTATCTGGTTCTTGTTTCAAAAATTTGTTTTTTTCCTGTGAAGGTTCATCTTATTTTGATACGACCATCAGGCATCATCAGGCAGCGGTGAGCCGTTCGCTGATTGGTAAATACGAAATGCAATCAGGAGTATTGCACGAAGAACCGATGGCCATTGGGGTGGAAAGGTTCTCTAGTGGCGACCACGTACCGGAAGGCGCAGCGCTCTCTATTCTCTATTCTATTCCATAAAACCAAAGAGACGTTACTAAGGCAGCCCGGAGGACCTCTATACCCATCTGACACCAGATGCGATCAGCTGGCTGCGTGGCCTAGCCGGATGTCGACTTATAATACTTTCTGCTTATAGTGATAATATTGCATACAGCGTTACGACACAATTAAATTAATAAGATGAAAACATATAAAATTGTGAAAACACAATCGGCCTCCGTATTTTGATGCGAAGTAATGCTGTGTATCAACGGATTCCCTGGCTTTGTGGGGAATATGATAAATCATTCAGGTTTTTCGCGAGTGTGGTGCGTCCTTTACAATTTGTCATGAATGTAAGTGGATTACCTGAGGGTTTGTGAGACTTCTACGTGACTTCACTTATTTAATAACTGTCTGGAATTCAGCACCATTTGTATTTGTCAATAAAAGTAACCCTCTTTTACTTTTAACTGTTCGGAATTGAGTGCTGATGGTGTTTGTCTTTTTCCTATTTGTTTATGCACATGGAATACACGTGTAAAGCAGAAGGTCTGATAACCTTACTTACTTACTCTTGGTTGGCGCGATGATCCAAAATGAGTCTTGGCCTCCAACACAAGAGCACGCCACTTTGATCGGTCCACAGCAGTATCCCGCCAGCTTTCGCCGACGCCGAGCTCACGGAGATCTGCCTCCACTCTATCTGCCCAACGGTATTTAGGATGACCAACAGGACGGCGTCCAGTTGGTCGACCCAAGTAGGCCCTTTTGGCTGCCCAATCTTCACCCATTCCTTCGCTATAATTAACTTAATAACATTAACTTGCTTGATATTTTATCTCAAATCATCATTCGCTTGCCTTTGTCCCGTTTACTTGAGGTCGGCGCAGCATGTCTTTCTCTTCCATACGTCTCTTAGTCGCCCGTCATCTCATCATTCACTTGCGTTCGTTTCATATAATCTCTCACCCAGTTCATCCACCTTTTCCTCGGTTTCCTTTCCTCGTACCTCCCTCCACATTCATTCGTAATACCTTTCTCGTCACATGACTTTCAGCCCTTTCTTTCACATCAATTTCAACCTGAATTTTTATCTCAAATATCGAAGTGAAAAAATATTTCAGAATCTAACAAACTTTTTCGCATAAGCATATAACCACTTAGCTGATACCTAATGTCGTTAACTATACCGATTTCTAAGAACGCTCCATTGTGCAATGATGGACGATGGTCAACCTCGGCAATCAAGAATGATTAGAGCACTTAGTGAAAGCTATAAACTAGGACATACCTACGCATCCCGATTCCAGTCTGAATCACAGATACTAAAATGGCGCCAACGCAGCCGTCGCGTATATGAACATTCCATGAGTGTGAAAGAAACAGACAATAAATTAAAAAAACGTGACCTAGCCAAGATGTCAATCGTTTGCGCTACGATAACGAAACGCTTCCTGTATCTATCACTCTCCCATGTTAGTGCGATAGAGAGACAGATAGCGTTTCGCGGGTCAATGTACAAAATTCTTCGTGCTTACCGTGTTAGCAACATTAAAAATAAACTTAAAAGTTCTGTATTTAAAATATATGGCATGATTGATTTTCCTTACCATAGCGACCTCTTCAATATTGACCTTCGAAATGTATCGTGATTTTCAATAATATTTTTTTTTTGCAATATTTCATATTTTAAATACAGTCTAACTTAACTTTAACTAGTCTTTTCAATACTAGTCTTTTCCACCATGGTCTAATAAAACATGGTCTTCCATTCCCAGAGTGACACGGGCCTACGTCACAATAACATTGCCACTTTATTTCAACATAACATGTTACATGGGTACATTATACCTATGGTTAATAAGTTAAAATATTTCTTTATAATTTTATAATTTTCATTTATATGTATTTTAGCTTAAATTTTACAATAACACGTCATTTTTAATTACTCGTTAGCAATATCTTCCGATTCACGAAAGAAATTTCAGACTTTCGGGTAATTCTGTTTATACTACTGGCAACACAGGATAGCGCTGTGCACATTTGACAATTCGGATCTAGATAACTTCATGCCCTGACCGTCATCCTTGTCGAACGCGTGTTAATTGTTATTTCCTTCTCGCTCAGTGTCAGCAGTCGCAGTGTTTTCCAAACTTTTCACGTCGTAAGCTTGGTAATTAATGTGTAACTGTGAATTAGTTTTTTAAACGTTTGTCTTGTATAGATAAATAAAGTTTAATTTATTACATTAGATTTGTTTTATTTTACTATGTTTCTACATGAATAACTTAAAATTAATGCCGTTAAAATAATTTTCACCGTTGGTTAAAATTCTCCCACATTTCAAAGTTTGAGAACCTGTAAACAGCATGATGACGTAGTCGCGTGTCAGTTAGGTCATACGCGAATCTCGGAATGGAGTACCAGGCGGAGTATATTATTATACCATGTTTTCCACCTGACCATGGTCGCCATAGCGTCCTTACGTGATTTTGCAATCATAAAACTACATCTTATACCTTTAAACGAGCAATTCTTGTTCATTATATTTCGGGGATCTCGGAAACGGCTCTACTCGTATTTCGCTCGGATTTCGATGAAATTTGCTATATGGGGGTTTTCGGGGGCGTAAAATCGAAGCTAGGTCTTATCTCTGGGAAAACGAACATTTTTGAGTTTTTATATGTTTTCCGAGCAATGCTCGGTCTCCCAGATATTACTTAATTAGTCAACCATTCTCACTCCGTACCAAAACCAAAATGTGGCTGTTTTCAAAAGATGAAAACCTCTGCTAGGTAAATATAACCGTTGAAATTGCAGCAAATTTTCGATACGTTCGAGTCGGATGTATGAAACAAATTCAACCACAGACCACAGGAGTGTAGTGGATGCTCTGTAATTAAAAAAGATGCGAGATGTACCAACAGCAACACACCTAACTGTACATCGGTGAACCTTATTACAAAAGGCATAAGGTCGGTTAAGAGCGCTCTTACAAGAAAAGTCGAAATAATGCAAAATTGATGATACTAGTCGACGAAATTCAGGACTTTGCGCTCATTATTAGAAACAATGAGTACTTGTTCCAGTAAAAGCGTCTTCTTATCTTTATAAATATCGTTGTGAATATTAGAAAAAGGACTTATTAAATTAGTAATGATTTTTTTTCTGATGGTCGTTTCCGAAAAACCCCGTGAAGCACTGAATGGCGAGCTCTTATTTGGAAATGTTGAGAATTTTACTCTGCTAAACCTGGCTATTTTGTATTACTAATACCCTGTACTTTAGGCATATCAAACTATATTTTTCCTACATACCTTTGAGAAAGAGAAAATCAAAGTAAAACGAACTCGATTTTCTCTCCGAAACAAGTGTCAATTCCTACGAAAATCTACTTAATATCGAAGTCATTTTCATACTCAAGCAATCTGCAACGTTTGCTTATACTGTTGGTATACATTAGTGTTTATGAAATTCTACTATAATTTTTTGGCAATTTTTTGAAAACTACTCTATATTACCGATGACGCGCGCTGCGCCAGCTCAGTGCCCCGGCAGAGCTTGTAGAGGCAGGACGTGTGTCGGTCGGCTCCGCACATTTTCAACGGCGACGACGAGGTTTTTTATCATTGTGTGCGGCGGGCGCCGTGTAAAACGCTATACTGTGTGCGTGTAAACCGCAACGAGAGACTTTGATCCTAGCACTGTTTTTATAGTATTATAATTTATAATGGTACAGTTTAATAAACTACCGGACAGGATTAAAAATATTTGAAACGACCTGACATTCTATATGTATTTATTTGACTCAAGATAGTACTCAGGGTCTGATGATGGAGCCGGAAGGTGGTCACCGGTACCAATCAACCATGCAACTAAACCACTTCGTGTTTAGGCTCGTTTTATTCATCTCAACAAGATCTTTGACACAAGATAGTACTCAGGGTCTGATGATGGAGCCGGAAGGTGGTCACCGGTACCAATCAACCATGCAAATAAACCACTTCGTGTTTGGGCTCGTTTGATTCGGCTCAACAAGATCTTTGACTTAAGATAGTACTCAGGGTCTGATGATGGAGCCGGAAGATGGTCACCAGTACCAATCAACAATGCAACTAAACCACTACGTGTTTAGGCTCGTTTTATTCGTCTCAACAAGATCTTTGACTTAAGATAGTACTCAGGGTCTGATGATGGAGCCGGAAGGTGGTCACCGGTACCAATCAACCATGCAACTAAACCACTTCGTGTTTAGGCTCGTTTGATTCGTCTCAACAAGATCTTTGACACAAGATAGTACTCAGGGTCTGATGATAGAGCCGGCAGGTGGTCACCGGTACCAATCAACCATGCAACTAAACCACTTCGTGTTTAGGCTCGTTTGATTCGTCTCAACAAGATCTTTGACACAAGATAGTACTCAGGGTCTGATGATGGAGCCGGCAGGTGGTCACCGGTACCAATCAACCATGCCACTAAACCACTTCGTGTTTAGGCTCGTTTTATTCGTTTCTATAAGATCTTTGACACAAGATAGTACTCAGGGTCTGATGTTGGAGCCGGAAGGTGGTCACCGGTACCAATCAACCATGCAACTAAACCACTTCGTGTTTAGGCTCGTTTGATTCGTCTCAACAAGACCTTGGACAAAAGATAGTACTCAGGATCTGATGATGGAGCTGGAAGGTGGCCACGGGTACCAGTCTACCATGTAACTGAACCACTTCGTGTTTGGGCTCGTGTGATTTGTCGCAACAAGATCTTTGACACAAGGTAGTACTGAGGGTCTGATGATGGATCCGGAAGGTGGTGACCGGTACCAATCAACCATGCAACTAAACCACTTCGTGTTTGGCTTCGTTCGATTCGTCGCAACAAGATCTTTGACACAAGTTAGTACTCAGGGTCTGATGATGGAGCTGGACTGTGGCCACGGGTACCAGTCTTCCATGTAACTGAACCACTTCGTGTTTGGGCTCGTTTGATTTGTCGCAACAAGATCTTTGACACAAGATAGTACTCAGGGTCTGATGATGGATCCGGAAGGTGGTCACCGGTACCAATCAACCATGCAACTAAACCACTTCGTGTTTGACCCTGAGTACTACCTTGTGTCAAAGATCTTGTTGAGATGAATAAAACGTGCCTAAACACGAAATGGTTTAGTTGCATGGTTGATTGGTACCGGTGACCACCTTCCGGCTCCAACATCAGACCCTGAGTACTATCTTGTGTCAAAGATCTTGTTGAAACGAATAAAACGAGCCTAAACACGAAGTGGTTTAGTTGCATGGTTGATTGGTACCGGTGACCACCTTCCAGCTCCATCATCAGACTCTGAGTATCACCTAGTGTCAAAGATCTTGTTGAGACGAATCAAACGATCCTAAACACGATGTGGTTTAGTTGCATGGTTGATTGGTAATGGTACCTTCCAGCTCCATCATCAGACCCTGAGTACTGTCTTGTGTCAAAGATCTTGTTGAGACGAATCAAACGAGCCCAAACACGAAGTTGTTTAGTTACATGATAGACTGGTACCCGTGGCCACCTTCCAGCTCCATCATCAGACCCTGTGTGTATCTTCAGTGTCAAAGATCTTGTTGAGACGAATCAAACGAGCCTAATCATGTTACTACATGGTTGATTGGTATCCGTGACCACCTTAATCATCATCAGATCCTCAGTACCAGTTCGTTTTTAAACCCTCGTTGATACAAACTTTACAACCTATAGGTACCAAATGCAATGACGAAATATGTAAATAAGCGAGTAGGTACCTATAATTTCTTTCGAGTAATATACCTTCATAAGTACGAGTATGGGGCTATTCATAAATTACGTCGTTTCAAATGGGAGGAGTGGGGGGGGGGGGAGGGGTCTGGACATCGGATGATGGTAACATGACGTAGGAGGAAACAGATTCATCCGAAGTTTGATTCTTGGATGATTTGAGGGGTAGGGAGTGGGGGGGGGGGGGGTCAAAAATCGTCAAAAATAGATGACGTAATTTATGAACAGCCCCTATGTACATTTGCACTGCATTTAGTATTTTCGTACTTACCAAATAACAGTTTTAGAACTTTAAAAGTTAAGTACAGTTAGTGTTGTTATGGTTGATTTCAATATGCTTCGCGAAGGATCAAGAATGTTTAATCCATCATTGTAGTGCGAGTGTGGTAGAAGGGATCGGCGTACTGAGCTCGCACGGCCTGCCGCAGCGCGTAAAATACCTAAACTCGCTCAACGCCGAAATGTAATAGCGCTCTTAACAGTGTGGGCGATGGTATGTAGGTAGGGTTGCCAACCGTACTATATTATATAGTATTGTACTATATTTTGGCTCTATGTACTATATACTTTTGGAAAAATACTATATAACATATAGTACGCTAAAATACTATACATATTTCCGATTAAACGTATATTTTACTCATGTTTAGTATTTTATCTAAAAGTACTATATTATTTTGAAATGTACTATATTTTTGATGCCTTATTCTGGAAAAACCTAATTTCAACCAAAAAAGTTGGCAACACCTATATGTAGGTATAATGAGTTTTTCCTTGCGTACAAAATTTTGAAGTTCGTTTATCTTACATTTTACAGAATTTTTTATAAGTATAATAACTTAGACTAAATACTATTGAAATATTTTTAATTGTCGCTCAAAAAAAAGTACTTCAGAAATTGTAATTTGCACAGCAGAATGCTATTTTGCGGTCTAATAAGTTTTTTTTGCTGTGTAATTAGTGTTTAGGTTAGGTTAGGATTTTTTTGCTTATCGTTCAAATACTAGCCGAATATTACTTTGTTTTTACTGAATTTCCACTCGCATTATCGCCTGAAATATTTGAAATTGTTGCGGGTGTACACTTCATACCTATTTATTACACGGAAATTGAGGTTTAATTCCAATTGTGACCGCATTTCTATCATCGTGTTTAATTTAGTCAGCATCCATGTCACGTCTGATCAGTTTCGATACAATGCAACTGCATTCAAATACTCTCGAACTGATTCCGCCATGTGTATTAATTATTACAAGTAGGTATCATATCAACAGGATCCGTTTCTAAATCTCCACATGTCTGATCCCCGTTTCATCATGGCTTTGAGTCAAATCAAGCAACTTGCATCCAATAGGAAGAGTCTCTCGTAAGGCTTTGACCTGTTTGATTGAAAATTGTCTTCTTAGAAACTTACCTGCCCGCTTTGTATGTGAGACGCCACACTTTCCGGGCTGAAGCCTGAAACGATAATCAATAAATTGAAAATAATTAAGATATAATTTTTGAGGAAGTGCTAAAACTGCTTAACACATTTCTTTACATCAGAAAGCCAAAATATATGACATAGAGACAAAGACAGATAGAGCTATTACATTCTGACTCCACAGTGGAGGTTTACTTCTATCACGTACGCGTGCCGCCATTGCAATTTTTATTTTTTATTTCGCGTAGTTTCCCCCTTTTTTTAACTCGACACTCAGCTCCGCATTGTCCCGACATTCGTTACAATTTTGTAAGGAAATAAGTCTCTGACAAATACACGGTGCGCGTAAAGTGATTCAATAAGTTTTCAGTTTACCATTTTTTGGGACTGAATACTAAGTGAGGAGTGTATGAAATCCATACAAAAATAAGACAATTTGAAAAGCACACCTCAAATGATACAAAACAGTAAACACACTCTAGATGTCCGTTCGTTTCTTAACACATTCAATACCACTAAGTGCTACGGGTTACGCTCGTAGCGCGTAGCCACGGTTTCGTCGTATGTAGCGCGTAGTCGCTACGAACAGTGTACCCGACAGTCGGGTTCTTGGTGTTGAATGTGTTAAACTACTCAACCATAAAAAAAAAATGAATACTTATTGGTTTTTGAACGATCCCCTTAGCTACCGACCGATGTAGATAACGTTAAAAATAGGCACAACCAAGTGTTCTGGTATTGAACGACGTTTTACTAAGCACAAGGGCAAAGTTCTAAAGACACTACCGGCTACTTAAAACTTGTTTCTGAAACTCCGAACATTATTTACCAAAACCGAAGGTTTGGTTTTGCTCTAGTTTCGACCAATCCAAACCTTCGGCCGAAACATATTTTTTATGCCGAAACCTACTGAAACCAGAACTTCGATCGGACACTACCGAAAATACAGTTTCGGCGTGAACGAGAGGTTTGACAGTTTTTTGGCCGAAACTAAACTTTTGACCGAAACATGATTTTCGGTCGGACACTTCACACTAGCATATTCGTCTTTCATATGTATACCTATGAACGGTTAGAACTTATGAATTTATGCTATTTAGCCTGTAAATTAAATTCGCAACTTCACACGCTGCTACGAACAATGGCGCTTCCTGAAACTTTCAGAGATAATACATTTTGTTAAGTTGTCGGCGCAATTAAGTGAAACATTCGCGTTTAAGTTTCAACGTTCAAATTTTTAATTACTGCTTGTTATTTTGTTATATTTCTTATTATTTTTAGCTACTTCGCTTCAAGAGTCAGAAAGGTGACGTATTGAGTGAGGAGGCACAAGTGAGGCAGTGCCTTGGTTTTACTGTAATGCTGTGTTACTTATATGAATAATAAAAAAATTGAAAGTTCTAATTAATACGGCAATGTGGCAACGTCAGCAACGCATTGGTGATTCTGAGGCCAATGGGGGTTTCCGCGATCGAGATTTTCACTAGATGGCAGCACCGTGACGAGAGGTCTTTTTAACAGCTGCTGTCAAAATCCACCAATAAAAAACACATGGTTAAACATGATTGCTGGATTATGGACAGCTAGACCTCTCGCCACGGTGCTGTCATCTAGACCATCTAGTGAAAAACTCGATCGCGGAAACCCTCATTCAAACGTAAGTACACTGACATCATATCTGAAAAATGTTGTTTAGTTCAGCCTTTCGCTCGCGCCAATACATGTATTATTATGTAAATACCTAATGATCTGTTGTGTAAACCCCAAAGAATGCTAAGTACAGCTACCAACAGTTTTGACATTGACATATTCGCTCACGTCTAAGTAAATTACTTTCTATACATCTCGCTTGCACTAATATGCGAGAATGAGCGAGATGCATAGAAAGTATGTTACGTATACGTGAGCGAATATGTCAATGTCAAAACTGGTGGTAGCGGTACAGATCTTCACCCATGAAACGTACAACTTCATAATTTAGCTAAATTCCCAATGATCCTTACATCTTCACCGCGAAACATCATGCAAACTTGACGGAAATGTTCATAATTGTTTGTTATCCAACAAACTGTTTGCAAAATCAGCTTCCCAACTCCAATTCTGCCTTACGGCACGCTCCGCGACTTAAATCTCTCGCCGAAACTTGCAAAATCACCGAACATTTTATAATTAGGGGAGTACATTATAATTATTTCGCTGAAATGAACTTAGTTATAACAAGTGGGGTTGGTAATTATAAATCTGAGTGCTACAAGTTTGTAGCTTGTTTTGATTTATGTGCAAAATTTACTCGTGTATGCATTTTGTACCCTTCGCTTCGGTGTATTTCACGCGTCTTTAGCAGTTTTAGTTAAAATTGGTTAATCACGGTACATGAATGGACTTGTTTCTCTTAAATAAACATTTTAGAGATGTTTTGTTCTTGTTTTACCTTGACGCTCGCTGACGCTGATAAGCAGACATCGTAAATTTTATAGCATTTTCGGAGTGGTGTTAACGGAATTGGTATAAACAATTTCAACCCTAATGATTAATTAGTGATAATCACGTTAATATTAACCTTAATTTACTATTTCAGTTGGAATTATCTATACCAGTTCCGTTAACACCACTCCTCTGCACCAAAAATGCTATAAAATTTACGATGACTGCTGATAATTGTACGCGAAATGCAATCAGATATGTAATTATTGGTGCGCGTGAGACGCCTAATGACATTAATAGGTGCCTAACAAATTAAATCCGAAAATCCGAATCGACCTTAGTACAAATATATTATTATTGGGGCAAGTGTAATAACAAAAGTAGATCGAAGTTAATGAAATGTTTTTTGGGTTAATTTCAGTCTTGAACATAAAATAAGAGTAGAAATTAAAGCGCTGTTTTGCGTATTGTCACGTATGTTTTGCATTATAATATTAGCTTACGGTATTATTATAATGTGACCGCTTGGCCAGGTCCGTGGTGCCCTGGTTACTTAATTAATGTTTAATTACTGTCTAATGGTGCTAAGTAATTATTTTATGCTCTAATGCAAATCGCACCGGTGCCGCGTAAAAGCGCACTGGTTAAACTAATTAGTATGTATGCTAGTTTTCTTTTCATATTAAGGTTATATTATAAGTATGAATTTAAGAAGCATGCTTTTAAATACCTTTTGCAACCGAAAGTACACCGACATTTATAACGAATAAAGTGCGTTATTTTGAAATTTTGTAAATATAGTACAGAAGTAGATATAATATTTAAAACTTTCGCGTTTTGAACACATATTAACTCACATTTTATAGACGGGACTTTTCGTCGGGTAGTTGCACAAATCTCTGTTTTGACATTTTGCTGGGGCATAAGTTAGCCGCGACCACGACCAGTGAAACCTGTGTCGAAACGTCGGTAAATAGAAGTAGATAATATTATTCGGCAAGTAGGCGTAATATTTCATATTATTAATAAGTAATAAAATTATTCCCCACCACGATCAGCACGATTAAACCTTCGTCACACTATTTTGATTACCTGGCTTCCATGTTAATTACATCGCGCTTTGGCATGTACTAACGGCACACTTATCGCTCTTATTTTCCCGTTTATAGACCTTAATACCATCGGATTAAAGTTCACGAATGGTCGACGATGGCATTTTCATTTCATACGGCAGTCTGCAATCTGTCACACCAAGCGGATTCCAAATTCATTACGCAGTAACCGTTAAAGCTACTGGTTTAAAATATCGACAGGTGTCGTCATGTTCCGATGAACAGTTTAAACTACGAGTATTACAATAGTTTTAAAATTATCGACAGCCCTTTATGGGACACTCGGGTAGAAACTGTAAAAAAATATAATATTTAAAACTTCCGCGTTTTGAACACATACTTACATTTATAGACGGGTCTAACGCGAAATTTATTCAATTACCTTTATTTACCGACGTTTCGACACAGGTTTCACTGGTCGTGGTCGCGGCTAACTGATGTCCCAGCAAAATGTCCAAACAGAGATTTGTGCAACTACCCGACGAAAAGTGTTAATTATTGTCAATAGTCCGACACGCAACACTCACAATATCCACGCACATGTCCGAAGTCCGTCCGTCTATAAATGTGAGTTAATTATGTGTAAAAAAATATTTACTGGTCTGCGGATTTTTCGTATAGAAATTCATTTTTATGATGATTAAAATATCGCTTTCTCTGGTGTATCCTAAAGTAGACCGACTGACAAAATAATCTTAAGTATTGGCGCAGGGCATTGATTTTCACAAAAGCAATTGGCATCTTTCTAACCCAGAAGCCCAACCATTCCTCTCGATATTTTATAGGGCAGAGTGGCGCTCTCTTGTGTCAGAGGCCAAGATCCTCTTTGGGTCACTGAGCCAGTTATGTATGTATGTATGTATGTACAATATTTTATACATAAGTATAGAAAATTTCATTGTTACGACCAAGGGCTCGAATTCAAACCCTACGGTTCAGAATATATAGGTTAGTGGTAAGTGGTAAGGCCACTAACAGGCCAATTCAAACGGACACACCAAAATTATATCTAAATGATGTAATTTAGTTATCGTACATATCGCTCGTACTTCTCCGTACATGTATTGGCTCGAGCGAGACACACTATAACTAAATGACATGATTCAGAATTCAGATGTCATTCTGATGTCCAGTAGGTACGTGCGAACTGGCCTGTAAGTTAGTGATGGTGTTAATAATTTTATTGTGGGTGGGTTACAATGTAAACGGATACAATCATAAGTATCACTTTTCGATTTGGCTTTCGCTTCGTAAAAAATATAATACATTCCAGACTACAATGAAGAGTAATTTCAGCGGAGCAAATTGCAACAAATAAAGTTTTAACGCGAACCCGGGCTCGCACAAACTGTGGCTTTAATTCAACTGAATCGCTCAAGTTGTACTTTAGCGGAGCGTTTTAAACTGATTTATGATGTTTTACTCGATTGGTTATACATAGTTCTGCGTTTATTTAGTAAAATAAAGAGCAAATGCACTTAGTTGAGAACTAAAGAAGAATTAAACCTATTACCAATATTTGATCGAACTTTGAAGGAGCCATGGGAGCTATGAGAAAACGTTTATAACTTAGTTTTTGACTTTTGTTCTTGACATTCGACAATACCTAGATTGGCCCATGCTATGTATACATTGATATCTCTTTTTTTTGTGTGACATTGTTTTATTTTTTAATTCTATGTTATTTTTTATGTCTGTTCTAATTAATGTTAATTTGACCATATTTTAGTGAAAGCCTTTGTTTTATCCTTTTCTGTAAAATACTGTGTCTTTTTCTTTAAGAAGTAAATATATCTAATCAAATCTACGTATAGTTTCGAGCCCTTGGAATATTAAATTAAAAGTTAGTTTGATATATTATTATATTGAATTAAAATTATTAGTTTGAAAATACATTACACGTATGAAAATACTCGAGCGCATATAAAAATACTTACCTACATTAGAGGCACTCGAGTCTGTACCTGCTCTCGATTCCTGTACAAGATATATTGGATACAAGCGAAGCACCTCTTGTTTCGACATTCACTTGACTTGTATTTTCAGTAAAATGTATACCTTGTATTTCATTTGGATTTGTTCGCCTAAGAATTTAATTTATCTAGCTTAAATTAGTGTGGAGTTAATTTGTGGATGTTACAGCGAAATACCTAATAATTTTTGAAGCTGATATTTGAGCCTCCAACTATTAACACTCAGTACCAAGCGGCATTTCCAATACAAAATGAACACGTAATTAAACGCCTAGCGTGTTCTTGGCAGTGATTATGTTAACTTAGTAGCCCCTTTTTTGGCTTTTTACCTATTTTTAGTACGTTGAAATCACCTGGGAGATTAGCACAGGTAGGAGTTCGACTTTTATTAATTGACGTTCGAGTTTCTACTGTTAGGGCTCATTTAGACGGCGCGAAAACTCGCATGCGAATTTCATTACATTGCGTTATTTGATCGGTCGGCTGAATTGTTGTAACCTCAATGGTCCGCAATGTAACTAAAATCGCATGCGAGTTCGCGCGCCGTCTAAATGCGCCCTTATATTTTGCGCCGTGATGGTGATAGTCATTTGTCACTCCATTATCCTTTCTATAGCGCTTTTTACAATTATGTGTTGAGACTTGAGAAATTCAACTTTCCCGACTCGAGTCTGCCAGACTCCCCCTTCTAATATTTCATCAAAAACTAGTTGAATTCCGCAATACACATTAGCACTGTCATCACTTTGTAATTCTGACCAAGTGTACAGTATTTAGAAAGGCTTTTCACCCCCTTTAATAACTACTTAGAACGTTGATTATAAACTAAGTAACATGGTTTTCCCCTGGCGTCTATATTGCTAAGTGTTCTTTGTTTAAATTGTGACATTGCGGACACGTCGATTTAAGGCGAAATAAGCTCAGACTTTTTTTAAATACCACACTGTTAAAAATTATGTAATTTTACATGCAAAAAAATTACATAATCCTGTAAAATTCCCGAAAAATCTGGGAAATTTACGGAAAAATATGACATTTTACGTAATTCTCGTAAATTTTTACGAGAATTTTACAGGATTATGTAATTTTTTTGCATGTAAAATTACATAATTTAATTTAAAATTACATAATTTTTAACAGTGCACGTCGGTGGCAAAGTATACGGCCTGCCTGGCGGTAAACAGTCACCGTAGCTTATGGAAGCCTTCAACTACGTGGTGTTATATGCGCGTTGCCGACCCTTTAAAGAGACTTCACAATTTTTGAAGCATCGATTAGTTGGGATCATTTTAGCACACATACAGGGTATTTATTACTATGGCTTTCGGAAAGCCATATTTGGTAAAAAAAAATTGATGAAGACCATACAATGATGGCATTTTATACTGTGTAGTGAAGTTGGATGAAACGCAATCAGAGCTAGTTAATAAAAACATACACTGTATAGTAAATACCTTAAAATAACATAAAAGAAAAACAATCCTCTTTGAGCTGTAAGTGTAAATGAACCAAGGTTTTTAAGCCCTATGACACGTTCTGAAATCTGAACTTATTCCGCCTTAAGCGACTACGTTTACCCCTATCGTAGGGCGGTTTAATGACACTAGCCTGTCATCAACTCCTTTTGTACCTGCTAAATTGAAATATAAACGCGAGCTATTTTACTTTTAAAGTAGTTCATGAGCTCTAATTTTATCTACTTTGAACTGCTGTTTGAAGTGCTTGAGACCTCTTCAGCTCGATGTGGTTTTTGTGCGAGTTTTTATTTTAAGGTTTGCCATGTGTGGCGGTTTATGAGTTTAAGATAAGAGTGAACACGTGACAGGCTTGCAGATAAGAAAATTGTTTGGCTTCATGATGGTATTGATCCTTATTTATAATACTAATTTGGTAGGACAACAGGTGTGCTTAATGAGTCTTTTTGTAGCTACTGGCTCGCTGTTTAAAAACATGTCGGTCAAAATCGTAATCTAATATTCGGTTTGTATGAAAAAACCGGACAATTGCGAGTCGGACACGCTCACCGAGGGTTCCGTACTTTTTCGTATCTGTTGTTATAGCGGTTCATGAGATACAGCCTGGTGACAGACAGACAGACGGACAGTGGAGTTTTAGTAATAGGGTCCCGTGTTTACCCTTTGGGTACGGAACCCTATAAATAAAATAAAAAATATAAACACATGTTTCCCGTCATTTAACGCCAACAAATTCAAGAGATGATATAAAGTGGGTAAAAAAAATATTAAAAGTTAGAAAAAAGTATAAATATTGACCTGAGAAGAATCCATTTTAATAAAAGTAATTAAATACCGGATAAATAGAACAATATGGAAGCAGACGACTTGCTTCCATTAGGAGAAACAGTTGTTGCTGACTGAAACGAGTCAATTCTCGAGCTCGATGAAGTTTCCCTTAAACGTTTTGTTAAATCAACAGGAGAAATCAGGGAGTCGTGAAAACATGATTCAGAATATAACAGATAGAAATGGAACTAATTCTAAAGAAACTAAAAATAGAAACCATCGATAAATTTTACTAGGAACAGAAAAACACACAATCATATTTGTAAGTAGTAGTAGTGCTTGAGTATTTTTGCTAACCATATTTTTTTATTACATTACAGGTACGTTAGTCAGGACTGTTTTCGGCAAGAAATACAATTTTATCAGGTACGTTTGAGACCAGGCGGCTTAGCACTGTCGCGTTTTTATCCCTTGTCACCATGCCTGTCACGTTCTAACAAGTATGTAAGTGCGAAAGGGACGCGCATAGTGATAGTCGATAAAAATGGAACCGTGCTGAGCCCGCAGACTGCAATATTCATTAGCTGTCCTGGACCGATTGTGGTATCTCACTTCTTAGCAAATAGTGTTATTTATAATACAACTTTGTCAGCACATAGTTTGAATCTAGCCTAGTCAGTCGGTAGTGACCCTGCCTCTAGTGCCTGCCCGGGTTCGAATCCTGGTAAAGGATGACTCACGCTAGACCGGGCCGGGTCATATGTAATAGAAAAGTAAGCGCCGGAAACGGCCCAGTATAAGACTTCATCCTTAAGGGCATTTATTTTATATCGCTATCGCATAATTTTTGATGTATTTCCAAGAATAGAATTTGAGGCCTAAATAAATGCATTTTCCATTAGGCCCCTTCTGCATCTTTCGGTCCCTCTTGTTTGCACAATTAACGCCGACAGTGCGATATTGCTGTGTCAGCGCGGCGACAAATCATAACGCCTCTCGTCACGCATTTCTCTCCCGATTTACTCTGATAAATGGGAACAATTTAGAGTTTTGAAGTGACTCGATTGTTTGACTCGTTGATTTTTTTATGATTATCAAGAATGATAGACTTCTGTAAAGGTAAAAATTATTTAATTACATACAAGAAATATACAGTGGTACTACTAAACGAAATTAATAACTAGCTTAAATCTAAAATAGCCCCTTGAGGCATTGCACCAAGGATGCTGACGGCATTTCCACGCTGTATCGCAATGCTGATACGTGGTGCCAGCTCTTCGGTCACCAGTTACGTCAATCAGACGCTTCGCGATTTCTGCGAATAACTTGTAAATCAATTGCGAATGTGTATTTGACACCTTTATAGTCCACCCCAAGCGTTTTAGATGGGGACTAGACCTGGAATAGCGCAATGGAGGCGTAAACTGTACTTCTTTAACTTTAAGTTGTTCCCCTGCTTTTATCTACACTTAAATAATTACAGCGCAGTTTCTCTTCGACCGAAAGTTAAAACGTGTTCAACCAAACCAAGTAAAATCACACCAAATGTGCATAAAGCATTCTCAGAAACATGTAGCTAAAATACACCTTCAATTTGCGAATATTCCACGAATATGAACAGCATTCACGGATACCGGAGTCAGGGTGTTGCGTCGAGTTGGCATTCTGCACTCTACTGATTAAGCTGTTTCCATAATACACTACCTACTTCAAGCTGGAGCACAATGAGCACATAAAATAGATAGTAATATTCTCAGCCTCTATACGTCCCATTGCTGGGTATAGGCCTCTGCACATGCTCAAGAGGGATTAGGCTATAATATTATTATAGTCCTCCCTTTCTGGCCAAAAATGTGCGTGCGTTGGGCCATTTTATTTAAAGTTGTCCCCCACACTTTTTTTTTAATTGGGATTTTTGATGTTATTTCTACTCAGAATCATGAGCTCTTTTGATCCTAATAGGAGAAAAAAAGTGTCCCAAGATTTCCATACATTTTTCGATCTTTCCATTCCGAAACCGCCATACAAAGTCTATGAAAAAATCGTAACGGAATGGGGAAAAAACCTTGGGACACTTTTTTTCTCCTATTAGGATAGAAAGAGCTCGTGATTCTGAGTAGAAATAACATAAAAAAATCCCAATTTTGAAAAAAAAAGTCTAGGGGACAACTTTAAATAAAATGGTCCAGATATACCTAAACTTCTTTGCGGTTTTACGCCGGTTTCTTTGGAATATTTTCCTTACACCGAACAATATCAAATGATATTCTGTAGGTACATAAGATCAAAAAACTCAATGATACGAGCCAAAACTCGGCCAATCGACAAACTAAACAAGGCATTCAAAAAATAAATGCTCTTAATAGGGTAAACTTAAATGCGTTGCAAAAGGAAAGAGCACAAAACCTTATGGACTCCATTGACAAATACATCTTAGGAGCCTGTCTCTTCTAATGCATACCAATCGCTGCTGTCTCGCGATCGTGATTTCCGAGAAGCCCTGCCGCTTTCGCGACGTCGCTTTGAGCCGTTGGTCTGCCTCGATCTCTGCACAAAAGTGTATAAATAACAATACAGACGGAAGATTGGAAAAGAAGTTGCTTGGAGACCATGGTTTAATTGCAATATCATTTGATAGAAATATAGATAATACTGCTGTACTCAAGTACAAATATCTCACCCTCAGCACCTTCGGCCGTGCTAAAGACACAGCAAACACCAAACATATTACCCGCTATATTTTTGTATTGACCTAGCTAATTGTCCAAACCTATAACGCGGTGTATGCCCGTACCATCATTCAACTGACAACAACCGTATTCCAAAGTAATAAGGTCCACCTATGGCTAATTAAGACTGCTGTTAGTACGTGCCCATTCCCCCATGTTTGTTATTGTAACAAACGCCCTAACGCACCGTTTGTTTTGGCTGCAAAGAACAAAGACTTTTCCTCTTTTCTTGGCACTTGAACGTTGCGCTTTAAGTTTTTACGGTGTAAGCACTTGCTTGGACGTTTATGTACCTACCTGAACAATAGAAGTCAAACGATAAGCTCATTGTTAAAACGTCTTCATATAAATGAGTACCAGTTTTCAAACTTACGCCTGTGTATTTAAGAATTTATTTGAACGAGCTAAGCTTGGGTGTTAATAAGCGTGTGAAGTCATAATAATATTACCCACCTATTATGTTCAGTTCTTTCACGTCGCCATTTTATTGCTGGATATTTTATGCAAACACCTTATTTTGGCAAAGAAAGTAGGTTGAACATTCCAAACAAAACTTAATTACCAACTTTGACATGTTTTTCAGATTCTCTATTGGCTCCTTGTGCGTGGCTTTTAAAGAAAACACATTAAAAATTTCCATCATCAATAGAGCAAACAAAAACAGGATAAAGTTGAGGCGTTTTCGGAAATTGAAAACGACAGTTTCCTTTGAGGAACCCCGAGTGGAAGTTTTGATTTATGCGCATTTTGATGGTCCCTCCGAAAGTAAACACACGTACACAATTTACGGGAAACTTCTTAATCCGCCCCCATCGATTTTTGACGACCTCCGTTTACGAGTTTCGTAAGTTTCTTGGTAAGTTTCTTGCGAATTTTCGGTTCAGCTTGGGTAAACTGTTAATATAAATATCAAAAGAATTGTGATTGGGAATACAGTTTAGGATAAATAAATAATAATAAATAAATAAATAGGACATTTCTTACACAAATTGAGTAAGCCCCACGGTAAGCTCAAGGCTTGTGTTGTGGATACTCAGACAACGATATATATAATAGCTATATAAATACTTAAATACATAGAAAACAACCATGACTCAGGAACAAATATCTGTATCATCATACAAATAAATGCCCTTACCAGGATTCGAACCCGGGACCATCGGCTTCATAGGCAGGGTCACTACCCACTAGGCCAGACCGGTCGTCAAGGATAGATATTATATAAATTGCCTTGGCTGAGAAGTACGTGTTTAAGTGCGACGTTATGAATAAAAGCAAAGTAATGATAAAAGAAACAAATTACAAAATGAACGTTAATTTATTTAGACCTATATTTACCCTTAGAATATGTGGTCGTATCAAAAATACACGCTTTATAAACAAAGTGCCTACACTTTATGAATTCTACACAGAATGATGAATAGACTCGAACGTTTTATAAATATACGAAATGTTTTATAAATATAGGTATCTTTATTTCAACTGAAACTCGAAATCTCAGAAGCGCAAGAGATAGAAATTGTATACCGAGGACGGATTTACCGACACAACGTGGCTTTGTGTTGGTTACAACAATTTCAACTTGAAAATTTTCTGTTAGACCCATTGTGGAAAAAACCGGCCAAGTGCGAGTCGGACTCGCGCACGAAGGATTCCGTACCATTACCCAAAAAAACGGAAAAAAATCACATTTGTTGTATGGGAGCCCCACTTAAATATGTATTATATTCTGTTTTTAGTATTTGTTGTCATAGCGGCAACAAAAATACATCATCTGTGAAAATTTAAACTGCCTAGTTATCACGGTTCATGAGATACAGCCTGGTGACAGACAGACGGATAGCGGAGTCTTAGTATATCCCGTTTGTACCCTTGGGTACGGAACCCTAAAAACTGACTTCAGTATGACCCCCATTAAGTTAATTCATCGAAGCGTTTCATTACATTTTATAAAAGTTAAGGGCAAAGCCACAAAGCCGCCCTTGGGAAGCCCTAGTATATCTGACAAAGGGCTCGCTGCTACGGCTTCTGATTTGCCGTCACGATATAATTACGTCTGACACCATACTTAAGTGCTTTATTGGTTGTCTTTCAATAAATGTACAGTTATCTACTAAGTATTATCAAAGAGAATTTGAAATCCATAGCCATACTAATATTATAAAGGCGAAAGTGTGTCTGTCTGTCTGTCTGTCTGTCTGTCTGTCTGTATGTTACCTCTTCACGCTTAAGCCGCTGAACCGATTTAGTTGAAATTTGGTATAGAGATAGTTTGAGTCCCGCGGAAGGACATAGGATAGTTTTTATGTCGGAAATCATCCCTGAATAAAGTGCAAAGGGGGGTGGAATTAAAAGAGCTAATGCATTGCCTAATAATTGAAGTAAGCAATGCGCGAATCGAATGGTTGCTATTAGCATTATCCAGGCGCTATACCTACTTTAGCTGCTGTCACTAATTCCACGCAGACGAAGTCGCGGGCAAAAGCTAGTAGAGGAATATTGCCATAAACAACGACGTTTGTATGAAAAGTCGATTTCACGCGGTACTCCACTTTCGTCTTAAATGGTTAAAAAATCGTCTTAAGTTCATAAGATTGTACGCTACGATTAGTAGGTACTATGTGTATATTGTATTGGTCTTGTCTTGCGATACCTATAAACCTATTTACAACACCCGCCGTTCGTGACTCAATTTTTATCTCAAAACGTCAATATTTTTATCGGCAAAGTTATAAATTTTCAACAACTTTCTAAAATATGACTTAGAATAAAGATAACAATGTTTGTTGGATAATGAAAATGACGCAGTATTTTGTCAAGCGCTGTAATCAGTATCACGACGGGCCTTTCACTGGTTTAATACACTTTCTCTTTAAAAATCAATTTGTTTCGATCAGGCGCTCGAAACAATGTAAACTTTACACGATCGCGCTTTACATCTCGATAACTGAGTTTGTAATAGTCTGAGAGTTATCCCCGGAAAATGGGGAACCATTTTTGATTACAATTGTTCATTGCTCACTAGAAACAGTTTGCTATACTGTCCTTATGGATTCAGGCACTGTTCATCGATGGTACACATAATGCTGGCCACTTGACGGATGCTAGTTTTAGAGTTCTGGGTTTCGGGGGAAGAAGTGTCAAGTGATGCCGAACGTTATTCATAAGCATCGCTATATTCGCCATGTGGTTTAAAATGTAATCCTCTAAAATTGAGACAACTTCGGTACTTTTCTCTCAGCAATCCCTTTCTCCAACAGAAAAGTTTTACTGCCCTGTCATTCTGACTTCCACCGATGAACAGCTGCCGGACGCCTGGATCCAGTAAAAAGGATAGTATAGCTAACTAACTGACTAGACTCTATAACCACGCTAACTTTGCACAAACTTGGCAGTAAGATCGCATACATATATAAGCTTTATAATTGACGTAGCACTTGGCAAGAAAATTATGCGTAGTCCGACTCTCGTTGTTCTCATTATCATGTACCATTTTCCGGGGCTAGCTCTTAGTCTACAAGCCCGAGTTAGAAAGTACCGCTTTTGTTTTGACATGGAATGCTATGGGTTTTGTTCTGTGATTAAAATGGGGTTTGCTTTATTGGATTTCGCTTTGTGAATAGAATCGTGTTTGCGAGAATTCAGTCAATACCGAGTACCGACCGCGTTTGGACTCGAAGTATTGTTAAATCAATTGACTGTATAAAAAGCAAATTAGGGTGAATTGTAGTCGTACTTTATAGCATTATTGTACATTTAATTAGGAATTTGCATCATGTTCATTGTTGATTATGATTAAGTTTGGTAAGTTTGTAAGAGTTAATCAAACGGCTTCAACTAAACGAAAATTTGTCTATAGGTAGTTTTTTTTTTCAGTTTTCCTTAGCAATATAATGCAAATAGAAATATAATTTTATGTTTTTCAGAATAAGTATTATCTACTTGTTACAAAGTTGTCATAAGTTTAAGGTTCCGGGTTCGAATCCGGGTTATGGCAGTTATTTGTGTGTTTATCACGAATATTTGTTCCTGATGGGTGTTTTCTATGTATATATTTATCTAATACATATAAGTATGTAGGTATGTGGTCGCCTAGTACCCATACCTAAGTACCTAGTACAAGCTTTCCCTAGTTTGGGGCTAGGTTGATCTGTGTAAGATTGTCCCGGATATTTATTTAAACGGCAACGTGCATGTAACACCACTGGAGTTGCAGGCGTCCATAGGCTACGGTGACTGCTTAAAATCAGGCGAGCCGTATGCCTGTTTGCCACCGACATGGTATTAAAAAAATATTTAAGCAATATGTCCCACACCCAATAAGTAGGGCGGCGCCACAGTCACAGAATAAGTAATAACATCAAACATCAAACATCAACATTTATTCAGCAAATAGGCCACAAGGGCACTTTTACACGTCATCATTGAATTTACATATAAGCAAAAATAATAACATCAACAATTTTATAAAATAAAACTAACAATTCAATCTAACGTATTACAATTACTAAGAGATGTATATGGTCTCTTAATGTCGAATTACATAAAAAATACAGATACAAAACACAAAAAAAAAAATCTATAATATTTAGAGGTGTAAATGTCTCTAGGTGTCAGAACTATAAGATTATATAGTTTATCAAGTTATCCTTAGAGATGTATAGGGTCTCCAAGAGTCAATATCCTGTATAATTAATACATTCATTAAGAGAAAAGAAACATTACGAGAGCAGAATGAGGCGTCTCACTGTAATTAATTAATAAAAATAAAGTTACTAAGTATAATAGCTTGTGTTAGCTTAAACAGACCATAGTTGGTAATAGTATTATCAATATCATACAGAATGGCGGACTTCTGGCGTCCTCTCAGTAAAGCGACTTACCCACACATACACAATGACGCGTGTACAGACATGCCGCGCACACATATAAACGCAAATGATTTTTGATGTATGGCGTGTCCGCCCTGCGCCACAGTGCTCGGAGCGAATACACAGATCAACCTAATTGCAACCGTTTACGCACACCCGTAACACTGTTAACCAAGCGGCACTTATCCAAACAATTCGAATGGACGTTCCAAATCCCGACATTGTTCGCCTGATCTGACAGTACGTGAGTCGTGTTACAGCCTTTGTTGGAATTAGGAAATTGCATCTCTAGAATCCTATTTCAGTTGCAGTCCGTGCATCATTTGAAAATGGGCATAAGTTAGCGTTGGCTCTTGGTGAATGTTTCAGCTATATGTACGGTTACCATCAGTTTATCACTGACATAAACGCCGTCGAGAACGTAATTTACTTTCTATACATCTCGCTCGCACTCGCATATTAGTGCAAACGGGATGTATAGAAAGTAAATTACGTTCTCGACGGCGTTTATGTCAGTGACAAACTGATGGTAACCGTACTGTGGGGGATGCGATTTGACTATAGTTTGGTTTATGGGTCAAATACATTTTAGAAAAAGGTCACTTCTGTGGAATAAAAGTTAACGACCTTGGTAGGTACATATACATAACGCTTATCTTATTTGAGTCTAAGTCGAATTAATCTTTACATAAATACTTATAAATAAATTAATATTATGGCACAATCTTACACAAATTGACCTAGCCCTACACAGTTTTTTTTTGGGGCATCAACAGCAATACAATAAGTACATAATACAGCACAATGAACAAAAAACAAAGCCATGCAATAACAGATGTCCAATAAGCTCAATAAGGCTTGTGTTTTGGGTACTAAACGACGATAAGTATGTAAGTATAATAGTTAGATAAATATAAATACTTAAATACGTAGCAACGTCCTTTTAACTCAGGAACAAATATCTGCGATGAACATGCGAAATGCCCTTACAGTACGGATATGATGATCGTTGTTGTCTACATGACAGCGTGATAAAACGGTGTCTGTCACATTCTATCCCGCGGAGTTAAAAAGTGACAGTTTAGTTCAGCAGGATTCGAACCATGGCCGTTTGCTGCGTAAGCAGGCGTCGACTAGGCTAGGATGCCGTTAAAATATGTATGTATACCATAGCTATGCTCTATGTGGGTGGCGCATCGGTGCATCCATAGCCGGCCTTCCTCCGGGCCCCCCGCGACACTCGCTGAATTTTTATAGGCTCTGGCGAACCAGTGCGTCATATTGAACCGAAAAACCGAAATAGATCGGGTGCGGCGTGTTTAGGGGAGCGGATTTGGAATTTGATACGTGTGACATCGATACGAATGAATTGATCTATTCGAAACTCGGGTTTGGTCGTGTGTCCTTAATTGAGAGTGTAATATCATTATCAACCTAATACGTGGGCCATACTGAAAGTTTCTGGATTCTGATATATGAGACGACAATTTTTTTCTAAGTAGCCAGTCCAGAAATTTTCAGTAAGTATGCCTTAAGTATCATTAATTGACATTCCCATAATTATTTGTGAAATGTGTAAGTACCTATATATACAGGGTGAAATTTAATTCACTGGCCAAATTGAAACAACCGAAAGAACTCGAAAAAATATTAAACACGTGTTTTTTCTTTTAATACCGCTCAGTACATTTTTTTCGAAATAACTCATCATCAAGTTGTCCTAAAAACCTCGTACGTTATGGTGAACCGACAACTACCCACTACACCCGCTTCTCTCTTATCAGTTAAGGTCATTGACACCCCGCCCCTCCCGCTGTTTGCAATCGCGTCACCAATTATGAACCCTATTGCAGCGAGATTACCTACATAAGTTGCTAATTTTTCTTTTCATACTTTAACGGGCTTAGAACCGTCAAAATGCAAAGGCAATCCATTTTTAATCTAAAATGTTATTTCTGACTAATGATTATTAACAAAACGTCCGTGGCTTAAAAACAATGAGTAAAAACTAGGTCAGGAATCTTTGCATTCAGGCGTATTAAAAAAATTGAATCAACTTACGTACATTTGATTAAAAATCGACGCAATTAACGAAAGTCCCACGAGATGGTACTCTTGGATTCAATCCTTGTCTGCGAAGGCGTGGAACGGATTCCATTTCGTATAATCTTTGTGCACCACGTAAACACTCACCACTTAATAAATAAAACCGTACCACTTCGTAATATTCCCGGTTCGAAAACATTTTTTTTAACCTTAGTACGCGCGCGATTATTATTTTAAGGTTGGCGAGTGACGAGTGACTAATCATTTATGCTTACCGTTATGTTTACCGCTAGCGCGGAATGGTTTAGTTTAGACTACCCTCGAAATTGATAAACTTGCCTACCATCGCCAACACTAACTGGTTGGACCCTATTGCAACGATTATAAGGTTTAGTGAAGGTCAGATAAGGGTTTTGCTGATGTTGTTGTTAAAACCTACTATTAGGTTTGTTTACATTTGTGGTAATAGGGTGACCACGACTCGTGGAAAATATTTAAAAATTGAAAAATGAAAATTAAAAAAAAATGTACTCTTTTTTTTCGCTAAATAGATTCCTTAAGTGTAACCTAGTGCCGGGAATGAATATGGCCAGTGATTTAAATTTCACCCTGTATATGTCACCGTTAAATTGTAAAAACCGTTAGTTTATAATCTAACTAGCGAGATTGTAAACTGTCGAAAATGTGTGTACCTTAACATACTGCTTACAATTTAACGCTTTATTTTTCGTTAGATTATAATCTATCGAAGTGAAACCGTCATATTGTGAACTGGCGTACGAAGGAACGCGCCTCAAGCGCTGATTGGTTGAACGTTGTGAGCCGCGCGCCGCCATATTTTAGTGTCGATAAATACATAGATCTGTTGTCGAATGCAAACAAACAGTGTTTTGATTACTTTAAATTGATTTCGTATGTTCTAAAAACTTTAAAATTAGTTACCTACATGACATTGTTGCTGAATGGTGAAGTAAAATTCATCTGTGTTTAACCAAAGAAGTGCAGTTCAAATGATAAAAAAGAGGGGAAATATTGCTGGGTTTCTGATTTTTAATTTTATATTTAGTTGTATTTCCGAGGCGTCCGACATGTCATTTTCTGACGGCTGATCGGTGATCACTGATCACGTGGTGCTTTCCATGGAAAACGAGGTGCCGGAAGCTCCGGCCCGACCCCGGCCTGGTCTAGCGTGAGTCATCCTTAACTTAAGATTAAGAATGTAACGTTTACGATTCTATATCGTATTGTTGTAGCGGTGGTGGCCGAGTGGATATGACATCCGACTTTCAATCCGAAGGTCGCCGGTTCAAATCCTGGCCCGTACCAATGAGTTTTTCGGAACTTATGTACGAATTATCATTTGATATTTACCACTAGCTTTTCGGTGAAGGAAAACATCGTGGGGAAATGGTAGGTGTATGTGAAGTCCCCAATCCGCATCGGGCTAGCGTGGGGACGATAGCCCAAGCCTTCTCGCGCATGAGTGGAGGTCCGTGCCCAGCATTGGGACGTATATCGGGTGAATTATTATTTGTATCTCCGTTTTAAAACACTCGGGTCTTTCGAGCCCGGTCATTTATAAGGCGTGCGTGGGGATATAGATCCAACACGTAGAGGCCGTTTGGAGAGATTTGATGTCATATAGAACGCCTGCTGCAACCCATTCACGGGTACATCAATAGATACCCGTGAACCGGTTTCAGCAGGCATTGTAAGCTATTGTAGAGAATATGGACAGAGTCTATGGTTTAAGTTTGGGTGGAAAAAAGACTGGGCTATTGCAAAGAAGTCTGGACACCTGCCATAACACTGCTTGCACAAGCTATCGAGGCAGGCGATGACTCGCCACTCGTTAGATGGGCACCTGATGCGCCATCGTAAAGACGGTCAGGGGAAACATCGGTGTGAGCGGCTCAGGGGTGTCGAGAGGTGTGCGCAGCTTTCTACCCAGTGGCTGTTACCAGCCACTGTGCCAACTCGCGTCTTATGCATCTTTCACTTCCACCCCTGGAGCATATAGCTCTAGCGACTCCTTTCTGGACGGCCAATGAAGGCAAGCCAGAGCTGAGAGTCCTGCGGGTCCCTTTGAGGTCCACTCCGACCAACGAAGACACGCCGGAGACCCTGACCAACTCTCTTATAATTATTGTGTATGTTTTTTGTTTCACGAGAAAGTGACGTTTCTGATTTTATTATTATGTTACTATGTTTTCTTAAATAATATCAGAATTATTGATTCTCTTCTTAATAACAAATACATAGGTACTTGATATCACAATATTTGAAGCGTATTTTATTAATATGACAGACACCCGTGTTTGATTCTTAACTCTATGGACACAGAACGGGCTACTGTAAGACCGACCAATCAGCGTGCGAGGTGCGTTTCCTCGTGTGTCAGTTCACAATTTTACGGTTTCTTGTCGATAGATTATAATCTACCGAAAAACAATCCGTAAAATTGTAATCACTAAGTTACGGTACACAATCTTTCGACAGTTTACAATCTCGCTAGTTAGATTATAAACTAACGCTTTTTACAATTTTACGGTGACATATATATATAGGTATAAGCTGAATAGTATATTACATACTAGGGCAGTAAAGTAAGAAATGTCGAAGTCGAGGCGAAGCCGAGAACGGCAAACATGTGGTCTGACTTTCTTATTTACTGGCCGAGGTGTGTATATACTATTTTTCTGTTCGACCGAGCCGGGAAACTGCATCTTCCGTACGGAGAACAGAAAAAGTAATTCCCAACTCGTGTCGTTGTTAATCACTTAACATAAATGCTTACTTTCAACACTTACATCCTAAATAACTATTTTGATAAATTGCCATAGGAAAATATTTTGACATTATGTAAGTAGTAATCTACCCACACAGATAGGAACAGACCTATAGGTATGTACGAGTATACCTCCAACATGCCTATGCGTGTCGATTAATATCGCGTTTTCTACTTTGCGAACTTTGCCGACACACTGCTGTGTTCGTTCTACGATTCTTTTAGATAGTGAAAGATAGGTAGGTCTATAATCCCTCATATTTATGCTATGTGAAACACATTAAAGAAAACAGATAGCAAAACACATAAACGACGTATATACCTAATTGAATAGCAAAGAGCAATTATTTCAGTTCGAATCAATATTCATGAACTTACAACACAATTAATGCTCCACAGATCCTATCATACACTTGGGCATTGTTTACGGCTCTTCATAAGAAATTTCTGGAAATAACAATATAGGTACTTTTAGGGGAACACGGTGATCTATATGCAAATGTTATAACCCGCTTATTATATTCCGGGCCGGGGAAACAGTAAGCCGAGGAAATATAGCGGAGATACTACATCAAATTCTATTGAATAAAAACGACGTGTGGGTGAATTTAGCCTGTTCGCGCTTCGCCGGGAAAACATGTTTGCTGTTTTGGAGTTCCTTTTGAGAGATCGATTTTGATGCTAGCAGCTCGTGTTATTGTTTTTTTTATTTCTTTGGGTACCATCGTTACACTTAACTTAACTTAACTTAACTGACAGATCGTAAACCTTATTACAAAAGGCATAAGGTCCACTGATGGACAGTTAAGAGTGTTGCTGTTGTTGTAGGTACTAATTAAAAGTGTAAGTAGACATTTTTTATGTAAACTTATTTTTTTTATAAAACAAGTACCTAAATATTTTTTGATTCTTGTGGTACAGGTACCTAAACAATAAACTAAACAAAAATTTAATTGCAATTTATTTATATTTGATTGTCTACATTATTATCATGGTTTACAGTATGGTTTATCAGTAGTACAATGGTATTTATCAGTGTAATGTAATGTCGCCAGCATCAGAATATTAAAAGCCATTCCATAGAAAAGTAATAAAACTAAATGGCCTATATTAATAAAATTTGAATGTTTACATTATCTTGCCACAACGGATTCGATAGGCTCTAAAACAGTGATACTAATACAGATGTTACCACAAAAAAAAAACTTTAGGCCTTCGTTCTACGCACCAAATGGCGCGTAAAAAACTATGTCGTATTGAACATGAACAATCGGGGAAAGCAAATCAGTTTAGGACAAAAGCGATTACCGATACTATTTTTGTTCTTCTGTGAAAGTCTTAACGAATTAATCCAGGCATGTCCGCTCCGAGCTGATTCACTTTGAGTCGCTTCCGCTGTTACCCTGCCGTATCTCAGAGATCAAATGACAGAAAATGCATTACGCACATTGGCGCTTACTACCTTTCCGTTTGTAGCTCTCCCCAGTTTTTAAGAGAAAAAATGTTAGAAAATGCGTTAAGCGCATTGACGCTTACTACCTTTTGCTATTGTATAACTCTCCCCAGTTTAAGGAACCCTCCCGGAATTCCGTATTCATTTGTGGCATTACATTAGGCGTATTGTCCCAAAATGAGACGTTGAAAGAAAATACAAATGGGCTTTTATTAAGTTTTTGGAATGCAATGTGCCGTGATGAGAGGTGTTTGGAGCTATTTCGAGGTGCGAAATTCTATTGCAGTTAATGAAGAGTGAAATTATGGTTTTATATGCCAAAAACAATCTTATTGTTGTTATGATTATGGCACTTATTTATGTATGAGATAGCTAGATAGAATAACCTTTTTGGCACACCTCAAAAAAGAAACATTTACAGAAAATCACAATTGAATGAAGATAGCGGCAGACAGCTTAAAAAGCTTTAAACTCTCGCGTTTTGTACACATATTTAATTACACAAACGGGTCTACCGCGATATAATTTCATTGTTTTTACCTTTAATTCCGACGTTCGTCTTTCCGTGACCACAGCTGCTGCAACTCAGCTGAAACGTCGGAATTAAAGGTAAAAACAATGAAATTATATCGCGGTAGACCCGTTTGTGTAATTAAATAAGCTTAAAAAGCTATTCGCTTTATTTAGATTAGTTCAAAGGTGTGCATTAGCTTTAAGTAGTCTGATGTTCAAAAAAACCCTATAATGAATTACGGTGATACACTTAAGGGGTTATAATGGAAACGAATACAGTATAACATTGAATTCAACTTCCATTATCCCTAACGTTGAAAACGCAGAGTTGTTATTTTTCACTTCTTTCAGTCGCAACCAATATCATGTCTTCCCGCATTGTCCGCCCAACAATGCGCTGTTGTGCTCTGAGATATTGAATTTTCCTTTACAATTGTATTTTGAAATTCTCAAAAAGGTGCTTTACCGTAATGCTAGCGGAAAATTAAATGAATATTATTCCTGTTGAACGAATTCGTCATTTCCTGCTCGAGATACAATAAACTCTACTCACAGTGTTATTTTTTTAAAGGCCATTGATGTACCTAAATATATCATAAAAACCGTAAAAATTATCCCACAAAAATGGCTCAGTAAAAAGAAAAAAAATCTTTTCACTGAGCCATTTTTGTGGGAGAATTTTCACTGGCAGTAATACTCGTATAAGGTATGGTAAGAGATCAAAATCCACCCACCCTCAATGTAATTTTAACTTACACTAACTAATAGATTTGCATGCATAGTTAGACAAATGTAACGAATTCTTCAGTGTCCCAAAAGGTTCCCACTTACATTACTACCACCCTTGCATTCAGAACCCCAAAAAACTCAATGATTACAAGTAAAGCCGTAAATACAGGGTGCCCTTTAATACCCAATAATAATAGATTTGTCAGCCCACCCAATGTATCCGAAATTATTGACGTGGAAAATTAAATTCGCCCCATACCTGCCGTGTTATTTATTCAGAATCAGAAGGCCTGATTAAGAAGAATCCTTGATTAAATATTCCAAATATTTGATTCCCCCGCAAAGTCGAAAAAATGTAAGAAATGCTTTGTAATCTTACGCCTGGGCCATTATTTCGGATGTCATTGTGCTATGATGAATGAAATCTGAATGCGAATTTCAATGTTCAAAATTTTTGATAAATATGATCAAATATCGAAACGGTTTATTCATAGCTGACGAGATTTTCGTTACAAAAATTTGTTTTTATAAAGGTTGGTGAAAATGACACAGCTAATAAAAAAAGTAAATATTCTGTTGAAACTAAAATATAAATAACGGACGGTCTAAAATTGAATATCAAATATGTACCAATCTACAAAGTAGAGATGGGCGGAATATTTAGGTATTCGGCATATTAGGCATATTTTTCAATGTTCGTGTTCAGCCGAGTAGTTCGGTTCGAACTGTCGAATATTTACTGAATAAATATTTTTTTTTTAGGGCGTTTGCTAGTTAGCGCGGATGCACTTCAGGTATGAGACGTTTACGTTTCTTTTCACAAACATTCCCGGTCGGTCGGGAGGAAAAGGGTCAAAAGCACGTTATGAATGCAGACCACACACAAACCACAATCATATAATCAATCCAATATTAGCGGTTAATATAAACGCCAATTCATACGTAGTACATACACATAATCGAGTGGTCCAATTCATAATTTCACTAATCATAAATTCTCTGTACGGTGCTCGAATTAGGCCGGTCGGTTCGTTAATGTATAGTCCGCAAAACCACTTTGTTAAGTAGTACCTGTAAAGCTTTTACGTGGTTCATAAAATACTTTCAAATAGGGTTTCTTTCAGATAAAGTCAGGGTCTCCCCAGATATATCGACGCGCGTTCGGCAAAAGCCGATGGGAAAAAGCTTTATCAGCCGTATTCGAACAATGATGTACGTCAAATACTAGATATTGAAACGATATGGATCGGATATGTCAGTGTCAAAATTGACGTTTCTTCAAACACACGTCACTTTTGACACTTGTTTGACACTGACATATCCAATCCATATCGTTTCAATATCTAGTAATTTGACGTATCTCATTGTTCGAATACAGCTATATGTGTGCGCAATAAGAGCGTGAAAGTCGTCGTTCGGCTCGGCTCGCATCGGGCGGCGCCTGCTGACGCGTCGACGGCTTTTTCACTCTTAATGCGCGGACATAAAGCTTTTTCCTATCGGCTTTTGCCGAATGCGCGTCGATATATCTGGGGAGACCTTAAGAAGTAGACAGACGGGTATATTTTTGGACGTGAATCAAAAAGAGATATATAATAAATATATCTACAGCTTGTGTCTTATTATATTGTTCTGACATAAATGAACTATCTATATTTTTGTTAAGGGAAGACATGTATCAAATAATGGGTAGATACTTTTGACGCATAGTCTGATCTGTTACTTTTGATGCTGACTGTATGACCCAGCCGCTAATTTAGAAACGAATACCGTAAAGTCGGGTTACTTTAGCCCCGGAGGGTAACTTTGGCCATAGAGATATACTCGATCCAGGTTATATTATTGCACTATCATTAAGGAAATATGCCATGAGGTTGGTTTTAGCTAACCTTTGACGTTTTTATGTTTTTTATTAAACCCTTTTAAATGAGAATTTCATGTGGGTCAAAGTTACCCTCCATTGGGTCAAAGTAACCCGAGTGTACGGTATCGCAAACCTATTCAAACAATTGTTTTATTTGCTACCAGTGTCAGGTTTACGTGAAACCTTTAAATCGGTTGCTTCTGAAAGTTGTTAACACTTAATTGGATTCCGCTGTTGGGCCCCGGGGCATCGTTCCCGAATCTAATTTATGTAATAGTTATACCCTGAAAGAGGAATTACATACGCGCGAAAGGCCTCGGTATGGAAGTTCTGGAAGTTATGTATTTAGGACGTATTTAGGTACGGTTGGTATGTACAGTCACCACACGGGATTGTTATGCCATGTAGGGTTCTTGCTAAATTGGAAATTATATAGCGTAAGTATTGAACAACCAATTTAGCTAGGACCCTAAATGGCGCAACCGTCGCGGAGTGATGGTACAAAATGCTTGTCGCTCTTCGTACGCTCAAATTCTACTTGAGATAGGTACAATGTACATATCGTTTGCAATCTAATTAGAGCCTTTTACGAACCAAATAAAGTAGTATTTCTTTTGTTTTATTGCTTTTTCAATCGAAATTGGGATGAATTTCGTTCGTTTGAACTTAATATTTTGGAAATTTATTGTTTTATTTAAAAAAAATTATATAGTTTTACTCATTGGATTACGTACTTTCAATGTCAGTTTAGATTTTTTTAAATATCTGTTATATTTACGGAATAATCGCGTTGTACTTACAGATCACACCCTGTATAATATTTTGAATAGTGGCTCTGTGAGCTGTAGACCTCACAAGTATAGCTTAAAACTGAATCAATGTACCTATGACTCCGCCATTTTGAAAACTTTCCAAAAACGGAATCATCAAAAAAATCTGTTTAATTATTGAACCTGCTCACAAAATTTCACGAAAATTGGTTGAAAATTGCGACCCGTAGAGGAGAACATCCGGTCATACGAAAGCTTTTAAGCCCAAGCTAAAACGGAGAACTTCGCTAACGCTCGGTCAATAACTAACAAAACTACCGGAAACCTAAAAACGGATTTAATGCTGCTTTATTATTACGTATTGCCATATATAGCTAAAACAATTGCTTTTACACCTAAATAACTTTCTCCTAAGATATGTATTAGATATTAAGAGAAAGTATATTATAGATACTTACTTAACAAAATATTACATTGTCCGGGATTAAGATATAAGTATTGTACAGCGGTATCTGGGTCTCGGATATAATGCGTTTTTTAAATCAATATAATTGATCACTATATAATGGAACTCAATTTAATAATAATCGGGTTATAAAAGGAGAATAAAAAGTCAGACAACTTAAAACAAAGATTGTTTGATCAAATCGTAATGAGAAATTTATCTGCTAATCTTATTCTAAATGCTATTTCTGATCCCTGGAATGGACACAAATGTAGTGATATCTTTAACGAATATATTAACTACACGAATTTTTAAACTCACTTTTAAAACAATAATGAAGGCTAAAATATGGCCAGATAGATATATAAGACCATGCCGGTTAATACTGTTATATTCGATTCAATATTTGTGACGTTTTCAATCAAAAGGTACCACATTGTCGCTTGCCATAGTACGCTCTGACAGGTTATTTGTATAAAGATACAAGCAAATTTCGTCTTTATGGTCAGTGACAAAGTGGTACCTTTTCATAAAGAACGTCACATTTCATCGAGTGAACTTTATATACATAGTTCGAAATTTAAACGAGCGACAATATCACGCATGTTCTCTCTATAGAAAATCAAAGCGAAAGTCCCAAAAATGGCTGACATACCTACCTAATAAACTAAAATAACTAAATTAACATTGCATTTATGAATTCTCCATTCACTCCATTCACATATAATATTCATTCCATTAGAAACAAAAACGCATCAGAACGCCCCATTTCGCTGCATCCGACGATTTGCAGAGTTTTATTACGATTGACGAGCCCCGATAGCACCGTCCAATTACTTACGGAACGTGCAGTGTGGACGCACCCTTATCTTAATTTCATCTAAGGAATCGACCCGCAGCTCGGTACTCGATACCATCTGGGGTGACGGTCAATGGAAGTTTGTTGCGTTTTTCTTAGTTAGTAGGGCTGCGAATATCCCTGTTATATCGATATTTTCATATGACGTTTGATTTGAGTTGTATAGCATTCGTTTTTGTTACTTACGGAACGTGCCGAGTGTGGACCTTCATCTTAATTTCATCTAAGAAATCAACCCGCAGCTCGATAGTCGATACCATCTGGGGTGACGGTCAATGGAAGTTTGTTGCGTTTTTTTTAGTTAGGAGGGCTGCGAATATCACTGTTATGAAGATGCGTACGCATGCTTCCAGCTTTTCGATGCGTACGCATCTTCATACTAACGAGCAATTTCTCATATATAAAATGCGGCTCGGTGCTGATAGATGTGATTCCACCCTTACAGCGATATTTTGGTATGAATTCGTAGTCAATAGGGATGCGATGCGACGAGTGTTACTTTTATATCGATATTTTGGTATGACGATTGATATTAAAGAGAAATTGCCTTACCTACGTTTTTCCTAGTCGATATAACTAGATTGCCTTTTACCATTTTTCTATTGGTATAACATTTGATTTATCTTATACCTACCTAATAATCTAATAAACGTTGAAATTACACATATATCATCTGCTCGTGAGTCAGCCTGCGTCGAAATTGTTAAACTGACCGCTTAATTTGCCCCTCTTAAGGTTGATTGCTTTGTAAAAATATTTTGTAATTTTAAACATAAGGGGTCATCCATTAATTACGTCACACGTTTAGGGGGAGGGAGGGGGTCATGAAAATGTGACATGTTGTGACATGGGGGAGGGGGGAGTCACAAACATTGTGATGTCACTTTAACTTCATCAGTAATCGAAAATTAATTTATATTTTTTTATTCGCTGTACAGTTAAATAATGATATTTTGGATGTAACTTTCGTTGTGTTATAAAATTACTAATATTTATATATCAAAAGTATTTATTTTAATAAAAAAATAATGCCGAGTTAATGTTGTCGATTTCGTTGAAAACAAAATTGCCTAAAATGTGACGTCACACCAGGGGGGGTGGGGTTTACAAAATGTGACCAAGTGTGACAAGGAGGGGGGGGAGGGGTAAAAAAACCTAGAAATTCGTGTGACGTAATTAATGGATGATCCCTAAAATAAACTTAAACACTACACTAAAATATACAGAAAACAAATTGTTATTCATAAATTCTAAAAGTTAAAAGCTTATTAAACTTATAAATAACTCATATTATCATTGCATTTTCGTTTTTATTAGCGTTTCTATACACTCTTACCTCTACAATTCCTTATTTAGTAATTCAATTAAAAAACTACCAACCAACGAAAACATACACTGTGCGCCGCCATACTTGTACAAAAACTGTCAAGCTGCAAGTCAATTTTGTTTTATATCGACAAGCAACGACAAGATAAGTGTAATGGGCCCCCGATACCATCTCAGAGGATCCTCACAATGCTTGAGACCCAATAGTTTTTATCGCGTAGATTACAATGATTTATGATTCCTTATACGTATTCAATTGTTTCGCTATATTGTGAATGCTATTTATGGGTTTGTTTATGTTTTTGCACTTGGGTGGTGGGTCTTGTTAACTTCCAAATGGGAAAAGCATACATTAGAAAGCACAGAATAAACAAGTTTTATGCGTTATTAATTTTATTGGCATAGTATCAAAAATTGTAATGTATGTTCCTTACTACTAGCGCCATCTATCCACAATGTGTGTGAAACTTATAAGTACCGTTACTCGTGGAATAAAGTCAGTCTGTTGCGAATATCTAACGTGTTTTAATAGGTTATGGGCGTTTCCAGTTTTTATCAGTTATTTTAGTGTAAAATAGATAAAAGTGAACGTTTATTCGTGGAAACATGACTACGAACTATATTGCCAGTGTGCCTAAGTTGAAAGGCAGGGAGAATTACGACGAGTGGAGTTTTGCGGCCCAAAGCTTGTTGGTGCTCGATGGAACTGACAAGTACATCAACCCCCCGGAGGGATTTGAAAATAAGCCAACAGAAGATGCAAAAACGAAGGCAAAGTTAATATTAACTATTGATCCAGCATTGTACGTGCATATCAAGAACACACAGAGCTCAGCGGAATTATGGACTAAGTTGAAGACCATGTTTGACGACTCTGGTTTCTCAAGAAAGATAACCTTGCTTCGACATTTGATTAATATAAGACTTGAAAACTGTGACTCGATGTCTAACTATGTCACACAAATGGTCGAAACAGCTCAAAGGTTAAACGGCACAGGATTTACAATAACCGATGAATGGGTAGGATCATTATTGTTAGCAGGTTTGTCTGACCGTTATTCACCCATGATTATGGCAATTGAACATTCGGGTATTTCGATAACTGCAGATGTCATAAAGTCAAAGTTACTTGACATGGAAGTAACGAAAGATTCTGAAGTTGGCAGCAGTGCGGCATTTGTAGCAAGAAATAAATATCACTCTAGCAACACTAAGCCGAAAAATAATGGCGGGCAGTCAATGTCAAACAAGAAGACAGTGACAGATACAACAAAAAAAGAGGTTAAAGAGGTTATTTGCTTTAGATGCAAATCCGGCGGACATTATCGAAATCAATGCCCGATGTCGAAGAAAAACGCTAGTAAATGCGTATTTAGTGTTGTTTTCCTCACTAGGAAGTTCAGTAAGGAAGATTTTTACGTGGACTCAGGTGCGAGCGGGCATTTTGTGGTGAACAAAGATTGGGTGAAAAATGCAAACTTTACGCCGTGTTTACCAGAAATCATTGTGGCAAATGATGAAAGAGTGCCAGTAGTTTGTTCCGGAGACGTGGAAATTGTTTCGGATTTGGAATGTCAAATAACCGTGAAGGATGCGTTATGCGTGCCTAGTTTGACAACAAACTTGTTATCGGTAAGCGAGCTCACCAAGAATGGCAACAGTGTCACTTTTGATAAAAAACATTGTTATATTTGTGACAAAAACAATGCTTTGGTTGCCATAGCCGATCTAATTAATGGTGTATACAAGCTGCGGCTACAGAAACAAAGTTGTTTGTTGGCAGCTCCAGTAGTTACAGGACAGCTTTGGCATAAACGTCTGGCTCACATTAATAGCCAAGATTTAAACAAAATGAGAAATGGCATTGTTGATGGTGTGTCGTATGAAGGATCTTTGGACATAACTAAGGCGCAATGTGAAACCTGTTGTGAAGGGAAACAAACGAGGTTACCTTTTACTCATGTTGGTACCAGGAGCACAGAGACATGTCACAGAATACACAGTGACCTGTGTGGACCCATGGAGGTTAATTCTTTAAATGGTAACAGATACTTCATGCTGTTCATTGATGATTACAGCAGAATGACCTTCATTTACTTTCTTAAACAAAAGAACGAGGCTTTTAGTAAATTTAAAGAATTTAAAGCACTAGTAGAGAATCAGCAAGGGAAGAAGATCAAGATATTTCATACTGATCAAGGTCTGGAATATTGCAACCATGAGTTTAAAACCTACCTTGCTGCTGCCGGCATTATACATCAAACTACAAATGCTTACACTCCAGAACAAAACTCAATCCCAGAACGAGCCAACCGCTCCGTGGTCGAGAAAGCTAGGTGTCTTCTTTATGATGCAAAGTTGGACAAGAGATTTTGGGCAGAGGCGGCCAGCACCGCAGTTTATCTGAAAAACAGGTCCATTGTATCAGGTTTAGAGAAAACTCCGTTTGAACTATGGTATGGTTCAAAACCTGATTTAAGTCACATTAGATTGTTTGGTAGTAAAGCAATGGTACATATCCCGAAGGAGAAACGCTTGAAGTGGGATAAGAAAGCTGCACAGCATATCTTGGTTGGGTATGGAGAGAATGTGAAAGGATACAGATTGTATAATCCTTCAAAGAAGACCATTGTTACCAGCAGAGATGTCATTGTGATGGAAGGTGAAATGGATAGTAGCGACACCTGTGAAGATTTGGCTATTTGGATACCTAATGAAGAGGCACTGACAAACAGTGTGGAGGAGAAGAGCAGTGTTTCAGTGGGGGATTCGCATCCTGATGATCCAGATGCGGATCATTCTGTACTCTCTTCAGATTCTTCAGTATACGCTGATGGTAATGAGACATTAACCGAACCTCTGTCAAATGAGGAGCCAGAACAACCAGTCCAGAATACATCAACACCTGAGCTGACAAGTAAGCGTCTGAGAAAACAGCCTGACAGGTATGGCTTTAGCAGCATGTGCGTTCCCAGTACTGTTCCAGCATCAGAGGAAATCTCATACTCAGAGGTTCTCGAAGGGCCTGAGAAGGAGCAGTGGAGACGTGCCATAGCTGAAGAGTTACAGTCGTTCGAGGACAATGATGCGTGGGAGCTCGTCGAGAACCCTGGTAACGTGTCTGTAGTGAAGTGTCGGTGGGTGTTCAATAAAAAAAGTGATGTGGACAATAATGTGCGTTATCGTGCGCGGCTCGTGGCCAAAGGCTTTACGCAGAAGCCTGGTGTTGACTATACGGACACTTTTTCTCCTGTAGTGCGTCATTCAACTCTGAGACTATTATTTGCTCTTAGTGTAAAGTTAGGAATGAGTATAACGCATTTAGATGTTACAACCGCTTTCTTAAATGGTTTTCTGAAGGAAAACATATATATGTCAATTCCTGAAGGTTTTGCAAACAAAAGTGGGGGAAATGTGTTGAAACTAAAGCGGGCTATTTACGGGCTGAAGCAGTCTTCTCTAGCATGGTATGAGAGAGTCAAAGAATGTCTTTGTAAATTAGGCTTTAAAAACAGTCAATATGAACCATGTTTGTTTGCAAAAACTAATGGGAAAGTAAAGATAATTGTCGGGCTCTATGTAGATGATTTTCTAATTTTCTCAAACAATGACACTGAAACAGAAAAGTTGAAAAATGTATTAAGTTCAGAGTTCAAGTTAAAGGACCTAGGCCCTGTAAGACAGTATCTTGGCATGAGAATAAATTTAGATAAAAATAAAAGTGTGATAACTGTGGATCAACAGCAATATATTGAACAGTTAGTGTCTAAATTTCAGATGTCAGAGTGTAAAACGCAAACTACTCCCATTGAACCCAAGTTAAATTTAGAAAAAACTGAAGGAAGTTTACCTAATGTTCCTTACCAAAAGTTAATAGGAAGTTTGATGTACTTGGCAGTTTTGACAAGGCCGGACATAGCATATTCGGTAAGCTACCTAAGTCAGTTCAATAATTGTTATAACAGTGAACATTACAATTATGCAAAACGCATTTTAAGGTACTTGCAGTTAACAAAAACCTATTGTTTGAGATATAGTAATAATAATAGTGATTTGCAAGGTTTTGTTGACAGTGATTGGGCAAGTGATTCCATAGATAGAAAGTCTTATACTGGTTTCTGTTTTGTTATGTCGGGGTCAGCTGTTTCGTGGCAAAGCAGGAAACAGAAGACTGTTAGCCTTTCTAGTACAGAATCAGAATACACTGCTCTCTCTGAAGCTTCCAGAGAGGCCGTTTACTTAAGAAATTTATTACATGAAATTACAGGAAAGTTTCATACAATTAATTTGCATTGTGACAACCAGAGTGCTTTGAAATTAGCATCTAGTCATCAAAGTCACAATAGATCTAAACATATAGATGTACGCTATCACTATATCAGAGATGTTGTTAAAAGTAATTATGTTAATATTAAGTACATTCCTACTGAGGAAATGCCAGCTGATTTATTGACCAAGGGTTTGTGTTCTCTTAAACACTACAAGTTTATGAAAATGCTTGGTATTGTTTCTTTGTAGGTTTACCTATATACCTATGTATGGGGTTGTTTATTTTGTAGTGGTGGTGGTTTTATTGGTTTCTTAATTTCTTAAGAATGTTTATCCTTGTGAGTTATTGAGGATGTTTAGCTTATTTTGATAAGTGGGGGTATTGGCATAGTATCAAAAATTGTAATGTATGTTCCTTACTACTAGCGCCATCTATCCACAATGTGTGTGAAACTTATAAGTACCGTTACTCGTGGAATAAAGTCAGTCTGTTGCGAATATCTAACGTGTTTTAATAAATTTATAATGACGTATTGTTATAATAGCGTAATGAAGTTGTCTAGTCCAAACCATCACACAAAATCGATCATCAGGCCTGGGGCCCCTGTCAAATCGTATGGGTTTCCATGACAACACACTAATAATATTAGTCTAATACCGTTCGAGAAATGGGCCCCTGCTAGCGTGAGTTGCGTTCTCGCGCGCGAAACGTAAGCCATGCTAGCCGGTCTGGTTTTTTTCTAGAGTTAGATGGCATTAAATACAACCAGGTGCCTATTTCACCACGCTGATAATTGACACTTGACACTGCCAATTTTGCTTTTCCGGGTTGATAAGTATAGGGACCAGTGGCGGAGCGTCCATAGAACTCGATTCCCATCGGCTTGTCTGATATTCAGGCTGTTGGGCAATTTTCTTTAAACTTATGCAGAAAAGGAAGGGCAACTCAGCTACGGCTTGCCTACGAAAAAACCTAGACGCGCCGCCACTGATAGAGACAGTACATATTTACTCGTTTGACCAGCAATGTACGGCGAATTGTCACTGTCATGTCGCAATTGTCACAGTGGTGAAACAGAGTCCGGATATCTAAACGTATAGCATAACTTTCTAAAAGACGCATTCCTCTTCTTCTTCAATTTAAGAGGTATCCTCTTGTCGGTGGAGTATTTTCCATTTCTCCCTCTCATAAGCCATAGCCTTGACCTCTTGATACGGCACGACACCAGCTTTTCCTTTTATTTGTTTTTTTTGGTTTGATGGTTGGGGGTTTGGTTTGGTTTTAAAAGACGCATTCAAATAAACAAAATTGCAAATCTATTCCACACAACCCCAAATGTAAATGAAAGCAAATTTTCAACTCGCCTTTGAACTAAGAATTCGAATTATTTAATCAGGTGAACGAATTAAGTTAATCAAAGTTAGTTTTTGGCATTGGGGTTGCGGGGTTTCAATTTTCCAGTTGACTTATTTGATGGTTTAGATAAGGTGCGAGCGGAGGCTGTCCGGATGGATGGATTTTATATGATTTAAACCCTTGTATCCCGGAATGCGGACAAAAAAAACTAAAATAAATCAGAAAGGGTCGCTTCTTCGTACAAACGTAGTCCTCATTTTCCTCTCTGGATATTGACATTATGGAAAATATTTTTATATAATTTGATGTATATTAACCATACCTATGCCCCTACGTTTGAATTTTTTAGCGTTTTTGATTGTTGTAAAAATTAGAAGCAAAAAACAGATTTTATACAATTTTTTAATGCTCCTGACTCTTAAAATAATTAAAAAATCTAAAAAAATCAACGTAGGGGCATGGCTGTAGTTGATATGCAGCAAATTGTATCAAAATATTTTCAATAATGTTAATATCCAGAGAGGAAAATGAGTACTACGTTTGTATGAAAAGGCGATTTCGCGGGTCCCCCAATTTCGTCTTAAATTCCAATTCGAACGTACACTGATATCAGAATGACATTGACATATTATCTGATGTCATTCAGTTATCGTGCGTTTTGCTCGTACTTGTCCGTACATATATTGTCACGGGCGAGACGCACGATAACTACAATAACATGATTCAAATATGATTCTGATGTCAGTGTTCGAATTGGCTTGTTACTTATGTTGGTAAACCTCCAAGCGAAAAATTAGAGTTTCGCATATGAAGGATGAATGATTTAGATTTTAGACTGAATTTATGTTGCTAGATTAGATTAAGATTGTGAGGTCTGACTTAATCGCTTTTTAACGAAATAAATATTTTTGTTACAAATTAAAACCAAAATATTACTTTGCTAATCCGCGAAAAGATAACGTGCTAGTCAATCAGTGCTAACCCGTTATACTTACTTGCGTATTTTTACATGCAATTAATATTCCCACCCTCCCACCGCAAAAATAAATACGCAAATAAATATAACAAACCACCACCAAAAGAATAAACCTCGACACGTGTTTCGCCTCTCTACGAGGCATCCTCAGGAGTTGTTGACGGTCTGACGCCCGGCAACGGAATGACCTGTCTAGAATGGTCGGCCATATTTATACCTTGACCACTCCCCCTACCGTGCAAGTGTGAGTGAGATGGAAAAATTCGTAATAACGGCGATGACGCAACATTCAATTGTTCGTTAAGAATCATGCCCCTATTGTTGTACCTAATTATTTCCAGTTGTTCCAGAACACCCAAACGCAATCCCTTTTCGCAAACATGTAAAATATCAAAAGAATTATTCTCAGATAAAGTGTGACCTGTATCTAATAAGTGCTTTGCAAAATTGGACTTCTCTGGATGGTTATGTCTATATGACGCAACATGCTCTTTATACCTAGTAGTGAAACTACGGCCCGTTTGCCCCACATACACTTTATTGCAATCGTCACAGGTAAGCTTATAAACTCCAGACTTTTTCCCATTCTCGATCTTATCTTTGCCATTGCAAAGCTTTGAGTGCAGAGTATTATTTGTCTTAAAGGCCACAGGAATGTCGTTAGACTTCAAAATTTTGTAAATTGCATCAGACAACTTGCCAACATAAGTTATGCTCGCTTTATATTTTTTAATCGGTTCAGAGGATCGTGCCGCATACAACATAGTGTTGACCATACTATTCCGCTTTTTCCTGATGATACCATCCACAACAGACTTATCGTAACCATTCGAAACTGCTAAGTGATAAATATTATTTAATTCAATCTGATAGTGTTCATCAGAAAGAGGCACAGTCAACATTCTATGCACATAACAATGAAAAGCAGCCAACTTATGCTGCCACGGATGCGTGGAAGAAGCCGGGATAACTGTATCGGTATGTGTAGGCTTACGGTAAATTTTGAACTGATGCCTGTTGTTTACTTTAGTGATTGTTAAATCTAGAAAATTACCGAATTAAATTAAAGAATAATTAATTTAATAATAAGAATATTTTTTTTTTTTTTTTTTTTTTTTTTTTTTAATTATTGAATTTACCGTAAGCCTACACATACCGATACAGTTATCCCGGCTTCTTCCACGCATCCGTGGCAGCATAAGTTGGCTGCTTTTCATTGTTATGTGCATAGAATGTTGACTGTGCCTCTTTCTGATGAACACTATCAGATTGAATTAAATAATATTTATCACTTAGCAGTTTCGAATGGTTACGATAAGTCTGTTGTGGATGGTATCATCAGGAAAAAGCGGAATAGTATGGTCAACACTATGTTGTATGCGGCACGATCCTCTGAACCGATTAAAAAATATAAAGCGAGCATAACTTATGTTGGCAAGTTGTCTGATGCAATTTACAAAATTTTGAAGTCTAACGACATTCCTGTGGCCTTTAAGACAAATAATACTCTGCACTCAAAGCTTTGCAATGGCAAAGATAAGATCGAGAATGGGAAAAAGTCTGGAGTTTATAAGCTTACCTGTGACGATTGCAATAAAGTGTATGTGGGGCAAACGGGCCGTAGTTTCACTACTAGGTATAAAGAGCATGTTGCGTCATATAGACATAACCATCCAGAGAAGTCCAATTTTGCAAAGCACTTATTAGATACAGGTCACACTTTATCTGAGAATAATTCTTTTGATATTTTACATGTTTGCGAAAAGGGATTGCGTTTGGGTGTTCTGGAACAACTGGAAATAATTAGGTACAACAATAGGGGCATGATTCTTAACGAACAATTGAATGTTGCGTCATCGCCGTTATTACGAATTTTTCCATCTCACTCACACTTGCACGGTAGGGGGAGTGGTCAAGGTATAAATATGGCCGACCATTCTAGACAGGTCATTCCGTTGCCGGGCGTCAGACCGTCAACAACTCCTGAGGATGCCTCGTAGAGAGGCGAAACACGTGTCGAGGTTTATTCTTTTGGTGGTGGTTTGTTATATTTATTTGCGTATTTATTTTTGCGGTGGGAGGGTGGGAATATTAATTGCATGTAAAAATACGCAAGTAAGTATAACGGGTTAGCACTGATTGACTAGCACGTTATCTTTTCGCGGATTAGCAAAGTAATATTTTGGTTTTAATTAGTATATGGATTTCCGCAAAGTAACGCCTGATTCTATTCACTATTTTTGTTACAGGTATGATGCAGTTGGTAGTCTTGGATCCTGGTAACTTTTGTGCAAATGATGTAGGTAGTTGAATTTGGGTACTTATGTATGATTTTAAAACTGTTTGTTAGCCTTAGAAAACAAAAATCTCTTTTTTTTACCGATAAAATGTCCAGAGTTTAAAGATATTTAATGATGACTATATTTAAAACAAATGAACGTCTAGCTACCTAGTACCTAAGTACTTTATATTGTTTTAAACTTTCACGATTTTCACGAAATTAATGCTTCATCGTTTTATTTTTTAGAAAGAAGAAAGAAATACAAAAAGAAAATACATTACATTTTGTCGTAAAATTTCAACATTGCTTATTTGTGCCATTAAAATAAGTAAAATATCAACGACTTAATTACAAAACTAACCAACCCGTTTAACATAAACCAACACTCTTGTTTAAACCCAACAACATACCAAACACCACGAATTAGTCCTCTGTATCGTAAACTACCCGCAAAGCCCAAATAACCCATTAGTATAAATAAACCTTAATAAACTTGTCGTTAAAAACATACATCTTACACAGGAAATTGCCGGTTGGCTTGATAGCCTTACTTATTGCAATGTACTCCCAAATTAAAAAGTTCAAACAGTTTTAATTAAACACTTCCTTATAATTACGACACCATGTGGCATATTAAACTATATTAAACCGACACCCTACAGTTAAAACAGAGTATAACAAAACCAAATCAAATTAAACAATACCTTATTGTTCAATTCATCAATAAAACTTAATTCGAGCCCAACTAGAACTAGAGCATTTGCCAAAGTTCAATAGCTCTTTTGTCCAAACACGAATTAAAAATAAAAATACCGTTTTTTTTTGGAATAGAACAAAGACGTTCTATTTTTGAAATGTGGCCCGTTCGGTACGTTACGTGATTACGTCACTGGACAAAGAGTATTGTTCAAGGGAGTCATAAACAAACGAAAGCTATGAAATTAACATTCGTTACGCACATGTTCGCGGCAGTAATCATTTCTTAAGTGATTAGTGAGCTCTTATTACGCCATACACAATTTTAAGAGCTTAGAATATCACATATACACTTTGATAAGAATAAGAATTAAAAGAATTCATGTGTTGAAATTCATAGGTATGTTTATAGAAAACAAGTGATTTATTTCTTCTTAATATAATTACATATGTAGGTGTTTTCTATTGTGTTGTTTTATAATAAAAATAAAAGATATTTTTATTGTATTTTTCTACACATCCTATTTTAGTTCCTAGATTTTAAACTCACCTCGATAAAGCGGCTTACAATGTTTGCTGCAGAACTCGAAGAGAAAAGTGGAGGACCGCTCCATACAAACGTAGTCGCCATTCAGGAGCTTCTGAAAATATGTTCGCAATTCTTTTCCGCTCATAACCCTTATAATAATTTAAAAATATGTATATGGTTAATATAGGTACACACAGCTGCAAAGGCGCATATCCAGTACCCACTGTATGAATGAATTCCATTCATACTGTGGGTATGCACTTTTTCAGCTCGCTATACATAAAATAGTGATAAAATACTTTCCATAATTCGTCTTACTATCTTATCTACCTGATTTCCACTTCATAAGAACGTAGTTTCGTCGCCCCCGTGGGTGTCGTAAAGGGACTTGGTCTGAAATATGGCGCGGACGATGGTCTACCGATTTATTACGGCTATAACGCATTGTTTAACCTGGCGCAGAAAATAAATCTGCCAAAATTGATCATATTAATATACTAGTTAATTTTTTTTAGAAAACAGATGAACAATGTCTTCTATTGTTCTTCTTGACACCTCATTATAAAGAAGAGAAGATCGTTGCTGTAGCTGTAGAAGAGAACAAGAGTCGGACAAGACTCTGCACAGACTTTGCAATCACAAAGTTTGGAAGTGACACCATAAACGTCTATGAAAATATGTTTTTTATTAGGTATGGCACTTTTTCGGGAAGAACTACGTATTTATAAGATTTGATGTAGGTACACTTTTTTGAAAAAATGCGCCCTGCCGAGTACCTTGCGCCGGTATCTTCTCGGGGCTATGGTGTAGGGTTAGAACCGGTGGTTAGTTTTGGACATTCATAAATGCATTGTAATATTATTATGCTTAAATTGAAGATTGAAGTATAAAGACTTTCACTTTCGCGTTGTCACGTCAAATTCGATGCAGAGTTAGCTTAGACGGACAGAATCTTTTGAAATCTGAATTACGCCAAGTCATTCAAAATGACTTTCAGTTACGCCACTAATGTAACGAAACCCAGTAATTCACCGACCGTAATAACCTCTCGTATAAAAAGTTTTGTTCCTTTTTCCGAGGATCTGATAGACTTACTTACTTTTTTTTCTTTTGGCACTTTATGATGCTCTCAAGTTATTACTAACCAGAAATTATGTCACACATTTCGGGGATCATCTATACATATAATAAAGCTGAAGACGGTCGAAAGTCTGTACATGGAAGATATTTGAAAAAAAGTTGGCTGAGGATACTTAGAATCGATAACAGAACACGTTCCAAAAGTTTTTAGAATTTTTGTCTGTTTGTCTGTTTATCTGTTTATCTGTTTGTCTGTTTATTTGAACGCGCATCACGTGAAAACGGCTGAACGGATTTTGATGAAAACTTTACTAATCTGTCGAGAAAATCCCCGGCCAGGTTATAGGCTATAAAAATTCAACCCCTAAAAGGGGGGGTAGCCACAACACTCGATTGACTTAAGTTTGCCCCTGAATCTTATGGCGCTACTTAGGAAGGAGGGGCAAACTTTTTTCAAATATGTGCTACCACTATTGAGTACCCTGGTAAACTAACAGATGGCGCTGAATTTAATACGTTGTGACATGTATAAGCCACCGAGGAAAGATTTTGCCCAATTAACTCTTAGTTTAGAAGACACGGATATCAACAAAAATAATTGAATAATTATGTTGATTTAATAAATTAATAATATTATTATATCGAAAAATGTTCGCGCTCGCTTCGCTCGCGTTTTCAATAACTTTCTAAGATATGGCGACTGCAGCAGCATTACTCTGTTGCAACGTTGCTGCTGCAGCACTGTCAATTTTCGTGATAAAATGATGTGACTGATTTCCATACTAAAAGTAAAAATGTACAACTGTCTATCAAATTGCGTTTTTATATCGAAAAATTTTCGCGCTCGCTTCGCTCGCGTTTTTAATCACTTTCTAATATATGGCGACTGCAGCAGCATTACTCTGTTGCAACGTTACTGCTGCAGCACTGTAAATTTTCGTGATAAAATGATGTGATTGATTTCCATACTAAAAGTAAAAATGTACAACTGTCTAACTGTCTATCAAATTGCGTTTTTCTATCGAAAAATTTTCGCGCTCGCTTCGCTCGCGTTTTCAAAAACTTTCTAAGATATGGCGACTGCAGCAGCATTACTCTGTTACAACGTTACTGCTGCAGCACTGTCAATTTTCGTGATAAAATTATGTGACTGATTTCCATACTAAAAGTAAAAATGTACAACTGTCTAACAAATTGCCTATTTATATCGAAAAAAATTCGCGCTTGCTTCGTTCGCGTTTACAATCTATTTCTAAGATATGGCGACTGCAGCAGCATTACTCTGTTGCAACGTTACTACTGCAGCACTGTCAATTTTCGTGATAAAATGATGTGACTGATTTCCATATTAAAAGTAAAAATGTACAACTGTCTATCAAATTGCGTTTTTCTATCGAAAAATTTTCGCGCTCGCTTCGCTCGCGTTTTCAATAACTTTCTAAGATATGGCGACTGCAGCAGCATTACTCTGTTTCAACGTTACTGCTGCAGCACTGTCAATTTTTGTGATAAAATTATGTGACTGATTTCCATACCAAAAGTAAAAATATACAACTGTCTAAAAAATTGCGTTTTTATATCGAAATATTTTCGCGCTCGCTTCGATCGCGTTTTTAATTACATTCTAAGATATGTTAAGGTGACATTCGGGTGGCGACTGCAGCAGCATTAGGTACCTACTCTGTTGCAACGTTACTGCTGCGGCACTGTCAATTGTCGTGATAAAATGATGTGATTAATTTCCATTCTCAGCTGTAATGCGGCAATGAACGTCACTCAATTAACCAAAAAAATTCAATGTAATCTTGATGACCCTGGAGAGGGGGCACCATGGTCTAGAAATGCTTAGGGCATCAAAATATCTTAATCCGGCACTGGTCGTTTGCAGAGTCAAACGATTTGAGACTCGCATTTTATACGCATTACCATGCATTCCCGAAAAAAATCGAATCATTCCCGAAAGTCTCGTGTGTGTCATTCTCGAAAGTGGTCTTCCTCAGGAGTCTGATGAAGACCACGGTGAGTGGCGGTCTAGCCAGGCAGGCCGCTTCGCTTTCGCTCGCGCGCGTATACCTAGGGGCGCACTGATTAACAGTCCGCCGGACGGTATCGGCCTGTCAGTTAGAACAAAATTTTGACAGTTCCGAACAACTGACAGGCCGATCCCGTCCGGCGGACTGTTAATCAGTGGGCCCCTTTACGGCTAAGGTACTGTATCGTCCGATATACACCTACTACTCTGTCGTTTAAGTCACGTGTAAAATTTGAATAAGGGCGAAAAAAATTGACTTTGGAGTGTAGTTTTATTTAGTGGTACCTAATTGTAAAATATTTTATCTGGACTACAGTCCTCTAGCAATCCATCTGTCAACTTTACTTCAAGTTCCGCCTCCAGGGGAGAGGGAGAGAAATTAGGATTAGAAATTAGCCGCTTACTGACACAGACCGAATTCCACGCGGGCGGAGCCGCGGGCACAGCTAGTAAAATTCATATACCATGTTGCGTGGCATATTAGATTTTTATTGTTTTTCCGATCGTCATGAACACGTGTTACATTTTTGATGGTGGTTGTGCAACCATAGAGCAGATGTATTTTGTAAGAAAAGTAATTAATGATTTCAGCCTAAATTGCTTTGTGAAGTAATCTTTTGTATTTTATTTGTTTATGAAAGGCGATAAAATGATAAGACTTGACTAGGTATCGTTATAGCGTTAAGTTTTGAAAGGTTAGATTAAAATAAAAACAGCGAGATATTTATGTACCTACTGGCTACTGGTTAAGAAAGTGTATAAAATAAATTGAGTAAAGACTTAAAACACTCTATCTACTTAGGTATGTGTAAAAATAATATCAGTTTTTAGTGATATAAGTTTTTAAAGAGTATATTTATATTTATTGCTGTTTCAGAAAAAGCATTTTCTTTGTCGTGGATTGTATGTTTCATCTATACCTGGGGCCGATTGCATAACAAACTACAACTAATATTACAAGCGGAACTCCTTATTTAATAAGTGAAGTTAGAAAAGGAGTTCCGCTTGTAATATTAGTTGTAGTTTGTTATGCAATCGGCCCCTGGTAAGGAAATATTTTATTTGTATTTTTGTATTTGTATTGCTTAAGAAATGTTACTGAGTAAGTACTGTATGGACTCTAAATATCTTTTATATAATAAGAGGTACCTACTTACCTCTAATTATACTTATAAATGATCGTCTTTGTTGGTGTCTCGCTTTAAGCTAGGTTTACCAATGTATACCTATACGACTTTTAAAGATATATCAACATCAACATACCACAAAATGCTAGATTATAATTGAAAGATTCCAAAATTCCTTGACTTCGCCTAAAATTAGTCTTGGCGGAAACATTCTGACGTCATTCCTTGACTTTCCTGAGATGCAATAAGTCTTAAAAAATCTCATCTTGATTTAATATTCATCTGTTACTCTCACTGAATTTCTCCCGCGGTTATATTGTTGTGAGCGGGTAAAGTCAAATCAAGATTAGATTTAAAAGTCCGAATGCTATACCGGTGACGTACAGAAAGAATTATTGCGTCAGGACGAATACAGGCCATGTGAATACATTTAAACTGTCATCGCCAGGAGATTCATTCCGGTTGTAAGATTTGTATGGGACTTTAAACATGATTCTAACACATGGTTAGATTGTAATGCGGTATGTTCAAATCGAGTGTTATTTAGTGTAGGTATATGATTCTGAAGTGACGTTGATCAGCCTGCTAATTGTAGTCGGTACAACTGGCCCTTATCCGCTACAACATGAAACGAATGAAAACGAGATCAAATTTTCACTTTTGGACTAGCGACCCGCCCCGGCTTCACACGGGTTAACAAATACATTTAAACATCCCTGAAGAATCACTTTATTGGTAGGTGAAAACAGCATGAAAATCCGTTCAGTTAGTTTTTGAGTTTATCGCGAACATTCAAACACACAAACAGACAGACGCGGCGCTGGGGAACTTTGTTTTATTAAGGGATTATGTACTAATCACGTATACGCTTTCAAAAAGATGTAACAGTTTAACTTTTTTCTCATTAGTCCAATGTACATCATTATGGTATATAGTTTTATCTTTTATTAGAAAAATAACAGAACCATTTGGCTCCCGCAACCAAAACTCGGGCATATGCAAATTGCACAGTCGATTTGCCTAATGCTCAAACCACAGCACAGAAAGCATATATCACCTAACCGAACACACATATGAATAAGTCTTAGTGTTAGAATTAAGGTAGGTAACATTCGGATGACGACTGCAGCTGCATTTTGTTGTTTTAACTCGTAATAGGTATAATTAACAAATACAACAGAGAAGATAACATAAATGTAACCTAAAATTAAAACTACCTACAAAACTAAACTAACATTAAAATAAACCTACTTAAAAATTAAACAACAATAGAAAAAATATGAAAGGCCTATGAAAGGTCCCCCAAGTCTGTGCCCTGCGGAAGGGTGCCCATGAGGCTGGCTATATTACCCCGCTGGATGGCTATGCCTACTCGTTGACCTAGGAATGAGCCAGCCCTAGGGTCACCCGAGGTCTCCTTTTGTTGTTGAATTTCACCTAGACATGTTCTTATATTTGTTTTAAGAGGTTCTAATATTTCTGCACAGTTGCACATGCCGTCTTCTTGTAGGTAACTAAATGACGTGCTGCGAGTTTTAGTTATGGTCTACCACAATCGTGTTTTTATCCATGGTAGCTTGAAATGAGGGCATGTAATACTGTAATGTCTGTAATGGCAACGAACGTCACGGATTTTATCAAGAAAATTGTCTGTGACAGCCCCCGCAGTCACCGCAGTAATGCCGTAACAGTAATGCAGCTGCAGTGACCATCCGAATGTCACCTTTATACCGAATCCTTGGTCACAGTCACCATAAATAACAATTACAGCGGAGTAAAGTTAGACCGACAGGGGGCACAGTAGGGCGTCTCTTGGGGTACATTTATGGGGTTCCTTACTTTATTTTACGCTGTGCTAATGCACTTTACTTATGTGTGCCTAGTTTTATAGCGGCGTGATAGCCATAGGTACGTAATGCTTAATTACAAGTTCCAAAGTTTCCAAACATACTAACTTTCACACTTCATGATGTAAATGTTAAGTGACGCCACTTCGTTACTCTGTACCCAGTGTAAATTTTATTCGATACCGTGACGTGACGTACGAGTTTGCGTTAAATGTCATTTTGTATGAGATTTTGAGCTTCCAAAACGTCCCGCTTGGCGCTGTTCAAAATCCCGTACAAAAATAGACATCGCAAACGCGAACGCTAGTCACGCTATCGAATGAAATTTACACTAGGGATTCTGAAAAGTCATTCGAATGTTAGTAAAAGTTACTAGCTCATCGCTCATACCTAATCTTCTGCTCGACTGAACCAAATAAAAACACGTTAATTTAAGAGGTTAACGTCGTTCACATCCAACTACAAACATCAATGAATTTACATCGATATTAAACCAGCTTATTTCCAAGTTATCGTACCGTTCACCTAATCTGCAAATACTTGGCTTCAAGAAGGCTATCTATTCAGAAATCAGATCCTTTTCAAAACGCGGGTACTTATTTCCATACGCTCTGGGCATGTTATTGAAGAGTGCTTCTTTGAATTGCAAATGGGCTAGTCCTTGGGCGGGTTTCATTGAAATGTCAATTTGTTTTCTATTGGGGTTGCTTGTTTGGTTACCCCGGGACATATCGCCTTACTTTTGCTTATATTCGATGCATCTTAGACTGGAAGAGCAACATTCTCGGCCTTTGTTTGCCCAGACGCCCTCGCTTCCACACTCTGTATTCATTGAGTCGTAAAATCAACTTATCGACACTTGCAAGCGTCCCGGAGCGAAAATATGATTCACGTTTAGGACGCGCGAAATAAAAACTCGTCGTTAAAAACTTGTGGAAAAGTTTAAATTGAAGAGTGCATTTGACAAAGTGCGCTCGAATTTAAGGATTCCTTTTTTATTGGGGAGTTTTTTTTATAGTAAGGGAGTTTGCGGTGATCGCATCCTGTATCCGACCATATCCGGTTTTTATTAGAACGGGTGTACGAGAGGCTTCCGAGAGCTTTTGTGTCTACTTTCGATATCGAGCGAGCTTCCATTGTGAGCTATATTATGTCACCCGTCATTGAGTTTTTCGAGCCGTTTATAGCTCTTTATGCTCGGTATTACATTTGATTTCTGTTGTCGTGGAATTTAATATCGTGTTCTGGTTTATAGCATAATAAGGGGATTTGGTTTGATAAAGCATTAAAGACTAATCCCTTTCAAGTGATGCGATGATGTAACCAAATTCTCTTAAGTAAACACAATCTGCGTTATTTAAAAACGTAACAGCCATAAACGTTGCATTGTTAAAGCAACCTAATATTGTATTTTTATATACATAATTGTGTTACATTTTATACATCAAAAAGTGATGTCACACTTTTTATCATTTACCCGACTGCCGCAGGAGGGTTATAATTATGATTATCGAGCGCGTGTATTTATGTATGTTAGTCTAATTATTTGACACTGCTTACATATAGTTCGAGTCGTTAGATTTGTCCGAGTTGTACGATTGACATAGGATATATTAAAATTGCTTGCGAAACCTAACCGCAGTTTCATTTTTTAAATGTATTAAAATATTGTACAATACGAAGAAATTGTATACCTATAGTTGGAATGAATTTCTGTATGAAAGCTAAGGATATTCCGTTAAATAAGGTTCAATTTTTAACTGTCTAAAATTTATTCTAACGTTACTTCGACTATAAGAGCAAAAAGCAAAACATTTATCTTATTCAATAACAACAAACACACACATTTATTTATTTATCTTTTATTTCATTAAAAGATTAATTTATAGCTACGTTCAATTGAAAAATCTTATTAATTCGATACCAATTGCAAAAGCCTCTCCATTTTCCATTTCACGAACGATCAAAATCGTAATGTCTCGACATTAGTAGCATTAAAACAGCCCCCTTAGAGTCCTCGAACGCTAAAATGTTTTTGTTGTTCAGCTCACTCGGTGCCCTAATCGAATTAATGAGGTATCGTGCTCGATTAAATCTGCTAGAGAGTTTTTCGGCTTTGATGATTCGTAATAAAAATAGAACATTTTTAAATGTTGTTTGGGCGTTCAATTAATTTCGAATATACTACCTACATTAATTGTTCTTAGTTAGTAATTAGGGGCGATAAATATGATAAACTAAATAAAGAGTGAAAGTATGGTGAACACTGTGAACTTTAAGAATCCGTTTTTAAGCGTATTTTGATGTTATGTTATGAGAATATTTGCAAAAGGCATAAAATATGTATAGGTAAACTAATAGATAATGTGTTGTTGATTGCATAACACGGTGCAATAAATATTCATATTCCTTTGTTCATACGATTACAAATTTTACATGTCAAAAGGGTAGGTAATGAATATTCATGTAATTAGATCGATGCAAATTGAAATACAATTCATAAAATAATATAAAAAGTAATCAACACTATTCACATACTTATCCAAAACATAATATAAATAATTTCTCCATGACCATAAAAGTAAAGCCGTAATATACAAAAACAAAATATAATACAACACAGTAAGGATTAAAGCTCACTATCAATAGGCGGAAATTCTGTATCAAATGGTGGCCGAGCAAATCCTCCGCTATCCTTACCGCAAATAACCGCGCAGTTTAGCAGAACTCCGTGTTTACTCAGCCACAGGCTAACAAGTGCTGGACCTAAATCACAAGCTTTGTTATTACGGTTTTGTTTACTTTTTCTGATATGCTTCGAGTGGGTTGAATGGCCTAGGGATTTGCAAGTGCAATAAGGACCTATAACTACGATATACTCGTAGTTGTGTTAAGAATATTGGGATAATGTTTATTTTTTTTACATTTGTTCATGATCTTGACCTGTCTGGTTCTTGGAGGAACAGAAGCCGCAGAAGAAATATATCATAACCTAAATCACGCGTTTGTTATTACGCTTTTATTTACTTTTTATGGAATGCTCCGAGTTGGTTGAATGGCTTATGTATTTGCGAGCAAAGAGCAACCTATTTTTGATTAGAATATGGTGACGTGTTATCTTTTACCTCATTTGGACTTGATCAGCCTGATTCTCAGAGAGGCAGAAGAGGAACTCCGTGTTTACTCAGCCACAAGCTAACAAGTGCTGGACCTAAATCACAAGCTTTGTTATTACACTTATTACGCTTTTATTTACTTCTGGAATTCTTCGAGTGGGCTGAATGGCCTAGGGATTTGCAAGTGCAATAGTACCTATACCTGTGATATACTCGTAGTTGTGTTAAGAATATTGGGATAAAGTTTCTTTTTTTTTTACATTTGTTCATGATCTTGACCTGTCTGGATCTTGGAGGGACAGAAGCCGCAGAAGAAATATCTCATACCTAACCTAAACCACAAGCTTTGTTAGGTATTACGCTTTTATTTACTTTTTCAGAACTGCTTCGAGTGGGTTGAATGGCCTATGTATTTGCGAGCAAAGAGCAACATATTTTTGTTAAGAATGGGATGACGATTAGCTTTTACCTCATTTGGACTTGATCTGCCTGGCGGCCTAGCCAAGGTGACAATCGCTTGCGCTTCGCCATCGAATTGCTTTGTGTCTCTCTATCACTCTTCCATATTAGTGTGACAGTGACAGTTAAGTTTCGTTCGCTGAAGGCAGTAGATACACTCCCGTGTTTACGTGCTGAATACTATAAACAACAAATGTCGTACATTGAACTTGCAAACAAAGAACACTAACTGACTAAGATTGCCTATCTACTTGATGTTGCTCTAATGGAAACAATTAACCAATTAATAGACTTTCCATGCCAATCTTGCCAGTCACCTGACAGGGCATTTAATCCGACTAAGACGTAATGGACGAGGTCTTGACCCGCAATCACCTTCAATTCCCATTATTAGCACGAATTAGGTTTCTTGGCCTGTACAACATGACCTCTAGATCCTTAGCAGTTGTACGTAGATAAAGAGCGCTTTTATACTGGTTTCTTGGACCTTTGGAATAGGAACCTAGGGGTGGTCAGATCAAATTAGCCGAGTAATGACCAGTTTGGCTTAGGGAATATATATCACGTTAATTATTCATTGAATGGACCTAAGGTGCATATTATATTTGCAGCGAATACCACCGGGTCCAGTGTATTATTTTACTAGACAGAAAATACTCGCTGCAAAACTAAAACGATTACGAGTATATTTTCATAACCATAACATTTTAAGAACATTTCTACGGAAAACCAACATCCTTATAACGGTGTTTCTATTTTTAGCCAAGATGATGTGTATGAAAGATCACACAGATTCCCACGTCGCTCCACCGGCGTATCAAACACTCCGACCATACTGTCCAACATCGCGTGAACATTTAAATATCAGCACAAAGCACATTACAACTAAAAAGAACTTAATTTGTATCTACATGTCAAGCAAATTTCAACCATATTGCGTGTAATTTTCAGTCTAGTATTAAATTGATGCCCTGACGATTTTTATGCGTTTTTGTTTTCATGATATGTCGATCCCACGCGTCGTTAATAGCGGTTTTTTTAATAAACATTTTCGTTAAAAAACAATACATAGTCGGAAACAGCTGAAAGCGGTATCAATGAAAAACTGCGGATTCTGTAAACAAAAGGTTTCGAATTTTAAACAAAAGTTGATCTGATAGCTGCCTGTATGCGAATTGTTTTAGAGGTGATGCATTTTGAAATTGGAACACCGGTGTTTGTTGAAACTTGCGAAATAACATTTTGCAACAGAGATTTTTGTATGAAAATATGTAGCATCGACATTTAAAAAAAAAGAGTTGTTGTGGACATTGTAAACCGGAATGAAAACATTTCTGGAGATTGGTTATTAGTTATACTCCTGCCAATATTTTTCGTCATATTTTAACAAGTGCTTTGATTGGCGTTAAATGAAAAAATAAATGGTTGATTAGCGAGGAAATTTTTATCAAATGTTTACTTATTTGAATTTTTAACCGAGCGTTCGGGGTCTCAGTTTCAGCTTCCGCAGAAATACTTTCGTATGTCCGGATGTATAAGATAAGTCGTAATTCTCAACCGATTCTCGTGAAATTTTGTGAGTATATTTTTGTCGATTCAGTTTTTTGATTTTTTTCAAAATGCGGAAGCATACATTTCGGTATTCAGTTTGAAGTTATTCTCGCCAGGTCTACAGCTCACAGATCCACTAGTGTAACATGAACAATATGAACAAGAATGTGTAAAATGTAAATCCCTAATAAAAATGCAAAGTTCAATTCAAACAGTGCAAGAGAAAATTCCTCACAGACTTGCATCCGGCTTTTGAAATAACTTTGCATAGGTTTGCCTGCAGTTTAAAAACATTTATTAAATTAAAGAGATATTTTAGAATAAGAAGACATATCGACCTATTGTACTTTCCTACTAGTCAAATCAGCTTCTTTTTTAGAACTGTCAAAACCATTTGTCAATATGGAATTTATATGAAAACGAGTATAGTGACGTCACGGTAAACTCACCTACTTACTTTTTTTTAATTCTATCCGATTTATTAAATAGAAATTGTGTTTAAAAATAACTGCTATGTTTTTCTAATAATTATCTGGTGCTTTAGTTCGTCCATAGTGTGAAATAATTTATTTTAAGTAGATGAAAGTACCCAATTTCGTAATGTATAAGGGTGTTTATTCAATTATGTACCCACCTTAAACAGCGGGTGATGGATGACTTACAAAATCAGACCGAAATACCTCTCTAGATCCTCCCAAGAGTAAACTCGCATAAAACAGTCGACGACGACGAGGCAATGCTTCATGTCATGACATTCGATAATTGTATATCTCTATCGCTCTTGTGATATTTGAGTGACAGAAATTGAGACATATGAATTTCGAAGTTTGCGGCTGGCCCCGTCGAACCCGGAAGGCGACCTGTAAACGCGTCGTATAGCATAAACTGAGGGTCTACTGCGAACGACTTCGCTCGTTCGTCTATTTGCATCTCTCTCGAAAATCCAAGAGTGATAGAGACGCAGATAACGAGATTTCGATTTAGCGGTAGGCCCTTTGGTATCAGTGTCCTTTCAATCAATGTGTGCAAGCGTCAGTGTAACGCCACATGATGTATGATGCAGGAAGCATAAATTGCCTAATTTGAGCTCGTTGTATGAATTTATATTCAGTGCATTTTGGTGCAGTTAATTCTTTTGTCTCTCCCCTTGAACAAAAAAGGTGGAAATTATATTATAAGCAATATTATAAGTGAACTGGAGATCCCATACAGGGATGAGTTCGCCTTTGTTGTATTTAATTCACTCTGTAACTGTGTTTCTCGTGTTTTCATTTCTATGTACACTGAAGTATATACATACATACATACATAAGTAATTGAAAATCGCTACTTTGATGACGATTACCTTTTTTCCTGAGTGATGTACTTTACTGGTCTTGAACCAGCGACAAGTTGTGTGATGCAATCCATATTATTTATTTATATTATTCTTTTTTTATAGGTCTACACCTAACCTTCGATATTTCGTTATATTATTCTTAAATCTTTATCTTTAAAAATGTTAAACAAAGTTAAAGTTATTTACCATAATGTAAATAATGTTGCTACATTTTTGACTCAGCGTTGCGTTAAAAATATCAAAGTATTCTTTTTTCGTAGCACATAAGATTTAGAAATGAAACCCAGAAATAAATTACTCGTTATATATGTAAAAGCAATTCACCAACACCTCCGAACAAAACTGCTGCATTTAAATTCTTAACTTTTTCAAAAAGAGAATAAAATAACATTTTCCAACTCCGTACTTGAATGACTTGTTAAGAACAATGAGCCCAATCGCGTGGTGTCCTGTGTACTGCATTTTAACTACACGAATTTAAGCCTTATAAGTTTGCGGATAAAGTTGTTTATGATTTAGCTAATATTTGCTTTACATACGAGGTAGAGAAAATAAGTTGTGTTGTTGAGTGCCGATGCCGTCTGCTCCCCTAATTCACGGAGTCACTCGAGATCTAAGTAACGATGCCATTTGCTTGGAGAATTGTCAATAATTTTGGACTCTATTGGTCTCGTTAAAAGTTCAATAGAGTTAGACCAAGGAAAGTCTGCAGCGATTTTGACAGCCCACGCAGTGCAAGTGTTATTTTAAACGTCAAACTTCTATGAAATTATGACGTATAAATGCGTGGGCTGCGCTTGCACTTGCACTGCATGGGCTATCAAATTCGGTGCAGACTTTTCTTGGTCTAACTCTAGATACTTAGGTCTCGCGAGACCTAAATACATACAAACACAGATACACAGAAATATGTCGTGTCGAACTAGAGAACAAATCAAATTATTTTATGAAATATACTGTACTTGTGGACTTGCGGCGGTAGCACGGTCGCATTTTTATCGCTTGTCACCATGCCTGTCACGTTCTATAAAGTATCTAAGTGCGAAAGTGACGAGCATAGTGACAGGCGATAAAAATGGAACCATGCTGCGACCGTTGGTCACTTTTTCTTTAGTGGTATGAATTCTATGATATCTATTTCAGTTTATGTCGTGTCGAGGTATACAAAAATATGTCGTGTGTATGTCACCGTAAAGTTGTAAACACACTTGTACAATCTCGCTAATATAGATGGTCAAGCAAATCTTGTCAGTAGAAAAAGGCGCGAAATTCAAATTTTCTATGAGACGATATCCCTTCGCCCCTACATTTTTCAAATTTGCCGCCTTTTTCTACTGACAAGGTCTGCTTGACCAACTATACATTCCATTTCATCAAGCCGGACACAGACGATCAGTTTTAACATTATTGACATTACCTATTATGAAAAACATTCAGTTTTCATGCTACTACAATAAAAACTTTCAACGAAAACTGTCTGTACAAACCCGTCATGAGTGGCCTACTTTACTAAATACACATACATACACAAATAGGTTATACATACCCAACCTTGAAAGCATTTGTATATTATTTGCATTATCTACAAACGCATTTAAGCACTTAACTTCACAATCCTTACATACACGCATTTTTCACACCACCGTGAAAACCACTTAAAACTTCCAAGATCCTACGATAACAGATAACAAAGAATTAGACTCCGAATCACTAAGTGTCATTACGCAAGATATATTTCACAGCGTCATTATCTCGTGACTCATCTACTGAGAAATGGATTACATTTTTGAGAGTTTCCATTCCATTGCCCCCGTTGGCTGGGGGCCTCAATTTGACTGATTATACCCATTGGAGGTTACTTTCTTAGATTAAATTTGTAATTTCTTTTTGCAAACAAATTGTGGATTGGTAGAGCCGGTCGTTATTTAAATATATGAATTCAGAGAGTAAGATGTTTTGTGAAAAACGGACGCGTTTTACCCTTAATACGAATAAATTGTTCTTGATAAGGGTATACATACGTGTAATGCAATCCTTCATCCTAAGTTATTTTGCAAAAGGAAAGACTTTTTACACACTTTTATTTAGCTTCACTGCGTATATACCTAAGTATGTAAGTATATCTCTTTGTATATGGTGCTTCAAATCTTGTAACTTAAATTTGAACCACTTCCGGGTGTCTGATTGAGCTGTAATTTCGCATAATTCCATATTCCCGATGACAATGCAATAATATGCTAACATGGAGCTGATCTGATGATGCAGTCGGAAGGTAGCCAAAGGAACTCTTCGATGGAAAAAATATTTTTAACAGTTACTTGTTAACTAATATAGGAGCTTTCAGATTTGGCTCACGACTTAACAAATAAATAAACTTTATGAAGTACATATTCTTATACAAATCATCAGCTTTTTAAACACAATAAGATTTGTGTTGGGGCTACTTAAACAACGACATTTAATCCTACTAATATTATAAATTGTTTGTCTGTCTGTTACCTCCTCACGCTTAAACCGCTGAATCCATTTAGATGAAATTGATATGAAGATAGTTCCGGAAAGGGTCACACGTCTATGAGAAATTATATAAACTTCAAACACATTTTACTTAGTTAGGTTTCGAGAAACTCATTACTACGAGCCGCGGGGTGGCCTCCGGTGTGGAAGCCCTGCCGCTTGACTACTCTTGTTTATATCATAACTAATCTAAACACTATACCTACTAAAGTGTCATTCTATGGAACTTGCTAACTATGTAAACAAAAGCCACTCATAAATTCATCATTCAGAGACAATTTCAATATGGCGGTATGTTTACATAGTTAGCAAGTTCCGTGACATTTTACATATGCGACTGAAATTCTGAATAATAATAATTTCATCAAGATAGGTAAATACGATACGATACGATACATAAAATAAATAGAATGATACAGTAACAATAAAAACATCCAATTAATCTGTACATCTGTAATAACCCACCCCCGCAAGTATTTTTACACCGCTCGATCGAGCCAACTGCACAATCAAAACGCCCAAACTTATGTCATTAAAAGATTGAAAGATTACTTCACTTGTCTGGGGTAAAAATCGCCCCTAAGAAGATTTATCTCATTAGTTAAATGGTGCGTCTAGACGACGAGAAATACGGCGACTTGTGAATTTGAGCGTCTTTTTTGGAAGGGTTGGGAAAAAGCGAAGTTTTGCGGGGAATTGTTTAGAGCTAATGGCCGTGTTAATTTTTAAATTCTCTGCTTCACTTTTCATGTTTAAGTGTGCGTGGTGGGTACTCGAGTACCTTTATTTAGTCAAAGGTGTATAAATAACACAAAAGTGGTAAAAAAGGTCACAATATATAAAAATGGCAAAAAACAAAAGAAACGCTCTTGTGTAGGTTTGTCTAAATTGGTGGTCTATCATAAAGGTCAGAATTACTTCATCACCAGAGGGTTCTTTCGTGGCAATGTTGAACTGTCATAGTATTGTTGTTTTTTTGTTGTTAGCCTATGTGTGTCCCACTGCTGGCTAAAGGCCTCCCCTCTCCCTTTCCAATCCTCCCTATTGTTGATATAAAATATTTTAATTTATAGGGAATGTAAAAGTGTCGACATAAGTACACGTTAAAGTTTGACACTGGAAATTTATGTGAAATGCATAATAAATTATGTACTAAAACGGGGTTATTACATGACAGGGCGACGCAAGAGGGAAATACATATGCTATTATTCTAATCGCAAATATATAATGCCTAAAATAAGCTTACATATTGCCTCCCACTCTTTACATAGACTCATAGAGTCCTATATGCATGTACCTACTTACAAAGAGTTTATTTTGGCCAAACTCATTCCCGGATAAGAAAAATAATATAATGACAGCCAATCACACCTCAAACGTACCAAATTATCCGGAACATCAGTTTTTACGAGATCAGCTACGTTTTATGACACAGGTTGAAGGAATGCCTCATGACGACGTTACCGAGATTATTGGAAAACTTTGCACAGGATTAGATTGGATTAGACCAACAAGACAACCAGCTTTACTTGAACCCTATTATGTACTTAGATCAACTTTCGAGATAGACCAGGTATGTTTGGTTGCAGTACAGTTCAGAATCGTACAAGTAACTTAGTTGATTGTCACTGCGTCTGAGACAGTTGCCAACTTAATTGTGCAGTGCATCTTGCTTCGATGAGCTTGAATCGGGGGGCGTGCAGAAATGTATTAGGTCGTAAAGTTAACTATTTGTTAGTCCATTGCTGAAGTTGTTTCAATTCCCTGTAGATATCTTAGTAAAGAGGCGAAGTTAAATTATTATAAGTTCATTGCTAGTTTTATAATACAAATGTTCGATTTAAACACTACTTCCTGGTGAAAATACTTAGAATTGGCAAATAAATCTTCATATACATGTGCTTTATGAACGCTTTATACCCGGCTACGACTAGGGCTCATGATCTCTTAAATGTTTTTGTAGTGTGCTTTACAAAGCAGGAGATTCTAATCTAGAAGATAATCCGCACTAAAGTTATAGTTTTTTAAGTGTTTCAGTTTCTTGGCCTAAGACTCTGTCTACGCCAATGTGTGTGATGAACACAAATGTTTTATTAAATGTTGTTTATTGAATCAACTATTAAATACGTACTTATTTATACACCTCAATCGTATTTTCTTCCCGACGCCATATCTATACATTGCTTGGAACTTAAATGGTTTTGTTTAAGATATTATTTAGCTCCCGAAACTTTTGTTTCATTCGGAAAACAGGTCTCTCTTATGGTAGCCATTTGCATACACAACAATTTACATTTTTAGTAAAAAAAAAGAGAAGTGCGAGTCGGACTCTCCCACCGAGGGTTCCGTACTTTTTAGTATCTGTTGTTATAGCGGCAACAGAAATACATCATCTGTGAAAATTTCAACTGTCAAGCTATCACGGTTCAGCTATCGGTGGCAGACAGACGGACAGTGGAGTCTTAGTAATAGGGCCCCGTTTTTACCCTTTTGGTACGGAACCCTAAAAAGCAATGAAAATGACATGTTATGGTGTAATCGCTATTCAATAAATCGTTTATAACCAACAAGGTTGGATCTATCAATCATTAAGCAGAGTAAGCAAAGGCTTCGTTTTGTAACAAGTGTCAATTTCTCACTTGAAGAGGGTCGAACCTGTCATTATGACAAGTTAACGAGGTTAGCCTGCGACATTTTGTAAAGGAATAACTGGAAATTTTAATAACAGGGCAGAAATTATAGACCGACCGCTTAAATGAGTCCTCGCCTGCGCGGTACGGGGGCGACGGGGTAGGACGACTAAGGGTGGCGAGGAAGGTGCGGGCGCCGTACGCCAAGCTCTGTGGCCCAGTCTAAGTATGGGACAATAATTATAGTTTACTAAAAGTAGATTTAGAATTATTTAGAATACGGTTTATACGTTACTTTCATAGAGAAATAAGTAGGTTTAGAGACTCACTCCATCCATCAGTTTTCTTACTTAATAATAATAAGTTGTATGGTAAAACATTTCTTAGAATTCGGAGAATTAAAAAAATTACAACTTTAGCTAAACTGTTTTTTTTTACATATGTTGGTATACATTAGGACCTTACTACTATGAAATAAAGTACTGTTTAAGTACTGTGTACTGTGTAAGGTTTCACTCACTTGAATTTTTAGTCGCTATTGGCGACATGTTTTGGGCCCGTCGGGGGTCCTTCCTCAGGCTCGAGTGCTCGCGGCGGCTACACTTCATGCACTGTGCGCGCCGCCCGCCTCGTCGCTCTTTGCCGTTGCCGTCTAAATAGTTTAAAATATGTCTCACGAAAGTTTAATTTCGATTGTTTAGATATTTATAACGCTGACAAGTATGTTTAGAGAAGAGATTACTCTTTGAAGTACTGTCAGTCGGAATTCTATCGCGAGCTTCGGTAAATATTTTCGTATTCAAATGACGATATCTGTTCAAACTCCTTACGAAGTCGTCGGTACTTGAATTTCCTCAAGTTAGGGAAGTTAGCGTTTTTATTTTACTTTTTTAATAACTTTATTTTATCTTATACCTTTATACCTAAATATGTGTGACTTGTAGCGTACAGAACTCGACGCCAACCAAAGGCCAGACCAACTGTAGGCCTAGCACATGATTGGCGCGACAGTATCTCGCGGCGAGATAGACTACCCGTCTTTTTCTAACTATGTTAATAAAAGAGGGACGGGTAGTCTTATCTCGCCGCGAGATAGTGGCGCGCCAATCATATGGCCATAATTTACAATTATGTCGAGTGTGGTCGCACATTCCCTGCAAAAATTTGCTGTGTCACCTGAGAGCGCACTAACGACGCTCTCTGCTAGAACTCAGTCGCTGTGGCAAAGACAGCTAGGAGGAGATAATGATGATTACTATGCTACCATCCGCGTCTTTGTTCGTTTGAAATTTGGTTATAGAACTCCTATTCAAATATCTACCCCCTCTCCATTTCAAATGTATCATTTAAGTATGTTAAACCACGTTTTAAATTAAATGTGTTCAAAATTGTATATACACATACTCAACTGTTTTTGTGTTACAACCAGCCAAATATTTATAAAACTTTTCGTTTAGGACTGTTAGCGAACCAATATTTGTAGGAGATATTTCTTAGCGCCACTTGCACCATCCCGCTAACCCCGGGTTAACCGATTAAACCTGGACTTACCATGGTTACCAGTACAATTTGACACTGGGTTTACGGTTTAACCGTTTAACCCCGAGTCAGTGGGATGGTGCATGTGGCTCTTAAAATGTAATTAAAACAAATCCCAATCAAACAGTCACAGACTAATCCCCGATAAATATATAACAAACACAGATTAACACAACCCAGCGGGTTCATCTCATATTACTTCTTGTTTGACAGCCCTACGTCACTGTTTGCCTTCCAATGCAAAGTGCTTCTCAATGTAAACAGAACGTGCCTCCAACGTCTTCCAACTGTCTTAAGAACACTTGAGGGAGTTGAAGCCAAAAATTCAAATACAGAACTGATTGTTCGTGGCACGTTGGCAACTTCTCAATTTGACTTGAGAAGTGACAGGTGTCGTGGCTACAATATCAGAGGAGGTCTAAGATAACTCTGCACCGACTATGACAGAACAAAGTGTGGAGTGTAATTAAAAAGTCATATTTTCATAGAAATATGACTAATATTTTGACACTCACTATGTCATTGCAAATTCTGTGCAGAATTAATTTTGTTCGACTTTAGTCATTTATGGCTAAAAAACTTCAAGACCGAGTGAGTATGTCGAGATCCGACGCCGCACCAGGGTGCGAGATGTGGGTGACGTCAATACCAAGCTTAAGTGGGACATGTTGCCAAGCGATGGCAGGTGGACCAAAATGTTGACGGGTTGGTGGCCGCTTTCGAATGAAAGAAGCGCCTGGCGTCCGCTGGCTCGTTGGGTGGATGACGTTCGAAAAATCACAGGGCACTTTTGGATGAGACTAGCCCAGGACTGGGATAAGTGGCGTACGACGAAGAGAGGCCTATGCTCATCAGTGAGCGATTGAAGGCTAGAATGATGATGATGGCTAACCGTAACCGTGTTGTGACAAGTGGCAAATTTTGAAATTCAACATGTCATAGTTATGGTTTGCCATCTTGCAAACCTTGAATCAGAAAAGAGCGATATGGTAGCTATATCACCTAGGCCCTAGTCAAATGGGGTCCTTGTTTCTCTATTTTGTTACGATTCAAGATAATGTTTCCATGTTCTTGGAATAGTAAGATGAGACAAATGTGGTTTGTACATTTGATATGCGTCTTTAGATCGTAGAATCGTAGTTATTATACATTTCATTATCTGAATAGTAAAGAAGAACGCAAAAGAAATACGAAACTTATTGAAACGGACTATACTTAATAATTTTATCACAGTCATATCCAAAATCGTCAGAAAATTATCTGAAATGTTTATTATCTATGGGTTAATCGCAGTTATGTATGTTGTTTAACTCAATGAATATTTAAAAAGGTATAATTAAATAATTCCTTGTTGTACGTACCTAAGTATATTATTATCATTTATTTATTTTTCTTCTTAAGTTAGGTTGTTTATAACATGAATATAAAAGTAAAATACAAAAGCACATAAAAACAATAAAAAATACATATAAACACATTATAAAAAACCTAACCTAGGGTGCCGCCGGCAGCGGGGCAGAGCCCAAGCTGCCGGTGGTCAGGGCCGCAGAGTGAGGAATCGACGTACTATACGCGCCGTGTCCAAAATTACCGCCTTCTGCATCTGACCCTTGATCCAACCACCCAGCGAGAGTCTCTCTAGGTGTTGGTCGAGACTCTTCGCTATGAGACCGCTCGCTATTATCATTATTATTAATTAATTAATTGGAATTTTGTACTTGACGGCGGCAGATGCGAGTAAACATTAAATATGTTGATAATCTTAATTATACGTGCTAATTAAGAATAATAAAACAAATGAACGAAAACAAGATTATCATTCCATTAATTTGCGAAAAACACAAATATTGTACAACTCAGTAATCATAAAGCAATTAAAAAGATAGCAAATACGCCTAAGCGCATTAACGCATTTACGTCCCGAGAGCAGATTTCACCAGTCTGGATAAAGGGCTCAGTAACGCTTCGGGCACGTTCCAACAAAATAAATTCTAATAAACTTAATTAAGCCGTACTACGGTATTATCTGCGTCAAAATTTCCCTCCTAAATTACGGCTTGGGCATTTCAAATTGTCGCAAAAAAAGATAAAAATGTTTACGTGACTGGGTGAGCAAAGGCTTGCCGAGTCAGGTGGGGAAAATGGAAAAATGTTGACGAGGAACAACAGAAATTAATGTCTACTTGATATTCGTCGATGTTTTAATAAAATTGGGTCAAAATTCTTTACGTTGTCTTGTTTTTTGTCCCCAAAAACTGTGACGGAGTGGAGCTTTTTGTATGGGGTGAAATTCAGTTTTTATTTTTTCTTGTGTGAATTATAATCTACAGCTAGAAAGATATGGTTATAGCACTCGACTTTTTATTTATTTGATAAGATAAAAATACAAGCGTGACAGAGTGGTCAGAAACAAGACAACGACGATAATTTTGACCCAATTACACTATTATGAGATTTAATTTTGAAACCCTTTTGCCGTCTCTATCTCTCTTACCCATGAGTGCAACCTTAACTTACGTTTTATCATCGTAGTAAATCATAATGATAGGTAACATAACGTATTCTAATGAGGTATTATACTAATAAATGTACCCATGTAACGTATAATCATTCCATGTCTAACAAACCTCAGTTTTGACATAAAGGGGTTGCAAACGATCCCATCTGGAACTAACTCGATATGAACCTCATACCTCAACGGTAATACCTTAATATAAATTAGTTTTAGGGGAGGCAAATGGTACACTGGCGTTCAAAAGTGCATGGAGATGTTTCAACCGTAATATAAAGGCATTACGGTCGACATCTATCCATGAACTTTTGAACGCCTGTACTAGTCTAAATAAAATGAACAAAGGGTTCCAACTTTCCTAATAGCTCATATTGCTTTCTTGATTGTTTAAACGATTCCCCTTTCTGTATACATTTGAGTGAATTTTGGTGAGCGATTCAGATAATAGATGCTGAATAGATAAACCTGTTTATATTTTGCTAGATAATTTAGTACAGCTGGTTAAAAAATAAGGTTTTTATTTTTGTTTCAAAATGACTTGAATTGTATTCTTATTAATTTTAAAAATGAAACATTACAAGTGTTATCCTAGCTCATTATTTAAAGGAAATAAGTAAAACTGATACATAAAATACGAGACCCATCGCCCACACTGTTAACTGTATATCGGTGTACCTTATGCCTTTTAATAAGGTCCACTTATGTACAGTTAGGAGTGCTGTTTGTACATTAATTACCTACACATAAAACCATCATACCTAATTAAAAGTAGGTACTCTACCTTTAACAACACAACAAAAACTTTTTATTAATGTCGATAGGTATTCTTTTATTCGCCGCAGTACCGCAGTTACTAACATGTGCATATCGTACAACCAAGCAACTGATGTGCTCTATCCACTCACATGCTTGATATTTTTCAGTGACCTCTATTATTATAATAAAATAAGGGTGACAGCTGGTAGCTACAGTTACCAAAAGCAAGTGAGTGGCTATACAGATACTACATTGTGCTCTATACAGATACTACATTATCGACCACAGTCAGGCGTGGCTCACTCCGCGATTTCGACGTTTTGCTACAGGTAGCTACAAGTATATCCGTTCCACACCAATTTTGGTGGCTAGCCCTAAGCCGCGCGGCCATATCTGTCCTGATCGTAACAGACGCGTTTTGTTAGAGAGTGAGTCTTCTGTACCTAGTACTATTATTTATTCTGTGCCACAGTTTCAACATTCCACATGATGGGTCGCTCTAAAACTAACGTAGTGACAGAAAAACTGAAAATCCGCGTGATATTCCTATTTCCACTCCATTCTGCCGATTAAAAGTCCCCACCGAAACAAGCTCGCTCTATCGAATTTACACGCATTCTTTTTGTTCAATAGGATATTTGAAACAATAGCTTTATTCAGAAGCATTATGTCAGTTATGTCGATAAAGTGTAATTCTATGGAACGTGCTAACTATGTAAACAAACCGCCATATTGAAATTGTCAAAGAATGATGAATTTACTAGTGACTTTTGTTTACATAGTTAGCAAGTTCCATAGAATGACACTTTAGAGTGAAATACATGTCAATTCGAACGAATGTAAATAATGTCATTCAGTAGTGCATTTCGCTCGTATTTTTCCCTAAAGCGTGGGCAAGATGCACGATAACTAAATGACATCATTTAAATATAATTCTGATGTCAGTGTACGTTCAAATTGGCCTGATAATTTCGAGAGGTGAGCGGTCAAAGGGGTCATCCATTAATTACATCACACATTTAGGGGGGGAGGGGGTCAAGAAAATGTGACATGTTGTGACAGGGGGGAGAGGGGAGTCACAAATTTTGACACATCACTTTAACTTATTTAAATTATTTAATTCGCTGTACAGTTAAATAACAAGTTTTGTGACCAAGTGTGATAATGAGGGGGGGAGGGCTCAAAAAACCTAGAAATTCGTGTGACGTAATTAATGGATGACCCCAAACCCGATAAGTCGAAATATTTTTTCATTCAAAAACAACTCCACGCACGTCACATATACGAGTACATAATTCTAATTTGAATGAAAGAAATATCTCGACTTATCGGGTTTGACCGCTCACCGAGATTTGGAACTTTGAAGTTTTATATTAGCAATTCCACACTGTCTCTTCAAAGCTTATCTTAGACCACATATGTATATTGAATGACGCTTACGCTTAAAAATAATAAAAGTGTGCAAACGGGAAGCCATCATGTATATTATCATTTCACGAGTGCAAAGGAGAGGGGCTATAAAAGCGTAGGTAGTACCTACTCGTACCTACATTTTGCATAGAACCCCCAAGGGCTCATATTGATGCCAGCATTTGCATTAGCCACTTGACCGATGCCTTTGCGGATTCAAAGCCAGTGATTTAACATGTCTCTGAAAGCAAACGTTAGTCGCAGAGCGCCGTATTAGTCAGTGTTGAGCGCAAGGGCCCCGTACTTTGTTACCCCTGGATGCGATTATTTGACCATCATTTGGCATTCAGGACGCGTCGCTGGTCCGCTGAGGTGCTTTTGTTTTGCCGCTTGTCTTTTCGTGGCACTATAGGAATGTATAGGAATGTGTGTGTGTCTCTAATTTGATATTGTGAGACCCTGTTGGTGTTGCAATACTTTTTAAGGTTATTTTGTTATGAATTGTATAGAGTTAGACCAAGATAAGTCTGCAACGATTTTGATAGTACACGCAGTACAAGTGTTTCCTATTTTAAACTTCAGGCTTGTATGAAATTAAGACGTATAAATAACACTTGCACTGCGTATGCTATCAAAATCGTTGCAGAATTATCTTGGTCTACTCTAATTGTTATGATATATTTTTTACTGCTTACATAGTGACTTTGAAATTAAATAATTATTAATTATACCCTAGTTGACAAAATATAATTTTTAAAGATCTCTCGAACAACTTGTAAAGGGAATTGGTGCGAATTATGACTGTAATAATTATATTACGCCAACTAAATGTATGGTATTAACAGTTTTTGACGTCGCAATTTTCACAAAAGTTATGGAGTCTTTTCTCAATCGATGACAATCTTTATTAAAAATAAACATAAAATATCGCTTCTTTACAGTGCTCCTGAAAGTTGTTAACAACAATGTTTCTTATATTTCAGGTACGGATAACAAATGAGTGACATTCATCTCTTGATATTCGTGAGTACGTGAGTACTTGAGTACCTATCCATTGTTCAGTATGTACGCTTCACGACGACCATCAGTTTAAATTTGTACGAACGTAACGCCGAAAATGGACATGAATATTTCATAGGTTACCTCCAATAGACTCCTCAATATGAAGCAAACACCTGAAGCATGCATGCTGAGTTGGGTCCATTTCGTGATGCACACCTATTGATTTCTTTTTTTCCTGTTGTTGTTGTCTGTACATTGTTCGTACATGTTTTGTGATCGTCACGAATAAAAATCTTTTATCTTATCTTATCTTATCTTAAGACTCGCAGTCACACTATACCTCTCGCGTCAAATAATGGTCCCAATGACAGTTCTTTCAAGTCTCGTTTGGTTAAAAAATAATTGAAGAATTATGTTTTCACTAAGGTTTTATTATGTAAAAATTACACTTATAAATAAATGAATGTGCTAAAGTTCCAAAAAATGTCTACAAACATTTTATGTGACAGTTACTCGATATAAAAATGAAGTGTCATAGGTATAGACGCGACGCAAGCCGTCTTACCTTAAGGGGCCCACAGATTACCAGCAGTTCGCCGGACATTATCAGCCTGTCAGTTAAACGCAAAAGGTGACAGCTCCGAATAACTGACAGGCTGATATCGTCCGGCGAACTGGTAATCTGTGGGCCTCTTTACGCGTTATACAGTATGTATCAGAACGAAAGGCATAGAAAGAGACCCATTAATGTTTAGGTCATACTGAGCAACTTTTACTATGGAACCAACCCCGAAAACGCGGAAAAAAAATGGATGTTTCATACTTTTTGCTGGCCTGATGTTGAAATTTCCTATGGGAGAGTAAATTTTTCTTCCGCGTTTTCGGGGTTGGTCCTATAGTAAAAATTGCTCAGTATGACCTAAACATTAATGGGTCTCTTTCTTTGCCTTTCGTTCTGATACATACAGTATATGCTGCGTCTGTAGCGAGTGATCTAGGAGACAGGACAATGGTCTAACACAGTACATTGTACGGTAAAGTGAGTTGCACGACTACGCGTCCCGTGAGAAATCGCAAAAACACGTCAAAATATTCCCGGGTCCCGAGCACATTTGCTATTTGCAAATAAACGAATACGGGATCGGCTCCAGAAGGCAAACTATTTCCAAACTGCAACCGGCTTTTGCCTCACAACGAGTGTAAAATTTATATTTCCCCTAGCACGCCGGATAGATACCATTAAAACAAATTGCTCAGATAAAGTTTCGTGGTTTTTAAAAGCAGGACTGTGAAAAAAGAGACAAGGTCGATACAAAACTGCATGACAATAAAAACAGACCAACTCGAGTCGGACTCGCACACTGAGGGTTTCATACAATCACTCAATTTTTTGTATAGTCTTAGTGTTCCGGTAGAATCCGTTTAAGCTAACTTGGCACCGTCTTTAACAAAACAAAATTCTTAAAAAAAAAAAACAAAGTACTTTATGTCATATTTTCATAGAAATTTGTCATTAGCAATAATATTGCCACACTTAATCATTGAAAATGCCATGCAGAGTTAGCTTGGTCCAAGGCAACTCCAGCTCCCTTTAAATATGCTGCTATTGCTGCCTTTACTATGCGAAAAATTCACTCATTCCTTCCATTCACTACGTTTTTTGCAACGAGTACTCTTAGTAGCTGTGTGTGTAAACATACAGTTCAACTCTCCCGTCGACATTTGTATGCGTGTTAGCTGTTAGGGCAGTATGGAAATCAAAAAACCGGGCAAGTGCGAGTCGGGCTCGCGCACGAAGGGTACCGTACTATACTGCAAAAAAAACGGCATTTAAAAAACGGTCACCCATCCAAGTACTGACCCCGCCCCACGTTGCTTAACTTCGGTCAAAAATCACGTTTGTTGTATGGGAGCCCCACTTAAATCTTTATTTTATTCTGTTTTTAGTATTTGTTGTTATAGCGGCAACAGAAATACATCATCTGTGAAAATTTCAACTGTCTAGCTATCACGGTTCGTGAGATACAGCCTGGTGACAGACGGACGGACGGACGGACAGACGGACGGACGGACGGACAGACGGACGGACGGACGGACAGCGAAGTCTTAGTAATAGGGTCCCGGTTTACCCTTTGGGTACGGAACCCTAAAAAGGTAACTTTTTTGTTAATCTGCAAATGTGTTGTATCGATTGCTACTTGTTAGTCGTGTATAGTCTAGAGGCAGCCTTTAGATTGGATGCATCCGCACGCAGCTCCGGCGTGTGAGTGGGACACTGCTATTGAACTCTCAACGCCGCCCAATAGCCGACGATAGCAGTTGGAGAAGGTAACTGGTCTACTGGCGCCTCGCTCGAAACCGCAGTCGCCCCAGCCTACTAGATGCCCATGTGCGAAGCCCTCGACGAATATCTTCAACCGCCTCGCGATAAAGAATAAACTACACGATTTAAAAAACTGACTTTTATTACGCGGTACAAATATAAAAATACTCCTACAACGATTAGGCGGTACAGCTTCGGATCCCTCAGGTCTTCCTTGGTTTTCTTCCTTTGGTTTTCTTCCTTTTGGTTTTTCCTTTTCGGCTGCTCCTGGTGTACTGTACGATCCGAAGCGGTTCCGTCTTACTTTTATACGAAAAATCAAGAAAGAGAGTCACCTACGATAGGGAGATAAAATCATGTCTTAATTCGCGGAATTAATCGGCCTGTGATTGGTCGCTTACGTCATACGGTCATTTTCGGGTGAATTTTCATTATCCCGCTATCGTTCTGCGACTCATATTACATACATCCGATTAATTACTGACTTAAAACTATTACAAATAGTTAACTACGTTCATTAGTTATAAAAACAAACGATAACAAGTTCACTAGTCCTTACGACTTGGCTTACAATAGATAGGAAAGCGGCCGAAATGAATACAATGGATGGTTTATGGCCCTTTTGCCGACTCGCAGGCCTTTGTCTACCTGTGACTGCCTTATGATTCTTATCTAACTAGGTGACTAGGCTAACGACCTATAATATCTACAAATATTGTTATGATGTAACTTTAACAGGTTACGAATTAATTAATGAAACGTGTATGTTTCTAAGTGAAAATTACGCTGTATCGGAGCGCTGAGCTCGAATTTGGCCGACCAATGAGAAGCGGTCATTCTGTCCCTTTCATATTGAGACTTCCTTGTCTTGATCCGCCTTTCTTTGGTTAACCAATGACAGAGCCTACATTATTTTACCAAGTTTATAGTGATTACTTGGGAATTGGGAAATAGGTTTAACCATGTTTTTTCCTAACTTACTGGGTGACCTAAAACTTATTACGAACCTACGAGTTAAATAACGGATATTTTGAATACTTATGACTACTGACAATCTAATCGCGGTTTTCCCTACCTATCAAATAAATCTTTATTGAGAATACAGTCTTAATCGAATTTGATCTTAATCTAACTTATAATTATCCGCGTCTTGTCGTAGCGTCGCTAACATTTTGTCCCCGCAGTCGAAGACTCCTGGTGCATGGGTTGCGACGCGATGACCGCCAGCTTGCAGCTCGACCTGCGTAGCGTCCCGTGCCTCGTTCTGACGTCTGCGGAGCGAACCCTCCCGTCGGGTCCATGATAGACGGTCTCGACGACTCCTTTAGGCCACACGCTGCGTGGTCCGTTGGGTTCAGAAATGATGACAACATCTCCCGGCTGGATCTGTCGCCCTCCGTCGTCGGATGATTTGCGTGGTGCCAGCAGTGGAAAGTACTCCTTGGTCCAGCGCCGCCAGAAGTGGTCTGCTAGCGCCTGGGCAGCCCTCCATTGTCGCTTGTCGTTTTCCTCGTAAGCGCCAATCATAGGTAAGTTAGCGTTATGAAGTAGAAGAAAGTGCGCAGGTGTGAGACTTTCTTCGCTCTCTGGGTCGACGTTCACGTGTGTTAACGGCCTTCTGTTAACGATATTCTCGATCTCTGCCAGTAGAGTCTCGAACACTTCGGTTTTCGGTGCTCTAGTGTTGAAGGTATAGAGCATCGCTGTCTTCACGGTGCGTACCATTCGCTCCCAAGCTCCGCCTGCAGATGGGTTGCCGGGGGGAATGAATTTCCAATCCATTCGTCGCTGCACGCCGTAGTGTTGCAATTGCGGAAGCCATTGCCTGTAGGCCTCGCGCAGCTCGTTCGATGCCGCCTTGAAGCAGGTTGCGTTATCGCTATACATAACGCTCGGCCATCCTCTTCGTGCGGCGAAGCGCCTTAGCGCCAGTAGAGCGCTATCCGTAGACAGGCTATGTACAGTTTCGAGGTGAATAGCCCGAGTTACTAGGCATGTGTACAGACACACCCAGCGTTTCTCTCGTCGTCGTCCTATGGTCACGTACATAGGCCCGAGGTAGTCTTGCGCGGTGTAGGTGAATGGCCTCTGGTAAGCCTGTAGCCGCTCGGGTGGTAGATCGCCAAGGGGCTGCGCTCGCGGTGAAGCTCGACGTAGCTTACACAGCGCGCAGTCTCGCGCTACAGCTTTCACGGTAGGTCGCAGTTGTAATATCCAGTAATGTTGTCGTAGCTGATTTACCACTGCCTCGTTATGAATGTGCGCCATTCGCCTGTGTGCGCGTTGGACCATTAGTCTGGTAAATGAGTCCTTGCCGTCCAATATTACGGGTCGTACCGATGTGTACAACACTGGAGCGTTTCCTAACCTCGTCTTCATTCGCAGCACGCCGTCGTCGCACAGCTCGGGTGCTAGATTGTATATTCGCGATTTCTTGTCCAAATCGCGTCCTGCGCTTAGAGTGCGCAGCTCGTCCGGGAAACTTCTTCGTTGGCTATTCTGTAGCCACATATGCTCGGCTCGCTTTATGTGGTTCACTTGCAGCTGCAGCGTCTTGTTCTTATTTTTCATCTTATCTATGAAAAGTAGAACGTAGGCCGTCGAATTCATTAGCCTATCGTAATTACTGAAGCGTCGTATGTCAGGTAGCACGCTCGACGGATCTGACTTTGACGTAGTAGTAGATAACGTAGTCTCTACTGTGACTCCGCTTTTCCTTTCAGGAAGGTCTTCAGTCGGTCTGCCTATTTCTTGACTCGGCCACTCCACTTCTGGTCGGTGAAGAAATGACGGTCCTTTGTACCATTCGTCGTGAGCGGTGATTTTCCTCGCCGGCTTCCCTCTCGTAGCGTGGTCTGCGGGGTTCACGTCGGTTGGCACGTACATCCACGCCCGCCGGTCCGATTTTTCAGCTATTTCAGCCAAACGGTGTGACACGAACGGCTTGTAGTTTCTTGCGTCGTCTTTGATCCATCCTAGCAATACTCGAGAGTCCGTCCAGTAGATAATTTTCTTGACGTTGTATCGTTGCTCCTTTTTAATCGTCTCGGCCAGTCGAACTCCGATTACTGCGGCTGTAAGCTCTAGTCGTGGTACTGACAATACTTTCAGGGGGCAAACTCTGCTTTTGCCCGCTGCTAGGCTGACTCGTACATCTTCTTTGTTCTCGATACGCCAATACGCCACGGCGCAATAGGCTTCAGTTGACGCGTCGGTAAAAACGTGTAACGTGTATCTCGTAGCTCCGCCCGGTGACTCATACCTTCTAGGTATGCGTAGCGCCGCTACGTGTTTCAGTGCGTTCTGCCACTGAAAAAAGTCTTCAGCTTCTTTATCTGGTAGCGGTGCGTCCCACGTAGTGCCTTTTGTCCAAACTCGCTGAAATATCATTTTAGCGCTGATGACGTAGTGAGCGATAAGTCCCATGGGGTCGTATATGGACATTATCGCGCTGAGAAGTTCCCTTTTTGTCGGCGGCCGTTCTTGCGTCTTCACAGCCTCGGGAACTCGCAGCATTTTCGTGTTGTAGCCCAGAGTGTCCGTCCTAGGGTCCCACGTCATGCCTAGAACTGTAGGTTGACCTTCGCCCAGATGCGTCGGTCCTTGCGCTGCGTGTAGTTCGTGCTCGACGCTTGCCAGCATTCGCGTACTGTTGCTCGCGTAGCCTCGTAGATGAAAACTGCCCTCCGCGTGCGAGTCTCGCACTTGTTGTGATACTCGTAGCAGCTCATCCTCGGTCTCGTACGATGCCACGTAATCGTCCATATAATGATTATTGTGGATGTCGTAGACCGCGTCCGGATATTTGTCCTGGTTGTCGAGCGCGTTCCTATTACGCACCGAATGCGCGAGGAAAGGCGATGACACGTTGCCAAAACAAACTCTGTTTAGTTTGTACACCTGGGGCTCCATATCTCTTCTAGTGCCGCGCCACAGGAAGAGTTGGCTCTGTTGATCTTCTTCTCGCATTTGAATTTGCAGGAACATTTCTTGTATGTCCGCGACCACCGCGAAATTCCATTCGCGGAATCGTAGCAAAATTCCTAATAGGCTTCGTAGTAGGTCTGGCCCCGATAAAATATAGTCATTCAGACTATTTCCTTGACCTTTTGCCGCGCAGTCAAAAACGGCTCTTCCTTTGCCTTTATTTAAATTAAATACATTAAAGTGCGGCAAAAACCAGGTTCGGTCGGTCTGCGGCGGCTCCATGATACGTTCCGCGTATCCTTTCTGTAGTAACTTCTGAATTTGGGCTTCGTAGTCTTCAGCGAAATCCTTGTTGCGCCGCATTTTCATCTCCAAGTTGTGTAGCCTCGACCGCGCCATTACGTAACTCGGTGGTAGCTTCACGTTGTCCGACGCCCACAGTTGACCGACCTCGTACCGGCCCCCTGCAGTCTTGCGTACCGTAGCGTTGAAAATGTCGATGGCTCGCTGATCGCTCGGACTGACGTTTTCTTTATTCGTTACTCCTAACGCTTCGATCGACCAATGCTTCTTAACTTGATCGATTAATTCGTCGTCCTCTGTGCGGCAATGAAGTACGGTTTGCTCGATCGTGCGAATGATGCGCGGCATTCGCCCAAAAAATACCCAACCCAAGGGTGTCTTCATTGCGCAAGGCTCGTCCTCTCCGCCCTGCCTGATCTCGATGGGAGTCTTCAGGTGGCAGAAATCGCCTCCAATCAGCATCTGCGGTACTCCTGTACCCACGTAGCATTCGTCGCCCAAATCTTCTAAGTGTTTGTGCTTCATCAATTCGGCCTTGTTGAGTGATTGCGATCGTATGCCAAGTCCTTCTACGGTCTTCATGACGATCTCGTGCACGGTGCCTCCTCGCAGCGGTCCCACTTGCGCCTTTACAGTTTGCGTGATAGATGTGTGCTTCAGGTTTCTTAGCCCACGTAGACAGAGAGGTTCGTCTTCGCCTACTGCTCCGATTTCATCTGCGACGTCTTGATCTATCATGGAAAGCGTTGACCCGTCGTCGAGGAAAGCGAATATTTGAGCCGTACCCTTCGGCCCCGTGACTGTTACAGGCAGCACCTTCAGTAGCACGTTGAAGTTTGGGGTTGACGACACGTAGACGCGCGGATCGTTGTCCTCTCGTTCTGTAGGCCGCGACTCCGTTTCGGCCGCTGCCGCAAACGATGACGTCACTCTCGGTGAGGCGACCGCTCGATGCGTCGACTGAGCTACCGCTATCGTAGCCCCACTGCTGTTGTTCGCCTGTGTAGGCTCGGTGTGCAGCAAACGGTGATGCGTGTGCGGGCAGCCTGTCACGCCGCACCCTTTCGCGTTGCATTGCGACTTCAAATGTTTCGCGTCCATACATCTGAAGCATATACGATTGAGTCTTGCCCATTCCCATCTAGCGCCTATACTCTGTGCGGCCAGCTTGCGACAATCTGTAGTAATGTGATTGCCACCGCAGTACAAACACGTGCTCTTCGCTGTGATTTGTCGAGCCGCATACGTCGCCTTCTGCCCTCCGCTGCATCGATTTGCGGCCGGAGCTGGAGTGGGGATGGGATAGCGCGGCGCGGGCGCGTTCAGTCTAGCGCCAGGCGCGCGCGCGTACGGTGCTGTCATCGGTCCCTGCGCGCGCTTCGCTGGTGCGCGCGCGTGACAGAATGACATCTCTAGCTCGCTCTCTTCCATCAGAAAATCAGCCAACTGCAGGATCTCGGGGTCGTCAGTATCGCGATGTCTGTTGGCGTAGTCGCACCATCTGCTTCGTAGATGAGGCGATAATCGATCGGTTACTTCCCGTATCAGCATCGGGTTGTCGGCGTAGTGTCTTCTATCTATGTCCATGATAGTAGATACGACGTTCATAATCTTGATCGCAAACGTATTGAGGTCGTTCGCGCTCGGCCCCAACGGTGGCAGTCTTCGTAGGTCCTCGATTGCTTTATCCAAAAGCACCTCGCTTCGGCCAAACTGCTTCTTCAAAATACGTATAACCATGTCTGGACGAGTAGCTGTAGACAGGACATGTGACACGCACATCTTAGCGTCCCCGCGTAACGCCATACGCAGTCTTGCAACGTTCTCGTAGTCGGTGAACTTGTAGCGCTTCGATGTCTCGATGTAGGTATTGTAAAAGCTTCGCCATTCGCTCACATCTCCATAGAAGTGAGGTAGCTCGAAGATATCTTTAGGTGCCGGACGAGCCGCCATCTGCATCTTCTCGAACAAATGCAGCATAGACTCCGCAACTGTGCCTTCTTGCGTGTGTTGCGTACGCGCCGTGTGCGGCGTACGGGGCTCCTCCGGTGGCGATTCCGATCGCCGTTGACGTTCCTCGCGGCTCGGTGAGCGGCGTCGCATATGTCGCTCGTCCCGCAGAGGCCGTCTAGGAGTCTCGTAGTCCGGTGGTGGCTCGTTGGCTAACCTCTTCTTAACTGGCTCGGTTATAGTCTTGTCATCCTGAGAGTCGTCCATCCACTTCAGGATTCGTTTCTGTTGTGGCTCGATGTCACCCGCATCTGAGACTGCGCCCGTGCTTCCTTCCGCTATAATCTGTGATTTCTGCGCCTCTAGCCTCTTCTTTATTAAGTCGGCTTCGATCCGCAACTCTTTTCGCTGAATTTCTGCTAGACGTTCGCTCGCCTCAAGCTCCACTTGAGATAGCCTTGCCTCGATGACCGTACTAGCGCATGAGTGCACGGACTGAGTAGGGGCAGGTGCATACGGAGTGCTCGACTCCATAGTGCCTCCCTGCTGCGTAGCTGCGACGTCCTTAAGTTTCGTTCTCGCCCGTCGCAGTGGTAACGGTGTGGGCCTCGCAAGTCGTCGTAACCGCTTGAGGAGCTCTCTGCTCCACAGCAGTGTATTTATTTGCGAGGGAGACCCCGGTGGCCTCGTGAAGTCGTCCGCCCTGAGGGAGTGCTGTGGTGCGGCCGCTACGCCAAACGGCTCGGCGCTAGCGGCGCGCGGACGCTCGCTGAGCGCGTCGGACGACGTTACAGGGGTGAGGAGGGGGCGCGCCGCCTCGGCGCCCTCTGACCTCTCGGCGTCCGCGCGGGCAGCCCTCTGAGCCGCTGCCGCGCCCTCCGCTAGGTAACGCCGCCTATCTTCGTCGCTCTGCATCGACGCAGCCTTTCGCGAACGCGTACCGACCATTTTATCGGTCATTTGTGACGTTTCTTCGCAGCAAGTGTAGACTTGAGCACGACGTCCCGGTGCGCTGACAGTAGATCCGGTTCGAAGGACCAGAAAATATTGAACTCTCAACGCCCAATATAGCCGACGATAGCAGTTGGAGAAGGTAACTGGTCTACTGGCGCCTCGCTCGAAACCGCAGTCGCCCCAGCCTACTAGATGCCCATGTGCGAAGCCCTCGACGAATATCTTCAACCGCCTCGCGATAAAGAATAAACTACACGATTTAAAAAACTGACTTTTATTACGCGGTACAAATATAAAAATACTCCTACAACGATTAGGCGGTACAGCTTCGGATCCCTCAGGTCTTCCTTGGTTTTCTTCCTTTGGTTTTCTTCCTTTTGGTTTTTCCTTTTCGGCTGCTCCTGGTGTACTGTACGATCCGAAGCGGTTCCGTCTTACTTTTATACGAAAAATCAAGAAAGAGAGTCACCTACGATAGGGAGATAAAATCATGTCTTAATTCGCGGAATTAATCGGCCTGTGATTGGTCGCTTACGTCATACGGTCATTTTCGGGTGAATTTTCATTATCCCGCTATCGTTCTGCGACTCATATTACATACATCCGATTAATTACTGACTTAAAACTATTACAAATAGTTAACTACGTTCATTAGTTATAAAAACAAACGATAACAAGTTCACTAGTCCTTACGACTTGGCTTACAATAGATAGGAAAGCGGCCGAAATGAATACAATGGATGGTTTATGGCCCTTTTGCCGACTCGCAGGCCTTTGTCTACCTGTGACTGCCTTATGATTCTTATCTAACTAGGTGACTAGGCTAACGACCTATAATATCTACAAATATTGTTATGATGTAACTTTAACAGGTTACGAATTAATTAATGAAACGTGTATGTTTCTAAGTGAAAATTACGCTGTATCGGAGCGCTGAGCTCGAATTTGGCCGACCAATGAGAAGCGGTCATTCTGTCCCTTTCATATTGAGACTTCCTTGTCTTGATCCGCCTTTCTTTGGTTAACCAATGACAGAGCCTACATTATTTTACCAAGTTTATAGTGATTACTTGGGAATTGGGAAATAGGTTTAACCATGTTTTTTCCTAACTTACTGGGTGACCTAAAACTTATTACGAACCTACGAGTTAAATAACGGATATTTTGAATACTTATGACTACTGACAATCTAATCGCGGTTTTCCCTACCTATCAAATAAATCTTTATTGAGAATACAGTCTTAATCGAATTTGATCTTAATCTAACTTATAATTATCCGCGTCTTGTCGTAGCGTCGCTAACAACTGCTATGTCGATGACTCGCTCACACACCGAGGCGGCATGCGGATCCGCAACCGCGTGAATCACCTGTTAATTAAGGAAACTAAAAATACACTTAATTCACATATGATTTTCTTGAGGGTATTAAGTAAACTTTTAAGTATATTTGATTCACCCTTTGTTCACCTGAGGTGCACAAAGTTAACGAACAGTGAATTTAATGGACCTGTGACCAATTATGGGTGTATTAAGTTTACTTTAAATACATTTAATTCACTCTTTGTTCACAATTTTAACGGTTAGTAAATTTAATGCATCGGTGACCTAAAACTATACCTATAAAACTACATTTAGTGTAAAATACTGTACATCATTTGTAGGGCTATATTGCCCACAACCGACCTATTCGTCAAGCTCAATAGCTGATCTAATTCCTGATATAAATGAGGTCTGTAGGCTGTTAACGGAAAATTAACGGGTAGGCTTTACGGTTGGTTAGATAAGAGAGTTTAAACAATGGGGATGGCCGGTAAACACTAATCGACACTAATCATAGATGGCGGTGATAGTATCATTTTGTTTATAAATTGACATCTATATCTTTACCCATCACGGCGCCGGCGCAATGGTGTTCTGGACCGGACATTTGGAAGGCGCGCGCGGAGCCGAAGCAGAATAGAGACCCTTTTGACACTAATGAGATGGAGTACACCATTATTATTAATTACTTTTTTATTACATTTGACCAAAGCCAATTGTAGCTGGCGTTCTCGTAAATTATATTTTTCTTTGTAGGGAATTCGAACGCACTAGAGTCTTTCCCATGAAGCTATTTCACAAGAAAAAGTGTGCGGAGGTTTCTGATCACCATTAATTATAGTACAAATCCCTACTAATATTATCCCTACTAACTCTGTCTGTATGCAGTGTCTGCCTGGTACCTCTTCACGCATAAACTGATTTAGATGAAATTTGGTTTCGAGTTAATTTGAGCCCCAAGAAAGGTCATAGGACAGTTTTTATGAATCATCATATTATCTTCATCCCACGCAGTCGAAGTCGCGGGCAGGCGCTAGTTCCAAATAAATCCAGTTTCCAAAAACACAATAAAACCATTACATTTTCGTAACGTCAAGGTCTATTATTCCAGCGCCCGCCTAGCATGCATCATTGACTGGGCTATTTGTCATCGGCGTCCTACGATACAACGGGGGGGAAATGGGCCGCGTCCCCCATGCTAGGGCTATAGGGAGGCTGTGTGAGTATACACTTTCACGAATTTCTCTGGACGGCGAAAGGAAATAATACAACAATTAAAATAATATAGAAGTAAATGCCTGGCTTTATCGCAAAAAAAATCTCGTTGTAATATCCGAAAAACTATTTATATCCAAGTTGTAGGCAGATAATCGTCCTATTTTAGTTGGCTGACACCATCTTCGCACTCTTAAAAGTGATAATGTATGGCAGCTCTTAACTTCACGTAAAATTTGGTGAACGACTTTGACCCTAAATTATACCTATTCTTATTGTTTAGTTTAAAGTTATTTTCATAAGTATTGTGACCAAATCCGCATCCAAAAATAACAGAAATTACAAGTCATCAAAAAAGTTAAAGTATCTCAATTGCAATCTATTTGTAAGCATAAACCGGAAGAACCTAATCAAGACATCGTATCTTACTACGACAGAAACAAAACGTCAATACGTGCGTTACGTTCGTCAGCATCTTGCACGCCTACAAACTTACCAATACACACGACTAATTTCTTATCTCCCCGACAAAAAGTCCATTATTGCCTAATCTCCACAAATAGGGTTGGTACACGTTGTGTTTTGCCGATTTCGAGAAACGGAAACGCACAAAAAATTGACAAGCAACAGATGTGCCGGTTTTTTGCGGGTAACAGGTGCCCCGTGCCCGTCTGTGCCGATAAAACACTACGTTTTGTTTTTGCGCTTATCAGGCTGAAAGGAAAATGGAAATGGGAAATTCGAGATACCACAAAAGTCACCATTTTAGCTACAGTAATGCATTATGATCTGAACTTTTCCTGAGGCCTCAGATTTGGAAAATTTTCTCCTATACTGTTTTTGACCGTTTTAGGTCGTTCAATGCTTTATCCCTTTTTGTCTTTCATACAAAACGCGATGCCGTATATAATATATTATTCGTTTAGTTAGTTTAATAGCAAATGACATCCTATCTGTTCTATAGGTTCGAAGAAACAAGATATGTAGATATGTATCAGTAAAAATAAAAACTAACCTTTATTGAGATACAAATAATGTGCAGCGAGCTCTAAAAGTGAATAACGGGATTCATTCATAGAGTGGGTATGCATTTTTGCATCTGTGTATGTGGATAATTATAATGACGTAAGTAAATGTGTTTTTAAGTTATAAAGTATTCTTGTTGAAGCGTGAGATTTAAAGTTCTCTAACATGGCCCCGTAGGCAACATGCCAATCGCTATCGCTCCGTAGCGAACGAAACGCAACTGTCACTGTCACACTAATATTATGGAAGAGCGATAGAGAGACACAAAGCGTTTCGATGGCGAAGCGCAAGCGATTATCACCTTGGCTAGGCCGCCTGTCCATTTTTTGCCAACGGTCCAAAAGAAAAAAGAGGATTAATGTTTATGATTACTATTGCGAAGTAATCGAAATTACTAATGTAGCACAATTGAACATTTCAAGTCCAATGACTTAATGTAACGGAAGAAGTCTGATTGTTCAAGCGCGACATCTTGATACTATTACAAGATGAATTGATGATCCCGTTCAATGACTTTTGAAATTGAAATTTGAAATTGAAAGTCTTTATTTCAGGTCTGTCGGCCCATATTCTGTTAGTTTACACTGTGCTTATCATGTTAGTTGAGTACGTAAATTGTAAAATCAATTAAATAAATAACATTAAAAATTATAAATCAATTAAATTCAATTAAAGTAGGTAGACATTAAAAATTATAAAACTAAAAAAAACACATCATTTTACTTGACATATTGCCAAAACGATATGACCCAGCCCAGTAATTTGAATTGGACAGTCGAATCTGTCTGCAATCAGTTTCAGAATGCTGTTGTGGCTATTTCTTACACGACTCAAGATGGATGCAATTTTTTTGCGCATGATTGCATAGAAGTCATCCGTTCGGGCTTCAGCAAACATGCCTGAAGCATTGCACAACCTACTACCACTTTAGGTCAGTGGTTTTTAAGGTAAGTCAGGTGACAATACAATATTATGGTACCATCGAACTGATCTGATGATGTAGACAGGAGGTGGCCATAGAAACTATGTGATGAAACAACGCAACCTAATTGTGTTAGGGGTTTTTTTAAATTCTCTCGATGATTATTCGTTGGCTGTGGTAAGAAAAGTACAGTCAGCGATAAAAGCTTGTGCCAAAAAGTAAATTTTTGCCTATATAAAAAAAACTTATTTAGAGCAACTTACTTACGTAGTCTCGTTAAAACGAGTCGAGTTCTTCAAATTTAGTTTAAAAAACCGGACAAGTGCGAGTCGTACTCGCCCACCGAGGGTTCCGTACTTTTTAGTATTTGTTGTTATAGCGGCAACAGAAAAACATCATCTGTGAAAATTTCAACTGCCTAGCTATCACGGTTCATGAGATACAGCCTGGTGACTGACGGACGGACGGACAGCGGAGTCTTAGTAATAGGGTCCCGTTTTTACCCTTTTGGTACGGAACCCTAAAAAGACTCGAATTCCTACTAACACTACTCTTATTAGGTAACCATGTAGTAACAAAAAACCACAGCAAATTTCTACCTCTGTTCACAGCCTCATTTAGTTTCGCAAACCCTCTTTGTAATGATAAGAGCCGAAACCACAAACGTCAATAGTGGGTAACGTTCATTCACAAATTGGTGTACAATGAGCCAGCCTTGTACGGAGTGACCGAGCTGTTACTGTCTGTGACCTTTATGTTTATTCATATATCGGACTAACTGTGCTGAATACGCTTAAACAAAAAAGCTTACAGTATTATGATGTGGCTGATCTAATTTAGACCGTCATGCATTGAATTAAGATAACAAATTAAATTAGTTTTGATAGAATATTTTGTAGATATACTTTAAATTAAAGGAATCGCTAATATATATATATATATATATATATTTAAATTTAACTTTTATTACAACAGTTTACTGCCGGTTCCAAGTTAATATATTTCATCAACTTTTTGGTAGGTATAGTTTCATCCTCGTATTAGGCTAGGGGGCTATTCATAAATTACGTCATTTCAAATTAGGGGGGGGGGTCTGGACATCGGATGATGGTAGCATGATGTAGTACGAAACGGGGTCATTCGAAGCATGATTTTTGGATGATTTTAGGGGGAGGGGGGTCAAAAATCGATGACGTAATTTATGGACAGCCCCTAGGTTGTAGAGTTTATGTTTGATTTGATACTTTTTTAATAGTTAGGTACTTAATACAATTCAGACTGACTCCAGCGGGTTGTTTACGATTTTTTTTATAAATATCAATATCTATGAAGGAATACCCAACTAACATTAGGCGCTAAATTTAAGGGTAAGAAGAGATTTATATAAGCGCCTATTTACTCTTTAGGTGTTGTTAGTGCTCTAAAAATAGGAGTTATAGCCGGCTATAACCCCGTTTTAACCCCGGATTGGGCACAAATTTTATCACCATAAGATTTATAACAGTGCTACAGTAGGGTTAGCGGATAAAAAAAGAGACATAAGAGCGGTATAGTGGAGCTTTAATAGTGTTAATTAATTATTTAGGAGCTAGATGGGTTGCATATAGGTGACTACAAACTGTTGTAGTAGAAGAGCGCTAAAGTAGTGTTGTAATAGCGTTGATTAAGTATTTAGGATTTAAAAGGGTGCCAAATAAGCGACTACTAACTACTTGAGTAGTAGTGTAGGGCCATATAGATGATACTTTAAGCTTTAGATGGTATATTAGCATTTAAAGTCAATATTTGTAATAGTCAAGAAGGTAATTGCACATTTTTTCCTTAGCCCTATCTGCTTTGGTTGCAGATGTTTCCATTTTGTATTATTATTCGTAAGCTTGCTCTGTGACAGCTTGAAGTGAAATGTAATGGCGGATAATTAAAAGCAAATAATTATTTTAGTTCACTGATGCAGGAGTTATCTGCGGATTTATGATCGCGAAATTAATTACACTGTCTAAAACTATATGTATTACTAACAAAATTTTAATGGGCCTCTGATCCTTTGCATATTTATCTGAATATAATATTGTTTTATTTGTGGTCCACCGTATTTAATTTTCGAAAAATTACTCAATATACGTGAAATCCGGTTTTAAATTTAACAATACTAACATTAGGTCAATATTGACTAAAAGTATCGATTTTTATGAAGTATTTACGTTCTAATTAATAGTTTTTGTTTTGCTTATTGATTCATCGGTCATCTTAACATGGCGCTATAGGCTTAGGTTCTAAGTAAGACTCTAACACAGTATAAGAACAGTAGTGAATCTTCATAGAAATGTGCCGCTGCTGGCTTGAATGTGTGCGTGCGCGCCGGGCGCCGTGTACGCACGCGCTGGCACGCACACATTAGCATAATATACGGGGGAATACGGTGGCGGCAGTGTGGGCCGTACCGCGACTGTGATCGCGCGCATTCGAGTACGCTACCCGCCCGCTCGCATTTGTCTGCTCTGACGGTACGCCTTAATTTTTTTGATCATGACTATGAACAGAGGCAATAGTATAAGTAAGGTACTAGATAGAAAAGCTTGATTATATCACTATTGTATACAATACTTTTTCTACGAATCAACAAAAATAATACTTTAAACTAGTAGAATCATACAAACAAACCAAACCAAAAGTATACAGCTAAGATACGGGAGCAGCTGCGATACCTTCATAATACTGGTACGCGCCCCGGCCGCCGCGACCCGGCGGGCTGGTCAACGACACCTCGTAACTCATGAGGCCCTGGTACTTGCTCCGCGCTAAATTCAATTTTTAGACAGTTGTTTTCTCGATTTTGGCCACCGTAGCCTATGGAGACTAACAAGCAACACTAAGTGGTTTTCGTAGTCTATGGATGTTGCTATATTAAGGGTGTCACATGCGCGTTTCTGATTTATGAACCAATTGTTTCTACTATACAACCTAAAATAAATAATTAATTTGAGCTATGGTTTTGTTTCGTCCTCTTGACCGCGGCGAGCTGTGATTGGTCATTTTCATTATAGTTGACTAAACTGTATCGAAATGAATATTATAGTTGAGTTGGGAGCCCGTACATTAAAAATACCCATTTGCAGTTTGGTATAAGAAATCTTAATTCAAAAATTACAGTCGTACAGTAGAAAAAAAAAATAGTGTCTCAATAACGACTCCTCAAACCCGGACTTGTCATTCTTCATAATACCTACTTGCCCATGCTTCCCTAAAACCTTTTTACTATTAAAGTTATACGTAAGGATGAGAATTTACTTTAACCGCTAACAATAAAGCGTTCCGAACATGCAGAAACCGGAGGAATATTTTTCTGTATCGAATTTATAATTTTTTTAATAACTGCCATTTCCTAATGTTAATATTTAAAAAGCGTTTTATTTATACTTCATTTATGAATTGATAGAACATTTCATTATATTATAATAAATAGAAACGTAGTGCTACTCATAATACGCAAATAATATTTAACTAAAAATAAAAGTGACAACCCTAAGCGCCAACGCAAGAGTAGGCAAATAACTTGCCGAGCGGCCTTAGATTCACTACTGTTCTTAGTGTACTGTGACTCTAATAACAGTATAAGATGTACTAAGGTATTGAATAACGCTCGTCTGCGACTACATGATCTATAATGGTGACTCATAACTTCTCTTTTCGACTGTAAGTGATACAAGAGAGTTAAGTAGCGATTATGATACACGGAGCTATAAAATACTTTTTATCGCCTGTTTAGAACCTTAAGTGAAAATTGCAGCTGCTTATTACTCATATAGATATTAAGGTGGTAGAATTCACTTTGAGCTATAACACTAGCGGCTTAAGATGCATTATAGCGGCCAAAACGGCTACTGTGGATCTTAAAGCTATACATGCACTGTTAAAAATTATGTAATTTTACATGCAAAAAAATTACATAATCCTGTAAAATTCCCGAAAAATCTGGGAAATTTACGGAAAAATATGACATTTTACGTAATTCTCGTAAATTTTTACGTAATCTCGTAAATTTTTACGAGAATTACGTAAAATGTCATATTTTTCCGTAAATTTCCCAGATTTTTCGGGAATTTTACAGGATTATGTAATTTTTTGCATGTAAAATTACATAATTTTTAACAGTGTGGACCTCTTAAAGACCTTGATGTCACCAGAGCCTGTAAGCTTAGATTATGTAGCTATTCTACAGCCGTTCTATGTCTTTAGGTGATAAAATAAGTGCTAAGTGTCGCTTAATTGTTTGTTGGGTAAGATATAAAGTCAGTTTAATGGGCCAAACTATTAGAACAATTCTACACGACGTGTATTTTCGTTTCGCTAGTATACATATAATCTAATACCTACATACGAGTGTATTCCTCTGTTGAATAAGTATATATATTATGTGTGTCTCATGTGCAAGCTGGCGTAAACATATGTCTAAACCCGACTAAGCCTGTAGTTTTGATCTCGGTCGTAAAGTGATCTGACAAATGATGCCCACCTGAGCTCCGTACATGCCCACATCCCTGACAATTTGTGAACCTTATTACCAAAACATAAGGTCCATCGAGGATCAGTTGAACGTTCCAACATGCCACTGACTATTCGTCAACGTTATTACAAGCACATAAGGTCCAGGTTAGATCAGTGTTGTTAGTACAGGGGTGACGTCCTTTAATAAATTAAATTGGGTTGAGGAAGATAATGTAAGCTGCCCGTCATGTGAGATGAATTGATATGCGTCTAGTCTAGTCACATTTGGGTTGCTTGTAATTGGAGTGCCTGTAACCTGTAACACATGTCCATTAGAAATGAACGGAGACTAACAGGCCTATACGGATTTCGAGATAATCACAAGATCTTGAGACGATTTAGAGATCAACTAGATCTACATTAGATATCGACTAGATGTGACTTGGATATCTAAGTCATAACTTGTCGAAATCGTTCAAGAGGACCTCCAGAATCGCGGAAACGTCAAATTTGACATAGGTATCAGTCTTACAAATATCTTTAAATTATCCGTATCGTAACTTGTTGAAGTCTAGTAGAAATCTAATTCATTTTCCGAATCAAGCCGTTACATTGGACATTCTTTAGGAAAAAAAGTATATATGTACAATACACTTTATTGCACACCTCATTGCAGAAAACAATACAAATACTTAGTACAGGAAGAAGAGGTCAAACAACAGGCGGTCTTATCGCTAAAAAGCACAGTACAGTAAGCTGTAGAGATAATAGATAAATGACCACCCTTGCAAATTAGTTTCTATGCAGTCATCACTGCAGCTAACTGTACTATAAATACATTGATTAATAACTTTTCGGAATATTTTTTTTACTTACACGTCTTATACAAAATGTCATTAATAATTAAAATCCCGGAAACCATCCCGTAAGGGGGGAAAAGAGGGGAGGTATTTATTATGAACGTAGTATATACTAATTCTACGCAGACGAAATCGCAGGCAGAAGCTAGCACCCCTTTGAATAAACGTTCAAAGCGTACAATTCTCATACATACGGAGTGGCCAAAAAGTAAGTGTTACCCCCCTATACTTACATATCGTATACAGAGTGGCCTAAAAATAAGTGCATTCCCGTTGCCAGGGAGGTTTTGGGATTATACTGAGCAACTTTTTCTATGGGACCAACACCGAAATCACAAAAACAAAATTTACCGTCCCATAGAAAATGGGCTAGCCAAAATGTATGAAACTGCGAAATGATTATTCGCGATTTTGGGGTTGGTCCCATAAAAAAAGTTGCTCAGTATAATCCCAAAACCTCCCTGGCAACGGGAATGCACTTATTTTTTGGCCACCCTGTATACGATATGTAAGTATAGGTATTTCTATTTTCCAAGTTGTTTATCCAAGTCCCGAATCTACGGATAAAGCGGTCATTAGCAGGCCGCAGGCGTCCGTCCAAATGAATTCAAATAAAGTTAATCGTGAATAGACTCCGCTCCGGTTTTTTTTAATTTCGTGAAAACGCTCACTCGCAAAGAGTTTTCGTTTTATTGCTTGCCAAAAGTGGGTCGCGTTTTAAAAGGAAAAGTTATTTAGATTTTCTTGTTTTACGAGACACGTGCAGAAAAATTGGCGTTTTTTTAGGATTTTTTCTAATTAATTTTGAGGGGAGATATTTGGAGGAATTGAGTTACAAACAACGCCTTGGAATTGTTTAATTTAGAGCGAAGATTGTTGTTTTTTTAGAATTCATTGTTAATACGAAATATTAATTTAAACAGTCGGTTTTATTGAAAAATTCAAATAAAAATGATTGATTCAAATTATTTGACAGATAGTGACATTGCGACATATCATTGTAATGTCGCCGAATATATATTTTCCTCCTAATCTCAGTGATTTTCCATTTCCAACGTAAAACCCCTAATCCAAAGAATTAAGGCACTGTTTTTTACAATCACTACACCTTATAAAACATCCCGTCGCGTCTGTCTGTTTGTATGTTTATTCGCGATAAACTCAAAAACTACTGAACGGATTTTCATGCGGTTTTCACCTATCAATAGAGTGATTCTTGAGGAAGGTTTAGGTGTATAATTTGTCAACCCGTGCGAAGCCGGGGCGGGTCGCTAGTTAATGCTATTGCCATTTAACCTGGAAGGGAACCAACTACCTATATGCATATTGTGGTTAGTCCAACTGTGAACCGTGTTAATTAACAAATGATGTTACAATATTACACAAATTACAGCCAACCCATCCAGGTTTCCCACTCACGTACCACTAACGAGACAGGACAGTGGCGCCATTGGCGCGTGCGGCGCCGTCTCGTAACTAATTGCCAAGACTTGGGAAACATGGAACAGGTCTATTCAGATAGTTGTTTCTCGTTATCAATTTGTAATTTATATGATTTGTCAGCTGCCAACAGTGACTTTACTTCATTTCAACCGGAAATGTTTACAGCTTGTGAGCTGTTTTTATTTTTCTAGCTAGATCTCGATCGATCCCAGTATTCAATGAATGTAGTATGATACCTTTGGGTATGGTGCTATGCACACTAGTGTCCCATCCCCTCCCCTTGACGCAACCCCCCTTTTAACATGAAATATATGATAACCACATAAGTCCATCTCTATCTAGCAATATTCGAGAGACAAGGACGGCAATTTTCGACGTCGATTGGGTTGCCCTCAAGTGACGTTAAATGACCCACTCTAATTGCTGTCGTCTCGGCTTTAAGCTAATTGTAATTGCACTTGTTAAAGCAATTTGAGGTGACGCCGTGAACTAGAAGCGTGATCTAAATACAAATTCGAAGGATTTAAAACGGATTATGGTTATTATTCTTCACAGTTTTACGGTATTTTTTTTTATTTATACAAAGTAACTTTGTCCGTCTGTCTATTACCTTCATCTTCACGCTTAAACCGCTTACCTATCTGCCGGCGTATTATGAATAGCTTTATCCACGTGATAAAATAACTGTCACTTTTTAACTCCTTGGGATAGAAAGTGACGGACACCATTTTATCACGCTGTCACGTAGACAAGAACGACCATCATATCCGTACTGATTTAGTTTAAATTTGGTATAGAGATAGTTTGTGTCCCAGAGAAGGACATAGGATAGTTATATTAGTTATCATCCCGGAAATTATGCCTTAAGAGGGTGAAAAGCGGAGTGGAAGTAAGATATTTCAGATACTTAATTGAGATGCCATCGCCTGATAATTGATGTAAGCATATGCTCAAATTGAATGATTGCCATTATTTTTTATCTAGGCGCGATAGATGTCTCTCAAAAAAGGACGTTTATATGGGGAATCAAATGAGGAAGATTGTATGGGGAAAGCAGATTGGATTTGGATTGGAAGCTAGTATGTAGTTTTATATATCGTATTTTGTAATTATATTTATAACAACAGATGAGACGTCATTTTGCGCACGTAGCAAACTGGAAAATAAATGCCACGAGGTGTCACGACCGTCTTAAGTAACGAAGCTTCCTCTGCAACAATTTGTTCGCGCACACCATTATACTGGGGAAATCGCACTCGAAGGAATTGCTCGCACAATTGTGTTGCACTTGCATTTATTTTAAACAAGTGTAAGAAGAGATAACATTTTTAAAGGAGTTGCTTTTTACAGTTCATTCACAGAGCTTATTACATTTTCACAAACACTGGAGCTAGTAGTAGCTATTAGGTAATGGGTGTACTTTTACCACTTTATTCTTTCTCAATAGTTTTCTCAATAAGAAAAGATATCCAAACTATGCGAATGGTTGGAAAATCTATTAGGAAAATGAGCTATTGAAAACAAATATAGTGGGAAAATATGGAAATGCTTTCTGGAAAGGAACCTATTGAAAAAAAAAGTGGTAAAAATTGGCAGAAATCGCAACTTGGCAAAAACGAGTTCTGGAAAACACAATACGCACTCGTACTACTACTTGCGTACTCTAGATATAACTCTGGAGATAGCTTGCGTTGCCTAACCAATAATTTTCTTGATCATCAAGTAATATCGATTCGATCTTCGGAGGCATGCAAAATAACAGTTATTAGACAAATTGGCTCATTGTAGGCATTTACTTATCTCGGCTACGCTCTGCTACTACTTACACTTTCATTGTTCAATTAATCGTAATGACAAACGGTTATTTATTGGCAGGAAACGATATATGTACAGTTTGCGATAATTTCAAGGTGAGAGAGAAATTTGTAATTATTGGGCTGATAAAGTTTCCTGATTTGCGAAAGTACAAAGAAATGTAGGATTCACAATTTTTAATAACCTCATTTGTCTTCGGTATGCAACTCCGGCCTATTAAAAAATATCGATTAACTCTAACAATATTAGGGTTCCGTACCCAAAGGGTAAAACGGAACCCTTCGTGCGCGAGTCCGACTCGCACTTGCCCGGTTTTTTTTATAGGTAATCAAATATAATATTACTGTCTGTCCTTCGGGGCCCCCTGAGGATGGATCATTTTTAGGGTTCCGTACCCAAAGGGTAAAACGGGACCCTATTACTAAGACTTCGCTGTCCGTCCGTCCGTCCGTCCGTCCGTCTGTCACCAGGCTGTATCTCACGAACCGTGATAGCTAGACAGTTGAAATTTTCACAGATGATGTATTTCTGTTGCCGCTATAACAACAAATACTAAAAACAGAATAAAATAAAGATTTAAATGGGGCTCCCATACAACAAACGTGATTTTTGACCAAAGTTAAGCAACGTCGGGAGTGGTCAGTATTTGGATGGGTGACCGTTTTTTTTTTTTGCTTTTTTTTTGTTTTTTTTTTTGCATTATGGTACGGAACCCTTCGTGCGCGAGTCCGACTCGCACTTGCCCGGTTTTTGTTAAGTGTAATCCTCAGTTACATTAAAGCGCTATTCACTCGATGCAAGAAATTGCATGCGATTTTTTTTACATTACGATATTTGATTGATTCAGTAAATCCCTCGCATAGTATCGTTCCCGAACACAATACACAGAACAGTCAACCTCACAAATTACCAAAGAAACCTTACAAGAAACCGTTAATTAAAATTAGATTCCAAGCGCGGAATCAAATTACCCACAACGCTTCGCTGACTCGATCTCGAACCTCACAAAAGAGTAGTAATTGCGGTGCACCTGACTTCTGCACATTATAAACTACGAGGGTTCCGTAGCAACCCTAGGGTTCCGTAGTCCGTAGGGTTCCGTAAGGCTGCACTTGACGAGTGCCGCGGGCGACACCTCGGAAAATTGGAAGGGAAATATAATTGGAAAATTATGCGGGCGCCACTTCCCAGTTAGTGCATCTACCAGAGTACCCGGGTAAATATTGTTTTCGTGTGTGTTAATAGCTTTAACCGGATAAGGGGATTTTAAATTGAAAATTTAACAGGTGTTTTTATATGAAAATTATCGCTGGCTTTTGTGTTTACTTAGGTATTTTTTTTTAATACAGCGTTGTCAAGCAGACCCCGTAAGCTATATTATACCTACACAATACATGTATGTAGTTGCTACTGGACCACTTTATTCATGCTTTTGCTTAATTAGATAAGTTCTAATGCGAAGGATAGGTATATTATCTACCCCAATTGTGACGTGACACATTTGCATATATTTTTGCTTTGTAGGCTTCTTTGATTTTTTATTTTATTTAGATTTTATATAGGTAGGTACTTAGTATTTACTTATTTTATTAATCGAATTTAACAAATACACTCTGCTATCCGCATATGTACCTACTAACAATTGCGACTATGTCGATCTAGTCCCAACATCCTGCCGTCCAAACTAATTCAAAACTTGCTCAATCCAACTAGACTGCCGAATAAAATTGTTACGAAGTACAAATTAATCTAACTTCACTTGTTCCACATGTTGTTACTGCCAATGCGTAACAATTTGGTATTAGTTTTGTCGACTACGTACACAATTAGATGATTATCTATAGATACACACATGTATAATATATTTATGAACGTATTGAATGTAATTGTACAGAGTGTTTTGGTCCCCCTAATCTTTTTAACACATTTATAACGAACTGTTTCAATATTTTGCTGATATTTTTGACTTTTGGGTAGAGCTAAGGACTTTGTGGTTTCTGGCTACTCTAAAACTACCAGATATGATTGACATAATACAGAGACATTTCATCAAAATATTAGGCATTCGAAACGACTGTATATTAACCATTTTCTGAGAGTTAAAAACTATGACCTTATTAATTTCATGAGACATTTCATCAAAATATTAGGCATTCGAAACGACTGTATATTAACCATTTACTGAGAGTTAAAAACTATGACCTTATTTATGCGCTCTGTGTATAACTGTGGCGCCCTTTAGCTATCTCACAGTGGACAGCTGTCAGTAGTATAAGATGTCCCACCAAAGTTCACATTTATCCAACGCCGCGCCGCGCACTTCGCCCGTATTAGTCAGTATTGAAGGCAGTAAAAGTGTTTTCGTATCCCGTGTAGAAACGTGCCTTCACGACATTCACGACAACAAATGATTGACAGATTAGTGTCAAGAAGCGTTTCACTTGGGGGAATTCGCAAGTTCGCAAGCAAATAAAGCTTTGACAGGAGCAAGTAAAGGTTAAAGCTAAAAATATACAACCATAATTCCGACGATAAACAACAATAAACGACTAACGAGTCGACGGACGGTAAACTACTGATGACAATATTAACATACCTTTCGGTATAGATATTAGAGTTAGACCAAGATAAGTCTACAACGATTCTGATAGCACACGCAGTGCAAGTGCTATTTTAAACGTCAAACTTCTAATTTATGACGTATAAATAACACTGTGTATGCTATCAAAATTTCTTGGTCTAACTCTAGATAAGTTCAGAATTTTGCGATCATACACCAAAATTCCCATCAAATTCCCATTCTAATAAGGTGCTTCGTAAAATGCAAATCATTAAATAATATCTTGCCTTTATGGCATTAATGCCCTTGAATTATTTTGCTATGTAAATACATATCAAGGCCTATTGACTTCCTTGGAATGACGTGACCCTTCATAATTGTACATGTGTGCTCCGTTCCTAGAGGAAGATTGCCAGTAATTACCATAAAAATATTTTACTACAGCAACATTGCTAGAACTGGCTTTGTCTATACGATTTCTAGGAACAAATCCAATTATTTTATCAAATATATTTTGATTAGTATTTTATGAAGTAGTCGAAGTCATATGTAAATTATTATCTATTTCAGTTTGTCTTTGTCTATGTTCATAAAATCTATGAAGGGTAGACGTGCCTCTACCCTCCATGATAAAATTAAAAAAAATCTTTGTCAATAGGCCTCTTTGATAGGCCTTGATTTGGGTCTGGCCGGTAAGAACATAGGCAAGACAAAAGTCTGTAATGTCAATGCTGTCATTAAAGTCATTTAACGCAAAAATATCAGTTTTCATATAAAACGATTTATTCACTTGAAATATATTTATTTACCTATTAATTTTAAAATAAAAACTATTCATATGTACGAGCAACATATCTAAATACGTCTTCGCACAGACTTAGTTAAATTTAAACCGCTGTAGTAAACCAGAAACAGCGATAATTTCAAGGTAAGAAATACATATATTAATCTTTAAATAAAAATGAGCGTACTAATTGCCAAATTCAAATATAATAATTTAATCTAATTATCCCCGTAAGTCCCGCGGACGCTATATCGCGTCCGAAATTTTAATCAAAATTCATCATAGATGTAAAACCTCACCTCACATTGATAAAGCTGGTAAATTTAGACCCGGTAGCAATTAGCGACGTTAGTAATTAGGCAGTTAGATTATATTGTTTAATTTGTGACTGTTTTGTTTTAGAGAGGGAATCAGCAGATGGCTTGAGCGTGAGATAACACTATAATCCTGGGCCGTCATATGATTTCTTGGAAAAAGCTCAAAGGGCACGTATCTGCCGCATATCCAGACTAGTACCCCGGTGACCAAGAACGCTGCGCGGAGTTGTGAAGCAGAAAATGTCCGATAACCGGATAGATGTAATAACAACTTGTAACCATTTGCCATATCAATGTATGTATTCATATGTATTGCTCCTAACATATATACAGTAATCCTAATAGGAATGAAAATATTTATATCTTAATATACTTTTTTGTTACCTTTTATATTTGACGAATTTCTAAATATAGTACCTAATCATTACCTTTTAACGTATTTTTTAATTTATTTGTGATATGCTAATTTAAGAGCGCATCAACGTGCACATTAGTGCCGCTGCTAAATAATCGTGATTATTTAAATTTAATTCGTAAAAACTAGTGCCTACGTCAAATCATGGGATTAGTTGTCAAGCGGACCCCAGGCTCCCATGAGCCGTGGCAAAATGCCGGGATAACGCGAGGAAGAAGGAAGAAGGAGGAATGACAGGTATTTAAAAAAGGGGGCCGCTACGGACTGTATTGTGTATTTAAGTATCTTTTGAATACATCAAACTACTTTTTATGTTACTGGATTCGTCAATCTACGCGTCCAAAGTTAAAACGGCCGTTTTTGTTTCGAGCTCATAGATCGGCGAATCCAGCAACATAAAAACTAGTTTGGTGTATTCAAAAGGTACTTAAATACACAATACAGTCAGTAGCGGCCCCCTTTTTGAAATACCTGTCGCTAAATTTAAATAATCACGATTATTTAGCAGTGGCGCTAGTGTGCACGTTGATGGGCTCTTAAAAACCTGACCCCAACAAAAAAGAAAAAATACAAAAAGAAATTCCCTCTCCGGGATTCGAACCCAGGACCATTAGCTTCCTGAACAGGCGGGTATTACTGCCAATACCCGCTAGGCTAAACGGGTTGTCAATTCTAATTACAATGGTATCCTACCAGAGCGCTAGTAGTATAAACGAACTTTTGAAAGGGACATTTTTTTGTATGGAGTTATCGTTCTTCTCCTAGTGAGTATTATATTCTTTGATACATATTTAAAAACAAGTTAAAACGGAGTATTTACTAGAATTTTTACAAACCTATATGGCAAATACTCCGTTTTAACTTTTTAAATGTCATCATTAAAAGTCAAGATATTATTTAATAGTATGCATTTTACAAAGCATACATAAGTAGTTATAATGTTAGTTTGAAATCGTAAAAGGAATCTCAGCTATGAACCATCACCCTCATCAAACCAATCGGAGAGCGGTCAATCGTCATTTCGAATGAACATATCCATCTCGCCCAGACGGAAAAATCCGCCCTTTCCATCGTCGCACAGCCAGTTCCTGTTTTTTTGACACGTCACATTTTCCAATTTCCCGACTGTCGTTGTCACATTTGTCGCTGGAGTTCGTAATAAAGTCGCAATGGTAATAAAGCGGTTTGCGGCTCCTCAGCCAATTTCACTCGCCCTAAATCAACCCGTCACTTTGAAGAATCTTTTGAGAATTTAATTATAAGTATCTCGTTTTTCATATGAGCCTTCGGGAAGCGCTTTGACGTTTTTATGCGTTTCTGAACACACGTGAGGCAATTTTGAAAAAGCGGCTTATTGAAAGTCTTGATGGGTTGTTTTACACCTGAATACGAAAGTAGTTAGTCGACATGTCCCAAATTTCCTGAGCTACTACCAACGACTTGTGTGAAGTAGTGGAGGCTACCAATTGAATTTTGCTGAGTTTTTCATTTGTTAGTGTTGTTACCAATTCACTATTTACTTTATGCTCCTACCATTTTTAAAGGAAGAATTCTAATGATTCTGAAGAACTGAATAGCTGCAGTGTTTATGTTTATTTCTCCACTGAGAATAAGTATATACCTAAGTACACATGTTTCGATTTAAAGAATACAATAATGAACCGCTAAAACACTCAGAAAGACTGAGCATCTTGTCAAACCTCGACAAGATGCTCAGTCTTTCTAGGCCATTTGGGGTTACATCGGGATTTATTCGCTACATTTTGCGCAAATGCTTTATATTAACCCTAACCTGAATAAAATAACTAGTGGAAGACAGCCCAATGCAATGATAAATTCAACGTATTTGGGGGTTTTCATAAAAAATGGTACAATTTACTTTTTTTCGAAAAGCCTTTTGGGTTATTTAGACACAGAATCACCAGTACTATTGAATGAGACAAAGAAAAAGTGTCCCCAGTTTTTCATACAAATTTTGGGTTCAGTTTTGCAACGGTCCATACAAAATGTATGAGAAAATGCGTTACAAAACTGTTTTTTTTAACCTTTTATTTTTGTTTAAATCGAGTCCTCGTAGGGATTGCAATCCGGTCTGGTTTTGAATCCGGCCGGATCCGGCCGGATTTTGGCCTCAATCCGGGGGATCCGGCCGGATCCGGCCGGATTGGTATTGCGGATGAAAAATTCATCAAGTTACCTATTTTATTAGGTTTTTTAGCGTTATATGCAAAGTTAAGGATAGTTTTCTAATGGGTTAAAAAAGGACACTTTTAAGTTTAAAAAAAAACAACGTTTTTATTACGTAACCACTAAATCTTATTACAATAATCAGACTCACAAATTAAAATCTTCTTTTCACATCACCTATTCGGAAAAGGGCTTTTTCTTCCCCGCTAGGAGGGATCAAAGTGGCACTTTTCCTCCCTGCTAGGGGGGATCAAAGTGGCACTTTTCTGTTCTAGGACACCGTTTTTGTTATTTTTTGCATTTTTTTTTAGTTTTCCTCATAGTTGATGTGAAAAGCAGTATGTGTCACATGGTATCAAAATTATTTCGTCTTGGGCGTTAACACTTGAATCCCTCATTACGCTCAGGATTCTACTTTATTGTAGAATCCATCGCTTCATTCAGGATTCAAGGTACGACGGACGGAAATATATTATTTTGATCCCTTGTAACACAAACTACTATTTTCTCTTAAAATATCTATAGCCCCACCCACAACTCCCACATAAAGGTGCTTTCAATTCAACCAGTTTAGTTTGAGCAAACAATAGCAGTTTGTGTTACAAGGGATCAAAATTATATATTTCCGTCAAGGGCGTACATTGAATCCTGAGCGTAATGAGGGATTCACACGACACACACTGCTTTTCACATCAACTATGAGGAAATTGTTATGTTCCAAAATATGTATTATTTGACCAAAAAAAAAATAGTATGCAAGAAAGAAAAATTCGTGTCCTAGAACAGAAAAATACAACTTTTATCCCTCCTAGCAGGAAAGAAAAGTGCCACTTTGATCCCTCCTAGCGCGAAAGAAAAAGCCCTTTTTCGAATAGGTGATGTGAAAAATAAATTAACGTGCATATTGCATACCTATACAAGTATATATTAATACATTTATTCATCATCATCATCATCATCATAACTTAAGAGCTTTTTGCTCTTGTCGGTGGAGTAATCGCCAGTCATTTCTTTCTTGTGCCAGTCTTTTAATTTCCTCATTTATTCACACAAAACAATTTCCCGCTTTATTTAGTAGCATAATAATAACAAAATAACATATTCTATTTACTTTAAATTCGACAAAACATTTAACTTGACTGCTGAATGAAGTCTTATAAATATTTCTTCATTATATTTTAAATGTGGTTAACACTTATTATAACTGGGCTATAATGGTATGTACTAAATAAAACGAAACAACATGTATATTAAATTATAATGTAACAACACAATTAATTAAGTATAAAATAATTCAGTACTTACTTACGGTGCACGGGAATCTCAACCAAAGCTAGAACGACACATATTTCGTCGGTGGAAGACTGGCGTCAACTAAGGTAACATTCCATTTCTGACCGCAGCTGCACTACTAGTACGAACGCGTCGGAGTTATTGTCAATTTCCGTAGTAAAATGAATGGTAGTGCTGCTGTCGTTGGAAATGGACTGTCATCTTAACAAACAAGTTGTTGTGCTCGTGTTTGCGAGCGGGAACGCGGGGAAGGGAGCATTAGAATAGAATTACGTTCGAATATTGGCGAGAACTTTTACATTTTAGCAGCTTTTTAAGCGGTTATTTTATATTTTAGCGCTTTCATTCCTTTTATCGGATCCGGGACTGGATCCGGTGAATTTTGCCGGATCCGGTAGCTTAAAAAATGTACCGGATCCGGCCGGATTACCGGATCCGCTGGACCGGATTGCAATCCCTAAGTCCTCGTGATTCTGAGTGGACATAACCAAAAAGTTAATGTATTTTCGAAAAAGAGTAAATGGCACACTTTTAAGTGAAAATGCCCATTTAGCACTTATCCCATTATACACGACACATGACAAAGCGGTAGGAAGTTTCCTTAACTATTCGCTCACTTTAGAGTCCAACGATGGCGTCATGCTAGCAGTTTGCTTAAACGAAGTCAAGTGATGTATCGCCTCATGGTTAAATGGGTTGGAGCAACAGGAGGGTCACATTTGGTTCTACAATCAAAAAGAGTGAAAACGTGTTATTTTTATGAAGATTTCCATAGAAAAAGTGATCCATTTATTGCTCTTAAGCGTACCTATAAGTTGTGTTTTTTTTTTGGCTACTAAAACTGAACGTAAAACTGGAGGCCAAGTGATTGGTTATAGAAAACGCCAATTGAAACTTAAATAATCTATCTTATACCTTTAAACGAGGAATTCTTGTTTATTTAATATTTCGGGGATCTCGGAAACGGCTCTAAAAATTTCGATGAAATTTGCTACATGGGGATTTTCGGGGGCGATAAATCGATCGAGCTAGGTCTTATCTCTGGAAAAACGCGCATTTTAAATTTTTCATATCTTTTCCGAGCAAAGCTCGGTCTTCCAGATATTATATAGAAATACGAGTAATGATAATGACGTGACGTTTCGTCGCACCTGTCATGCTCATGGCGATACATTTTTACTTTTCGATTAACTTAGCATTTATCGATAATTCGATATAGGTAACTGTGAATGCCTGATAAATAAGTGGATAAGTTTAATTCGATGTAGGTAAAATGTACCAAAACACTTCCAAATAAACCCTGTTCTCAAAACCCTACAAATCACATTAAGTAACTCGCTCGCAATAGTTTTAAAACCCCCACATACATTATGAGAACGAAATGTTGCCAACCACAATTACAATATCTGTCTCAAGAGATTCGTATGTGGGTTCCACGTCGCCTTAAATAATGGGTGGTATCTTACGTAGAATTTACGGGTGTCGGTGTCGGGTTAGAACTAAACTTGTACCTTAAGTTATTTAGGGGCTATTCATTACTTACCCACGTGAAGAGGATTTTGGTAATTTTTGGCCCTTCCTAACCCGATAGATGTTAGGCTATATTGTTCAACTCCAAAAGATTTTTGTATTTCGAGACTTACTTAGTCCAAAATGATTAAATGACACTTACACAAAACTTGCTATAAAGAAAGTCTTCGCGGTTTTGCACTGCTCAAAATATCCATGCCTGCTTATAAAAAAAATCGTAATATTAGTCTTAAATAACTCTACCAAATTTTTCATATAAGCATGGCCATGAAATATTTTTTGAGCTCCCCTTACGTAATTAAATCTGAATTATTTTCAAACTATATACTAGTTTTCCGCAATTTTGGTGTTTTAAAGTAGTCATACTATTTACATTAAGTATAAGTACTATATTATATTTATTTCAGTTTATCTATACTAGTTTGTGGAGCTGTGGTGGCCGAGTGGATATGACGTCCGACTTTCAATCTGGAGGTCGCGGGTTCAAATCCTGGCTCGTACCAATGAGTTTTTCGGAACTTATGTACGAAATATCATTTGATATTTACCACTAGCTTTTCGGTGAAGGAAAACATCGTGAGGAAACCTGCATACATCTGCAAAGAAATTCAAAGATGTATGTGAAGTCCCCAATCTGCATTGGGCTAGCGTGGGGACTATAGCCCAAGCCCTCTCGCGCATGAGAGGAGGCCTGTGCCCAGCAGTGGGACGTATATAGGCTGAAATGATGATGAATGATGATGATACTAGTTTTTTCAACTGCCAATAAAGTTGAGCATCTTCGTTTTAATATCTTAACTAAAGTGTGAGGCACGTTTGTCAGTCCCCTGTAACAAAACTACCATGCCGGCAGTCTTTACAGCCATTGTAAAATCAGTTCAAATTTGAAATTTACAGCGCGGTAATAAGGTCAATTATTCAGTGTTTTCCCAATGCCTCTTACGGCTGTTATACGTGTAGTGAATGTTCAGTAAACAGCACGTGATCAGAGAACGAGCGATCAGCTTTCTGAGACTCTGAGTTACATGCGTTTGCTCACGCTTGCCTGTTTGTCTTTGGATTATGGATGCGAAAAAATATCGGTAAGCTTTAGGTAAATACGGTAGTGATTTGTAGCGAGTTTGTGTAACTTCTCCGTGTTTTTGGTTTGTGTTAGAATTTTTTTATTTTGGAATATGAATAATTTTTTCTTTTTATGTGGAGTCAGAGTGATAACACAGTCGGAAAGATAAGCTCATTTGGTTTACGTTTGTCGTCATTGGTTTATAAATAGCTCAGTTGGTTTACGTAAATATCTCGAAAAATTAATGGGCTTTAACTCCGAAGTTTATTAAAGAAATTTGAGCTTAAATATCAAAACATTTTTGTAAATACAAGAATCAATCAAAACACTGAAGGCTCCGTCACACAGGCGTGTTTTGCGGGTGCGCGTGAGCGGGGCGCGCCGCTTTTACATATTACATATTTTTACAAAACGCTCACGCCCCGCCCGGTAAACGCGCCTGTGTGACGGAACCTTTATCGTTTCTATAAAGAGCCATGGCGGATATGATTTTAGAACAAGTGAAAAAAAAAACATAGATTCTTAAGTAAGTAGGTACTTACTTTAGTTTTTAAGTAGGTTTGCTTTTCTGAGTTTTACTTGCGAATGTAGTTATATTGATTACATTAAGTATGTCTCTATTATCTTCTTTAATTTGCGACATTACCTAACATTTGTCGGTAAAATTGTCTCCGATCCTTTTCACGTTAGTTCCTTCATGTCTAGAATCTAGATATACGATCCGATGATATTTTCATTGTTTCGTTCTAAACACTTACGTAACTTAAACTAGTCAAATTATTTGCTACCGACTCGAATTTTCACCTTATCAGGTAGCACGTAAATCTGGATTTCATCCAAGATTAGAAAGTCAAGCTTATTGGCAAACATGGGGCTGGTAATTAATCTGGTCAGACGCGGCGAGGTACGGAATACAAATCACGGGCGCGCAGGGACGCGCGTTATTGGCATGGTAATGAAATTGCAACGCCTGCTAATTTAATATGTGACGTAAATAATGCACTTCATAGTCAGACTGCGTGCAGTCTATGCAGTTAATGTTATGCAGATAAACCTGTCCTCATAATAGCAATTCTGTATTATGAATTTAGGAGCCCAAAAGCTACTATATCGCTAAGATTGTGATAAGTGGTAGACGATAATTTTGAAAAGGCTACTCAAATGGCGAAATTTGACAGCTTGGTCCGACATCGCTACTTTTCAAGGGTCGCGCGTTACGGCCATGGTAATGAAATTGCAACGCCTGCTAATTTAATATGTGACGTAAATAATGCACTTGATAGTCAGACTGCATGCAGTCTATGCAGTTAATGTTACGCAGATAAACCTGTCCTCATAATAGCAATTCTTTATGAAGTTATGTGACCGAAAGGGCTACCATATCGCTAATATTGTGCTATATATAAACGTAACATATATCGCTAATATATAAACGATAATTTTGAAAAGACGCTACTGTTCAAGGTTCGCGCGTTATTGCCATGGTAATGATATTGCTATTTTAATTTGTGACGTAAATAATGCATCAGTTGATGGATGGAATAATGCGTCATGAACGCTAGAGCCTAATTTTATAGAGTACCTGGCGACTATATCATTAAGATAAGATAAGATAAGATAATGATTTATTTGCTTAAACATGGTACATAAGTTGACATAATTGGTATAAGTAGGCAGTATCACATGTTTAGCCAAGGGCAGCATGCAAATATTGATCTTCAAATTAAACTATTTACATTATGTACATTAACAATCAATTATTTACATTACATCCATTTTCCATTACAACTATAAATTAAATTGAATATACATTTTATCACCATTTTACATAAATTACACATTATAAATATTTAAATGTCCAAATTCATTAATCAAATTATAATACCTACTTACATCATTCGTCCAAAAATTCTTTTATTGTATAAAAACATTTATTTATCAGCCATTTCTTTAATTTTGTCATAAATAATGTGTCTTGCAGTTTACGCAATTCTTCTGGTAACTTATTATATACAGCATTCTACATATAGGTAAATAATATAGCACCTGATGCTGTCAGACTGCAGTCTGTTTATCTAGATAATGTCTTCATAAAAATTAACAATCCCAATGCGATAGAAAGAGCTACCATATCGCTAAATTTTTTGATAAGTTGGCAAAGCCGAGAATGAGGGATATTTCAAATTGCAAAATTTTACAACTTGGCCGTGCGTGACATCGTCATTTTTAAATAAGCAGCTATGGTGGTGTGGTGCTGTTCTACTTTCCTTTTCTTGAGTTAAAAGTCTTCCAATATTAAAAAATCTACAGTTAATAATGTTTTGTTTTGAGAATCTGATTAACCACTGACCGAAAAAACCAACTATACTTACAACAAATTTAAATATCAATAATTCGCCTATTATCGAATTCAGCATGCATCTTACAAAGCTGTTTCTGATCAATATTTCACCGAATAATTTTAATTACGCGTCAGAAAATCGGGGCGTTTATCTTGCCAAAACAAATTGGCATTCCTCCCGGGTCGGCATTTCCCTTTGAAGTTACACAAGTTTTATTGCGATGATAAGGGTGGCCATCTAAATTATTTCATTTCATTATAAATAGGTACTATAAAAACACGGTTTGTATAAAAAAAAACATTGAGTAGTGTGTACAGTACACGAATACTTCTCTTTATAACTTTCACACTTTCAGTGCCGGGCCGTTTCCAGTACAAAATAAACACACATATGTGTTCTTGGCAGTGAATGTGTTAAGATTACAGATTAAAGTAACACTTGTACATCAGTACATGAATAAGTTTCACGACTAAAGTGAGATTAGCCTCGGTTGAGAATTGACTGTAATCGACGCGTAGGTGGTCCATGTCCTCCATGTAGAGAATGTTATAAACGTCAAGTAAATACTATGCACTTACATCCTTTTAATAATCAAAGCTTCATTTTGATCCCACCGAATCGTGACGTCATCACATTCTTCGGATAGCAGGCAAACCGCAGTCTTTACAAGTCTCATTAATTCTTCGGTCTGCGTCACGGATTTTTGAGTTAAAAGTTAATTTAAGTATAGAGAATTAAGGTAAGAACTTAGTTATAGCAGAAACATTGAAACGTGGGTTTTCGAGTAAATATCGTTTTTAGAATGATACCTATATATTAATGCGTTTGACCTTGGTTGTCCTATCACATTTATGGAAAATAATGATAAATAATTATCTGACAACATTCTGAACAGATTGCCTTAGTTATATCAAACTGTAGTCTTAAAGTAAGAAATTTCGATCTTCGTTACCGCGGTAGCTAAAGTTAATTTCATAAAAACAACTGGACCACATAGGTATCTTTACCCAAACACAAAATACATACAAAACAGTTAGCTTTGCCAGTGAAGATCTTCTAAAAGTTTCACTTCCATTACATTCTTCGTTAAAACAAACCGAAATATCTTCGTAAAAGTCAATTACTGTTGAAGTTCGCAAAGGTAATAAACAAATGCGGGGTGAAGGTTCGGTTTGTTTGCGGCCAATAAACCGGGGTTGCACTGGGGTTGCGGGGTGCAAGGGGTGCGGGGTTAAGCATCAAGTAGTAATTAATGGTCTGACAAAGACAGGGGTGAAATTGGATCAATTTGCGATACCTAACTTATGTTTTTGTAAAAAATATTTCGTGTTATCGATATAATTGCTACTAAGAACTGCCAAAGTTATTACCCAGCTCGATATTTTACCTACGTCAAAAAAAAATACAGGCCCTTCCGTTATAGAATAGAAAATAGAATTATATTTGCAAAATAGTTATAGTTTTATCCCACCGAATACAAATAATACTTGTATTTGCACATATAAGTAAACTTAAACAATAACTCATACAATATAAACTTTATACTTACGCTTACGGTTTACGCAACAGGCTGAGCGGTTTCCAAAAACGACTCAAATTTATATGACCCGCGGGACGCCGTAAATATCCAAAGCAATAACGGACTCCAAACGCTCCCTATAAAAATTCCACGAATTCAGCACATATTGAGTGGTCTCCGGTTTTGAGCACAATGGGATCTACCCTCGTATTTAGCTATTGTTTTAAGTGGGCCACACTTCGTTACGCCCTCGCACTCAACGGAGATCGGCCTTTTTATATTTTTCAGACCCTCCCGCTAAACTGATAATGACGACGCCCCTAGCCAAGTTTAGCGGCATTACCTTCGAAATTTATTGTTACGGATGTTCGTTTACTCTAAATAGGCACGTTAATGGTAATCCCAGGAACTCGAGCACCTGGTTCGAGTTAGGTTGTATAAGTATACGACGCTTTTGTGCGGAATCATTACACTTTTCTTCGATTACAAGAGCTTTGAGAGATGAGTAACGCTCCGCCGCAGGTGGTTTGGCCCCTTTCGTTGAACAAACAAACCACAGTAATTTATCTCATTTCCCTCAGACGGCCTTTTCGGAGCCTGAGGAGTCACATGTCAAATGGGGTGAACTGGCTTGTCAGATTCTATTGTCGTCTGTTTACAACACAGGAAAGCAGACGCTTCATATTGTTAGCCTGATTGAGGGATTTGGCAAGCGTACCGAAAAATAATCATGCCGGCAATACTTTATAACCTAAATAACTGTAGGGAATAACTTAAACGAGCCATTCTGGCATATGTATAAATAATAATTTGTGTAATTTTCTATTTGATTAACCCGACTATTATTATAGTCAATTTTGCAATCTCTCTTCGTTTTTGTGGATGACGAGTACTACTGGTTATACTATTAGAAAGGTTTCCTCTGAAGTAGATCGAAAAAATTAGAACCAGTTCTCTGAAATTTAAAAATGCAATTCTTATTAACTCTCTGTGGGCTTGAACCTAGAACCTTGTTTAATGAGAGGTACCTAATCTATATTTTTAAGAAGTCTGAAAGCTAAACAAGGAAATAAAAGTTAACATTATTTAGTTAGATATTGCTAATTGTCTTGGATCTTCATATAATGAACAACGCCGTTGTTATTGTTCTAAATTTAGAAGATATATCGGGAATCCTCCGACTAAATCAAACACAGACTTAGGCAACAACTTATGTGCTTAGAACCAACTACCATGCCGAGTTCCTTAATTATGCGCGCAACGTTAATTTTGGGCTTTTCTATCGTCAACAGATTTCGGGGTTTTCGGCAACAGACGGAGCACAATTCTATTTGTTCCAACTTCGCCGACGCTCCCCCGGCAATGGGGAAGGTGGGCTTAATTGGGAAATAATGCCTACGCGATTAATCACTATACCCTGTTCGTATTTGCAATGTTTTATTCTCAAATTCTCTACAGAATAAGAAGAATATAGGGACGGCCCGAAAACTCATGGAAGTTTAGCCAAAGATTTAATTGGGGTAAAGCCGCAAAAAACGCTTTGTGTAAGAAATTACCTATTAGTAGTTACTTTAACACGTCAATTTTTTTTTAAATGATACCTAGGGATTTTAGTTTAACAAAGGCCGTATCCAAAATGACGCTTTATCGAAATGCCAATCGAAAGTAAAAAAAAGTTACGGGATTACAGATGCGACCAAGAGTTGTTTTAATTATGTTTCGATTGGCGTTTTCGTCTGTATCTTTAGGTGTTTAAATAAAAGTAAACAAATAATTTGTAAATTTTCGGGTATTTATAACATTTATTGGTTAACCAACCAAATACAAAACCGCCTAGATCAGTCACTAAACGACCTGACTTTAAGCTACATTATTTGATCATGTAATGTTTTCATCTACCCTCAACTGGCTTAAGGAGCCATTTGAGGGTAGATTTTGTTTACTTTTATTTAAATACCTAAAGATACAGAGTATATATACGATTGCCAGTTGGCTACGCTTCCTTTCCTAATCAATCTTAATACCAATCCTACGCTGCTCGCTGTACTGTCTACTGTTATTTTAATACCATGTAGCGAGAAGAGAATTCGCTTTTTACAAATAGCTACTAAACAAATTTAAATTATTATTCCCGGAGAATAAACATTGCAATATTGAAAAAATGTTACTTGTCGCGCTTGAGTTATCCGGATATACACTGTATGTACGTATCTATACAGGGTGGATCGCCGTGCGGTCTTGAGACTGATTTCCAATGGGGCCAAGGGACGTCTCCGGTAGACCTGAAACTGCCTCGGTTCGTTGCACCGCCGTATTACGATTTGCTTATTGTACGAGTCAAAGGTGATGTTAAAAGGTGTTTAGGGGAAAAGGGTCGTTTTTCACGTCAGTCCGTTTTCTGTCTCGTAAAACTGTTTGACTCACATATAGAAGTAACCAGATGTTTATTTGGAATTCCTTTTTATTTTGGATTTATTTTAAATTTCTATGGTTTTAATTGTAAATATACTCTGGTATGCATGATAAAAAAATCATAAGTAGGTACAGTCCAACAATAAACAGCAGTAGAAATTAAATAAAGAAGATCTAAAATAGTTTTTACCTACCTAACACTAGAAACACCAACGTTCTTGCCAAATATCTGTCAAAAAACTTGCATTCATATGGTGGCAAACTACTAACGTACATGACTCACTTAGCATACTCGTATATATAGATATATGATTATATGCTGTTTGTAACCATAATGTAAATAAATAAGTATTAGGGGACATCTTACACAGATCAACCTAGTCTCAAACTAAGCAAAGCTTGTACTCGAGGCGACGATATACATACTTATATTGATAAATCCATACCTACTTAGAATAATATATACATAGAACACCCATGACTCAGGATACAGCGTAAAAACAGCGTGAAAGGCAGCGTGATACATAATGTTACCTGCTTACAGCCAGTGGTGCCCACAATTTTCTCCTCTTTATTGGACGGCGTGGCGCCTCAGTGCCTCAGGTTTTAGCAAATTGAATTCTACATCTGTACACATCTCGACAGTCATTTCAGCAGAACAACAGAGGCTCGTTAATGAATTTTCCGTCACGCATCCGCAAATCCGCCAGAAGAGCTTGTTAGGAATTAAATGAACATAATTGGTAATACAAAACCGAGTGGGGAGCCGTTATGAAGCATACAAATTTTCCACAAACCCTTTAATCCGCCGCTCGCTTATTTCACTTGTCCCCTCGTTGGCGAATTTGTCGTTCCCCTCTCTCCCCGATGCCCGTTGGTGTAATTTCATGACCACCTACTTCGCAAAGCGCGTATCTTATGCATTTATGCAACTAGAAAAGCAACCTTGTTGTACAAACAGTAAAGATTATAGTTTAATGAAAAGTGAGTAAAGATGAGAGGATGAGAGCGTACACAAGCAGTTCAATTCTCTTATGCCTCCGAGGTATAAATGTCTGCAAAATTCATAGAAGGCTTTGATGCGCCGATCTTGCATATAATATCTTTCCGTAGGTACCTACTGAGAAAGTTTTCTTGTTAAATACTGCTCTGGGGAGCACTAAACCCAATTGTAAATTCATGGAGATTAACACTTGTTTTATCCTTAAAACTTTTTACTCAAAAACAAAATCGCATGATATTCTCTTGACAGAGTCCATCTTTTGAAAATTCACTTCGTACGGTTATAAAGCCGGCGGGATGGTTCTTTCATATGGGAATTCAATACAAATTCCCCCAGCCAATTTGCATGCCTGTGTGCCAGAGGTTTTCCTCAAGTTATTTTTTATATAATAAAAGTTCATCTCCCTCGTCCGTCGGTTTTCATCATTGCTAAATCAACATAAATCTTGTTATCTGTCTCGTTTATTTTCATCTACACTGACAAGCTCTTATTTAAGAAATTATCTAGAGAATTTATTGCTGAAATGACTTTTCCGATTCGGTATAATTTTGTTGTTTTGTCGTAGACGTAATTTTGGTAGTGTCGTATAAAATGCTGCTCGTTGGAAGAGGGAGGGAAGGGTCTATGGAACGCGGTCTGCATACTTAAAACATTGTAAAAAAAACTCCATGCGTCTCCGCTGCAAGCGCTATTCCTGTTGCTTTACGAACACAGACAAGCCTTCCACTTAAATAAACCAGGAAAACTTAGACATTGAGATCCCTGACACTGTTGTAACCAGAGAGCAAGCTGAGGTTGTCCTGATGCCAATTCTCTTTTGCGGCGTGTAATCGGTATGTACAATGAAGCCAGGAAAAATACATTTGTGATTCTGAACAAATGGCGTCGTAATAAGTTTGGGAGTCTCCGCAGCCTCCCGGCGGATACAGCGATACTTGTCATCAGCTGAAGATGTGACGACCTACGCACAGAGAATATGATTATGATATAGATATTAGGGTTCGTAAGCCGTATGGAAATTTTATTAACGCTACACGTTTCATAAACTTTTTCATTTGAATTTAAAATGTGTATGTATTTCATCATAAAAACGTATTTATATACATTAGAGCAAACCCTCGTAAACAGAGAAAAGCTTTAGATTTGCCTTAGTATCATGACATAAACATAGTCATGAACGTAGTTATTTAAACTTTCCTGGTTATGTTCTTGTTGGAATTGGTTTCTTTTTTATTACTTTAATTATGCATAAAAATCTTTTTACGACTGCATCAACAACATAATCTCCTTTTCCAAGAAGTTATAACACGGTTTCACGATTGCAAAATTACACTAAAAGTGCAGTCAAAGCCATGCGGTATTCGCTTCAGGTTAAAATCGATCACACCTGAATTAAAATCTTATGCCTTTTATTTTCATTAAACATTTTTCTATAGGTACACAAACCATATTTTTACACATTCACTGCCAGCGACCCGCTAGGCGGATTCTCTATTCGTAGGCGCTTTTCGTTACATACGATTTTCCTAGTTTTCGGCTACGCTCGTAGCGCGGCTCGCGCTGACAGTGAATGTGATAAGCATCAATGTGGCCGAACACTACAAACTTGATGAATATCGTTAAGCCTTATACGACTATCTATTATTCTCTTCTTAACGTTTACAAAGCTTTCTTAATCCACCTGTAATACAGAAGCATAACGTATATAAGCATATACAGTGTGGAAAGATAAGTCGGGCCCTGGGGGGAAACTACCTTAAATCCTTAAGCTGGCTCATTTTACTTAAAGGAGACATTCCTTTATTTTTAAAAAGAAACATAACTGCATTTAAAGATTTTTCTTTTTTTTTCTTCAATTTGGCTTGTCTAAAAAAATCTTGAGTACAAAATATTAGATTTTATGGATATTTTATACGACAGACGAGTGTAAGACCTAATGTTTCTTGGAGAAATGTTATCATTAACATTAACTGTATCGACTAGAAGAATAAAATTGGGAGTGTTTATTTTTTGGAATTTTTAGTCGGTTCGAGTCCCGGGCGAGGCAAGCGAGTTTTAGAAAATCTTTGAATGCAGTTTTGTTTCTTTTTAAAAATAAAGGAATATCTCCTTTAAGTAAAATGAGTCAGCTTAAGGATTTAAGGTAGGTTCGCTCCAGGGCCCGACTTATCTTTCCACGCTGTATATGTATGTATTCACTGTAGTGAATGAAGCAGACACCCTCGAGTTCTCAGATAACATCTTTGTGTTATACTCACATCGCTAATGGTATACCAGTGTTACTCTGGCTGCGTTATTAGGTCGGTTTTTACGATCTGGTGGTTCAAATTATACTAGAAATGAACTTACAGTAAAGTACAAAGTGTTTTGCGAATAGGGGGCTATTCATAAATTACGTCATTTCAATTTAGGGGGGGGGGGTCTGGGCATCGGATGACGGTAGCATGAAGTAGGAGGAAATGGGGTCATTTGAAGCATGATTTTTGGATGATTATAGGGGGGGGGGGGGGTCAAAAATCGTCAAAAATCGATGACGTAATTTATGGACAGCCCCTAGGTAGACTGCAGCGCGAGATTTAGATACAGGTAGCTAGCGAACGATACAAACTTATTTAATGTATACGGCTCGTGGCCAATGTTGCCATTAGAGAAATGCATATTTTTAGATTACTCGGGAGCTTATCAGGGAAAATATTTAATATCTGAAAGCTATTATCTACGTAACCATTAACTAAAAGGATAATACAGTTTTGTCTGCAAATTTCCCTGCACTTATTCATGATGGAAAGCCGTATAAAAATACTGCCAGTTTACTTTTTTAAATTTTTGTGTAACTGTAAGGGTTTTACACTCAAAAATTAGATTTATGAAAAGAATACTAGCAAAATGTATTATTACTTAAATAAAAATTTACTAGAAACTAATATTAGCAAAATGTACTATTTAATAAAATTTTACTAGAAACTCATTTTTTTTTTATCATTTATTTACATACAATATATATACAGTGGTACTACTAAACGAAATTAATAACTAGAAACTAATCTTAACTGTAAATCTGTTGTTGTTTTCTTTGTGGTGCTATAAAGAATATTTACTTACATAAAGAAACAATTGTCGTTTTGGTAGCTGGCTTGATAAAGTATGACTCCTGCCAGTGAACGATGTTCGTCCGTGGAAAGTTGACACTAATTACACGATATCTCAAATGAGGGGGAAATCAACCCTTTATTTTAAGGATAAGGTTTTATCTCAACAAATGCTCAAATGCTATTTTGAATAAATAAATATGTTTGGTTTTTCCATTCTCACTTTCTAATGAAAATACTTGTATAAACTTCGCTATGCAGAAAAGCCAGACGCGCTCTCTGTTGACATATTACGAGAAAAGTTTATATGATAGAGACAACAATATGATAAAATGCATGTGCAATAAAACTTTGACTGACTTTTATTTTGTGACAGTGTGTTGAGTAATTCAACGGTCTTCAGTCAGAAAATGCGTTTTTAGTTCTAAGATTTAGTAATGAATTTATTTTTCACCTCAGCAGCTCGAACAAGGGTACTTTGCTTCTTAAAAACAGTGAGCAAAATGCGATTTTGCTCACTGAGTGAGACAAAATGACATTCAAGTGACCTTTATTGTCAAATGTCATTTCAACATGCGGGGTCTAATACAAGTTCGAAATAATTGGGTTCTATTATCTCTGTCCCTTTCACACTGTTAGCAAACAGAAACAGACAAAAAAAGTTAAAACGACATTCAACGGTATATTGAGGGTTTATAATAGACCACCGAAAACTTCAGACCGCATCGTTCCAAACCACGTACGAGTATGAATTCTTAATAATTAATTAATAAAAATAAAGTTTAAGATTTGATAAAAACTGATAAAATACTATATTTTAAGTATTTTACTGTACAATTAAAATAATGAACTCAAAAAATACACAGATTATCACGCAATATTAATTATTTTACTTTTAAGAATTTCTACCATAGTTGACAAATAGTACGTACCCGCAATTCGAACCGTATCTTACGTTTTTTTTTTTTTACAAAAAAAAGTTGTCGATTGAAGTGTCCGATGATGTTCGTTATTTCCATATTATTTTACTGAAATTTATTATTACGTTTTGTTTTTGTGTTCGATTGCGGTAATTAAACTTAATTGTTTGTATATCTTAAGAAAACATGAGTGCAGGTATTAAGTGATGAAGAAGGATTACATTTTTCAAGTTGTCTAATAGGTATGTTCTCACTGCTCACGTGAAAAATTTTGTGTACTACAGATCAAAGTTATTTACATCTCGTGCGCTTTTGAGTCCCTTACTACGCTCAAGATTCTAAATTAATTTAAATTATAGAATCTTTCGCTTGCACGGGACTCAAAATAACCACTCGAAGAAATATCAAACTTTGATCTCTTGTTGTACAAATAACTATTATGTAACTTTAGGACCTTTAGGTGTACGTTAGTTAACCTCTGTTATTAGCAAACTTTTCAGGCAACTGAAACCACCAGCTATTCTCGGCTAGACATAACTTTCAGGGCGGCACAGTACTCTGATTTTAGTTGCGGAATTATCTTGTTGCATCATCGTATTTAACAGAAGTCAAAATTCCGAAAGCAAAACGCGCAGTCATATGGCATATAACAAACATCCATTTGCGAGATCAAGATTAAGTTTAGAAGTCACGAGCGCTTTTATACTTCGCAAATTCTAAGATATTATTTAAAAACATCCCCTATTCAGCCTAGACTACAAAGCTAGGTCTAAAATGCATTTACACTGTCAATAGTGCGGTACTGTACATAGTGCCAATCTTAAGTCACTTTTACCAATAAGTAAGTAGTGTTACTCTTTTTGCTTCATAGAACTTAGCCTAAAACCAGTTATTTATTAATATAAATTACAAAAAGACATAAAGAGGAATATAAAACTAAAATACTGTAGCCTATATTTTTACGATTAGTTTAAAGGTTTTTCTGTATAGTTACATCGCTCTCAGTAATCTGTGTACTGCGACAGAGGGCTAACTAACTAAGAGTTACAGCGTCACGTGCCTCGAAATAAATAGCAGTAAAGTTAATTAAACATTGCTCCGCTGCAGGCAACAAACTTTCCTGTTTTCTTTTTGATATGGCGAAATTTTCCTAAAAATATACCGTCGAAATAATGAACGTAGATTTTTAAATTATTTTAGTGTAGGATACCTGCGGTTTAAACTTAAATAAAAACTCTTGTATAAATATGCAGACTAACACACAAAACAACAACAAGTTAGAACAAAAAAAACAATACATCCTTCCTTCCGCAGCTAGTTAGTTAGTTTTTCCTGAAAATGCGTTTATTTTGCGTAAAAAGGGGAAGACCACCTCACCTTCTACACAGCCAAAGCTCCTTTTCGGATAAAATAACTTCTAAATTAACGATATTCTTTTTGTCCCCAGGATGTTCAGCGCAGAGCCTGCAGATATTCCCCAAACAGGAGCAGCAGACAGTGGCGGTGGGCAAGTCGGTGGTGCTCACCTGCCAGGCCAACGCGCCGGACCCTGCGCTCGTTACGCAGCCGCAGTGGAAGGACCCTAAGGGTCAGGTCATCAATGCAGCTTCGTAAGTATTTTAGTATTTAGTTAAGATTATCTTTTAGCCACATGCCTTATAGATCCAGCTGCCCGCAAACTTCTCGTGGTTTGGATCCGAAGAGGACCAAAAAGTAGTCAAGGCATCTAATTCCGAACTGAACTCGCAGTCGCGGTGGAACGACCTAAGTAATATTATAGAAGATATATATAATATTACACTTCAGGCAGTGCTGTGCGATCCAAAAAATATCTTATATAAACACAATATTTCAATCGAAGGCTGAGTTAGATCTTCTGTAATAAGAAGATTCGTGACCGTTCAATTTACTAAACTTATATTCCTTTTTACAAGCGTATCTCGTTAATTGAAGGACATAGGTTACCTCCTAATACATGCCAATCGTTGCGATATTTTACGACCGTCGTAATTTTTCATATATGTGTCATTCCCAACCAAAACGGTATTTATTGTCGGTTGTCAATAAGGCGCTATTTCCATATATCTTCAATTTGAAATCAACCTAATCGACATCCGACAAAACGTCACATATTTGTAACTTTTCAACAGCCCAAGCACTCGACCAGAGATCTACACGGAGTCCAGCCCCACAAAGCAGCTGCAAACGCTGTACATATCGTCGATCACGCCCGCCATGGCTGGCAAATACACCTGCGTGTCTGCCTACACCAACGAGCCCTTGAGCGCTAGCGTCGTCTTGGACACGTTTGGTACATTTTTATTTTAATATTTAAAACTTACATGTAGAGAAGATAGTCCTCCATCACAGAGTGTTCTCGTACATCGTGAACAAGGATATATGTAGAAACATGGAGACAGCTTCGATCACAGCTATGAATGACCAATAATCTAAACCCGACTAACGTGACCGTTTAAGAAGAGATATAGGAGAAAAGAAACTCACAGAAGAAACAAAAACTAAAAATAAAAGTTTCATAACATTTTATATGTCGTCATCGATATCGTGGATAAATGTATTTACAATACACATTATGGATATATTATTCTTATATCTTTAATATTTATTCTTATTTCAGTTGCCATTACATGGATCAACGCTAATGAGAATCAATTCGCAACTAAAGGCAAAGACTTCAAAGTGATGTGCGAGGTAGCTGCTGAGCCTGCACCGTCTGTTGATTGGTTCAAAGAAGGAACTCCGGTAAGATTACTCAGAATAAATTCAAATATGTAATAGATTAGATACCTTCGTATGCAAAAAAAGTGGTCATACCTATAATACATGATTTTAAAGGCACAGCTAGCTTAGACTACTTGCTACTTACTGAATTATTTTTTCTAGATCTCGACTGGCGACAGATATGTTATTCATGCCAATGGTCTAATGATTAAAAACATCGAAGAAAGTGACGATGGAACATACACTTGCAGAGCTGTTGTCATCCAAACTGGTGAACTCGCAGAAAGGAATATAAAACTTGAGGTAAGTGGCAAAAGAGATAAGAAGTAATTTAATTAGCATAGTGACAAGTATTTATTGAATCAATTGATTCTAGGTTTACACTGCACCAGAAATGGAAGAGCGTGAGCCAAGAGTGGAAATTAAAGAAGGAGGATCAGCTGCCATCACATGCAAAGCTAGAGGCAAACCCCCGCCGAAATACTCCTGGATTAAAGCATCGACACGAGAGGTAAGTTTCTAATAAGTGACTTGTGACTTGCACATATTCAAATTATAAACTGATTAGAGTCAGACCAAGAATAGTCTGAGCGGATTTGATAGCTCACGCAGTGCAAGTGTTATTTTAAACGTCAAACTTCTATGAAATTATGACGTATAAATACACTACGTGGGCTATCAAATCCGCTGCAGACTTTTTTTGGTCCGACTCTAGTTATTAACACCAGCTCCAAAAAAAAAGAAACAGGTAAACAAATAAGCCCAAATTATTAAATTAACAAATATGTAGTATAACGACGATTCGGTTAAACGAAAATTTTAGTGAAAAACATGCTAGTAGATATTTGCTGCTGATGGTACTGCTGCTGCCAATGCTGGCAAGACTGGACAGGCATTCACAGTAGTTTTTAACTGGCATCTTTGTGTATTTTTACAGAACTTGGCCAGTACATCTCGATTTAGTGTAAACGAAATCACTGGACTTCTAACGTTCGATAGAGTCGAAGCGGGAGATTACGGTAAATACATATGCAGCGCTGTCAACCAGGCTGGTCAAAACGAAACTGAAATCGAAGTAGAAGTGCTTGTTCCACCGAAGATATTTGAGTTGCTAAACATGACTGTCGCTGAAAAGGCCGAAGGGCGGTTGGAATGCAAAGCTACAGGGCGACCTGCACCTAGGATTAGGTTCCGCAAACATTCTAAGACTGAACCTTTTGTAAATGGACCCAACGATGACGGGAGGTAAGTGTAACCTGACTGCTTAGAAAACAGTTTTATTGCCAGTGATTAACACCAGACTTTTATGTTCAGTCTATTCAATTTCAGGCTCTGAAATTTAAAGCTACCTAGATTATATTTGGAAATATTGGAAAATGGCAACGCTAAGAGTGAATTATAAAAATGAAACAAATGGTTTCAAATCCCATTTAAATGAGACACAGAAGGTGTCACATATAGAGATGGGTAACTACCCGGGTAAATACCCGAGAGCGGGTATTTACCCGGTATATACCCGATATTTACCTACCCGCGGGTAAATACGCGGGTATTTTCGTTTTTCTTCTAAATGTGATGTGTTAAGTTGTGTGTGAGTTTAAATAAGATTAATTTAAGTTAATTTTGTAATGTTACATATAATGCATAATCAAATTAATAACGAATAGTTTGCTATGAGGTGAAGTTCGATTTTAACATATCAGTCCAATTATGAAAATCGTGTAAATTTAGTCCCTGACCACCGGAAATGTTTTAAAAACGCTTTTAATATACATTAGAATGATGAAAATAAAAACTACTAGTGAATGGAAATTAAAAAAAAAATTGTAGTATCACAACTTCAGAAGCTCATAACTCAAATATAGTTGGTTTTATGACAAAAATGTATATAACCTTTTTTGTTGGAAATTTTGTCTACTTTAGTTTTTACATACAATACTTTTCGATATTACTGACAAATTCCTAGAAATAGGAAAAAGTTACATTTTACCCCCCTCCCCCCAACCACACCCCCCACCGACCGAAATACGTATATTTATTGTCAACGTATAAGTACGATAATTTAATCAAAATAAAAAAAAATACTCTTATAATGGCACTTTTTAATTATTTATGAAATTTATATGAAAAAATCCTTAATTACAACTGCGGGGTTTTACTAAACCGTTTCATTCTAAATGACACACAATAATTACAACCACTCAGTCGGTATATATCTCCATTATAACACAAATCCACATGTGCAATAAGAAATGAATCTACCCGTCCATTTGGGTAGATACGGGTAAATACCGGGTAGATGGGTATTTACCGGGTATTTACCTGGGTGGGTAAATTGGGTATTTACCCGCGACCCATCTCTGGTCACATATAATATTTTCTCTATTTATTTTCCTGTGTGTTGTGGAACAAGTTTTCACGGTCAAACCTAAAGGCACAATCCATATTAAATTTCTATTAAATATTTTATTTGTCTGACATCACTTTTAGTTCATAATCATGAATAATATTGATTTAGCGTTGTATTGTTTCAGAATAAACATTGAAACCAGCTCTCATCAAACCGGTGATCAAATGCAAACTAGTGCAGTCATTACTATTTCAAACGTAAATAGAACAGATGATGGTTTATACGAATGTATAGCAAACAATGACGGTAAGTACTTAGCAGAAATTTGGTTTCTAACATTTTTAAGAGATAAACCAAATAATATCTTGTATCAAAAATGTTTACCTAACTGATTATAATTCAAAAATATTTTAAGGTGGCGAGGCAAGGAAGAATGGACATCTGATGGTAGAATTCAAGCCTGTATTTAACCCCAATCAAAATATACCATTGGTTTGGAGTTGGAATTCCCAACCACGTAATATCAGTTGCATAGCGGAGAGTTTCCCCAACGCAACTATTAAATGGAGGTATGGTTTTGATGTTCAAAAGATTCGTTTCTGTTATTAAATAAAATAAGACAGTAAAACTAAACGCTATATATTTTCCTTAATCAGATTCCACGAGCTGGACTTGGTAGAAACACCCCATGTGAGGATCTATGGAGCAGGGCCTTACAGCACCGTAAGAGTAACTCCGACGGCGCGAACTTTGTATGGACATTACAAATGCATCGCCACCAACCGACACGGCGAAGCCGTTCATTCCACAGAACTCAGGGAAGCCTTTGTGCCTGGACCTGTCACTCAAGTATGCATTTATTTTAATAAATGTATTACGGTGATTATTTCTTAAATTAATATGTTTTCTTTTTGCCCGCAGGTGCGTCAAGAAATATTAACAGCTACATCAGTAACATTCAATATCGTGGGACCTGCTGAAGAAATGAATCCACCGATTCAGGCTTTTACTGCTCAATGGAAAGAGAACGGCAATTATGATTGGAATTTTGCGAAGAACCGAACTTGGTCTGTGAGCTCGCCATACGTGGTGGAGGATTTAAAACCGATGTTCTCATACGACTTTAGATTCGCAGCAGTAAATATAGTCGGAGGCGGTAGCTGGGGAGCACCAATCACTGTCGTCATGCCGAGGAGGTAATTCAAAGCTCTATTATTGGATATCAAAAACGAATCATCGAATGACAAATTTGCACACGGACTGAAAGAACTTTTAATAGAAAAGTCGCTATATTCAGTTAAAGAATATAGCGAAAAATAATATTATGTAATAATTTTATATTGGTTTTATACCAATTTTATTATTGTGACATTTAATTTAATTTGATATGAATTCTGACATTGCTATAACTATTAAGATCGTTGACATCTAATATATTTTTATTTTATTTTTGATTTACATTGACTTACATTGACATTTTCTTTTTTTTTTGTGACATTGTTTTATTTATTAATTTGACGACCGGTCTGGCCTAGTGGGTAGTGAGAGTTAGTGCCTATGAAGCCGATGGTCCTGGATTCGAATCCCGGTAAGGGCATTTATTTGTGTGATGAACACAGATATTTGTTCCTGAGTCATGGATGTCTTCTATGTATTTAGTATTTGTATATTATATATATCGTTGTCTGAGTACCCACAACACGAGCTTTCTTGAGCTTCCCGTGGAACTTAGTCAATTTGAGTAAGAATGTCTCTGTAATATTTATTTATTTATATATTATTAATTTTATATTCTTTAATCTTTTAATTGTCTGTTTTTAATGTGAATGTTAAGTTAACGATCTTTTTGACGAAATTGACGAAAGCCTTTGTTTTATCATTTTGTGTTAAATACTGTGTCTTTTTCTTTAAGATATAAATATATCTAATCTAATCTATTCTTTTTTACTTATTTCCTTTCTTTTTTCTACTTCCTTCTAATTTTCATCTTCACACCAATTCTTTACTTGTCCATTTTTCAAACTCGAAGGGTAATAGGTTGACACCTGTCATGTCATTTCAATACAATTTTGCGAGATTTAGTGTTTTTAGGTTATAAATTATATCGAGATGACAGGTGTAATCCTACCCTTCGAGTTTGAAAAATATTATACTTCTAACGTGCATTAACTTCCTCTTCATAAAATCGTGCTTAATCTTCCTATCTTCAGCAACATGTTTTGCCTCGCTCCAGATCAGTCCAACTGCTCCATTTCAATCCCCCTCGCTAGTTTTTTTGCATTATTCTTTTTTTCTGCTGCGAATTTTAAACTTGACATATTATATTTAGGTCGCCACCTGAGCAACCAAAATGGAGACAGCCACCCACTCCCAGTCCTGAATCGCTGCAGCACGGAAAATATGCTGACAGATATGAACTACAATGGAAGATTCCAGCTCATAACGGAGAACCAATCGATATGTATGAAGTCAGCTATTGTCCAGTAAGTATTTAACTAGCAGGATGGTGTGATTAATTAGTTTCATTTAATAACCGAACAGCAGCCGAACGATTTTTTTTAATTTGACAACATAAGTGAATCCGTTGTTTTAATTACCAGGTGCTGAAAGTGAGCGGTGAATGGCGAGAATCATCTGAATCTCTGTGCGTCACTCAAGAACTGAAGTCCTATGAAGCTATTAATTACGAAGTCACCGGTTTGCAACCCGACACGCGCTACCGCATGAGTGTTCGCGCCCACAATATCTTGGGCTACTCTAAGCCCGCGACTCTCTATGTCCAGACCGCTCTCGGTGAGTACCAAGAGACTAACGAAGTGCCTCTCCGAGCTGGCTTTTACGACGTCTATACAGCTCCTAACCCATTATACCCATCTGCGGCATCCTCTGCTGCATCTTCTTTTCTGATCACTTTTGCTTTAGTGTCTTTGTTTTTGTGATGTGTGACTCATATTTTGATTCAGTGCACGTAACTTTTGAAAACTATGACGCCGCAACATAGTTGTTTATTGTTTGAAATTAGATTTTCAAATGATTTTATTTTGTGTAAGTACAATCATTTTCGTACTCATTTTGTAAAAAAACTTTTAATTTTAATATTAGTGTGACTTTCATTTCAATGTTTGTTTTTATTTTTATTTTTTACAAGCTCTGTATAAGTTTTTGTATTCAACAATTTATTCTGCTATTATGACATTTTGATATCTTGCCTTATCATACATATACAAACATATATCTATTATAATAAGTCATTAAAGGTACAAATATATAATAACCATGATTTGTATGTGATTTGTTTTAAAATTGATTAAGTTGGCATGTGTTTATTTGTGACTGTGAGTTAATGATTTTGCATTTATAAGTGATTGAGTTGGTTAATTTAGTACATTTATTATGATTTGTATTTAGAACGTTTTCCTTATGTTTAGTATTGAGGACATTATATTATGTTGGTGTTAATTTATTACGACTGGTCAGTTATGTTTTCTTATTTTTATCAACTATTATTTTTTTGGTCACATAATATGTACCTATTATATGCAATATTATCATAACAAATGTTTTCTAGGTAATCCAAATGGAAGTCCAACAAAAATCAGATGGACTAAAACGGAAATCCTGATCACTATATTGCTAACAAAGTATTTAGTTTAAAAACATTAATATATGTAGTCAATCATCAGCTTAAAATTAAATTAAGACGACTGTTGTTATATAACTAGAAAAAGACTCGTTGTGATAAGCAATACGTTGATTTGTAAATAAATGTATAATTTATGTTAAATAATTATCAACAAATGATTTGGTATAAAGTTCTCTAAGTAAAAAATATCATTAACGAAACAAAACTAAAAAAATAATGATTTTTGACCTTCGTTGAGTGTTTAATATTATGTGTCAAAGAAGTTTAAGTACTGAATTAGATAGAATAATTGCTAATAAATTAACACTGCCAAAATATAACGTATGTCGTGTCAGTGTACATTAATAAATATGCGTAATCTTAAGGTTTTGAAACTTCGTGAGTTGCAGATATGTGTGTACGAGTTTTTGATAACTATTTTATCTTTTATTAGAATATTGTGAAAATCAATAGTTATATTTAGTAGTGATATTGTGAAGGATGTCGTCCAGCAGAAAGATTTAGGTAGAAATGATCTATTGAAAGTAATAGAGTATAAGATATCAGCTAGGCAAAAGATATTTGAAAATGAAGGATTGGAATGTGATCTATTAGATAAAACGACCAATGTCAAAAATAATAAATGTTTCCAAAACAAAAATACCTTCTCATTTTTTGTTTAATGAAACGAATGAAGTACTGTTATGCAACCGTAATTCATTCCTGAGTTCCACCATCTACTTGTGTTAGTTTGAAGGATCCCTTACCCCTAGAAAAACTCCCAAAGAAAGCTGTCAAGATGCTTATCAAGAAATTAAATAATTAACCTTTGAATGTCGTTCACTCGACCAGTGTTTGTGTCGCCCTGACTGCCTCCGGGTAAATATACTTTGTATTGATAAATAGTTAATAGTTAACAACTCTGCTGTATAGTTTCCCTTGGAATGACCTAATTACTATACTGCATGATCCACTTAGCTGTGTACACCTTCAAGCAAATATACCCTTAGCATGGTCATTGTAACTACCTACCTCTATATTCAAATATTATCCAACAGAAATAACATAGCCAACCATACTTCCATTTCATAAAGATGTTTTTTCTTATTAAGCCTTTTAGAGGATATCAATGTAGCATTGAATAAATTACTGGGTCTGTAGGTTATCATGTAGTTCCCTTTTTATTTACATCCACGCATGGATTGCTCAGCTCAGATCTTGAAACTGCCAATTATATATGTATACTAAATTTGGTCATATTACGCTATCCAAAATTTACATCATCTCCCGTAATCTGGCAGTTTCATTACCCATACCCATTTTTGAAATTTTTGTTGACGGTAGTTCATTGTTGTTTGAAGTTATCAAATTTAGCGGCAGCTAGATGAATCCGATTGATAAATTCAAATGGCTAATGACCATTACTTAAATGTTTAGGGTGTTATTACGGTGATGGTGCTATAGATTCCCATCAATGTTTATTTTATACACGACTTTCTTAACGATTACAATCTAGATAGACTTCGACATTCGCTTCAATAGTTCAAAGTTGTGATGGGGTTTGAACATTATTTATTTTGCGTTTATTGACATTAATTGGAATGTTTGCATCTTGACAACTTTTCTTTTTAATTTTTATATGAAGTATAAGTATTTTTATTTGTGCATCATTGTCTATCATTTTCAATATCATCATTTTTCATTCATTCAAACCCCATTTCATTCTAGCGGAGAACTTTCTTATTTAACTATCTGAAATGTATGTTGTTGAAGTTTCTCTTCTTATGGTGATTGGGTGCACGTGTTCCTCAACAGAAAGCACTCCTCTGTTGTCACCATTGAGATTGTAATGAATGTTTGCTTCGAGATATTCACAAATTCGTACCAAACTAATAATTATTATGTAGGTATCTTTATGCACCAATTCTCCGTTTTCATTTATTACAATCACGTTCATGTCATTAACATTACAGCTTTTGCGACGTGATGCACAAACTAACCGTGACAGGAGCAGTAGACTCTTAAGATCTTAAAATATATCTACTTTGATACATATTGCGTGTTACACTTATGTCATTATTTACTTTAGCGTCTACTGTTCCTTCTAAATCATATTGGTGACTTATGTTTTTTTGTAACTATTGTAATCTTGCAGGTGTACCCTTCTCCGGATATGCATCTTCTCAAATGTTATCAAGCGGCGCCATCATCGGGCTGGCTTTAGCCGGAGTCTTCATCTGCCTCCTCATCGTGGATCTCCTTCTCCTCTGCTTCAGGCGCCAGGGCGTCATCGCCACTCTCTGCGGCAAACGTGGCAAGAAGCACAAGGACGACGAAGCCAAGTTGGGCAGGTAATGAATCAGTTTCTTTTCCTTGTCCGTTTTTATTATTTCGTTAATAAGTATTAAATTTCATTGACATCACTGTCCGTCGACATTTTAACAATCATTTCTTTCCTTGTGTTTACGTGATTCTTTTAGTTTCCTTCTTAAGTGTTAGTGTCGATGAGAGATGTTTCTGCCCGCTAGTCTGTACGGTTGGCGTTTCCCGCTCCCTTATTGCAGCACGAAGCCGCGCGCGCCTCCGTCCCCCGCGCCCTTGCCGCCGCCCGTCAAGCTCGTACCGACTCCGACGTAAGGCTTTAGTTTGTCTGCATGCTTTGTTTGTGCGGATGCCACCACCGGCTAATAACTAAGTTATTATTAGCCTTTGGCCTTTGTAAATATTGACCAAAGCGTTGCGCTTGCCCAAGCCTCGTGTAAATACAGCTCTGGATTTAGATTTAGTTTAAATTGCGTACATATTAATTCTGCTTGATTGAATTATGTTCTGTAATTAGAGATCTGTGTAAATACATCTTGTTTTAGATGTAGGATCAATGTCGAGACTTGAAACTTAATTAAAGCTTCGGAAATGTTCTTGTCTGAATCGTGAAATTACGTTTGTTGTGCCAGTTGCCTGGAACATCTCTTACGACCGTTCACCTTTCATTCTAATTTCAAGTTTGGTTTGTTTTTCATTAATACTAATTTATAGAATGCACCTTGTTTAAAATTGCACTGAAAACTAATAATAATTGTCTCTCCTTCACGCTGCCTTCCGGCCACCATAGCTATGTTCCGACCACGCCAGTGTAAGAAAACTTTTCTAATAATTTCACACCAGTTCACAGAAATTATTTAGCAATGCAGTAATTGGCCTTGTATAGCTTGTTGTCATTTGTATGCTTTGAGAGTTCACCCTTCGGTAAATCTCATAATCCCTCTAGAAAGGTTGCGTGACGTTATTTGAAGATCTAATTACTTTGAAGCGCGGATTTTGCTTTAACTATTAAGATATGGTAAAGATATAAGCCAAATTCTGTTGTGTAGCCTTTCAAATGGATTATCATATTTCCTTTTGTAAAGAGTAGATTGAAAATAGAACAACATACGCTTTTTCGATGAGCTTTTTTCCTGTAATTATGCAAAATGTGTATGTAAGTAAATAAAAAAAAATGTAGATATAAGTTTTTAAGCTGTCACTGTCTATTGGATGTTGCTTGTCCACTGTATTCGGTAGTTTTTAGTTATTACAAACAGCCATAGCATTGAAGATATGAAAAGTTGTCAGATATCGCTGGCCCAATAATGCCCAATGTTTCACTATTACGAACTGAGATTTGAACATTGTCATAATGACATTAAGTCGAATTTCAACTATCTTGAAAATGTAACATAGAACCCTGTAATATATGGCCAGCGATATGATAAAGAGATTTATCCTTATGAAAGTATGGGACAAAGTTAAACAATACCTGGAGTGGCATTCGAACCTTTATAACCCCAGAATCTCGATTTGATATTGATTGTCATTACTCGCAGTAACAAGGTTGTTGAGTTGACAGTATTGACAGTAGGTATGAATTTAGTTTGAATAGGTAACACTTCTGACGGTATTAGGTAAGAATCTGACAAGGTATTGAAGATATTCATGGAAAATTCGTGGGTAACTCAGAACAGAATAGACTTAAAAACAAAAAAGTTAAATATTGGCAACATAAAGGACGCCTGGAAAACAGTTTAAATGAAAATTAGAGTTATTCTGCAGCTTGTAAATAAATAAATAGGTACCTACTAGCATAGTTTTTTTTTTGTATATAACGGACACATTGAAACACCTATAGCCACTACACTGTACGAGTATTAAACACAGGTTTAAAGTCATATGGTGATTGTGTTAAGAAAATGTTAATAGTCTACATGCCTCAATTTAGTAATCTAATAGTTATTTAGTGGTGGCTCATGTAGAAAATGTTGTGCTAGAAATAAAAGATAGATAATTAACAATTAATATTTTTACAGAGATGAAAAGGAGCCCCTTAAAGACACTGCTGAAGACGCGCTGAAGAGGAACTCATCTGTAGAATTCGATGGCCGGCGAGTTTATGCCACAAGCGGAGGCACAATCATTGGCAAAAACTCCGCTGTATAATCAATTTGACTTGATAATTGGATACGAGTATTGTGCCAAGAACGACTTATTTGGCTTAGAAACAGCTATAAGATTAAAATAAGACTCATTGACTTTGAGTTGGCAAAAGACATCGTTTTATAGTTACGCTTGTTGTTTTATGCTGAAACTTATGTCGTTCTTGGCTTTATTGGAGACGTCTCATGTAGTTTTATATAACGTTAAGGTCTATTTATAATGTACGCGAATTTTGGACTGTACACGTTTGTCTTAATTTCAAATCATCAAATTGGTTAGTCAGGGCAGTCAGGCTAAATTGGTTACACAGTCATAAGTTCGACAAAATTATTCTTTTAAAATTGTATATCCATGAATGTTCGCATGACGGAAAATGCCCAAAATTAAAAGCAGCATATTTAAATATGTGTCAATGTTTTTGTGCTGTCGAATTGAAAAAGTTTACTAGCTCTTAAGTTGACTGAGATTAGTTCAGATAATAAGGAATATTTTATTTTAGCTTTGTGTGACACTTAGTAACTCAGTTCTCTTATTGCATTGAATAAGAATAACATACGTGAGTCGCAAATTAAAATGTAAAAATATAAAAAAGCGAACCATCGGTTGACACTTTTCTCTCCTGGATTGAATATAAAAAGATGATTGACTGAATTGTGTGCAGTTCCTAAATCTGTCGTATTACCTGTGAGAATAAAGCTTGTGTAGATGTGATGAGCGTGACCAGTATTTTGAAACTGCCAAAACGAATTTGTTATTTTATTATTAAGTACATACGTAAGCAGCTTTACTATGTCCTTAGATATAATTATTTATTACCTATCACTGTATTATCTACATCATATCGCTTATATTTCGCATTTCATACGCATTTGTATCCACCGAACGCGAATTTCTCAAGATTAGAATAAAAAATTCGATCTTTTTACACGATATTAGCCGTTTATTAAGGTACAAAACGTGCCTTCTAGAGTATGTACTTTTTAATGAGGGTATTTTTTATATTTAAGTGTACATACACAATAGTTAGGATTTGACTACACAATTAGAAATCTGAATTTTTACCTTTCAATTTTTTACATCACGGATAAAAAAAGTACCTAATTATGTAACCTAATATTTACTATTAGAATTAATTATTTATCGGTTATACATGTATGTCTCTCTAATCTTATAATGTTTATTAATTTTTTTATGCCTTTAGTGCTTTGCTATGACCAAAATGTACCGCTAGCAAAACATTAAAGAATGATCAAATAATGCTGAGTACCCTTTAAGAAGTCTCATGAATCAGCAAAAAATATTTCTAACAAAATAATGTTTTAGCTTAACGAAAATATAGCCGCTATTATTATTTTAGATTAAGCTTGTAAATAAACTAATTCTAAGTTCTGTAAATATTTACTAGTTTATATCTCTAATTGTTTTATTTTTCTAGATTTAGGTATTTGGGGTCATGAAATAGTAAATGCACCTACTAAAAGTTGAATATGCAGATTAGAGCAAATTATTTGCATTTAGTGACCCCAATATTATGCAAAACTACTTGCTTATACTACGAGTAAGCTTTTATAAGTAATGTGTTTAATTTTATAAACATAATGCAATTCACAAATAAATGTTAGTAGAAGACATGTGGTCGAAAACCGGGAACAATAGTAAAAAAAACTATTCAGCCATAATTGTTACTTAAGAATGGAAAAATATTTTCGAAGGTAAACATTTTGATATGCAAAAGAAAATTTAAGTATTCTGACAAGGTATGGGAAATACTTCATCACCGATTTTTTTAAATGAAGTTAATACGAGTACATCTGCTTTAAAAACCTTATTATCTCCGTTCAAGTAAATACCTAATAGATTCAAGGCAGATTAAAAATATTATTTTTAATGAGATTGTCGTTCATAAACTTGCAAATGAATGGAAACCGAATTGTCTACTTAAATTATATTAATTACCTATAATGTCGAAGCTTGAATACGTTATCGCATGTAATGTCTGTCTGTATGGATGTCTGTATGTCGGCTTGACGGATATCGGTGAAGAATACTGAAGCACATTTTTATAAAAAATAAATGTCTCAAAATTAATGATTGTCTCATTTTTACCCTACAATTTCACAAGACAAGTATTTCAAGAGCTGTAGGTTAAAGTTGGCTGAAAATTATTAAAATTAAATACAAGATAGTATTCATAGGATCTTAGCCGAAGGCATGTGATATTAAGGAATTTTTCAATTTAATGCCATATCCGATTTACACAACTAGGACTAAACCCGAGACCTTCGAATTTGGGCAATAAACATTTTTTCAATGTCTCATAGACTACACGCTATTCGTATCAAATTGTATTTTGTAGTTACAATCCCTATAGATTACCAGCAGGTAGCTGTAGCCCATATAACCATTCCAGTCGCAGAATCACAAAGTGGTAACTAAATGTCAGATGTGTCGTAACAGAGTCCACACAATGTGTCTAGAATTGTTTCGAAACAAAGTGTCGTCGCCGTGTCTACACTTTTCCGTAACAAGGTGTCGACACATTTGTGTGCACTTTGCGTGCGGTTTGCGACTAAATCTGACAGCAAATGTCAATATAAAATACCTCTTGAAAACCAAGGTTTGTCAAACTACTATTAGTGTCTCGTGTGCTCGTAATTCTAGTAAGTCATCATGGGCAATGCAAATGATAATAATCGACCGAAACCATATAAACACCCAACACCCGTCAACCTTTTACAGAAAAGTTTTTAAAGAAATTCAATAAGCTACTTAGGTCAGGCAACGAATGCTCCAAAAGTTGTAGAGGGAAATGCTCGGAACACAATTTTTGACTCCGTAACTCGGTTTGACAAGTTAGGAGGTGAACATATCAAAAGTCCCCGGCCGTAGCCCTTGAGCGGGGGGAGAGAGGGGGCTTTGAAGGTCCCATTTTCCCGTTTTTCGATTATATCTCGGAAACTATGCATCTCAGCGACATGGCCACTTATACAAAATAAAAGTTAATTTAATTTGTTACAAGTTTATTCAGTCAATTTTTTCGATATGTTGAATAGTTTTTGAGATATCCGCTCTTGAAAGTTTATTTAGGGCTCTCAATTTTATCTTGATATATCTATATCAGTGAAGGTGCTAGGCCGTGTTTGGTATTGTTTTCGTATAAATCTGGGGTGCTGAATCCATTTAAGATATCACATTGACACCATTCCACAAAATAAAAATAAATCTTTTTAGGGTTCCGTACCTCAAAAGGAAAAAACGGAACCCTTATAGGATCACTCGTGCGTCTGTATGTATGTCCGTCTGAATACACAAAATAGTTCTTTACCTATAGATGACAGGAAAACCTATTAGAAATGTGCAGTCAAGCGCGAGTCGGACTTAATGTACGGAACCCTTAATACGCGAGTCCGACTCGCACTTGGCCGGTTTTTTTGAAACTCTTCTTGACGCTTAACCGCTGAACCGATTTCGTTGAAATTTGGTATAGAAATAGTTTGCGTCCCGGAACAGGACATAGGATAGATCTTATAACCAAAATCATCTTTTGAAGGTGTGAAAAGTGGCGTGGAAATTTGTACGGGAAATCAATAACCGCTGAACCGATTTATATGAAATTTGGGATGGTCTACATCTTTGATTTAGTTAAAAATGATGAAAAAACATGACTTCAAACCTAAACTTAAACAGTATTAACTTCAAGAAGTCAATTCTGAATTCCCCCCTCATTTCACACCTTTAAAGGATGATTTTTGAGATAACTTATTATATCCTGTCTCGGGACTCAAAATATATGTGTACCAAATTTAAATTAAAACTGTTCAGCAGTTTAAGCGTGAAGAGGAGTTTAAAAGAAAGTATTTTAATAAGTTTATATGTTTTTAGTTCGGAATGGTGTCAATGTGATACCTTAACTAAATTTGGTACTGCGAATTTATACGAAAACGATACCAAACATGGCCTCGTAGCTTTACTGTTGTAGAAGTCAAAATAAAATTGAGAGCCCTAAATTCTTATTACTTGGCCAAACTTGTGTAGAAGGAAAAGGTAAAATAAAAGTCTTCGGCAGGAATATAAGACACAAATATAATTTTTTTTTGCGTTACTATTTCATTCATCAAATA